>NC_139483.1:11162722-11762722 GCF_008360975.1 Lichenostomus cassidix
TCGCTCCTACCAACTCCAGACTCCTCATAGCCCTTAGCATTCACAGCCATTCTGCAGCATGGAGTCCTAGAACTTAGCTTACATAGCTGAGTCCAGGACATAAACCAGTAATCAGGAGGATGTAGAGGACAAAGTCACTGCCAGGAAACTCCCATTCCCCTTGAGACTCTTCCAGAGGCTGGGAATAAGCCCAGCCTGGTCTCCCTACACCTTGACTGCCCTGTGCTGCCAGCCTCTTGTCACGCTTGCAGGCCCCACGCCCACTGTTGTCACATCCCTGCTTTACTGCAGGTGCTGCTGGTAGGACCCTTACCAGGTCTACGTACTCCAGGACCATGTAGTGTGGCTCTGCCTCACGGCACAGCCCCAGCAGCCGCACCACGTTGGCATGGTTCAGCTTCCCAAACATCTCTGCCTCCCGCCTGAAGTCCAGCTGCAGCTGCTCATCCCTCGTCTGCAGGCTCTTCACCAGCACCAGCGCTTCACCCTCACCATCTTCTGCACCTTTGGCTTTGGCCAGGAACACTTCACCAAACTCCCCCCTGCCTGGAAGTGTAGAGGAGCACAAGGGAAGGTGGCATGCATTAGGACAGCACATGTGCTTGACAGTCCAGTGGCTGCAGGGCCCTCTGCACCCCAGCACATCCTGTTTTCTGGCTAGGACCTTTCAGCCACAGGTTTCCTGCTGGAATGGGGTCAAGGCCAGGGTGGCCCAGCATACCCAGGGTTGTGATTGTCTGCAGGTTGGAACGCGGAAAGTGCATCTTGTCGGTAGCGCTGTGGCGCTTGCTGGCCCCAGAGCTGCTGCCCAGGTTGGTCAAGGCCACTTCTTCCTGAATCTCAGCTGTCATCTGCCCGTTTTGCAGCAAAGCACCACCTGCGAGGGAAGCACAAATAGCCTCAGCATCCTGCCACACCACACAATGGAAGTTACGCTGGTGCTCTGACACTCCAAGCACTCCAGCTTGATGTCCAGTCCCAGGCAGCAGAGTAGCCTGGCCTCTGCTTTTGCCCCACCTCTGGCAGCCCTGCAGCCACCCTTGAAATCAGATGCTGAGCAATGGCTTTGGTCCCAGAGCCAGCCAGTCCCATCTGGCCTTGTCCATCCCCTGCCACTCAGTCATCAAAGCAGAGGCTACATTCAAACTACCATTGACAAAACTCCGCAGGACAGCAGCAGGATATGGGATGGGTGAGGCAGAGATGGAGCAGAGTGGACACTGCTCATTATAACCACAGTCTTTCTTTGCCCAAGAGCCTCTCAAGTCTATCTGGCATCAGCTGCTGCAGTCTGATGTCCCTGCTCCTTACTCACTTCCCAGCAAGCCAGCAATACTTATGTCCTTGAAAATATTCAACCTGTAAGACCAGACCAGCCTGGATTTTAACTGGCTGGGCTAAAGCAGTGCTAGGAAGTGCTGTCCTTGCAATCAACCCCAGCAAGCTTTCTGCACAGGAACTTCACTAGAAATTTCCCTAGCACAAACAGAAGCCAGAGAACTGGACAAAACATGATAGCCTTGAGAAAGGAGAGAAGCCTGTGTTTTACAGGCAGCTCGTAGGGGAATGACTGCATAGAAAGCAAACCTTGATTGTAAATTCATTTACTGCTTGGATAAAACCTGGTTACTAGGAAGTGGTACTTTCCATAAGATGAAGGCAGGAGTTGGAATTTAAAGCAGGTCACAACCCTGAGCTAAGGTTGGTCACACACCTGCACCATCACTCTGTACTACTGTGCATACTCCATTTCAGCTGCTCCTGGAACAAGCATCAGGCAAAGAGCCATGCAAAAGGAAATCATAAAATTAAGACTTAACCCAACATGAGGCAACTCCAAAAGAAATCCCACTGCCTGTAGTTTCCACCACAGATTACTGTATTGCAGTGTACCTACATGCCTGCTTACAATGCACATGTGCAAGACAGGTACCAGCATATCTGAGCAGGTCTGGCTACCATGACAGGGACCATGGCTTTGTCACAGGTAGGACTAGAGCTGGGAACACTGAGATATGCTGACTTAAGAGCCGTGGCTACTGACAGCTGTCTGCCCTCATACAGCCGAGTAAGGTTTGCAGAAGACAAAAGCGAAAAAACATCACTTATCCTATAAATCAAAGCTGGATGCTCCTCACACTCTCCCTGATTTTACACTCATTATCAGCAGGACTGTTTGACCCTGTGCTGTCTGCACTCATGACTAATCGTGTCTCAAGACTACAAGCTTGAAGCCAAGAGGATAACACAAGACAACCACTGCAACTGTGCCAAAAAAATCCTGAAGGCTGCAGAGTGAGTGTGCTGCCACTGAGAGACAGCACCAGCAGGCAGCAACAAGAGACACTTTTGAGAACAGACATTCCCATGTTTCACAGAACTCGGACAAGGCAGCTGGTCACAAAGGCACAGGAAGCTTCATTGATGTAGTGAGCAGTCCAAAGGGGAAGCAAGTGTAAAGAGGCTGCCTGCTTTGCTCACCTGCCTGTAACACCTGAGCATCTCCTGGAGAAAGAGATAAAGCCATGCTGCCCTGGAGACACTAGCACAGAAATCAGCCACCACAGCCATGAGCTTCCCTAAACGCTATGTCTGTATTCCAAAAAAAAACCCAAAACAAACCAAGCAGGACAGTCAGACAGGGATACTGAGAGCAAGCACTTGTTAAAGAGGATGTGACACACCAAGGACATGACCTTGGAAGGTAGCTGAATGGTTTGGTTAGGAGTGCACTGATCCATAGGAAATCCATAGGAAAGATCCACTGCAAGTCCATGGAGAGCAGTGTGGATTCTGAGTGCGCTGAAAAAGTCAGCTGGTGGTCAGCCAGACAGTACTTGTAGGTACTGAGGCAGGTGCTGAGATTCTTTGGGTCACCCAGCTAACAAGGGACCACATCAAAAGGAGGTAGAGCCAGATCTTTGAAGACCATGGTGAATGGAATGACTCCACTAGAGCTGACAGCAAACACAAACCACTTCCCCAGAGAGGCTATAGAAGTACCAAAAAGGAGTGTAGACATCTGGGCAGCTCAGTCTGCTTCTAAGAGTGAAGATGCACCTGGCAGCTAAACTGGTTCCAGATGAAGGGAGTAAGAAGAGGAAAACTCTAGCAGAAGAAAAATATAATAAAGACAGGCCAAGATAAAAATCTGACATCACCTCAGAAAAGATGAAAAGAAATTCTTTTCCAGAAAAAAGATGCTGGCCAGAGCCTGCTGGCAGAGGTGAATTGCCCACAGAAAGAGCTCACAGGGGTGACAGATGCAGGGCACAAAGATACACAGATGTTCCTGCATCCCTGCTCCTAGGAGGTTCCCCACAGCCAGACTTCTCTTCTGGAGATTTGGCTCTGTTCAAAGTGCCAATGCAAGGGGAAAACCAGGAGGCAAACCCAGCAGTTGTGTTTTACCAGGCCCTCACACCAACTCACACATGATTAGGACATGGCTGTGTGCTGGAGAACTGGGAGAGAGAACATCTGCATTTTTGGGGAGATCCAGGGAATTAGGAACAGCAAACTCAACTGCATCCCACCACTTACAAGTCCTCATTGGAGATAACAGAGTGGGTTCAGTGAAACATCTCTCCAGCACCAGGAGCTTCTGAACTGTGATTTGAAGGGGCCAGGAGAGCACTACTATTCCATTACATTGCAATAGGGGTCCTTCCTCCCCTGGTACATGTGATGCCATGTGCAGGCACTGGGATGCAGGAGTGACACATGACTCAGCGGACAGAGATGCCACAATGTGAAACTAGGATTCAGGTTTCACACTAACTTGCCTATTTCTCACCTGGCAGCAGGTCTCTGCCACCAGCCAAAAACAAGAGCAAGAGACCATGGGTTAGGAGTCCCATTCCCTGGGAGCTCCCTGCCCCTCAGCCCCTCCAGCACAGGGATAGGGGACCAGCAGTGAAGCCCCAAGCCTCAGGCGTACCGGCCTCACCGTTCAGACATTCCATTTCAGGCTCCTCGCCCTCTGGGTGCTTCTTCAGCCTCTTGGCTTTTCTCCGCTTCTTGCAGTAGAACATCAGCCCCAGCACGATGATAATGTAGGCAACAGCTGCCCCCACTGACAGCCCAATGGTCTGGATCATCTTGTAGGGTGTGTGGCTGCCAGGTCCCTCATCCTCTTCTGCTGCTGGCTTGTCTGTGGGACAGAGAGCATCCAACACACGGGGGTGTGGAGGGATTTCCCAAATCCTGCTCAGGAACCTGCTGGAGGGGTGTGAAAAGCCCCAACCCCCACCCACTTTTGTGGCCACCTCCTCACCCAGCCACAGCACGCTGGGCACATCCCACAGCACACTGTGCTGCTTTCCAGTGGGTATGCTGCTGTGACCACCTGGCAGGTACAACTAGGGCCAGGAGCAGGGCCCAGAATTACCAGGGATTCCAGGAAGTCACGTCCTGGCTCTCCTTACCTACAACATATAGGAAGGCCTCACGGTGCTTGATATTGCAGCTGTTGCCAGCAATACAGGTGTATTTTCCAGAGTCCTCAGTGGTGACGTCGTAAATCACCAAGGAGCCATTGGGCATGATCTGAATCCTGCCAATCACACAGAGCTCTTTGCAAACATCAGAGGGCAGAGGCAAGCTTGGGGTACCTGCAGCCCCACTTCCCCAGGATGCCTCAGTCCCATGTCCCCACTGCCACCGGCTTCCATCTCCCCAGGATGCCTCAGCCCCATGTTCCCACTGCCATCAGCTGCCATCTCAAGCTGTGGCAGGAAGGGTAACCCTGGGGCCAGGAGAGTCCAGGTCGTGGCACGTGGAGTCAATTATGTGCCCAAGCTGGGAACCCAGGATTGCAGCATTTGCACCCTCATACCAGGCAGGCATGGGGAACATCCTGCTGTGCTACATTTCAGTTTGGAATGGAGGCTCTGTACCTGGGCAGGAGCTTGCCGGGATCCAAAATTTTGTCCTTCCCTTTCCACTGGATATGTGGTACGGGGTCCCCCTCTGCCTGGCACTGGAACATGGCTGTGTGGCCCTGGTACACCGTTGTGGGCTCTGGCTCTAGCTTGAAGGTGACGTAAACTGAAGGCAGAGAGGCCAACATGAACACTGTCAGGTCCTGGGAATGGTGCTGAGCTCCCCCAAGGGAGCACGACCAGCACTGGCACAGTGGCACACACCCTCTTGGGCTGTATGCAAAGCACTGACAAACCAGACACTCGAGTGCCATGGCTCAGGGTCAGGCCAGACACTGCTTTCTCTGCAGGGCATGCCAGGTGCCACCCAGGCAAAGCCAGTGCAGGGCCAGCACAGCAGAAAATGGCCCTGCCTGCCACAGAGCCCTCACCTGCTACCACGAGCTGCACGGTGGCGCGGATCTCGCCCTGCGGCCTGTTGGAGGCGATGCACGTGTAGTTCCCCGAGTCGCTCCTGCTCACCTTGTGGAAGGACAGGATCCCAGCATTGTGGCTGACGTGGGATGGCAGGCTGCTCCCATCTGCAGGATGTAAAGAGAAGGATGCAGCAGTCATGCAGGAAGCACTGGGCCACACTGCTGCTTTACCCACGCTGGAGGTGGGACAATGCAAAGTTCCCATGGTCCCAAGTCAGATACAGAGGTATCACAAGCAAATCCCCCTGACCTGTCTTAGTCCACTGGATGGTGGGTTTTTCCCGGCCCGTGGCTGAGCAGGACACTGTCACCTCCTTATCAAACTCCATGCATTGCAGTGGCTGAGGTGGTGGGGTGAACTTCAGCTTCTCTGCAACAAACAGAGGTGACATTTAGGCTCTCCCCAGCCACGGGAGACCCTGGAGCTGGAGGTATCACACCTGCAGCCACAAGGGAAGGGCTGAGGTGCTGTCAGCATACCCAGCACGTGCACCCGTGCATATCCCTCAATGCTGCCTGCTGGGGTGCTGCTCACACACTTGTACATGGTCCCATCGTACACCTCCACGTTGTTGATGCGCAGCGTCCCGTTCTCCGAGATCTCAAACCGGGAGTCCTGCCCAGAGGGAGGGAAGGAGCGGGGCAGAAATGACACTGTCACCAGCCCTGGGATCAGCCCTCATTGTGGCACTGCTGACACTCCACATGCCACACCATGCTTTAGATAAACACATCCCTGCTCAGACCCACGTGGAGAACTGAGACAAGCTGAGGGGACCCTTCTCTTGCCCCTGCCCCGAAAGCACAAGACTGACTGCCAGCCAAGTGGCAGGAGACAGTCAACTGTGCACCCATACATCAGTAGCATGGAGATAGTGCCAGGAATATGGGCAAAGTGGGGGTGACAGGGATGCTGGGCCTAGGAACAAGGTGAGAAACAGCAGGAGCAGAGCAGGTGCCCAGCAGAAGTGCCCAAGAGGGGCAGGGGCTTTCCCTGTTGCCTCACCTCAGAAATGGAGACACCATTGCGGTACCAGGTGACAGTGGGCTTCAGGGAGGCCTTGCTGAGGCAGTGCAGGTATCCTGGCTTGCTCTCCTCCAGCTGGCTGTCCTTGGGCATCTCCACCCATTTGGGAACCGCTGGGCACGAAAGCAAGGGGTTACACAGGGTCACTCACCACCCCTCTGGCCAGCACCAGTGCAGAACACACACAGGTAGGGTGCAGCCAGCCATGAGAGGTGCCTCTCTGTATCAGTGAGATGATAAGCCATGCTGCCCAGCTCACCCTAACCCCCTATCCAGCCCCTCTTCTGCCCCCACCCTTTTCAGAAAGTTGCCTACTAGCCACAGTGATGCTCAGCTCCTGTTTCTTCTCTCCAGCCTTGTTGGCAGCATGGCACGTGTAGATCCCTGCATCCATCTCAGTGATACTGGTGAAAATGAGCTGCTCTCCCTCTTGGTACACCCTGCCAGCAGTGGGAACTCGCTCCTGGTTTCTCTCCCACCAGACCTGGGGTGGGGGTATGCCTTGTGGGGCAGGGCAGGACACACGATGCCCCTGATTTGCTGTCAACACCTTCGGGGAGAAGGGTGCCATGTCTTCGATCTCTGAGAGGAGCAAAACACAACAAGACTCAAACAGCAGGAACATGTAAGCCAACCTACCAGCATCACCATTCACACGGGAGGCACCATTTAAAGGAGAGAGCACACAAACTGTGTTTGCTCCCATCATCCAGCCAGCAAGGATGAACTATTTCATGCATTGACCCACTGCTGTATCATCACATAGCTCCACAGTGACACAGCAACTCTGGGACCCACTGCCCACCCTGGCACCAGCCCCAGGAGCTCACCTGCCAGCCGCAGAGTTGCCTTCAGCACAAGAGGTTTCCCCCTCTGCCCACGGCCAACGCACTTATAGATGCCGGTGCTGCGAGCCTTCACCTGGGTGATCAGCAGGGAGCCATTGGCAAACACGGTGGTCCTGGGCACGTGGGGAGAGGAAGGGCTTAGTGGGCATCTCTGCAGAACATGGGCCAGAGCTACAGCACTGAAATGTCCTGCATGAGCTCATGAAACCAAGAGGGTGCCGAGCCAAAGCTTCCCAGCACACATAAACAAGGAGGTGGTGGGACACATTCTTTATGGAGGAAATGAGCTCATTGAAATCTTTTTCTTGGTGAAGAGCTGGCTCTCACCAAAAAAATGCATCACCAAGCATGAGCCAGTTGTGAGAGCACACAGAGCCAGAAGAAGGGGCAGGGGACACAAGGTGGCGCCCGGGGGCTGCCAGGCAGAGGACAGCCAGCATCCAGATGGCTCTGCTTGCCTTCCAGAGTCTGGTGGAGACACACCCCAGCTCCATGATCAGTCTCTGCGCTGCAGATTGCCCCACACTTAGGCTGTCTGGGGCTCACAAACGCTCCTGGCAATGGGGATCACCACACACTTGTATGTGGAAGTGCAAGAGAGCCATGGGGCAAGTGATTGCTGTGCAGATGCTGAGGTGCTGAGGGCTGGGAGGCCTTCCCAAGTCTGGGGATCATATGTTGGCATCTGGTACTGGGACACATCCCTGACTGTGAATTGCCCCAAGTGGGTGTCTGGACCTTGAGCTTCCTTGGCTCCACAGAATTACCACATCTTGGGCTGAGAGACATCCCTAACTGTAGGGCTATCATGCATGGGCATCTAGAACTGACACCCCAGAGACTTGTGTGAGGACAAAATGCTTCCTGAGTCCTATTCTGATAAATGCCATGCACAAGGACCAAGTCCCTGCTAAACCCAAGCCAGCCCAGCTGACAAACCAATCCCTGTGGCCACTCCGATGTTGCATGCTTGCCCTCATGCACAGACAGGGCTTGACCTCTCGCTTCTGGAACACAGTGCCCCTCTCCTCCCAGCCCTGCCCACATCACTGGGGTCCCTATTACTTGGATCTGTTGGTGATGGGGTTGTCTTCAAAGAGCCATTCCTGTGTGGGAGGGGGCACAGCTGCAAACTGGCAGTCAAACATGGCCTCTTCATTCTTGGTCACGATGAGGTCCTTTGGGAAGATCACTGCCTGAGGAAAGCTCTCATCTGCAATGGCAGAGACCACAGGAGGGTGAGAGGAACAGCAGGGCCTGTGGTGTTCCCATTCCAGTGCTCTGGGGAAAGCTCAAAGAAGAGCTGGGTGCACCCTGCGAGCCCAAAGGAGGCAGATGTGCCAGCACAGCTGGAGTTACAGACTCAGAACCCAGGACTGCATGTGGGAGCTGCTCTGGGGAAAACACCTTCGGCTTCCATCAAGGCCCTGAGCACCCTGGTTCCTAGCACACAGATCAATGCTGTCACTGGACTGCAGATTTCCTTGTCCAATTCCAAATACCTCTCTAAGGCCAACAATTCCTGCCCTCCTTGGGCCTTGCCTCCAAAGGCCAACAGGGCATCTACCCACATGGCAATGATATCAGCAAAACCAGCAGCACCTATAGCCTGTAGAGTCCAAACCTGATGCTCCATTATGAGAGAAAACAGCACAAACCTGTTCCAGAAAAACACAGGGGCAAATGAACACCCGCAGACAGGGCTGGGTTGTAACCTGGCCAGGATTTGTTAGGTCTGTCTCTGCACTGAGGAAAGTCACACTAGCCTGACACTTCCCCTGCAGCCTGGCTGCTGTCCTGCAGCAGAGGGGAGGCTGTGAGCAGGGTGGAGAAACACAACTCACCGATGACATTGAGCGTGAAGTTGTCCTGGCTGCAGACGAAGCCGACGGCGCTGCGGGCGCAGCAGTAGTAGAGCCCATTGTCATCGGGGCTGGCGCTCTGCAGGGTCAGCGTGCGCTCCTTGTTGCTGACAGAGTAGGTGCTGCGGCCGTCCGGCAGGGGACTGCCATCCCGAAACCACTGCCACACGGGGCTGCAAGACAGGGGCAAGCAGGTGACCTGGGGCATGGAACCGTCAGGGCTCCCCAGAGAGCAGGTGTGCAGAGGAGACAGCCCAGAGATGGCCCATTTCCCTGGCTCTCCGTCCCCGCTGCTGGCCCCGACACAGACACGAAGCCATGAGACATGCAGCCAAGTGGACGGGACACGACTGGAAAGCGACGGAGAGTGACTGCAGCACACCAAGCAGCTCAGCAACTGGACTGTGACAGCCCATCCTTACTGTGCTCCTCGCTACGCGGCTCTGGGGAAGCCGTTTGCCTTCTCCCACGGTGCTCAGCCACAGGCTCAATCCTGCCTTTCGCCTTCCCTGACTCTACTGAGTTCTTGCGGGAGAGAGGAGGGGAGGTGGGGGAGGAGGAGAAAGAAAAAGGTGGCGGGGGAGAGGGAGGGGGATAGAGAGAGAGAGAGAGAAAGACCACACAGCCAAGGTGCAGGGGCCCCTGGCAGGGTCCACTCCTCAGGAGGCAACCCTTACCGTGGGTGGCCATCGATGAGACACCGCAGCACCACTGTGGAAGAGGGCTGGATCTCAGCAACGCTGTCCGGCTGCTTCAGCATCACACTGCCTGTCTCAATCCCTGTGGGATCAAAGAATACCAACACAGCTGGCTCTCCAAACCTACAGAGCCCGGGTGGTGGTTATTGGTGGCTCACTGATAACCAGAGCAGGCAGCAAGGGCACAAGTGTGCTCAGAGACACATATGCTCTCAAGCCAGCATGGAGTAAAGAGACACCCACACTGCAAAGGTCCCACTTTGCCCTCTGCAGCTGTTCTCTGAGGGATAAGGTGAGTCCTGAAAGGACCTGCAGTGCTCAGGACCCACTTGCTGCAGTAACATGCCCATTTCACATGCACAAATGGGAAAGGCAGCAGGAGAAAGCATCTCTGACAGCCTTGGGGACACCAGAAGACACAAGAGGTCTGTCTACAGGACATGATGGACATGGTAGCTGGAGAGGAATCCTACTTGAGCAGCCCAGGAAGTCTGATCCCGCTCTGACCCACACAATCACCAGCAGACAACCTGGAAAAACTGTTTCCAGCCTTGGGCTCTCTCAAGAGAATGCTACTCCCTGTGTGCAGCGAGCAGCACCAGGCTGCAGCGTGTGCCCTGCTGCCATCACCCCACACTCACACTTGATGTTGAAAGACGCGTTGGCTGAGCGTGCCTCCTCCCCAGTGAGCACATTCCTGGCCAGGCACTGGAAGACCCCGGCATCCCGGTGCCGATCCACAGCAGCAAACTGGAGGTTGCTGCCTTCCTTGAAGCGCTGCTCCGTGTCCTGGACGGGAAGCCCGTCGTGCAGCCACTCGAACTCCACGTCCGCTGGCTCCTTCACCTCACAGCGGAGGATGGCGCTGCGGCCGTGCAGGGCATCCTGGGAATAGGGCTCTTTGGTGAAAAGGATGCTTGCCTGAGTCCCCACGGCTGCAAGACAGAAAAGGGAGGGCATGGTTAGAGCGAGGGAAGGAGGACAGTGCATCAGGTAAGCACGTGTGGTTTTCAAGGGTCTCCAGACTGTCAAAGCCATGGCAGGGAGAAACATACCCCAAAGCACATGTGTCAAAACTAATCCAGAGATTCAAGAGATCTATGCTCAGATGCCAGCACAGCTGCTTTAAGACTGTCTCCAGCAATCACTGGAACAGGGGTGCCTGAGCTTGCCACAGCCAAGGAGAGCCCTCTGCTCCAGGGCCAGGGGCATTAAGGTGAAACTCCCATTACCATCACACTTCCAGCCTGAACAGAGAGGAGTCTTGCAGTGTATAAGCCAGGAAATCAGTCACCAAAACACAGGCGAGCAAGCAGCTTCCTGAGGAGTTCAGATGTTTCTTTGAGTGCTTCTTGTACTGTTTTTTGGGATGCATCCTAAGTTTCAGCCTTGCATCAAGACTGCCCCTGATCAGAAATACCCATAGACTGTTTCTAGGTTTTCCTCAAAGTCCCTCTCCATGGGACTACATCTCTGTCTCACCTCCACATCCCCAGAAATTACCCAGAAAAACACTGGTCTGGAACAAGGATTGTCTATGGGAATAAACACAGCAGCTGCTGGAACACAGCACAAGAGGATGCAACAGGGACACCACAAACTTGTGCTGGTGACTCAGCCCACTCGCAAGTAGAAGCAGAAACAACAAATTGCAATACTTGTTCTCAGGGTCTGGTAGAGGCCTGAAAGGCTGGAAGCATCTCTCTACAGCGATGGAAACCCCAAGGAGCCCTCCATGACACTTTAATGCCCACCCAAGAGCTTAGAGTCCTGAGGACAGAGCAGCCAGTGCATCCCTAGGCACGCCTGGCATGGCTGCTGAGGAACCATGCTTGCACATTCCCAAATCTGGCTGCTGCCTGCACACAGCCAGCCATGCAGGCACTCTGCTCCTGTTACCAGCTGGAAAAGCAAGGAAAGCAGACAAAGGACAATTCAGCTCATGACCATGGCTCTTGGACTCTCTTCCCAGCACCATGCTCTAAAGGGAAGCGAGCCAAACCAGGCAGATTTTGAGCATCTTAGGATGCAGATGAACAAGAACGTGGTCACAACAGTGTGTTCCCACCACTGCAAGAGAAATAGCTTCAGAAAGTGGTTGCCTGGACAAGTTACATTAACAGGATTCAAATCCAGCTGAAAGGCAGTTCCTCTTTGGACACCCAGCCACATCTTCCTACCTGGTGTTTGTATAAAAGTCTGGTAAAGGGATACAATTTGACAACACATCTCAGTCAGCCAGAGCTAGGGGTAAGGAATCCTTCTCCAAAAGAGATGTTTTGAGTATCATTAAATTCCAGAAAGCCACAAGAGCCCTTCCCATGCTGGAAAGCCTTTGGAGCCTGCTACACAATGTAGGGGCCAAGTAGATGCTGCTCATGGGCATCCCAGTGTCAGCCACATATTTCCTGCAGGGCTGGTCTGAGCTACCCCACTCACAGCAATAGCAAGACAAGAGACACTCATACAGGATGAGGCTCCAGTTCCCCAGCTCCAAACACATCAGCCAGGAGCAGGGGCACCTCAGCCTGTATCTGCTAAAGCCTCTTCCCCATGGTCCAGACAGAGAGAGCAACAAAGTCCTCCCACTGTGAAAACCACAGAAGCCTCTTCCCAAAGACATTGGGACAGACCCAACTGTAGTCCAGGTCTTTCCTGCCTGCAGCCTTTGCAAGGTGTGACGGCGGGTACAATTCTAATTTTCAGTCACCCCAAAAAAAGCCATTGGGAAGGAGGCAGCAAGGAGTTGGGAGGTCACAGGAACAAAACAACAGCATTCCACAGGGTCTAGGATGTGGATGTCACTGCAGCCTGGCTTTCTACCTTCAGCATCCATTTGAGCCACTGACTTTGGTAAGCAGGCAACATCCAGTGAGCATTGCCCTCAGCCAGGTGAAGTCCCACAGCTCTTGGGTTGACATCACTTGTCAACTGCACTCACAGAACTTAAGGTCACCAGGAGTAGTCACAGACCGACCCCTGTGGCCTGGGTGACAGAGCTGCTGATGGTGACCAAAGTCCTGTTTCCTGGGTCTCATACTGAGCCAAGTCCCATCAACAAGCTGTGCTCCAAGGGTCAGCACGTCCAGTGAAGTTTCCATGGCCAGCTGCCACGCACCTCCCTAAGGGTAGGAACTATCCATCAGCCTGTGACAGCTGTCTCATGAACGCAAGACGAACACATGCCTCAAGGTGATACAACGTGCAGGAACATGTGTCACATCAGAGCTATCTCATTGAGAGCACTCAGCAGGGCAGGAACCACCCAGCCTCACTCAAATACAGCCATGTGCTCAATAGCCTAAAAGCTCCAGAGCATCAGAGCTGAGCTCACGCCAGAACAGGCTGCTGGGTGAGACAGGCAGGAAGAAAGGGGAACAGAACAGCCAAATCCACTCAGGTTTGAACCTACAGGAGCCAGGTCTGTTATTTTCCACAGACATGCCTCAGGACACCAGGCATATGTCCATCAAGCCATACCTGTATGGTACAAAGCACGTGCCAGGTAGCAGGCTGCATAAAGAAAGCTCATGAAGCAGATGGATTTGCTCTGCTCTTGGGGTATCAGCCTACTGGTCATGCTAGTGTTGAGTTTGTGATGAGGCACCTCTCTCTGAAGGTGTAGGCCATCAGAGTATTAAGATATTACATTTTAAATGACATGCACTTCTAGCATTAAATCATTGGCATTACTGATATAACACTGAAGAGCAGCAGAGCTGCTCTCACCCTGTCACTGACAGCACAACTGCACTTTACTCAGCACTGATCATCTGAGAGCTTTAGCTGCCTCATCACATGCATCCTGCTGCTTCAGCATTCCCCATGTCCAGGCAGAAGGACATGGCTCTGTGGACAGAGGACATGATGAAGGCTTGGCACAAGTCCCACATGGGAAGCAAGGATGTTACCAGGTGTTAGGAAATGCCAGGGTGCAGCTCCCTGGTGAAACAAGACAAACTATTTATGTTGTTGTTTTCCATGCTGGGGAAATGGACACAACCCTTTCAGCTCAAGCAAGATCCCTGTGATGAACATCTCGTGAGCACAGGTGTCAAGGCAAGCTCAGATAAATAAGTGTTAAAGTGCAGCCAGAGCCATAAACTTGTGTTTTGTTCTGACAGTAACACCCAAGGTGCCACTGATGAACTGGCTACACATGCTGGAAACCATTGTCCCAGCCATGTATCAGATTTGGGCTGCAAGGAAAGACCAGTAGCAGCTAGATGTGGTCCAGACAGTTTTGGGGTGGAAGACATCAGAAGCCCAGAGCTGGACACAGCTTTTCACAGTTCTGCAATCCAGAGCACCAGGACCCAGTGTTCGGAGATGGAAAGTGCTGCATTTGCCTGTAACAGCTGTACAGCCCTGGTTCAGGAAAAGGCTGCAGTCAGCAGGGCTCATGCATCCCCCCTCTACCTCTTGGGCTTTTGGGGCAGAGGCTCAAGGAAGCTGTCTAAGCAGGGGGCTACTATGTGGGATGCTATTATGCCAGAGTTTGGTTAAAACCTGCATAAAGCCAACAATCTCCGCATGTGCTGAATTAAGAAGAAAATGACTCTGTTTGTTCCACTCACCAGCTGGAGGACCTCCCAGCTCTCCTGTGTGGCAGAGCCACGGCCATGTGTGGCTCAGCCACCGGAGGCTGCTCCAGATGAGAGAGCAAAGGCAGCCCCAGCTCAGACTGGACACCTTCCCAACAGCATGCTTCTGCTGTGGTTTCATGAGCTCATCTGGGCTGGGACACATTGCTGGGAGCTGCTGACGAAGCAAAATGACTCTTTTCCCTTAGTGAGAGTCACCCCAAAAACTATCCAGCAACACCACATCAGCATCAGACAGTGCAGAACTGTCCCCTAACAGAGCTGGGCCAGCCACAGTCCTGCAAAGCCCATACCAACATGGAGCAGTCCCAAATGTGTGTGCTGGCAAACATCCGGCCTCTGCATATGCATGGAACACAAGCCACCCCCGGCTGGGAGAAAAAGAAACCCTCCACACATGTTTCTGGCCTAAAACCATCTCAACTGTGGCTACAGAAAGCTTTTCAGGAAAGCTTCAGCCAGATTAGATAAACATGTCTGAAATGCAGCACAATTGAAAACACCCAGTGGTGTGCTACCCAAAGGATACCTAATTGAAATACAAAAGCCTCCTGTTGAGGTAATAGATAAAGGTTAAATGAACTGTGTAGGGAAGTTGAACTAGTACCTGCAGGTCCTCTGGATATCATTCCCACACACCACAAAGCAAATCATCTGCAGGGAGGGGCTGTGCACTAGTAGGATGCACAAGGATGGAGAGAAGAGCAGGCTCAGGTCACATTCTGGCTCTGAGATCATCCTTACAGCAAAGATCTGAGTGCAGGAGCATGGCATCCTTCAGGCAGTGGTACCCCTGCTCAAAACTCATATCATTTATTTAAGGAGGTAAATAGCAGCTTCCCAGGAAAAACAGTGACACCATGTGCATTACCAGTCCTAATTTCCAACAAGTGCATCTCAATTCACCTTTTTGTCTTTGGCTGTCCCCAGGACTCAGCCACTGTCAGACTCCAGCCTGAGCACATGCAGAGCATTGCAGGGTGACAAACAAAATGAACAAAGCCATATCCAGGACAGACTTGTCAGCAACCCTATGAAGTCAGTCACTGCTGTTTGAAGCTCAGCAGAGTGAGTTTTCAATCCTATGGGATTGCCAGGAAGCAAAGGGCTCTCCACATCTCTGCTAAAGGAGACACAGCCCCATGGTAGCCAAACCTCTTGAAGGCTGCCACAGCATTAATGCAGTGATGTGGCAGCAGACTCAGCACAGACTGGCAATGTCTTTGGAACCATTCTCCACAGCTAGAAGGGTGAAATACATCAGTGCTGCTCTTTTCAGCAGCCAGAGCTGTAAGAAAATGCACCAAAAGAGTAATAAAGATCTGGGGGAGCCATGGCAGAGCTGAGGGCTAGCACAGGGAAACTGGGGCTGAAATTCTGGGGGCTCTCACATCCGTTTACCACCTAAGAAGCACCAGGTTTGGTATACTCTAAACAGAGAGACATTGTAGAGCTCTGGGGGAAGGAGTTGGCAGTGAATTGCCCAGCCCTATGTCTCAATGCTTGCCCTCTCAGGCTGGACACTGTCCCCCCACTCTGCCATGGAGATAGCTGAGCAACCTTATGGACTGCAGACCCTCATGGGGTGCTGGACTTCGGTGAAAGGCAGAAAATGTGTGGGGTGGCAGGACTCACCCTTGGCAGACCAGCCCTCTCTAAGGCTGTATTTAGGGCTGCAGCCAACGAGAGTGTCTATGGTCCTGGCACAGCCTGGACACGCCTGGCAGTGAAGGCACCTACCCCACCTTCTGCACCATACCAAGAGGCCTGAGAGCACCAGGAATGCTGCCTGGTGAGTCCCTGCCATGGCACCAAGCCCAAACATTCATGGTCATCTTCCAGGCTGCAAGGACATGGGACAACATTACAGGCCCAGGCTCGACCTGAGCTGGGTTTTCTATCCATTGCTTTAACACCTCAATGCCAATCCCATAGGCTCACCTGGGGACCCTCCAGTAGCCCAGCACCATCTGGGTACTGCAGAGCAACTGGGCAAGCTGGGGAGACCAGGCAGCACATCTCCTGCCCTGCCTGACAGGCCAAGCTGCCTACATCTTGAAACAATCCTAAAATCATGGTCTCCTTGCCTAACGACATCACTTGGGAATGCAGCCTCAACCACAAAGCCTTCAGCTGCTGCACAGCCTCAGATTCCTGCTGAGTCCACAGTCACCCCTCTCACCTACAGCCGTGCTGGGGAAGCAACAGGCAAGGCAGCTGGAAGAACAATGCAATGCTCCAAATCCCCAGCCCTGTGGGAGATCCATGCTCCCATCAACCCCAAACTGCCCACATCCAGGCATGCCCAGGGCAGCTCCTGGGCACCAGCTCCTCCAGACTAAAAGAGCTCTGGACAAAGGACAGAAAGGGAAAAGGAAAGGATCCATTCCATTCTGTACCCAAGAGTTTACCAACCCCAGAGACACCACAGGATATGAGTAATCCCAAAGCTGCTTGCAACCAAACAAGGAACTAAAAGCATGGGAATGGGATGGGGGAGAGGGCTGTGTGCAAGTATAAGGTTTCTTGGTTTGGAAAGTGAGCCCAGCACTGTGGTGCTTCTGCAGCTTGTAGGCCAGCCCCACTCTCCAGCCAGGCCTCAGGAGCATTATTCTGCAGATTTGCTTCCAGGAGCACTTCAGCAAAATTCACCCTGGGTCAGCTCAGCCAGATGTGCAAGCCAATTCCTTTAATGCTCTGCACCTGGAACTGCAGTTTGGAGGATCTGCAATTCATCTCCAGTGACCAGGACAGCACCCAAACTGCATCTATCCTTCCTCCCCTGAAGGGAACCATCCTCCACTACTTCTCCCCTGCGAGCCAGAGCATTAGACCTGTCCCAGCTACAGAGGGGGACATCTGGCTTACAGGAAACAAATAAAACTAAGACCCAGAAATACCAGGATGCAATGGAAGCAGCCAGCTGCAAAAACTGGCCCAGCCAGCTGTTCTGGCAGAGGACATGGCTGGACAGCATCTGTCTGGCCTCTCAAAGCAGAGTGGACCTCACATGCTCCCACACCAGAGCAAGGAGCTCACATCTGTCCCAGCTCCAGTGTGGAGCCAGATCTTCCTGGGGCTGCACAGCAAAGACAAGTCTGACCTGACGTGGGAGCTGAATGTATTTACACCACCAGCTCAGCACCTAATGAGACAGAGAGCTTGGTAACACACTGCTAAACATTTGCTCCCTGTCTGTTGTCATTAATAGCTGGCAAAGATGCCGTGTTCCCTGGGAAGGCACTGCTACAGCACACAGGTGGGAAGTCTTTTCCCACTGACTCCCCAAACCTGTGGGGCCCTTTGCAGCACCCAAGGAGCAGAGCAGTTCACTCAGGGAAGGCTCTGGGCACCTTGCAGCAATCACACAATGCACTTTGCTGTGGAAAGGAAGCCAGGGATAGAGCTGGGAGAGAGAAGGGTGACCTGGCCAGAAATGCCCTTGTCCCCACCACCAACCTGAGGTGAACAGCAGGAGTACCCTAAACCTACCCCCAGGCTGCAGCACTTCGGACTCAGACTGAAAGGCCAAGATTTACAGACCCTTTCACCCCTTTTTAACTAAGACACCAACTCTAGATGGGTCATTCAGCTAGTTAACAAACCTCAGCAAAGCAGGGTGGCAGCGACAGCTTTTAGCTGCTAGGAATCCATTTCTGAGACATCACCACCCCACCATATCCACACCGTGTCCTTTATGCTTCTGCCCCGGCCATTACTCAGACCACTGAAGAAACAAAGCCTCTGCAATTTGTCCAGCAGCAACACAGGCTATTTCTCTTTGAAACCACTAAGGAGAAAGAAGATTTGGATGAGCTAATGCACTCACTCATATCGCAGTGCCACACTCGCTCCCAGCTCTGTAAACCTGCAACAAGGCAAGGCAGACACAGGCAAAGCATCACTCTGAAGCTGCCACTGCATCCCTCAGCAGCATGTTTAGCTGCTGCTAGCCCCAAGCAAAACCAACAAACCAGAGCCACAGCTTGGAGGATGACTTGGAGCCCTGCAAGCCCAGGGGCAGAGCTAAGGGCCACAGGAAAGACAACCCCTGAAGGAAAAGAGCAGAAGAGCCTCAGAAGCTCACACTCAGATCCCATGTCCCAAACACAGGACTGATTTATCACCATGTTCTGTGAGAAAGACATTGGGCCACAGCAGAAGTCTGGTGTCAAAGGCAGCCATAGGCACGTTTTCAGAAAAGACCATGCCCTGTGCTCCATCCCAAGGCCACAAAAGGCACAGCAGGGATGGTGCTAGGGCTTGGGGTCCTGGCCTCTCAAAGGTTTCAATAACACATTCCCATGAAGTGTTATCAAACAGGTCTTCTCTTTAGGGGCAACTTAAACATCACTGTCTGCAGGCAGCAATTCCTTCAGTTGCCAAGTCCTTGGGAATGGCTCCAGCTCTTAGGCTTTCCTTTTAGTCACTCTTGGATCAAAGAGCAGCAAACTCTGAGTTCAAGCCCTGGCTCGCTTCCAAAGGCTGGGCAATGAAATCACTGAGCTAGAGCATCCTGAGCTTGCTGGTCCAGAGGACAAGCCGAGCCCTCTGTCAGAACAAGGCTCCACTGCCTGCAGGCAGGTTTAACTCCTCATGTGCTGGGTGTGCACTGCTCACCAGCAGCTCAGCCCACGCAGGCTTGGCAGCATTTCCTACAAGGGAGCAACACTCAAGACACTGAAGTGCTGCTAATGCTCAGGACTGCAACTCTCCCCTGACAGCCCTTTATCCTGCTGCAGCCAGGCACAGCTTGCACAGCTCCTCTGCCCACATGATACCTAGGGCCCAATGGACCTCACACACTTGTCCTGTTCTCTCTCATCCCCACCCACAATTCTCATCCTAAGCTGTTAGCAGCACTTTGCTGACCTGCAGTGCCTGGGCTCCTTCCAACCCAGCCTTCACTGCAAACAGCCACATTTGCAGAGCAGCAAGCCAGGTCTCTCTAGACCAGAGGTGCCACAAAGAGCAGCAGGCAGTAAAACCACTCACCTGGCCTCCTCTCCTGTCCTGTCCTCTGCTGCATCAGCCAAGCACATCATACCTCGATTCCATCTTCTGCTCCCACAGGATGCAGACTGCCACAAAGCAAGCAATGCACCCCGGCATCTGCTCTTTGTCCCTGCGAGGCTCTCAGTGAGCACAGACCTCCTATTCATGTCTCCAGCGAGCCATGTGTTTCCTGACACAGTTCATTATGAACATGCTCATATAAAAGCAGATTTTTGGCATGCCAGAACTGGGAACAACACATGGGTCAGCTTTTCCTCCCCTCCTGGTCACAAGCGCAGAGCCAGCAGGCTCACTTGCGCCAGCTGAAGCCGTAGAAGCAAGCAAGGAAAATCATGAATGCTCAGTAACATGAGCAACCCCCTGCCTCCTGGGCTGGCCCCTGCAGCCACATAAAGCAGCTGCTGGGAGCATGTCTGCTCCACACACAGCCCCTTCCACTGCTTAGCAGATACCGCCGGAACGGCAGCCAAGCCAAACACCCAGAGATATTTGCATCTCCAAATTATTTCCAGCCAGCATGTTCCTCCATGCAAGAGGTTCCAGTCAAGAAAGCCTCTCAGATGGGTAGAGTTGCAATAAACCACCAGGCCAGATGGAAATGGTTTGATTCAGGCAAGGAACTCTGAACAGAGTGAGCAGTCCAACATCTGGAAAGTCTTTGGGCACCCATCATATAAGGTTTTTAAAACGACATCTTTTCCCATTCCAGTTAAAGTAAAGGCAAAAACTCACTCTGCACCCAGGAAAGCAATCAGGGGCGCAAAGGCAGAATTTCCAAGAAATGCTCCGCTGGAGTGGCTTTGGCTTCATGAGCCAGGAGGAACTGGACCAGTACCTATGAGCTCCAGGTCATATTGGTGTGGATCAAGATGATTGGGAATTTGGGAAAACATCATCCATTCGCCCCTACAATTGCATCATGCACCTGGATCCACCAGCTCTGCTGTGAGAGTGTGGCTCTGCTCAGATGACCACTGAACCTCTGCCTGCTGTGGCAGTTCAGTCCAGATTAGCAAGAGACATGATGCCTGCACAGCACAGCACTGCTGAGCTCACTCCAGGTGGCCCACAGCACCTCTCTCCACTGCTTTCTGTGAGAAGCACAACCAAGCAAATACTGAGAAGCCAATTCTGCCCTTCAAACCAAGCTTTAGAATAGGAAACAAAAAAGAAAGAAAGGAAAAGGGCAAAAGCTGCAACTACTTAGCACAATTCCCATTAGTCTCCCAAAAATTGTTCAGAAAGGCTGCAAGCTGTGGTGTATCCTTGCCCTTCCAGGCCCAGAATCCCATACATAGGAATGGCCAAGCCCAGTTTCTGAGCAATTATCAGAAGAAACCAGAACAAAGCCACTGTTGTTTGAACACTGTGAATCAATCGCTGGAACAGATGTAAGGCAGTGCTGGCAGTGATGTGTTGGGGTACAGCTGGACCCTGGGAAGAGCTCACAGCCACACTGCAGGGCAGCCTCTGCTGCACACAGCTCCATCCCAAGGCAGGCAGGCAGGCACTGTTCATGCACCTGCTGCAGGAGAAAAGGCCATTAGAACTGAGAAAAAGACTCAGGACAAGCACAGTGAGCCCAGGCAACCAGCTGCAGACTCTTGACAGCTGCCAGCACTTGTCAGGATAGCCAGGCTATCCTGGCACTGACCTCACTCACCTGCCCAGTTCAAACTAGTTTGGGGCATCCCTACCTCTGGTTCTCATGCTACCCATCCTATTACCCCAGCCCAGACCCTGTCCTCTCTCCAGCCACACATCCCACAGGCTTGCTTCTTCCAAGAACATCTCAAGCTCAGTTTCCTAACTCTGCCATAGGAGCTCCCTGGCAGTGAGCTGAGATCCTGCCTCCTTGTGTGCCCAAAGCCAGGCGGCAGCCAAACCAAAGCAGCAGGATGTGGTGATACCCTCTGCAGTCAGGGACAGGTGGGTGGGGAGTGAAGTAAGAACTAGCTGCTACCCTGGCTATCAACAAGAACAGCAAACAGGGCTGCTACTCTGCAGCCACAGAGTGATGGAAGTATTTCAGGAGGTTCCTAGTCATTCCCAAGCCAAGCAGGGCTGTTTTCAACCAATACTGCACTGCAGGCTGACCTGATCCAGTGGGGCAGACACCATGCTACACAGTTTGTCCCCAAGGCTGTGGGATTTGATGGTGGTCTTTGTGGAGAATGTGTCTGGGCTGAACTGTGAGCTGTGCTTTGCCCCACAGTTTCTCCCAACATCTCAGCACCTTGCTCAAACAGGAAAAAGCGGGAGCAGGAGAGGGAACTCCCATGGCAGCCAAGCTCCTCGTCTCCCTGAAACTGCTGGGGCTGCTGAACCAGAACAACTGGCCTTGGAGCTGCAGGAGTTGTCTGTCTGCCCTGGGAGCACGTTGACACTGCTCCAAGGCATGCTCTGCTGTGCCCATACTCCCAGCACCCACTGCAAGTGGCATCTACAGAGGACACTGCACCCAGGGAAAGGATGCTGTTCTTTTGGGTCATTGTGTGGTCCCAGGACCCTAAGAGAAGCCCAGACACCCTTCCTGGGCACCCAGCCCAGAGAACCAGCCCAAGCCATGAGTGCAGAGCTGTAGTCATGCAGCTGGGAGAGGAACAGGGCAGAGTTAGCAGCCAGATCACTTCTCCTGCCCCAACTCTCAGGGCACAGCTGGGTTCTGGCAGCACCACTTGGCCCCTGGCTTGTGGAAAAGGCAGCTTGCTTTGGCTGAGTAAGTGGGCCCATACCTGAGCATCACAGACAGTGGTGGCCATGAGACTCCCAGGAAGGTCAGAACAACATCTTCATAGCAGATGTACAGAGACAGAGGGACAAGTGAGAGAGAGAAGACCTCAAGCCCAGCACAGGAGATGGGAATCCTGCTGGCTCAGTGAAACCATCTTTAACAAGGCATCAGCCAAAGGCTCCTGAGCAGACATTGCCAGCTGCACTGCCAAGCCCCAGTGAGAAACACAAATGTTTCAAGGGCGACTCAGCACCACTGACAGGCTTGCTGCACCCACCTGTCTTGCCAACCAACTCTCCCAGGCTTGCTCTCAGCCCTTGAGCAATTCCCTGCTTTCCTCATAAACACCTGATGTCTGCTGCTGGCAGGAGACATAGTGATCTGAAGGCTAAGCTCTCTGGCCAGCACAGCACAGCCACTGCACTTTCCTACCACTAAAGGAAACATGGTATACAGATGCCAAGCAGAACCAGGATGAGCACAGTGGTCTTGAAGGATGATGCTTCCCCTGCAATTTAAGCAGAGCCATATGAGAACACAAAGGTCTTTACCAAGCAGAACTCCTCTGGTGGTAGAGGAGAGCCCTGGTGGTGTTGAACAGGCAGGCAGGTCCTGCCAGCAGGGAAGAGCTGTGACAGAGCTGGCTCAGCACTCCTTGCCCCAGGGCTGAAGGCAAGGTCTGGTGGCAGTGAGGCTGCACTGCTGCACCCACAGGGTCTGTGTGGCTCAGAGCTCATCCCATGGCAATGGGGCCAGCATTCCAGGTATCACACCAGTTCTTGCCAATCCATCCTCACATCCTTGCACTCAGGCTGAGGGCCAAAGGCTGATGCTGTTCCTGCCATCCCAAGCCCAGCCAAGAGGGATTCCCCCATAGCAGCACTGTGTGTGTGGATGGAGCTCCTGGCCAGGGCATTGCGTTTTTCCTGTTCCAGCTCAAACGCCGTTCCAGATGACGGGAAAAAACAGAAGAAGCTCCATAAAACTGTCTGGCATTTCCCTTCAGCAAACAGGAGCCCCAGCCAGCCGCTGCAGAGAATGGAAGCTCAGGCTGTAAAGACAAAAGGGCGTGGGGGTGGGGGTGGGAAGAGGCCAGGGCAAGGGAAGCAGTGCAGAGAGGAGCAGCACGCACACGAGCCCTGCAAGCAAAGCCAGCTGCTTCAGCAACACACCATCGAAGGCAAAGCTGCTGCTCACAGCAGCAAGGTGGCCAGGGCTGCACGTGGGGCACTCCTGCCAGCAAGCCCTCCTTGCCCTCCCAGCAGTGTTGGCTGGAGAATGAAGCATGTTTGCCCCTGGACGTGCTTGAGTGAGCTGTTTCTCTGCATGCTGCCACCAAACCTACTGAAAGGAAGAAAACCTCGCCAGTACCACTCAAACCTGTGCTTCCCTTTGGATACGCTTGGTCTGGACATCTTGCAAATCCTGCTTGGGGCCAAGTGAGAAGGCTACAACCTTACCCAGCCAGACCCCAAGAGATGGCTCACCAGCAAACTCCACAAACACCCCAAGAGCAACAGAGCAGGGCCAGCAGCTGTAGAGGCAACGAGGGGACAGAAGTTGTAGTCAAAAATTCACATCTACACTACTGCAAATACCCTCTCCATTTTGCTGACAGCTATATGTTTACACTATCTGTATGGACTTCAAGCCCATCCATAAGCAACTTGCTGGTCCCAAAGAGGACTCAGAGAGCTGGGGACAAAGGGACAGCTGCACTTCTGAGCCTCGCGTGCAGGGAAACAGACAGGGAGCTTATTTATATCCCAAGCTCTGCTCTAGGATAAATATTTTAAATCTCTCTCCAGGTCATGTCAGTATATTTACAGCTAAGTTTCCCTTAGTTATATGCCTGTGGAGACTCAGATGGATTTGCCATGAAGCCAGGAAGATCCAGCTGGCCAAGCTCTCCACACAGCTTACAGCTCATGGGAGAAATGGTTCATCCAGTGCCATGGTCTTGAAAATGACACCCATGCTCTGGCAACTGCTGCAAGCATTCAGTTGTGCACCCCTTCCTGCTGCTGCCTCTGTACAGCCCACCCACAAGCATGCACCCAGCCACTCTGCCTTCCCAGGAACAAGGAGAAGTCATGGAGACTGGGAAATGCCACAATACAACACTAGAGCAGGGGCAATCCTACTGCAGGGCTCCCCACAGAGCACAGCTGCATTGTGTGTCTCACTCGAGGTGAGTCTCTGGAGCATCCTGCTTCACCACTTGATTTACTGAAGGTTTAACCAGCTTACTCCCCTCCTACAGGAAGGAAAGAAGCTCCCATGAGAGGCACATGCCCTTCCTAGAAGCCACCACAGTGCTGCAAACTAAAAAATGCAGTGAAAAGGCAACTGAGGAGACATCTGAAATAGGTCTCACTCCATCAGTTGCATTGGTGCCTCTTCTATTTATACAGGCTCTGCCCTGTTGGGTTTTGACCTCTGGCTGCCTCTGAAGCTTGAAGAGGATGGACTGGTAGCCCAGGGCTTCCCAGTGGGCTCATGTGATTTCTGTGCCAACCCTCACGAGTGTTTCAGGAACACTCGTTCATCAGCACTGCCTGCTGTGCACTGCTCGTCCATTTTCCATCTGTGTGGCACTGGCTTCTTCCTGGCTACAAAGCACCATCCACAACTCCCCACATCTGTCTCCAGCTACGTCCCACAGCTGTGCAGATTTATCCTAGATCCTCTTCTTTTCATTGCTAGAAAGCCACAGACCAGCCCCATGTCACAATCATCATCTGTGATTGTGCAGGGAAGTGCTGTTGTCTAGGACCTACCTCCTGGGAAATACATCACCAGGGAGGCTGGACTTGCAGTGTCACTTCTGCAAGCATAGAGGGCACAGAAAAGAACAGTTCCTTGTTTATGTTCATTAAAGCCATTTATGAATCTATATTAAAAGCCACAAAAATAGAAAAGCAGATGGAGAAGCTAATATTTCTTCTGCTCATGCAATATTAATTGAGAGGTAGCTTCTCTATGAGACGTTGCTACATTATCTCAGCTAAAAATGGAAAAAAGTCACTGAATGGGGAGAATATGTAGCAGGGCACTTTCTGGAATATTTTACAAATCAATAACTAGGGAGAACATTTGCTACAGATAAACCTAATGCAAATCCCCAGTGTCAAATTAAAGAAAAGCTTGGCTGAAACAGACTCACTGAGACAGAAATTCATACTAACCACATCTCCTTGATGAAATATAGTGCTTTTCTCCACTGTGGCAGAAAAGCTGATTTCCAATATATCTGGAGAACACAAAGTTCTTACTGGACAGACACAAAGCCACCAGTGTGAAGAGTACCTGGACATCCAAAGCAACCAAAGGCCAAGGAAGCACACAAACAGTGGCAACAGACACTCAATGCCACAGACACAATACATGATGGCCAAGGATGCCCAGTATGACCTTTGTTATTTTTTTGCCAAAATGTTAACCATTCAGATAAATGCTTTCTGCTTCAGACCACATGGCTTTGAGACTTTGCTTCAGCTGAGCGAAGAATCCTTATCCAGAAAGTCTCATGATTTCCAAGAACCACCTGAACATCTCAGCAGCCCTGTCCCAGCTCTGCTCTGATTTCTCACCAACTGGTGTGAACTGGAGGCCTGACTCAAGAAGACAAAGGCAATCTCAAGATGGCAGGAGGAAGCCACAGCCACACCTGGCAAAACAGCAGTGCCCAGAGGCAGGCACTGGAGAGAAACCAAGAAACAGCAAAGTCTGGGAGGGGGGCGTGTGGCATGCCATGGCAGGTCTGGATACAGAAGAGGAATCAGGAAGAAGTGGAGATAGGAGGCACAACTGGAAAAGGAGCAGCTGCACTCGCACCAGAACAAGGCATCTAAAGGCTGCAAGCACACACACAACATGCAGGGAGAGCCATCAGGAGTGAACTCAACAGTGAGGGGAAAAAAAATCAGATGTGCTGCCGTTGTAGCTCAGCTTTTGCTTGAAATATGATGGACAAAGAACTGTTCAAACCTAGTTGGAGGAAAGAATGATCACAAAACAAGATCTCACTGCTACAGAAGAAGTCTCAGCCCAGAACTGGCCACTCCCATAGCACCTGCCAGGTGCTCACGTGTGGATGGTCAGGAACAAACAACATCAAGTAACTCATGAGAAGCTCTGGTTTCTTTGGTCCAGGACAATTTGCATAATTCTTGCAACTGCTGAAGGAGACTTTTGGTGTTGGCAGAGGCAACTGCATGACTTGACTTCAGCAACACAAACCCATCTACACTCCCATGAATGGTTAAGGAGAATTGGACACACTGCCCTTTGTGACACCCTACAAGACTGTCTGGCTTTATCCTCTCTGGTCTTGTCCTTACTGGGAAAGATAAAATCCATCATCTTCTCTCCCATAAACACTTCCCAGTGACCCAGACACTGCCAGTGCCTTCGAGAGAACCAGCAGCATGGAGCAGCTCCCTGCCACAGGAGTGCTGGGCTGCCCCAGCAGAGCCAGGACACATACCAAAGCACACTGCAGTGGAGAGCAATAAAGGCACTTGCAAGCTGCAGCTTGTCCTGCCCTTAACCATTTGGACAGCCACTGTATGGTTTGAATCAAAGGCTTCCTTTGTGCTCCCCAAGAAGCCAATGAGCAACTGCAATGAGGAGAGCATTTATAGCTGGTCTTAAGCAATACCATGCCTACCTTGTGCCAGCATCACTCACAGAAAGGACAGCCTCCCCGGAGGCACATGAGCCTCCCCTCTGCAGCCAGAATGGGACTTGGCCTCCACATGCCATGGCTCTGGGGACAGACGTGTCTGGCTTTCTTCTGAGGTGACAGAGGACAGAGCCAACCTGCCAGTCTGCCCAAATTGACAGCACTAGGCTGCAGTCTTGGCTGCTCTGCAGGGTGGCCTGAGATGCATCAAAGTGTAAAATCCTGCTGCTGGGACAAACCTCGTTTCACAACAGCATCACAGGAGGGGAAAAGGTATAAAGCCTGTCATCTTGGAGCTACAAACATCTGTCATTAGCACTGAGGCCTGAGAGCACAGCGCTCACAGACACTCCTGTCTTACAGGACAGGATTCTCCTAGGAACTGAACACAGGTCAACCAGGGGCTGAAATACAGGGAGACTTGTAATCCTCACTCAAACCCCAGTCCCTTTCTGCACCAGCTCCCAGCACAGACAGCAAGCCTACACTGCTTTCACCCAGCATGCAACATCTTGTTTTCCAGAGAGGGAAGGTTCATGCCCTGAAATCAAATGTGTCACACCACCCTCCAGACAGGAATCTGCTTGTATCAGTTTTCTTCATTCATCATCCTGCACAATACAACCATCAATCCAAGACATCCCAATCTCACAGAAGTGCAGACCACCTGACAGTGGTGAACTCAATTCATGCACGCTCAGGGACCCTCTGCACACTCCAGTTCACAGATGCCAAAATCCCTGCCTGCTCCATTCAAATCAGAGCTTAAATTGACAAGGAGAAGACAGGCCATTGGTATCCCACTGGCAAGCACTATCTCACAGGAGGAATCATTAGTTAAAACCAGCCATGCCTCCTCTCCTGACACACACACTGTGTGCATCCACCATGCAAGGTGACAGGAGTTCATGAGTGCTCCTCACTGTCTCCTCCTGAATTCTACAGCTGGACCTGGCTGGTTTTCATTCTGTTCTCTGGGGCACCTGAACACCTCAGAAATTATCTGTTCACTACCAGCAGAAATGTTTTAATGACAACATGGGCCTTGCCTGGATGCCACCTATAATTTTTAAGGATAAGAATGCATTTTCAAGAGAAGCCCTTGCAGAACAATTCCAGAAGGTCAGAATTGGAGAAGAGAGGAGGGATTTTTGAAAGCTGATCAAATAAAAGGAGGAGCCCCAGGCAGTAACAGTCTGCAAAGAGTATCAAAATAGCACCCACCCATCAACTTTCCCAAACTGCTAAGACAAGCAAGCTTGGGAAAGTCAGAGCTGGGCAAGCACACCAAAACTCCTCATCCCAGGCACACAGACCAAGCTTTCAGAAACTTGCAAACCACTCTGAAGTGCCTCCCTTGCCTTTCTCTTTGCTGATCAGACAGCATTTATTAGTTATCAGAGCAGAGGTAAGCAGTCTGTTCTGTGACCAGACAGAGACTGCTTCCCTGAAAGACAAGGCTAAAACTAAGACTAGAAGTACTGTACAGGTCAGCCTTTTAAGCTCAGGAAAAACATTTCTGTATGAAGTTTAAAAAAGAACTGGCAAGAGTGAGAAACAGAGCTGGAGCAGCAGTCAATGAAAAGCACATGCACCGCAGACCTGGCTGCCAACACAAATTGATGCTTTGAAACAAAGACCACTTGTGTTTTGGCTTAAAGATCTTCCACAGCTACTCAGCAAGGGCTGCTCAGATTAAAAGGAGACACAGGTAAACACAGAACAGTGCTTACTGCCAAGTATTTCTCTTGAATAAAGGAATGACCAGAAATGGAATCCTTGCCTTGACTGGGTGGCATGGGTTCATCCTCACTGCGTTGCACTGTGCCAGAGAAGGCAGAGGCAATAGGAAATGCAGGACAAACCTATTCAACCTCTATTCAAGCAGCAGGGACCTGGAGAGCTGCAGCTGCTTAAAACACTGAATATGCCTCCAACCTCAAGAGCCCACAGGAGCTTCACTACACCCAGCCTTCACCATCTCTTTCACCCATTCCAGAAGGAACCCCAGACAGTTGTTCTTCCAGTGCTTCACTCCCTGAGACTACAGACACCTGTGTGCCTCCTGCAAAGCAAGACTCTGGTCTAGCTCCCAAACCAACCTACATCCATATTAAGACAAGCCTTGCAAGCCTCTGCTCCTTCCTACTGCCTGCACAGTGATACATTCAGAAGGCACAGGAAGGGTGAAATGGGAGATGGTCTTCCCCGCAAAGATGATCCTTCCTTCAGTCTGGTCCTTTTTTAGGCACACCAGCTGTCCACTCTAAACCAAATGGCAAAAGCAACAGCTCCCATTGCAATGGAAAGGTGGATTTGCTGGCCCTGTGTGACTTCAGAGATGACCTGACACTGCTCCTTCACATAACACCCAAAAGCAGTGCAGGAAAGCAGCCACTGTGATGGGCAAGGAAAAGCAGAGAGCTGACAGCTCATCAACACAACCAGCATAGCAGATCCTGACAGGGTCTGGTAGGATGAAGGAGGTGGAAGTGCAGGTCTCTGAACAGGCCACATCCTCCAGAATCAAAAATCCACGAGCTTGCTTCCATATGCTGTGGTTCAACAGTGTTGAAAGGCATTAAGAAGCAAACAAATGAGTTTCTAAAGAACTTCAGGGCCCATCACCTTACTCACAACTCCCTGTGAACAATCTCCCCAAAAACCACAGGAGATGCCCAGTGTTTCTGGACTGCTGAAAGCTCACAAGGACATCAGGAGCAAGAGGTGAACCATGTGCAGAGTCTCCAAACCACGGCAAAGCCCAGGGAATGGCCCCCTCTCCAGCAGCAGCAACACGAAAAACCTGAAAACCTGCAGCATTCCCACCTCCTTCCTCATCAGGTCTCCCTCAGAGAACAAATCCTTCCATGTCCAGCAGTGTGATTGCTTCTTTCAGGCAAGGCAGCACATAAGGTATGCTACAGGCACAGCACAGCCCTTTAACCCCTCTGTGCAATACAACATCTGCTCTTCAACAAACTAGAAGCATTTACAAGCAGCTCTTGGACGCCACCTCCCAATGTCCTCCAGGCAAGGAGCAAGCCATGGAATCAGGCCACCCACCTTGGCACCTCTGCCATGCTGAAATGCACACTGAGCCCAGGAAACAACATGTTACCAACTGCCAAATTATCATTTCTCCATCTCTCTTCCTCCTCTTCTCGAAGACACAGTTGATTTCTTATGAAGGTAAAAGACACTACAGTTGCCCTTCTCCCAACTTGGACATGATCAGCCTTCTCCAGCAGGTACTGCCATGCCAAAGGTGGGGCTGCCTCTTTCACTTAGACTGCAAAACCCACTGCGCTGGTTCACAGCCTTTGCAAACCCCACCAGCAGCAAAGCTAACACCCTGTACAACTTCAACCTCATCAAGAAGAGTGTTCCTGTGCATCCACCAAGCATCTTGTTAGTCTTGCTTCCCTCCGGACCTCCAAAGAGCTGCCTGTCCCAGCCCATGAGACCAACACTCTTGTTAAGAGAATGAGAACTGTTCCTTGGGGTCTGGACAAACAATTGCATGTCCTCCAACCTCAGGGAAATTTCCCTCCAAACACCACAGCATCAACTGCCTTCACAAAGAGCACGTTTGTACCCAAGTCTGTCCACTGCTAAATAAGCATTTGTTCCAAGTTCCCAAATATCGAAAGCTGTGGAAACACCCACTGCTAATGTGAAATATTTTGCATTCCAGGCCTGAGAGGTATGCTTGAAAATGTTCAGAGAGGAAAGAGTGTTTATTCACTGGGAAGAGGTGTACTAGGTCCAGCTATTTACTTTAGTCCACGTGTGCTTGCTGGAATACAGCTTTGATCTTTCTAACTTAAATAGCAGATGAATTGAAATGAAGGCAAGAGAAATAGATCCTCTAGTAAATACTTGTAACCAGGCCTCACAGCCTTCAGATCTTTTTGAAGTGCCTTATCACAGCCAAACTGGCCTTTGTGCTCCTGTCCATTGACCCAAGGCCAGGCTCTTCTCTTCCTGCCTTCTTCCCTCCATTCCCCTTGGGCTCCATGGCCTTTAGAGAAAGTGCAGCCCACCTTCCCAGGACTGTCTGCTAGGATGCAGACAAAGGCCAAACAAGGTGGGACCTACCCATCTGAGCCATCCACTCGCCTTCCTTAAACAACAGAGATTCAGCACACTGGGAGGAAACGCACTTCCATCAGCAAGAACATTCATCACCCAGCACGCAACTAAATACAGGTGCTTGCTGCAGTTCAAACATCTGCCCATCAGCTTTTAGAAGATGGCCTCATTCCAGGTCAATTAAGAGCTCAGAGGACATCTTTAAAGGATCTTTAAACATGACAACCCACTGACCAGTGCCAGTTCCCCGTGGTTCAGGACCCCACTGCACAGACAAAGAAGTGTCTATGGCCACGACTGTGCAGTTGCCATGCCTTTGAAGCTCCTGCCACATCGAGGTTCCAGCCTGCCCACAGCACTGTCTGAACACAGCCAAGTCCCAAGGGGGATCAGATCATTCCTGTTTTCAGAAATTTTCTTCTTTAAGACCAGGCTTAAAGCAAGCACGAGAAAAGAACTGCCATGCAGAAATACACAGCTCAACACAGGACATGGAGGCATTTCCAGAACAAAATAGACCTTTTGGGGTTTTCTTTTTGCTTTAAAGGAAAGTTGACTCAGCAAATATTTCCTCTGCTAGCATTTCAACCACATGTTCCAGCAGAAGTCAGCACACATCTGGCACGCTGCAGTGCCACTACCAGAAAGATCACAGCTTCACTGAACAATGGAGTGGAGGAAGAGGGACCAGCAGTCCAGGCACCCAGCACTTCTGGAACACATACGTGGCAAAGGACCTGTGTGAGCCATGGATACTCCACACCTCCCAGGTCTTTCTCCAGTGCTCTTTCCGAACAGTAGCCACAGGCAAAGAGATACAATGCCCTGCAGCCCACAAAACTTACCACTAGCCTGTAAAACCTAGACATCAAACTGCACGTTTCAGCTACACTGATGGCGCCTGAGATTTTTCACAGTGTCTGTGAGCTGCATGTTTCCCCCAGTGCTGTATGATTTGGTCCTGCCCAGCAAGAGAAACAAGGAGTACACCTGACTGGAGCGGTGCAGAAACTCCACCAACTGTGGAGTGGCAGGAAAGGTGGCAGACAGCCTCACAGACAGGTCTGCACATCCAGCTGCCAGTGGTGGCCTGCTGGCACGTAGATGAATGCTGTGCCAGGTCCACAGGACCCTACGGCTGCAAAACTGAGCCCAAGATAAGCATGCACTCCCCCTCCAGAAAGTTCCCAGAAGGCTGCCAAGGCGGGCAGCAATCACGGTGCTAATCAGCTAAGTAAGTGCTGCTTTTCGTGCTTATCAGCTGTAAATTGGACAATACTTGCCGCCTGGCAGCAGGGCTCAGCCACGGCTCCAGATATGGACGGGCAGCAGCGCTAAAGATATCTTTCCCTCAGAGGCAGTATTCTACCCAGGTGCTAAACTAAGATTGCTCTTGATTTTACAGCACAATCTGCAAAGCAAACTCTGCAACTGTGCACGGTGAGACAGAAGGCACGGCAAAACAGCTACTGGCAAAATGCGGGATCCTCCCTGTCTGCAGGTTTCCTAAGTGAAGAAACGAGGCGATGTGGCATGGGGCAGCCGTGGGACCCTTCAAATCCAGGCTGAAAGACAGCTCGCGGCCCCTGTGGCTCTCATGCACAGCCAAGACCTTGGGCTTCTCAGACAAGGAAAACGGTGCTAGGAGGTCAGTGGGGCGAAACACCACGGAGCAGAGCGAGAGAGGGAGAGTTTGAGCCTTGCAGCTGGACACGGAGAAAAGCAGCAGCCAGGAACATCAAGGAGCCGCAGAGCCCGGGCGGGCAGGGCGGGTGGCACGGGGGGCGGGGCGCAGGGCTCATCCAGATGCGCTCGGCAAGGGACAAAACCCCCTCGGCGGCCGGGAGGTCAGTCTCCACGGGTGGGAACTCACCGCGCGCCCACTTTTTTCTCCGAGCTCGGACCTGACCAGAATTCACGGGAAAACCATCGGCTGCTGCGCGCAGCCTTCCCGGTGCTAACGCTGCCCCCGGGGCCCGGAGGGGCCAAGCCCGGCTAAAGGAGTCTCCGGCAGCCCTCCGCGGAGCGCGCTGCTCCGGGGCGCCTGCTCGCCATCTCCCAGACGGCAAACGTCTGGGGTATTTGCATCCCCGCGGATCTCGGCACGACGCTCCCCCTTCGGAGCGGGCGGGCGGGCAGGGCGAGCCGGCGCACGCCGGGGAAGGAGAGCCGGGCGAGGCGCCCCGGCGGCTCCCGGAGCGCAGCGGGGCTGCGCGGGGCTGGGGCGCGGCCGCCCCCGGCGGGGAACAGATGGGGCCCCACGCAGCCCCTGCTCCGCGCCCGAGTCCGGCGGGACGAGCGGCCCCCATCGCCGCCGGGCTCACGGGAACCCGAGGCGGGCGCGGACCACCGGAGGCTCGGCCCCGGACACGGCCGCAGCACCTCCAGCCCCGGGGCCGGCCGCGGACCCCCGCCCGCCGGCCCCAGCGCGGCCCAGCCACGGACGCGAGGGGAGGCGCGAAGCTCCGCCGCCCCCGCCCCGCCGCCGGGACCACATTCCCGGGCTGGGGGAGCCTGCGGTGGCTGTCCCGACCCGCACTCACCCAGCACCAGCAGTGCCCGCACCGCCGCCATCCTCCGCACCGCCGCCATCCCCCGCGCCGGTCAGCGCGCCCGCCGGACCCCAGCCATGCCGCCGCCGCCGCCCCGCCCGCCGCCGCCGCCGGGAGGGGTTCCGGAGGAGGGGCGGCCACCGGAAACCGGGCGGGGTCGGGAGGAGTGGGGTCCACCGAGCAGCGCCCGGCTCGGCCCCCCGTGCCTCCGTCGCGGTGCTCGAGGCTCAGGGCTCGCTGGCGCCATCCCCCGCAGAGCCCCTCGGGCGCGGCGGGCCGGGAGGGTGGCGCCGGGAGTCCCGCGTACCCCATCTGCTCCTGCCAGCGCCTCCGGGGTACCCCGAGCAGCGAGGAGGCGACGGAGCTCCCCTCCCGCCCAGGGGCTGCTTGTAGCCGGGCTGTTTGCTAAACTGATGGCAGAAGCTCCCGGTCTGTACCGCTGTGAGAGACACTGTGAAGGCACTGGGGCAGCGAGGAGCCAGGAGCTTCGCACGCTGCTACGGGCAAAGGGCTGGACACACAGCCTTCGTGCACAGCACACTGCCTGCTCCTTGCTGCTCTTCTGCAGGGCCCAAGCTGGGGCACAGCAGCAGGAGCTGGTCTGGCCATCTGCATGGCCAGAGTCTTTCTGTCCGACCCAATGCCTCCAGTGAAACCTGCTGCAGCCCTGCACCACCGGCTCTGGCAGTTGTCACTGTGAACACCAGCTTTCCAGCCGGTTTGTTGAGTCGCCAAAATGCTGGTTTTGGTACTGCATGGAAGACTCGCCATCAGACATGGCCCGGAGCACTGCTGGATCCATCACAGAGGATGCTGGAGCTTTTGCTCAGCAAAACCTGTGGCACAGGTTTGGAGTGTATCTGCCACCCTATGTGGCAGTGCCAGCCTGGTACTGCACCAGAAGCCCCCCTCATTACCACATCCTGGGAGATCACAGAGCTGCTCCCACAGGCCATGCAGTGGAACTCTGCCAGTAACCACAAACCAGTCCCCTCTTGTGGGAAAGCCACCACCTCCTGCCACCAAAAGCTGTTCTGGTTTTGGTTGGGGACCAAGCAGCCTCAGAGGAAGTGGTAGCCTACTCAACATGATCTAGAAAGGAAGTTTTACTTCCACCTGCAAGCTCAGAGCAAGCGAAGCAGCTGAGGTATAGTAAGAGAAAGGGTCTCTGTCCCACACACACTAGCAGACTTTGCTCTCCCACTGATGCTGAGCCACCTGACCCCACCCTCACATAAGGAAATTGCTGCTTTCCCCAGGAAGTAAAGTGAGCTAAGCACTGCTGATCCAGGTGTCGTGACTTCTCTGAGGAGCACTTGCTGCATCAGCCCTCAGTGCTGCAGGCTGTCACTGCATCTCCTGGGTCCATACTGCCTTTAGTGCCCCAGGAGCAAGAACTGTATCACAAGATAGTCAGGAAAACACTGTCTGCCCTTGCTGTGCTTACCCAGCCTCTGCCTGAAGCTGCCTTGCTCCCCTGCAGAGAAGGGTGTAGCCTGCTCAGCCCCACTACCCACAGTGACAGGCTGGGCAGCCAGGCTCCTCACTGCCAGAGAGCAATCCAGCCTGGAGAGGACAGTGAGGAGCATCTGACTGAAGAAAGGAGTAGCAGAAGCCACCTATGCTGCTAGGGCAGTGAGACCACAGAGCTGGCTGGGCCTTCCCCTATTCCTACCCCCCAGCTGCAGTGCAGGGCCAGAGCCAGAGTTTGAGCAACAGCAGCAGACAGCAAGACATACAGCATGAGGAAACTCATTAGGAACTGGGTCTGAAGCAGTCAAAAGTCCCTCCACACCAAGCCAGTTAAGCACATCCCTGCAGAAGTGCAGCAGTTACTGCAGCCAACCAGCACGATGTGCAGTCACATTTGAATTCTCGCTCCCAGAGATCAGATGCCCACGTGGAGTACAGCCACAGTATCCACCTTCTGCAACAGGGAAAAATGAGGCAGACCTCATCCAACAGAACACCACCTTACCTGCAGGAAAGTGTGCCCACAGTTCTTGCAACAGCAACAGAAGCAGCCTGTGCAGCAACGCATAGGCTGTGCTTGGCTGAACAGGAAGCTGTAACATGGACTAATTAGAGCCCCTCTAATTAGCCACAGCTTTGCAGCCTGGAGCATCTCCAGGAAGGAGACAGCAAGGCTCTTCCCAAGCCAAACCAGGCACCCCACCACCCCCACCATCAGTGATCTGTAGCTGCAGTGGTTTGAGCTGGGTTTATTTACTGTTGGCACGGCCAGCTTTCCCCAGGAAAGCATGATGGTATTCATGGATGTGAAACTTACTGATCAATGCACAACACAACACACAGTGGTGCCGCTGCCGCTGCTCTCTGGACCTGCCCCTCTCAGCTCACAGCAGGTCTGCAAAACAGCACCCACAACACGTGGACAAAGGCTGCCAGCGCCCCAGTCCTGGCTGAGGAATGGTGAGTGACAGACAGGGAGGACTCAACAGTCCAAAGAGAACCACCCCAGCAGGAAACATTCAGGATTTACACCTAAATTCAAGCCCTTTTCCCCTGTGAGCCCCACTGTCCCTGTAGCAGCATTTCAGTGGCTGGTTGGGACAGACAGCCATTCTTACAGGAAGCAGGCCAGAGGCTACACAGAGCCCCACATCTTGTACAGTCATTTGCCTTCTAGACACCATCACCTTGTGATTCTGCCGACCACTAGACCGACTAGCCTCCCTGGCACAGCTCTGCAAGCCCAGTGCAGGTCAGGCTAGCACACTGCACAAGCCCACACGGTTACTGCCTTAATGAGCCCCCACCATGTGCTTCCCATTAGGAGCTTGATCTAGAGCTTTTCCTTGGTGCCAGCTCCAGCCTCAGCTGTGGGGGCAGGTGAAGTGCAGACCAGGCAGGATTTCCCCTGGCAGGACCCTTGCAGGGCAGGCTGCAAACCCACCCCCCAGTCTCTTGGTCTCTCATTGTGTGGGTGAATAGTGGGTCAGGATGTGCTCCGTCTCCTTTGGGTCAGAACTGCCATCTACACCAGGTCCAGTCGCACGCTGGCTTGCGGTGACGGAGGGGATTCACTCTGCCTGGCAGATGAACCAGATCTCATTGCGGCGCTGAGGGATGCTGGGATTTTCGTAAGAAGCCACGATGTAGGTTTCCCGCAGCACCATGTCTGTGGAGCCCAAGAGCTCCCAAAAGAGATTGATCTCCCTCAGAATAGTCTCCTCAGTGGTCATCCCATAGAAAACCCTGCAGCAAAGGGAGCAACATAAACAACATAGCCAGCACATTCCCACCGCCAGAGCTCCCATCCCTCTGCCCAAGGAACCACAGCAGCCACGCAGGGACTTTTACATCTCTGCTGAGCTGAGAAAACACCTCCGGTGCTGGGGTCACCTGGTTATAACCCGGAGCGGTGCCCTCTCAGTGATGTGGATTTCGGGGTCCATAGGAACAGGGGGGTTTTGCTGGAACTCTCCTGGCAGATAATAGGCAGTTAGGACCTCACGCTCCAGCTCGGTCCCCTCCTTGGTCAGGTGGATTTCGTTGAGCACTGGGACTGTCATGCCCAGATAGCAACCTGGAAAGAGGCAGGCAGGCAGTGAGACAGGTGTGTTAGCAGCAGCAGCAGCAGCAGCAGCCCTCCTCCCCACTTCAGCTGGACAAGTGGCAAAGCCCTCCCTCTGTGCAGTCTGCCAGTCCCTCCAGCCCCTGCCTGCACACACCTACAGAGTTCTCCTTGCAGATGTAGCGCATGAGCTTCATGAAGCTCATGGAGATGCTCTGCTCATACATGGGCTCCCCCATGGTGACACAGGCCCACTTCCCAGCTGGGTACCGCCGCTCCTCGTAGGCTGCTTCCTCGCACTGAAACAGGCCACAGACAAGCCAAGTCAGAGTCAAGCACACTGACAACACTGCAGCAGCTGGCTGGGAAACCAACACTGACAGGCAAGAAGCAGGGAGACACGAGCCTGCCAGAATGAGAAGCCCTGCTAGGTGGTGGTTGGCAGAGCAGGACAAAGGTGAGGGGAGCTGGCATCACACGCATCTCAGACAAGGATACTTATAAGCACTGGGCAAAAGTCAGCAGAAGTCAGCAAAAGGAAAGGCACAGACAAGGGGCAGGGTGCAAGGGGGTCTGGAGGCTCCTGGCATGCACAAGGAATGCAGCACATCCTCAGCAAGGGGCACAGGACTTTCAGTTCCTCTTGAGTCTCTGTCCAACCTACTCACAAGGATGTTCCTGATTCCACGCACCCAAAGGCCTCCAGTAAGGTTGATGTTGTTCTCAGGTGTAGTGCCTTTTCCCTGGAACACTGTGTGCACATAGGATAACAGAAACATTCCTGCCCAGTACAAAGGAAAATCTGGCAGAAGAGCTCTAGCACCCAGAAAAGTGAAAACTGGAATAAAACTCAGATCCCTCTCCCCTATGAAGAAGTGACAGGAGGAAGAAGAGACATGAACCCAGCTGGGGAATTTTCTGGGATAGGTCAGAATCTCTATTTCCAACACAGAATGTCCAGTATTCTGGACATTCCTGACACAGAAGGAGGGCAAGGGGAGTGGGGAAATTGCATCTGGATATGTTCATAGTTCAGCTCATGGCATGTTTGTGACCACAGGTAACACATAAACAGGAGCTGGGAAGTTGCAAACAGCACTGATCTTCCTGCTCTCAGCTTGTTCTTCAGATCAAAGTGGTCTTGAGACAATCTTGTTCCACGGAGCTCAGGGCATCTTCCCAAATTTCTTGTTTCCACAGCTGTGCTGGCAGTGACAGAACCAGGAAGCTGTGACCAGACTCAACACTGGGTGCAGCCTCCCCTGTGCCACCACCCAAATCAGTTGTCTAGCCTGAAAACCAAACCAAAGGTAGAAGGAAGGCACCTGGCCTGTTTGTGTGCATCAGTGGAATGCCAGTAAGAAGAGCGCCCCAAAACACTGTGGGCCAGGCAGCATTCACCTTCTAGCTGGAGCCATGCCTGCCATTGTCCCACCAAGCAAAGCAGTGCAGAGCAGAGCAAGAGAATTTTCCAAGCAAGGAAACTGCCAGCCCCTCTACACTATCTGCAACTCTCATCTGCCATACCATCTGCAACACACCAATCAATCCAGTAAGTCACAACATCTGGTTGTGCCACAGCCTGATCCTTATACTAAGCACCACCACTCTGGATGACACTTGGCCAAGAGGAATGTTGAAGATGCTTCACACAGATGCAGCAGCAACAGTTCCCTGCAAGATGAGCTGGGAAACTGAGTCCTGACTGAGCTGGGGACTGAGTGCTGACAGAGCACAGAGCTGTAAGAGACATAATAATGCACTTGCTTCCAAGAGTATGAGGGCTTGTAGCACTGATAGCTCAGGAGAAGCAACCAAATAGTACTGATCTGCCTGATCCTGGCAAACGTATCCCTAGGAGCCCCAGTTTCAATGTCCCCTGAGCATTGATGTCAGGCAGTGGCTCTTCTCACTCAGCCTCACACTCCAAGAATCCTCCTCAGGCACAGATGGGATGCCAACAACAACAAAAGATCTTCAGTTCCCACAAAGTCTTGGGGCCCCATTCCTGCCTGGGATTGACACAGGCGGAGAAAAGGCCAGATTAAGTCCCTGGGACCCAGAACAAGGAAAGAGGCAGTGTGGTGAAGCCCCAGTTCAGAGCTGCACAACCCACATGCTCAGACATGTTCTACAGGGAGTGCTGGACCTCAGCCCAGAAGAAATTGGTTAACCACTTCTCATATAGAGGACAATTGACAGATGTCTTCTTGGTAGAAAGCCCAACTAGGCCTGCAGAGACACAAGAACCAGTCTGACAAGCAGTTATTTCTCAAAGCACAGAAGCACTCTTATGTACGAGATGAAAGTAAGTGTGCAACTTAGCCAGCACGAAGAGAAGATCTTCAGGCAGAAAATACCATGTTTGGATTGGCGGTTGTGACTAACAACAACACATGCCCAGGTCTGACAGCCACCATCACAGGCCTGGTGTTCCCACAGACACATCTTTATCTTGTGCCAGCTGAAATCTCCAGCTCAACCAGCCAACATAACCAGCACAAACACACAGGCAGCAGGGCTTCGAGCTATGCAACAAGGTGTTTTGAGAACGGCAGGGAGCAGGCTCTGAACTGAAAATTCACTTTCTTAGATGTGCCCACCCAGCAAGAGGATAGGCTGATAAAAGAGGCAGCTGGAAGTCAGAAGACCAGAGCAAGGAGCAAGATTTGTCCCATTTTAAGATAAAGACCGGGAGGCTGAGCACTGCCATCACTCTACACAGGAGGAGGTGCAGGAGCGGCAGAATACTGCACCGATCCAGAGGTGCCATCCCGGCCGCGGTGCTGCAGGAACCCCGGCGAGGCTGGTGCGCGCATGCCGACACGAGGCACCTTCCCTGCCAGGGAGAGGCTCTTCCTACCCCCGGGCTGGCGGCAGCACCCGAGGCAGCCTCACCCCGGGCGGGCAGCCGGCTGTGCGGAGAGGGTCAGGCCTCACCTTCCCGTGCTGCGAGAGGGAGACGTACGGCACGGGCTCGCGAGCCTGGCTGTGCCGGGCCATCTGGGCGATCGGGCCTGCCATGTCTGCAAGGCAAAGCACACGAGAGACGAGGCTCGCCCCGGCCGCAGCGCGGAAGGAATCCCGGTCCGTGCCGTCAGCCCCGCCGCTCACCTCGGGGCAGGTTCACTCGGTGCGTGCTGGCCACGGCCTCCCAGTGGGCGAACAGCCGTCCCTGCTCCTCCTGGTCCTCCTCGCCGTCGCTGCCGTCGCCGGGCTCCTCGCCCAGCCGCTCCAGGTCCTCCAGCGTGATCCGCGCCATCGCGTCCGCCGGGATCCGGACGCGGACCGCCCCGGGGCGGCACAGCCCGGCCCAGCACAGCCCGGCGCGGCCGAGAGCGCCCCCTGCCGCTCCGGAGGACCGCGAGCGGACTGTGCCACCTCACTCCCCCAGCAGGCGGCGCTCGCCCCCTCCCCCCCCAATCCCCCTCAGGCCGAGGCGCGGTCGCTTCTAGGGTCGATTTTATTTAATAAAATAAAGTACAGCGATCATCCGGCGGGGGACCGGCGTCCCGGGGCACTCCCGCCGCTGCCCCGGCCCGGGGACAGCCCTCCTCCCCGGGCTGGCGATTCTACCTGGCGAGCGTGTGTGACCGGGACCGAGCATGCGGCCACCAGAGCTGCGGGCCCCGGCGAGCAGCAGAGGAGCATGCGGGCGGGCTGCGGTGCCCGAACTAGCTAGGGACCCCCGGGGGAGGCCGGGCTGGGCAGGCAGACGGTGGCACGAGAACCGGTGATGGGGAGAACAGAGGAGGTGGTGTGGGGAGGTGCCGGGCGCTGCCCCGTGCAGCGAAGCCAGGGTGCCCAGCGGCAGAGCAGCCAGGTCAGTTGGAGGAGAGCAGGGAGCTGTGGGAGGACAGGTCCATGCTGCTGGCGCTGAGGCCTCTGCTCTCCGCACGGAGGCCTTGGGTACCCTGGAAAAATAAAACGCCCATGAGGTACCTGCAGTCCACTTCTGTGCCCCAAAGCTGCTATCCTAACTCCTGCACCCCCTGCAAGCCAGGACTGCCCTGATGCTGCTGTCACACAGAGTAGCTGCTGCCTCTGCTCCCTTTCTGTGGCTGAGCTCCATGGGGAGGGGGGTGGGTGCTTGGAAGCAACAACTTCAGATTTGGAGATCTGACCTTGAAAGAGGGGCTATGCAGCTGGGGGATTCTCAGCACTGCACCTGGGGCCCGCTGTTATGCCCTGTCTTGCTGCACCCCTGGCCCCACAGCCCCCAGCACCATGCCCATTCCTGCACCAGCCCCACCACTCACACTGTGCTTACCTCAAATGAAGCATCGCTAGACTTGTGCAGGTAATTTAAGGACGCAGCTCGTTTCATGCTACAAGAAAGCAGAGGAGAGCAGATGTGATCATGCTGTGAGTGGTCAGCCCCAGATGCACAAGGTAGCAGGGCCCCCACCTGCCCTGTACCGAGCCGGACCCTTGCACCTACCTGGTGTTCCTGGGCTCCAGGGGACCATTGCCCTGCAGTTTCTTGACCAACATCTCACTGCTCCTCCGTATCACATCCCGGATTTTCCCCAGGGAGCTGCTGCGCTGGAGAGTGCCACTGCCATCCTGGACACAGAGACACAAGCCAGGGTGGTGGCTGAGTGGCACTGATCAGGCTCTGGCATGCTGCTGATGAGTGGCTGGAACTGGCTCCAAACATCCTCTTGCCCACTTGTGCTGAGGATTTAGCCCTGGCTCAAAGCAGGCTTACTGCTTGCTACATGGCTTCCCCTCAGCCTGGTTCTCTCCAGGACATGATGACCATGGAGTCAGGGATCCCTGCCACTATTATCTGGCTCATCCAAACTGATACTCCCTCCTGGCCAGTGCAAGCTCAACACCCAGACAGTGCACAAATGGCACTGGCACCGCCACAGCCCTGCTCCAACATGACACAGCTCCAGCACCTGCAACAGCTCAAGCAGCAACTACCAAGGAGGTCCCAGTGGCCAGGAAGGCAACAAGCCCTGATGGAATACCAAGATTAGGGATATTTTGCTGCTGGGACTTTCAAGGACTCTCCTCTTTTGCTGCTGGCTGGAGACCATCCTCCCCCTCCCCTTGCCCTTCTTCACCATATCATCACTATTTCTCCTCTCAGCACTCATCCCAATGCACACCCTGGTCCTGCAGGCTCACTCACATCACACAAGACCACTCCACATTGCACACACAGCCTTGTCTCACCTCTGACATCCCCAAGACAATTAGCTTTGAGCCTTTGGAGCAATTCAGGCAGCTCCACTGGGGATGCATTAATTTGGCTGCATCAGTACTGTGTTGCCAAGCAGGAATCACTACTGCTACCCCTCCTAGCTACATACAGCCCTAGTAGCTGCCCCAGGGGTGGCACTTTGCAGGGCTTTTTTTTTATGTCTGCCTGCTTTTTCTGAAGATCAAAACCAGCCTAAAATCTTGTCCCCCAGCCTGTTTTCTCCCACATGCCTCCAAAAGCCCCCAGTACTTAGCAAGGGGCTCTCAGACCTTGACAGCCTCTAGCCCACCTCCTGCACTTAGCTCCACATGCATGTAAGGCATAGGTTGCCAGCATAGCACACCATGGCCCCATGTCATCATGGCACCAAGCTCTTCCCCTGTGGCCTGGCCTGCTTGTTACATAAAGTTGTGACACCACTGCTGATGTGGAATTACTTTTGCTCTGATGGCCTGGTAACAGCAGTCTTCCCTGCTCCTACTTCAAATGGCCCCTAGAACATTGGGGCAGAAGAACCCAAGGTAAGGTGATGGCAAAATCCCTTTACTCCTTAGGAAGGTGTGAGGGAAGCACTTTGAAGCATGCTAAGTGACCAAAATGCCTTGTGGCTCAGGCTAGCAGGAGCAATTACCTCAGGACTGCCCATGCAGCTCTGCAGGTGAGCAGGGTCTCTGCCTTAGGTCAGTCACCCCCTTGTGCAGGCCACTACAGATTGTGGTGCTGGAGAAGGCTTTTCCAGCACTTCTGTGCCTTGATTTACCCAAAGCTGATCCAGCCCTAGACTGCTATCTAAGCTGACCAGGACTTTTCGTACCAGCAAACCTTTCACCTGGTACTCATCTCATCCCTTCTTAGATAAAACAAGTGCATTGAACATCTTCACTTTCTCATTGGGATGAGGATTTTCCAAATTGAGAGCCATGTGTTGCTGCTGCAAAGGGACCCACTCACCAGAAATGCAGAGAGCACTAAAAGCAGCAAAGTAAACAATTCAATTCCTGCACGAGGCATCCCGGGCAGGTTTTGAATGAGCTGAACATCAGTGTGTAGCATTAGCAAAGATGGGGAGGTATCTTTTGCCTCCTCACCAGACTTACACTGGGTTACTACTCTCCCTGCATGGTATTGCTATGCCAGGCACTGTTCCTTTTCCCAGGGCACACAAGCCAGGGGTGGAAGAGGGAACACAGCTGAGGATAGGGGAGCAAGACCGTGGTACAAGGGCAGCAGGATCAGGCCAGGAAATGTGCTCTTGTATCAGAGCTGGAGGATGGAGCCACATTTTCCCAGCTGCAGTGATGCAGACTGACTGCAGACCAACACCAGAACCAAATGCTGCTGCATGCTGGGTTAAAAATAGCCTCTCTTCTCCCCCCACTCCCTTTTCTGACGGGATATTTTTAACCCAGAACATTTATGGGTTTGGTTTGCCGCAGAGCCCCCACCCCATTGCACCCACCAGGATGAGAGCATTCAAAAAGAAAAAAAAAAAAAAGCAGCTCTGCCACTGAGCTCCTCTCTCCACTGCATGCTCCCACCCTGCCTAATGCATGGAGGCAGAAGGCTTGGGCAGGATCCACATGCTGCTGAGCATGTGGAGCTCAGCACTGAGGGACACAATGGGGCATTTCTTTGGCTAAATAGAAATGCCTGTTGGGGAAGGTCCAAGCTCAGATGCCCCAGGGCAGCCCTGCCACACACAGTTACAGAGCTGAGGTTAGCAGCAACTCCAGTTTGGAGGACAGGGAGAAGCTCAGTGGAGCTGGGTCGTTCATCTGCAATACTCAGCCTGGGAGGGATGCCCTGGGGGCAGCACATGCCCCTGTACACACACAGACACCAAGCACCCCCACACCTGCTCCAGCAGCATTTGCACCCACCACCCCAGGGCTCACCGACGCTGGCCTACAGAGCATGGAAAGAAGCACAGGGCAGCAATTTGGGTCAGTCTACCTTTAATTAGAGGTATGGTTGTTACAGCACCAAGTCCAGGACATGGCAAAGCACAGTGGCAGGTGGCCCTGAGGTCCAAACACACCCTGCCCTGGGAACTCACCACTCTCCAGAAGCATGGAGCAGCACTGGGACAGAAAAGCAGGGAAGGTACAGCCCTGGAGCATTCAGCCCTGGGCTCCACACCCCATGGTCCTGAGGACAAGCTTCCTTCCAGTCAGCACAAGCTCCCAGGGAAGCAGCATGCATGTATCTCAAGGCCTCTGCACCACCACAGGAAAGCCAGGCCCAGACAGACACAAGCACATTTAGTATCACAACCTGCCAGATAACTAGCATAAAAGAAAGGCTCTAGCTAAATAAATAAGGAGGAGTCCTGCGCTGGCCCCTGGGCTCTATCCTGCTGGCTACAGCCTCCCCAGCTTTCTTCCCAGACAGGAGGGCCAGGGAGTTTCACTTCCTGTAGGAGGTGGGATGAGGGTGAACACCCAAAGGTGTGAGACTCAAGACAGCAGAGGTCTGGCCCTGGGACACCTTCCATGTCCCAGTAATGACTAACAGAACCAGACCCTGTGAAGGCCTGAAGCCATCAGAGGCACTGAGCCACCCCCACACCCCATCAGGGTCAGCACTGTGATCCTATCAGTAACAGGGTTACAGATTTCCCACCCACTTGGCTAGGGACAGCAAGACTGCAGTCAGCCCCAGGGACCTGTGAGCAATCCAGTCCCTTCCTCTGTGGCAACCTACCTCCAGCCATCCCATCTGCTCCCACATGCTCAGAGCATCTCCAGCCCTAGCACTTTGCTTCCTCATATCCATCTTTGCACCTTCTTTTTCTCCCAACTGCTCTGCTCCAATCCAGTCCATTCCCCATCTCAGCCACTTCTAATGGTCTGGGGTCTGGCCCCTTGCAAAAAAAGTTCTTTCCTCCTACCCCTCCTCTGTCTTCAAGGAACAGTGAACAACTTCATCCTAGCTTCTCCCACCAGCCACACCTAAGAACCCTGTAGCAACGAGGGGCTGATTCACCCCTTAATGCCAGATGAAGAACCTGGATATAGCATCCAGTCAGGAGGTTGCAGCCAAATATGCTTGTGCTGGCCAGTCCTGTGCTGGCCTGTGGCTGTTTCCCCCTCACCTCATCTGGGATGTACAGTAGCTCTATGGGCTGCCCTAAACTCCTGTGCTCCTGTAGAGAGACCCACACACTGCTCCTGGGTTACAGAGCTCAGCAGGGAGGAGGGTAGTAAGGTGGGGACTGCCCTGTGGTGCAGGGAGAGCCCAGCTCACTGGGGACCAGCACAGGTTTACTACAAGGCACTAATATCAGCTAAGCCTACAGGGAAGAAAGCAACTGGGGCACATGACAGCCCTGACTAGGCCAGGCCGCACTGTCCTATAACAGCCCTCCATCCTTCTGCCTCTGTAGAGATGGAGGCAGAGGATGTCTAGTAACAATGGAGTCAGCAAGCCTGGAGTGAAGACAATCCCCCGCAGGCCTGGGCCCCAGGGATGTGCAAGGGCAGGCCAGGGGTGGGGGCACGCAAGGGGACGGTGGCCCATCACCCTGGCCTGGGGGAGCTGGCAGCTCCTCGCAGATTCTTCCTGCTCTTGCTGGCCACGGGACTGGAGCTGGGCCATGTGGCCAGGCACTCCTCTGCAGGCGTCACGGTGCCCTCGCACGCCAGGAGGGTTGGGGGACTGGCGTGGAGTTCTCGCCGAGGAAGGAGGGATGGTGTGGAGGAAAAGTCGGAGGATACAACACAAACATCCAGGTGACTGCGGTGGAGGGGAAAGAGGGAGTCTCGGGAGGCATTTAAGCCTAGTGCACAGAGAGGAGAAAGACACAATTTACAAGGCTGTGAGATTGCAGGTCACCTAGGGAGCAGGCAGGGCAAGGCCCAGGCTGCATGCAGAGACCACAGGCCACATCTGGGCAGGGAGAGAGCCTTGTGAGGCTGAAACTGCAGCCTCACTTCTTTGCTAGTGGGCTAAGTGGGCTGGCAGGGACAGCTAAGCTCAGGGAGGAACAGCCTGGGTCTCCTGCTCCGAGGGCTCCCTGCTTCTGCACCTTGGGTACCTGCCAAGGCCTCTGCACCAGAGCTGCTGCCACCCCCCTGCTCTCACATCCCAATTACCTGGGCAGCAAGCAGCTGGTCCAGGCCCTGGGGTGCTTCCAGAGCTGCCTATGGGTGCAGGGCACAGAGGCCCCTGGCACCCTGGGTGATCCCACAGCCCTTCCTGCAGCAGAGGACAGCTAAGGGAGAGCAGCAGAGGCTGCTTTAAGGCAGCACATCTGAGGTCTCTGGACCAACACAGGGAACAACAGGCTGTGACAGACAGGAGCAGGAGGAGCTGCCTCAGCTTTCTTTTGCATGGAGCTGCAGCACTGCTGGCTCAGAAGAGAAGACTGGCTATATGTGCAGCAGGCTGGAACAGGAATCATGGCAGCAGCTGTGTCCCCCAGCGTACTGGGCTAGCCTTCAAATCTGCTATTTGCAGCTGTCTGGGTCAGGGAAGCTCTGCTAAGACCCCTGGGCAAGGGCCATGAGCAGGGACTATTCCCCCTGCCTGGGACAGGCTGGGAGAGGGTGGCACTGCCTACTTGCCTCAGGATGATCAGCTCAGAGACTGTCAGGAAGGTCCCCCAGTGCAAAGAGATCACCCAACACCAAGCACAGCAAGGAGGAGCTGCAGAGAGACATCAGCCAGCACAGGGACCAGGTGATTCTAATCCAAACCTGCAGCCCTCCCTCTGTGCTTGTCTAGCCCCCTTACTAATGGTGAGTGCAGGGGCCTAGAGTTGGTGCCTTGCTAGAGCTAAGACTCTCTTTGGCCCTGATGTCAAGACCTGGGACAAAGGAGGGCCTTGCATCTGGCAAAGCTGCTGGGTCCACTTGAAGGTCTGTTCTCCAGATCCCCTTCAGCCACCTCCTGTGTACAATCCACAATCAAGAGAGCCACCAGGCCTCGGGCTTTGGGTGTTGAAGGGCTGTCATGGCAACAGGGAAGAAAAAAGAAGAAGGGAGGGAGCTCATGCAGGTGAGGATAGAGCAGAGCCAGGTGGGGAAGAGTTAGTGACAGCAGATGTGAGGGGGCAGCAAAGGACTCTGTGTGCTCAGTGTCTTCCCTGTGCCATGCTGCAACAACCCCAGCTACTCTATGCTCCCAGTCAGAGTTTGCAGAAGGAATGTAAGCATTAACAGCTCTAGCAGCCCTTGAGCCGAGCACCCACCAGCACCATGCTCACTTGTTGCTTCTCCATCCTCCTGCTTGCAGGACACAAAAGGCACCTGTTTCAGACCTGGATCACTATTTTCCTCCAAACTCAGTGCTAGTGACCAAAGTCACCCTCAGCCTCAGAGCAAGCCTAGACAGGTTCAAGTTGCCCTGTTTGTGCCTCAGCTAACACCAGTCTCTTGTCTCTACTGGTCAGCCCAGCTTGGCATTCTGCAAATACCTACCTTTTATCACCCCTGCTTGGCCAGAGCCTGCTGAGGGCACAAGACCAGCAGAGTGGGACAGCAAAGATGCTGGCTGCAGACTATTCCTGTGCCCTGCAGTCAGTCAGTCAGTCACAGACACACCCAGGCATATCACACACACACAACCCTCCCCAGGCTCAGCATCAGCAGTGGCACAGTGCAGGACAGACAGCCAAATGGCTCTCACAGGCTGGGTGAGCCTGAGACAGGGCTGATGCTCTCAGCCAGGGCCTCCAGAGGGGAGCAGCAGGGAGAGATGTTAATAAGGTTACAAGCCTAAGATTAAGGGCAGACCAGGACCAGCTCATGCTGTGCACTGCCAGGGCCTGGCAGCTCCCTGGAAGCAGGAGCCCTCAGCTGAGACTATCTGTTCTGTACACCAGAAGCCAGACCCAGACACACACCTTTACGGGCTGGCTGGCTCATGCCAAGAAAGGGGAAGGAAATGTGCAGGGAATGAATGGAGGCAGACAAGGATGCCACGACAGGCCACGCGGGGACAGCCCTCAGCCAGGCTGTCCCTTCCCTCTGGCAGCCGGCTGAGGCCATTCTTGATGGTGTCTTGTACTTACCCCGCTCCATTCCACGCCCATACTCACTTCCTCGCTACCGTCTGTGGCACTCTCGTACTTGACGCTGCCTCCCAGGCTCCGACGTCTCTCTGTGCCATCCCCCTCCTTCAGGATCTCCACCACCTTCGTCTGGTTGATTGGGTCAATGCCCTGCAAGTTGCAAAGGGTAAAGAAGAATTGTGTTTTGTCTTTCTGCATTCCTTCCCTGTAGAGATCTGCTGTGCCATCACTGTGCTTGGCTCCTGTTCCCTCTCCTGGCCACTGCCCCATCACAGCCAAAACTGCCCAGCATGGATGGAGCCAAATGCCATCCAGCACTTAGCCGGACTGGACTCCCAGCTCAATGAGTCCCCACAAGGCCATAACCAACCCTGTGAAACAAGGGCTTGCTACCCTGAAGCTGACAGCTTTTGTTCTTCACATTTTGAAGTGTGAAGGATTCAGCTGTCCTTCAGTCTTTGTGCTGGGTGCTTACAGCTCCTGCTTTATTATTTGAGGATTGAGAGGAGCTTAAGGCAAGAGGTACTCTAAGAAATTCTAAGTCTGCCTGTGGACAAAAAAATTAGTGTGAAGAAAACATCCCAGTAAGTGTAGTTCTCCCTACTAGCTGACAAAGCCTGGTACCTGCCTTAACCCAGCTGCAGAATTTCTGCACTCAGTGAGCCATGCCTTCCCCAAACATCCACATACAGACATCTGCTCCATCCATGCACATATGCACCACCCCACACACCTAGTACCTCTGCACAAATGCAGCCCCAACCACTAAGGTGCTCAGATGTCATGGGAATGTAAACCAAGAACATCAGAGACTGCAAGGCCCAGGAGAGTCCCTCACCCCACCCCAAACCCAAGGCAGTGCCATAAGCTGCCACCCCAAACCCTACAATGCCCCCACACCAGGGAAGGTCCCCCTGGGGGTTACCTGTCGCCGGGAGCGAACTGCGCACTCCTCCAAGGTCTCGGCTGCCTCCAGCTTGCCCTGGCGCCGGTACAGCGCACCCAGGTTCCTCAGAGTGGTGTTCACAGTTGGGCTGTGGTAACACAGGGAAGGTGAGCAGGAGCCCTGGGTCACCCCTCCAGAGTCCACAGCTGCCCAAAAACCAGCTCTTACCTGCTAACCTTACAGGCCTTGTACCAGCCTCCATACTCAGCATAGGGAGCGCTGTCTCTGTGCTTGCTCTACAGGGTGAGGAGAGATGAGAGCTGTTAGTCCCACACCTACTGCCCTCTTGGGCCTGTGGTCTCCCACTGGATGCCAGGGTCAGACCCCAGGCTGCCCCCCTGCACCAGCCCAACCTTTGGAAACACAATATGCAAATACAGTGATGAAGCCCAGCAGGTTCCTGGTAGGAAAGTTAAAAGCATATTTGCTACAACAGATTTGGGCCAAAAGCAAAAGTGAGATTCTGGTTCCAGGAAGGAGCATAATCCCATCTCCTTACCCACTTCCACGCTACTGAAGGCAGCGAGGACAACACAACCCATTCTCATGGCATAATGGAGGGCATGACACCCCAACCAACACACAAAAGGGAGACAAAACCCCACAGACATGCCAGTCACCATTACTAAATCCCTCAGCCAGGACCAGCCAGCCACATCCCAGCCTTCAGCCTACAAGGTCAGGCCTGCCCCCCAACAGCTCAGCCCAGTAGCTGTCTCCTCCCCATGCCCAGCCTTTGCACCCCAAAGCTGGCTGGCTGGCCTTGTCCCAGCGAGCTGCAAATGGGCTGCCAGCCAGAGCAACAGCAGAGGAGGAAGAGCTTGATGCTTGAGGAGGAAGATCTGGACAAGCCACACTGCAGAGCAGCAGCTGCTAGCCCTGGGTCGGTGGGACTGTGGCACCAAGCAGGAGCTGGGAGTCACTGCTCCACAGCACAGGTTACCCTCTAGCCCAGACGAAATTTTGTCCATGGGAACCACTTTTCTTACTCAGTCCCACTTCTCAGCCCTTTATCCCATATGCCAATCTCCCTGTGCCATAAGCACGTGGTTTTTGTCACACCAGAGCCTACACAGCCTGGGCAGGCACCAGGGACAGGAGAGTTCAGGACTCCATATACCTCTGGAGCTTGTTAAGGAGCAGCCCTAAAAGGTGTCTGAACCTGATGGGAAAGGTGTCAAATTCTCTAGGGCAGATAAAGCCTTGAAGGCCAGGGCTGCCAGCTGTGCCCAAGGCCCTGCTGCTGGCTTGAGCTGGCCTCCCTCTGCCAGCAAGAAAGAGGGGCAAGGGACAAAAGTACTGAAGCTGTCAGGGGAATTTCATGCATTTTAACAGAAGATACAGAAACACATCAGCCCCAGCTGATGGGCCAGCAATACAAGCAGGTCTGTGACTACTGCTGCCTGGACAGGAATGCCAACCATGCTGTGCCACAGCTGCCTTGGGGACAGGAGCCCCAGAGTCAGGGAAAGAGGCTCAGACCTTACCTAAGATTCACATGTAAAATTAATCTCTTACTCCAACTGTGAGTCTCTAAGCCTGCTCTCTTGCCCCATGTCAATGCTTGTATTATCTGGAGCACAGCTTCATACTACAGCTATCTACATTTGACCCCTTAATTCTCCAAAGATACCATCAAAAGAGCCTCAATCCCAGAGTGGGCAAGCAGAGCCTGATCTCTATTCCAACCTGTGTTTCTCCAGGATGGTGCTGCAGCAAGGGCAGATTCTTTGCAGCAGAGCCTTCAAAGCACAGCAACCAGAACAGTGTAAAGCTGAGCAATGCCCTGCACTGGGAGCCATGCAGAATGATTCAACAGGCAGACACAGGATGCTGGTGGGAAGCACCTGGCAGTGCCCTGCTTTTCAGGGCTGACAGGATAGGATGCATCAGTCACAAGTCAAGCCTGCCAGACTGCTGCCTGAGTCCTTGTAGGGTTGGGGCCTGCTCTGAGGGCAAAGGAAAAGGGGGGTCCCACTGCAGGTAGAGCACTAGATCAGAACCCTTCATTCTGCTGCTTCACCCACCTGCCAAAAAATAGATGGGGCCTTAGACTTGGCAAAAGCAAAGACAACTCTGCTGCATTTATTGACTCACCACAGAGCAGGACCTGGGCTCTAGGAGCAACAGCAGCTTTGCCTTTCAGCCAAGGCAAACATAATCCATTTCTATCCTCTTTCAGAGGCCAGCTAGGACCTGCCCTTTCCAGAGATATTTTTCAGATTTGGTTCCATTTAGGAAATGGTGACAGCAAGGTGACAGCAGCAGTTTCTTCTTGACCTCCATTTTTCCCCAGACAGCCTCAGAGCTGCTTCAGAAGCTGCTTATGCTCTGGGTACTGGCAGCTCTTCGAAACAGAGTGCCAAGGCCTTTCAGCACAACCCTCTGCCATCTGCCATCTTCCATCATCTGCATGCCCAAGAGGGACCAGTCACTAAAGCAGAGATAGCATGCAGCCATGGCTGAGAGGTCAAACAAGCCTGACCAAGGAAAAACACCCTGCTCTCTGATGGGCCTTCCTTTCCTGCTGCCCCAGGGAACAGGAGTGCTGTATCCCCTTTCTCCAGACACCTCCTGGCCTTGGCAGCTCTTCAGACTGCAGCTTCTCCAGGGAAGAGGAGGTAAGGGATAGGCTGTGATAAAAGAAGATCAAACCCCCTGGGATCAGACTCACCTTGCTCATCTCCTCTCTCTCCTCTGCATGCATCCAGATTGGCTTGTGCTCATCTGTGTGGAGAAGAATGCAGAACAGGTCCACTCACCACTCCACCCTGTTGTTCACCTCCTACACAGCCCAGCACTCTGTCCCCAGAGCTAGCACCTCATCAGAGGGAAGTGACAACACTTCCAGATCCCCCTCAGTCCCTGGCCCAGAGTCCCAAGAAAGGCAACCAACACTACAAGGGCAGGACAGTGGAAGGAAAGAACAAATACTTCCCCTGGGAGGACATGTATCAGGTTCACAGGAGAAACTTCAGCCTATGCCTGGCAATAATAGTGCAATTTACTATTCCCAACCCTTTAAAGAGTGGGTTCAGACTTCTGAGAGAGGAGAGAGAACAGCACAACACACTAGAATGGAAACATCTCAAGGGCTGCCCAAAGCAAGGGCCCTGCAAGGCATCCTATCCCTCAGTCTGGGCAACATCAGAACCAGGCAAGTCTGGGCTGAGAACCAGGAAACCCCTCCCCAACCCTGTGGGCTTCTACTGTACAAACCATCCACAGAGCCAAACTCCTTCACGTGAGCACGGGTAAGGATCTCCTTATACAGCACCTCTGCATCTTTGTATTTGCCTTGCTTCAGGTAGCAGGAAGCCTGCAATCAAAATAAAACAGCTCCAGCCTCAATGGGAAACAGATTAATTCTGCCCACCTCTTGCAGCTATTGCTCTGCATCTAAGCACCAGGCAATGCTCACTTCTCCCACAGCACCCCTCCCCAACACCACACAGCCTCTCCCCAGGGCCTCACCAGGTTGTTCTTGGTCTTTGCCACATTGGGGTCATCAGGACCCAGGCAGCTCTCATAGATCTCCAGGGCCCGGCAGTAATAGTACTCCACCTCCTCGTATTTGCCCTGGTTCTGGCACAACAGGGCTAGGTTGTTCAGCTGCTTGGCCACATCAGGATGGTCTTTGCCTAGAACCTGGGTCAACAAAAGAGAGAAGCCACAAAGACTGCAGCAGACTCCTGGAGTTAGCAGACACTGTATTCCCCCCAGCATATGCCTATGTCAGACAAAAGCCAAGGACTGGAGAAGAAGAGAAATTCCAGCTTCCAACTCCTGGCAGACCCCTCTAGGGCTGCAAACTCTGGAGAGACAGGAAAGGTGGTGGCACAATCAGCAGGTAAAGAGACTAGATAGGCTCTGGATCTCTCATGCACACTGAGGTAATGGGAGAAAGCCCACAGGGAGAAATGAAAGGAAAAAAAGCTTTGGAAACTCCTACCTTCTCACGGATCTCCAGGGCTCGCTTACACAGTGGCTCTGCTTCTTTGTACTTCCCTCTCTTGCCATAGAGAACAGCCAAATTGTTCAAAGTTGCTGCCACCTACAGAGCCAGAAGTTTCTTCATGAAACAAAGCAAATTCCAGTGGGACCAAACAAGGGGTGCAAGCAGCAGTAACAGTGGCTCTCCCATTTCCTCCATGCCTGCAATACTGCTGCTTTTTAAGAGAAGGAGGTCCAGAGACAGACAGCTGCCCTGCCTATATCGCAGGATCCAAGAGCAGCCAGCTCCTTACAGGCCATACTGAACCAGGCAGCAGGAAATATTAAAGCAGTAAAACACTGCTGAAACAGTGCCCCAGCAGCACCCAAAGGTGAAGAAGTGACTTAAAGAGGAGGGAGACACTCACCGCTGGGTGGTCTTTGCCTAGAGTCTTCTCACGGATGGAAAGAGCATCATTCAAGAGGTGTGCTGCTTCTTTGTATTTATTCTGATCCCTGCAGTGCAAAAATCAACCAGCTATTTGGGATTTGGACACTACAGCCCACAGAAGGCAGAACTGTGAATAGTCCTCCTTCCACACAGATCCAGCCCTCACTTTCATTTCTCCATTCCTCCCTGCTTTAGTCAGTCTTTAATTATATTGGGGAGTCTGGCAAACCATATACCCCATCTAGGCCAAAACCTTTCTGAAAGACAAACCACTGTAAGCTGAGAAAGCCTCAGGATGTGCTGTAAAGGGACAGAGGAGATGCAGAAAGCTGTCCTGGCCCAGTCCTGCCCTTCCCACCATGCTCACCTGTACACTAGTGCTAGAATGTTGAGCATGGTAGCCACATCAGGGTGATCATGGCCTGATGTCTTCTCCAGGTCCTCCAGTGCCTGCTTGCAGAGCGGCACAGCCACCTCATAACGTCCCTGGGAGGCATACTGGATGACAAGGTTGTGGAGAGTGCGCAAGCGTGCGGGAATCTCATAACCTCCCTGCTGGGCAGCTGCCACGGCACTGCTGTGCTGGTGGGGCACTGTGGGCACAGAAATAAACACAGCACAGTTGGCCCAGCAGGCTTGAACAGAGACAGGTAGCAACCATGCATGAGCAAACACTTACATCCAGGACCATGCTCCTCCTCCTCATTTGGGAATAGGTCGTCCAGAGAGTCCTTGGTGGAGTCACCCTCCTTCTCCTCCTGAGAGGATGAGAATCACATGTTGGTTCTCAACAGAGACAACAGCAGCCTAGGCTGAGTCAGTTGCCAAGCTCTCATCCCTTCTGCAGCCCACCAACTCAATTTCCCCTGTTGCCTCTGCTTCCATCTCCTCCCACAAAACAAAATTCAGAGACTCTGCCCCATGCAGGCCCCCTTCCCCCCAGGGAAGGCGCAAAATCCAGGGCAATGTTATCACACCTAGGCAGCTCTCCTGGTCCAACCTCCCAGACCCACAAAAGCAGATGCTCAAAAGGACTGGGGCATACCGAAGGTGAGACATCCTCATCATACTTCTTCAGCTGGTTCATGAACTCAAGGTGTTTCTTCTCCTCCTCCAGCTGAGCCACGGTCTGTTCACTACGCTGCAGCTTCTGCTGGGTGTTGGCAAGCTCATCACGCAGCCACTGGTTTTCCTGGCACAGCCTCCGCACCTGTGCACGCAGCTTCTGCTTCTCTGACTCCACGGCATTCAGATGGTTGGACAACGCCATCATCACCTTGGTAAGAGGCTCAGTCAGTAACAACCACAATCCTGTCTCTCCCTCACATGCATGCTCAGGGTTCCACCCATGCCAGCCTTCTACACTTAGCTCTTTCCCATCCCTGCAGTTTATAGGAAATGGCCACACACCCCCTTCCCCTGTCAATCCCAGGTAACACGTAGGGGATCACCCACCACTCTCACCTGAGCTTCTCCAAGCCCCAGTTCTATCATCTCCACTGATTTGCGGAGCAGGTTGGATTTCTCATGCACAAGATTGGCTTCTTCATCTTTCTTCAGGCACTTGATGGTCTCCAGCAAGCTGTGCAGGATGGAGTTGTGTTCATTCTTGAGTGCTTCCAGCCCTTGCATTACCAACTTGGTGTTGGAAATTATCTCCTCTTGGCTCAGCTTGTCCAGTTTCTCCTCCCTTGGGTACACCATGGTGGACATAGTCCTACTCCTGCAGCCCTGCACAGAGACCAAGGCAAAGCCTGAGTGCCCCAGGGCTGTTGCAGAGAGCCACAACCGGACACAAGTATAACAACCTCCTTCAAGCAGTCAGAGACAGCATTTAACTGATTGCCTACTCTAAGCCCTTCTCCTTCATCTTCCCCTCTCCCTCTGGCAGCAGGCAGCTGTCAGGGCACGTGCCTCTGCTTTTGTGGCAGGGAGTTCTGGCAACCAGTGCAGGTGGCCCACGTGGACAGGGGACAAAAAGGCCACAACCAGTGCTGACCTCCAACACCCCCACACTCCCAGCAGGGGGAAGACTAATTTAGCTTCCATTTAAGAGCAGAGATTTGCAGTTGCCAGCTGGGGTAGCAATTCACACACCTTCTGCCCACAGACCACTGATGCAGAGAGGCTTTCAGAGCTCAACACCTCTTCTGACTGCAGAAGAAAGGGAACACAAAGTGAAGGGATGCCAGCTCAAAGCTTTCTGCTTCCTCAAAGGAAAATCTCCTGGAAGAGCATCTCAGACAGGGAGGCATCAGTGGCATTACTGTGCCAAAATACTGCCTGACCAGAAGAGTACATCCTGAGGCTCACATCCTCAGCCCAGAACTGCCATTATGGCAGCAACAGACATGCCACCAGCAGCACACACCACACCACTGCCTGCCTGGGGAAGCTACAGTCACACTAACAATCTTCCTGCAGGTGTCAGCTTGAAACACCAACAGCTTTTCCATCTTCATCCACCCTGCTGCCAGCCCAAGGACTTCTCAAGATGGCCTAAGAACTCTATATTCCTTCCCTGTCCTGTTCCCCCTAGATATACAATGGGAGAGTACCAAACTACTGCTTTTGCACAGGGACACAAAGCGCTACAACCCACAATGCTAGTATGGCTGCAAGATCCCTGCATCCAAAGTCCAGGAACTAGGGAAACACAACAGGCCAGAGGGTGAGAGACACAAGAGGCAAGCAAGACCCCTTACAGCAAGACCCTGGCTGTTCTGTGACTCACTCACCTAGCCCAGTCCCAGCCTTCCCTCCAGCTGGGCCACCCCAGCAGCTCCTCACATTACTCAACAGTAAAGCCACCTCCCACCTTGCTATCAGGTCACTCCAAAACCAACCTCCTGCAATGCCCTGTGCAGGCAGCACCTGCCCAGCAGCACCTCCTTGCTACCTGGAGCTGGCAGAGGCCTCTGCAACCTGAGTGCCCAGAGCCCTGCTGCAAGGAAGCTGGCAAACTGCCCAGAAGCTACACAGGACGAGGTGAGGTAATTGCTGCCACCAGATCTGCTTTTGACCTCCTGCAGGACCCACCTCTGCATGGTTTGAGCTCTTAGTTCAGCAGCTGCCTTCTGCCTGATTTACTGAGTGAAGAGAAATACTGCCCCAGCTACAGGAAGAGAGACAGCAGAGCTCCCTTTTCTGCCAGGGCTCTTCTCCTCATCTGTGCACTCTGCCCAGGGTGATCCCGCAGTCCAGCTGCCAGGGAGCTACTGGGGAACACACCCTGAGAAATTGAGAGGCCCAGCTTCCTCCTCACTGCAGCACTTAAAGTGAAGATGACAAACAGCACCAGGACAGTCGTTTTAAGTACACACATCTCATTATTAAACCCACTCATCTCCTTCTCTTTAGTCTCACTCTTCCTGCAGTTGTTTTATAGGCCTGAAGTCTCCTCTCAACTCTTCTTTGGTTTCTGTTCCAATGATGTACATCCATTCCTCAGGAAGGGGAGCAAACCCGCGACACACAGTGGAGACCTTACTGAACCTCAGCAGGGCAGAAACACCTCATGTCTCTTGAAGACTGGGTTTCTGTTCACACCTCTGAACAAGAACTGAGTCATCCTCCCCCAAAGTCACAATGCTGACTTCACATCCACTTCATGATCTAGCATCAGCACCAATTCTGAGTCACACTTCACTGTACCCTTCACTTTTGGGTATCTGTCATACTCCACGTGCAGTTAACCCTGTACGTTGGGCATTTGAGACCAAAACAGTCTAATCTGGACCATGACTCATGCCAGTTTGCTTTGGAGAAGACCATATGATAAGAATAGCAAGAAAAAACTCATTAAGGTCAAGATAGAGGACACAGACTACTGTTTCAAAAGGAAAAACAGGTCTGTTGAGAGTTGGTTGCCACTCATATCCTATCTTCCAAACTTGTCCTCCTAAGCATTCTGGTCAACAGTTCCCTGGTTATTCTTTTTCCCACCATTATAAAACATCTGGAGTGTGATGAAGTCTTAAAGCAACAAGGGAAGCCTTGCTTAAGACAGACTTCTGCAGGCAAACACAACTCAAGAAGAAAGGTGCAGCAATTCCCAGCTCAAGAGAAAAGAGGTTGGCAGCCCAAAGGATGTTAGTGCTGCCTCACTGGCCAAGCACTCTTGTGCTCTGAAATAGGTCCAGACAGCTTCCCAGGAAGGCTCAGCAGGCACTTACCTATTCCACAGAACCCAATGTGATAACTGCTAAAGCATCAAATGGCCCCATCACTGGCTTCAACTTGTAAGGAAACACAGCCCCAGACTTGCAAACGGGGAAACAGGCAAGCGGGAGTTCTCTGGACAACAGGCAATGCTTGGGACACAAGAACAGACCCAAGAATGGCCTCATACCCAATGTACAAAAAAACTGGAACTCTGCTCTAAAACTCACACAGCTGAGCAGTACAAGTCCCCCTGGGTACTGGGCCAGCTGTGAAATGCTGACAGTTTTCACAGCAGCATCACTTATGTCTATACAGAAATCTTGCTGCCATCTTTTGAGAAGTACAATACAAACATATTGGGAAGAGGAACACGTTACAGGATAAAAAGCCACCAGAGCTCACACCTTCCTAGGTAACAGAGTCAGACAAGACCCAGATCCATAGAAAATCAGCCTAATTAATTCCACTGTACACAGAACTACTTCTCAACTGTGAAACTGCTGTGTGTTAAACCACCAGCACCTCTACTATAGCAAGATCCTTTCTTCAGCCCTTCCAGTAGAAAATATTCAAGCATTTCACAGTTTCCACAATCAACTTGGTTTTTGAATCTTTTGAAAAAGATTTCAGACTGAGAAGCAAATATAAATCAAAACATCATGACCCACATCATGCTACCCTGCAACTACACCCTCAGACCCTTCAAGGCATACCAACAGAGGCTTTTCTTCTCTCACTGGCTGTGCAAACACCTGTAACAATCTCGGCTTTTCTTCCCTAGGTTGACATCCTGGAAGTACAGCTCTGCTGGGTCCCAACACACTTCCAATGTTCAGTGGTGGACAGAGGATTGCCCAGACTGGACAGAGGGTGCAAAACCTAAGAACAACACACAGATGCTCAACAAGAAAACAAACAGAAGCCTCGAGAGAAGTCATTTGAATGCTGCTACCTCTTGTACAGCAAAGAAAAGTAACAAAGGTGGAAGCTGACTTATCCTTCTGAAGCATGAATTTTCCCCAAAAGAGCCTTATTTCTAGTTCTCCCCAGTGCTGGCAGGTCTACACTCAGTGCTCAGCCCTCCAAAGAGGAAATGCTGTGGCAGCCAACACCAAGATCAGGCAGGCTGAGGCTGCTGTACATGCACTCTTCCTACTCCCTTACATTTAGTAAAGGGCACTGAGTGTCCTTTATCCAGGCAAACACTCGAAGATTCCTGCAGCACGGAGGGGATGCATCATGGTTTGCCTTTTGCAGGGTGGGGCTCAAACTGGAAAAGGAAGAAAGAATGCTTTTTTACTGAGCTCCTTGAGAGATGGAGAGCCCTGTTCCTAGCTTATCCTGCTGCAGTCCTCATGGACCTGCAGGTGTCCCAGCCCAGGTCTCCACCCGCACGTTTCCGCTCTAGTTGGCACGTCTTCCCTATTTACAGTGAGCTGCTAGAATAGCCTGGCTTTCCAACACCCATCTCATCTCCCCTCTTGTGCTCCCATTTGGAAGACAAGGAAGGAACATGCGTGCACTGAGCTTTGTGGCAGCTGCAGCAATCAGCTGGGAATCCATCAGCAAGTACATCCTGCCAGGCAAAAGCCTTCCTCCTGTATTCAAGTGCATAACCGCGAAATCACTAAGCATCAGCAATTTCAGCAGCTCATTTTTCTGCCTCTCAAAACTGCTCCCACATGCAAGACCTTTAAGAGGAAAGAGCTGGAAGCTTCACTGCCTCTATCTTCAACCCACAACAGCTACAAGGATGCCAAATTAAATGGGTCCAAGTGAATCTTAAAGCTTAGGTTATGATGCCTCATGCTAGAAGACTATGGGGGTGGCGAAGGAGAAGCACCGGGGAAATCAGGACTCAACTACAACAGGACAGAAATTTCAGGTCTACAAACTACTCAACAAATTCAGTTCACTGCCTCCCTGCATGTCCCTAGACCCACATGAGACACAAGGTACCATTCCAGCTTGCACATAACAATAACTGCAGCTTCCTTCAAACAGCAGATGGTCTGCTAGTACTTTCTGTAAAGAAGTGGAGGAGATTTTCAGCGGCAAATTCTTCCGCAGGAGAAGGTGATCCAAGGATATAAGTGATATAAAGTAGTTGCAGAAAGCTGGGTTCTAGGAAAAAAGCTTCCTGTGGAAAGGAGTTTGACCCACAGCAAGAACAAGTGACCACATTTGGGAGATAGATAGCAATGGTAGCACTTAGAAATGGAAACACAGGGCTTTGTCTTGCTTCACCATAATTATCACAGTCTCCTGCTGTGAGACATGCTTTTGCTACCTGGAGAAACAGCAAGGTTATACATTTGGGAAGAAAAATTACATGATAAAAGCAGGGAAGGTTTTCTGGTTTGTTTGTTTGTTTTTCTTTGGCCCTCTGCCAGCTCATTACTGTTGAACAACAAAGGGTCTCTGGAATAACTGGTTGACCTCCAATGAATCTAGAAGTGAGATTGCAAATAAGACAGTGAGCCTTCATTCCTAAGAGAGGCTGCAACAAAACCTAGACCTAATACTTTGGACGCTGAAAAATAAAATAAAAGTACTAAAAAGCAAACAGAGTGCCAAAGTTGCAGCCACCATAGAGACTATAAAACGAGCACAGATTTTCTTCTCTTGATACCACAGCGCCAGAAAGCAAACAGACTGCAGGAGATTATAGTCAGCTGTGCAGAGCCTCTGAGGCTTCCACTGCACAGCCAGGACACATTGACACTGCCAGGAACACCTGCACACTGACACACCACTGCTAGAACAGCCACTGTGCTCACGGTCACCACCCCAGGCCACCTGGAGCAGAACCGCAGAAAAGAGACAAACCGGCACTGCTGAGCTCCACATCCAAGTTGGTATTTCCAGAGCTGGTCTAATATGGGCAAAATAAGAAATGCTGATGTTCACGTGAGGCACAAAGCAAGGAAAGGTGCTCTGTGATCCTTGTTGCATTTGCCAGAAGTGCCTGCATGCTCCCTTAGAGCCACTAAGAACACACAAAGATGACATCAATCAGGAGTCAGCATTCTGGGAGTTCATACCCAACGCATCTCTGAGCGGCAATCATAGTCAAAAGATGTCACTCAAACTCTAATGTGCATGACATTCTCTGCTCCCAGCTGTCTCACAAGTTTCTACACCCTATTGCCAAAAAAGGGGTCACCTAGAGAGTCCCATCTTCTGCCCAAAGTTCTTTCCCAGCCTGGAGCTTTCTTGCACTGCAGACAGTCTAGAGAGTTAAACCAACACACAGGTGACTTCAAGTACTATAGAAGGACTGTTGTGTTGTAAATTTCTTCTCAGTAAGAGTCTGGCTTGAGTATTACTTGAAGAGTACAGCTTGGAACGAATGTTTAGAGGTCTTTGGTCCATTCCCTCACTCAAAGCAGGTATGTAATCAGGTATCTGTGTCTAGCTAAAGGACTGTCTCCCAAAAGTGAGATCCCACAAACTCTTCAGACCCCTGTACCATGATTTAACCATCCTCTTGTGGGAGAAATAAAGATAGGAAAAAAAAATTCTTCATCTGAATTCCTTAGATAAACTCATTGCATTTGCCTTTAGTGAACATCTCTTTAGGACAAAGGGCGAGGTGCCACAGCTCTAGTAACTGACCCAAGGCCCAGAGAAAGGGAATGCAGTGCCTGCTTGCTTCCAGCAGGGTCCCACAGGGACAGTCCTTTTGTCCCAAAGCAATCCACCCGCAAAAACACAGCATGCAATGAAGGCAAGAAGTTGTCTCACATTCTCCTATGCCCTAAAACCAGGACTCTCCTTGGCATTCAGGCACCTCCTCACACAGTTTTGAAGACAATCTCCAAGCTCAGAAAGGCTTCACCCAACCAGTTTCCCCAATCCTCTGAGTCACATATAACCCAGTACAAGTTGACTGTGCTGCTGATATGCCTTGATCCCTGTCCAGGGGATAGGGAAGGCTGTCCAGAGATCAAGGCTAGGATTGCTTCTTCCAGCAGCAGCTGACACATGCTACTGTGAAGCTGGTGGTGAAGCTCCAGGGTTTTTTTCCTAGATACTGGAAGGCTTGTGTTGGGAACATCTGTGCTAACCAGCAGGCAAGAGGCCCAGAGGACTAGGACTAAGGAACTAGATTTGCAGCTCAGGTGGAAGGGTTATCCTGCAAGGACACTGGAGCTGAAGGGAAAGAGTGTTAAGGGAGCCTCCTAATACTCCTCTCTGTCCCAGAACTTTCAGCTCCCTACCACCTACAATTTCTAATAAAACACATGACGTAACATAACCTTCCTGAAACCCAGGGCAAGTTGGTGATAAGGTGGCTTTACAAGGACTTGGCCACAGTGACCCATATTCAAAGCACTACAGAAAGAGCACAGGAGCTTCCCATACCCCTCACACTTCCCAGGCCACAGCTGGAAATGGACAAGACAAAAGGTACTGGCATTTATTCTGACTGACCAGAGCAAGCAACTCCTGTATTATCAAAGCATGATCCAATTGCAATATGGATTGTACTCGGAGGAAGACAGAGCAGGTAGTCTGATTGGCTTTGTATCAGATCATTCATTCCTTTCAAGACCAGAAAGGCCTCACTCCATTCATTACTACCAAAGAATACAGATATTGGAAGCAACAGAGATTAAAAAAAAACCCAACAAAACAACCAACAACAGCAAAACCAACCAAACAAATCAAATAGCCCCAATTTGTGCCATTAGCAGAAGGCCATTTTGCTCTGATTGTACATCATATTGTTTACAACCCCAGCTGGCTGGGAAAACCTGCACCTTCCAGCAGGCCATTGGAATGAGAACAGCAGTCGTCACCACTCCTACCAGCAAGCTTATGCTGGCACCTCCAGATCAGCTGATAAGACCTTGCTTTTAAACTTGCTCATGTCTGCAGCAGCTCACCAAATCCGTTCTGCATCTGCTGCGCCTGGGACTACAGCAAAACACCATTAAAACATGTTTCCAGGCTAGTGGAGACAAGAGCTAAGCAGCTGGAACAGAGCCAGGACAAGCATCTCTTCCCAGCTTCAGAATCTGATTGGGAGTCTCGCACTATAAAAAACAGAACGAGAGCCATTACCTTGCCCTGACAGCATGAAGCAGTATTAAAGCAGGCAGAGTAATTCCCAGGAGCCAGTGCCTTTGCAGGCATCTGTCTAATGTGAGGGCTATGCACTGGATGTGCCTGAGCAGTACGGGAGATAACCTGGATGCAGATGGGAGCAGCAGTAGCTCTGGAGCCACTCTGTGTGCCCTGAAGGGCTCTGGAGTGCCCACACTCCCTCCATGGTGTACCTGGGGCACCTGCAAAGACCAGCTGACTGCAGGCTGCAAGACTGCGCTACTATTTCCAGAAGCAAACAGGTTTTGTAAACCATAGCAAGGCAGTCAAAGTCACAGGGACAAACCTCTACCTGCCTAACAAGCAAAGGATCTGTTTTATCTCTGGCTCCCCTTTCTGGCTAGAGGTCTTTGAGGAGCTATGTGGCTCTTTCCCAGCAAATTAAGCATTTATCCAGCAACTCTGCCAAGGTCAGAAACTTGCCACGTGTCCTTTATGCCCCAAGAGCCATTTTGGTATTTGGGGTTAACGTTGTTGTTTCAACCTGGACATTCCTCCAAAACAGCAGATGAGAGAACACATGCTTCCTGCTCCTTCTGCCAATTACAGCAAAGCACAGCCATGTTTATTTACCCTGTGTCTGAGCTGGCCAGATCTTTGACCTGATGTATGCTGAACACCACCCTCTTTCCCCACAAGCACAGGCAGGGGTGGGTGTTTTCCGTATCTCCAAGGCGGCACGGCAGAGAGGAGACCAAGGGCACTAGAGGAGACCTGAGCACAGAACCGCAGCAGAGTGCCAGATGCCAGCTATGCAAGACGCAGGGAAGCCTGCTGTTTCTGGTAATGTGCTGCTGCCTCCCACCATTGTGCAGATTTCTCCCGGCTGCCTGGCCAGAGCATTCTACCGCAACACCATCCCCCAGCTCTTCTTCAGACACCTCCTCCCAGGCGCATCCTCTCCTTCACAGAAGCTTACAAGCATTTTCCCCAGCCCACCACCTTCGGTAGGGTGCACCTCCACGTCGGAACAGCTTAGGAAGCAGTTAATTAATGGAAGGAGGGTTTGGGGCAAAACGAGGCTCTTTGAGAGCCACTGCTGTATGACCTGCCTCCGTCATCGTTTCTCCGGCTTTGTCTGGCAGCAGGAGGCACGCCCGCTGCGTATCCTTGAAACAAACAAGCCAGAGAAACCCCTTCACCCTTCAGAACCACCACAGAGAAATTCTGCGCCCACCTGGCTAACTGAAAGCTTCGCAAGGAAAAAAAAAAGTTTTCACCAGCTCTGCCCGAAACTGCGCATCAAAGCGGTCCTTTGTTCCAGGATGGCTGGGCACCCTGCCCGTCTCAGTCACCGGATGGGAATGTCCCCCGCCCCACGCCGCAGAGGAGCGGTACCTGGCTGCCTGCAGCGGCTTGTCCAGCGCCGGTGCTCGCGGAGGCGGCGGAGGAGCGGCGGCCGCGGCGCTGCGCGGCTCTGTGTGCCGCGCTGCCCTCGGAGCTCGCAGCGGCGCAGGCACCCGGCGCTCGGCAGCCAACCACACTGCGGCAGGGGGAGGGGAGGGATGCGGACAGGCTCCGGGAACAGGACGGTCGGACGCTCTCCTGGGAGCGCAGAAAGCGCCACGCACGCCAAGCCCGCAGCTCCCTCCTCAGGGATGCACAGGAGCACCCAGGAGCAGGGCCGAGTCCCCGAGGTGCCGCCAAATGCTGCCCAAGGAGCACTGGACACCATCAGGCTCCTGCTCAGCCCGCCAAAGCCCTGCTCCATCCCACCCTCCATCCTGTGGCGGATGGTTTTACATCCTGTTTGGTATCACCCTCGCCTGTGTCCACATTGCTGACCCCATCCCAGCCCCTAAAGCCAAGCTGGTTTAGCTGCAGAGAACCCTTCAGCTGCGTGGTGCTATTGCTGTGCCCACAGCAATGGCCAGATACAGGAGATCTGGGAAGGCTGGAGCCCTGCTGTGTCCACACGGCACAGTGTGGAGCTGGGCTGGTCACCACTGGCAAGTACTTTTACAGTCTGTGGCTGCCCTACTCAGAGAGAAGCAACGACACAAGATCCAGCCTGGACTGTTGCTACAGCCATCCCACCCACGGTAACACACAGTTGTCATGGTGCTCCCTACGATGTCCCCAGTTACCTACACCTGCCTGAGCCAGTACTGCACTGGTGCTCCTGTCCCTCCCCACAGATCTCCCCAGAAGCGGAAGGGCTTCAGGTGTCCCAGGAGGAACAGCCCAGCCATGTTGACACGCAGGTTCTCTCTTGCCTCATCTCACAAAACATACTTCTTTCCTAAAGCACCTTGCTGTCCTCTCTTCCCTAGTTCTGGAGGGCAAACCTGGCTGGCTGTGGGGCACATATTGCTATGGTGTGGTCACACGTTACACGTGAAGTTACACAGCAGGAGCGCAAACATACATTATTTGTGTTACAGTGCAAGCCATTCCTGGCAATGAAGACACAGACTAATTATAGAGCAGTGAAATCCCGCAGTCTGTGCCCACAGCACCCTGGAAACAGCCAGGGCCGGCACTTCGGGCTGACCCACCGTTACTATATACACACTCCGCTCCTCCCTCGGGGAGCACCCGGTCTCCGCCAGCCGTCCCTGCGTGGCAGTCGGCCCTGCCCGGGGGGAGGCCGGGAGCACCGAGCCCGCGTACCGGGAGCTGCCCGAGCAGAGCGGGCACCGGCACGGCTCCCCGGGCGCTGGAGGGGGCTGGTCCCGCAGGGCGCGCCTCGCCGGCTCCAAAGTCCGCAGAGCCGGCAGCGCCCTTAGCGCCGACCCCGCTGACCCGCAGCGTTACCGCGGCCCGCCGGACCCGGGCACGGTGGGCTCGGCCCGAACGCTGCCCCCGCCCCCGCTCGTTCCGCTGCCCCGGCGGCCAGGGCGCGCTGCCACGGTCCCCAAGCCACGCCAGCCCCAGCCCCACTACGGGAACCTCCGCAGCTCCTCGCGGGGGTCCCACCGCCCCCTCCGGCCGGCAAGGGAGCGTCGCGCCGGGAAGGCCGCCCCGCTCCGGCCTGCACCGCCGAGCTCAGCGTGTCCTCCCCTCTCCAGGGCCGCCGAGGGGAGCGACCGAGCCCCCGTAACCCCGCCCGTCCAACCTGCTCGGCTCGAGAGCTCGATGGCGATCCCGGTCGCTGTCCCGGTCCCGGCGGGGGCGGGGCGAGACCCGCAGCCGGCACCACCCGCCCTCTCGGCGGCGCAGCCCCTTTAAATCCAAGATGGCCGCCGTCCTCGCCCCGCCCGCGGCCGTGCGCCACCTGCCGGCAGTGCCCCCTCGGCCCCCCGGCGGCCCCGCCCCGTCCGGCGACCCCTTCCCGCGGCCATGGCGGCGCTGGGGCTCTGCCGCGCCTTCGGGGCGCTCCTGCTGTCGGCGGGGCCCCGCCGGGCCCGGCCCCCCGTGCTGCCGCCCGGCCCTCAGCCCTGGCTGCCGGGGCCGGTGTCGCCGCCTGTCGCCTGCCGCGGGCTCAGCGGCTCGGCGCCGCGCTGCACCACCGACCCGCTGTGGAAGTGCCGGGTCAAGTACACCGTGCGGCCCGTGGGCATGAAGAAGACGGGCGGCCGCGATCACACAGGTGTGCGGGCGGGCGGGCGCGGGCGGGCTGCCGGGACCGGCTGGGCGAGGAGGGTCCCGCCTGCAGCCGCTCCCGTGTCCCGCAGGCCGCGTCCGCGTGCGGGGAATCGGTGGGGGACACAAGCAGCGGTACCGCATGATCGACTTCCAGCGCCTGCGCTACGAGGAGGGGGCCCCGCCGGGGCCCTTCACCGAGAAGGTCATCAACGTCCGATACGACCCTTGCAGGCGAGTGTGGGGTGCGAGCTCGGTCCCGGGCCCGGGCAGTCGCGCCAGCCGTGCCCCCTGCTCACCCGCCGCGGCTTCTCCGTGTAGGTCGGCTGACATCGCCCTGGTGGCCGGCGGCAACCGCAAGCGCTGGATCATTGCCACGGAGAACATGCAGCCAGGGGACAACATCACGAACTCTCCTCACATCGGCAGGATGGCAGGTGCACGCCAGGGCCGGGGGCAGCTGTGCCAGTCTTGCCGAGGGCTCGTCGGCTGCTCCTTGCCCAACTTGTCAGCTTCTGTCTTCCAGTGTCAGCCAACGAAGGGGACGCATACCCGCTGGGGGCTTTGCCTGTCGGCACACTGATCTGCAACCTGGAGAGCCACCCTGGGAAGGGAGCACAGTACATCCGGGCAGCTGGTGTGTCCTCGCACAGGGAGCCCACTGTTTGTCGGGATTTGGCGGAGCACAGATGGAGAGGAGGGCAGGGGGGACATTGCTCTGGATAGCCAATAACAGGGAGTTGCTGTCTTCTCCTCATGTTAGAGTGCAACACATCCCTCCAGAGAAGCGGGGGCAGCTCTGTCCTGTTGATTCCTCAAGGCCTTGTCTTCAGCCAGAAGTGCTGCATTTAGTACAAGTGTGGGGCTTTGAGGAGTTACCAGCATGGGCATGTGCTTGCCACAGGGTGGGATACTTTGTCCTGCTGCTCAAGGCATCTGCCTCCTCTCTTGCCTGCTGCAGGTACTTGTGGGGTGCTGCTGAGGAAAGTGAATGGGACAGCCATCGTGCAGCTGCCCTCCAAAAGGCATATGCAGGTAAAGGAGCTGTGTTGTCCCTGGCTTGACAGCCTGAGCACACAACCGTGTGTCCCCAGGGAGGGCTGCAGCTCTTGTCTGTCCCCTAGGTGCTGGAGACCTGTGTGGCCACGGTGGGCCGCGTGTCCAACGTGGATCACAACAAGCGGGTGATTGGGAAGGCGGGCCGGAACCGCTGGCTGGGCAAGCGCCCACACACGGGCTTGTGGCACCGCAAGGGTGGCTGGGCTGGGCGCAAGATCAGGCCTCTGCCGCCCATGAAAAGCTATGTCAACCTGCCACGAGTCAAAGCCGTGGAGTGATGCCTGGAGCCAATAAAGCGTTTTTTATGCCACTGCTGTTGCATTACTAATGTCTTTTATGCACAGGGCCTTGGGGTGCTTTCCTCCCTTCCCCATGGGTCAAGTTCAGCTGTGTTCAGTCCCTGGCAGGAGTGGGGTTCCCGGGAGAGATGAGTGTGGGGCTGTGGACTGCCTTGGTTTGAGTCTGAGGTTGGTGGGTGACTCGGTGCGGTCAGTTGGCTCAGTCGTGTCAAATCTTGCTGTAGGACACCCGGGCTCTCCTCTCACCCTCAACCTGTCGAACAGCGAAAGCAAGCGCACAGGAAGGTGGCTTCCAGCCAAGGTGACTGGGAAGCTGGGGATCGCGGACCTCAGCGCTTCCCAGCCCCGGTAGCGCCTCATGCTCCCCAGCCCCATTTCTGCCGCCGGCCGCTGCCACCTCTTTCCCTCGCCGCCTTCCCTGTCCCACCGTGCCCCGTCCCTCTGCCCACCAAGTGCCACCCTGTGCCTCATCAGCGCCCGGACGAGCTCCCCGGTGCCGCCCGCCCAGGCCCGGCCTTCACGGCCGCCGTCGGGCGGGGTCTGCGCAGGCGCCCGCGGCCGGAGCGGCGCGGAGCGGTTCCGGAGGTAACGCGGCGGCCCCGCGCGGCGCCGCGGCGGAGGGAGGGCGGGCTGGGCATGGCCGGGCGCGGCCGGCGGCACCCCGAGCGGAGCTGGCCCGGGGAAGGCCCGGGCCGTTTAGGGGAGGTCTCGGTAGCGGCCCCCGGCCGGCCGCGGAAGGGGTGCGGAAGCCGAACCGGGCCGGATAAGGCGCTGCGCGGTGCTCGGCGAGCTCTCGCTTGGCCCGCGCCTGGAAGGAGCTTTGATGCTGCCGCTGCTTCGCCGGCCCCGCGAGCCCTGTGCCCGGGGATGGCAGTGCCGTCCCGCATGCCTTTAGCGTGTGGGCCCCGGGCACGGGCCTATCCCTGCACTGTGTCCCCAGTCCCGCTGGGGTGATGCGCGGCGGAGCCCTCCAGCGCAGACTTGCACTGACCCCCCTGGCCCAGCATGGTAGCACGCAGCCACGTGTTGTAGCTGAGCTTTCTGGGGAAGGCTGCCCTTCCTGGGCACTGCTGTCCGTATTCCTGCCATGCCCACAGCTTGCTTGACAGTCCAAAAATCACTAGGTTTTGCCCTGTTACCTTGTTACTACATATATGCAGTTTTCCAAGGAGAAAGTCAGCTATATCTTAAAGTTGTCGTTTTAGGGGTTTACAGCACTGTCCTTGAATACAGCCAGTACAAAAGCACATTTTATTGGTTGCAATGCCATGTCACCAGCACTGTGACACACAGGAACACAGATCTCTAGCCATAGCATGCCTCAGTCACCTCTCCCCAGCTCCTGCTTCCCCTCTGTCTCTGCAGACACCTCTGCTGCCATGGTGAATGAGAAGCACAATGGCAACCTGCTCGTGCAGCTGGGGCCCAAACTGCAGGCTCACCCAGAGGAGCTTCTCCGTCAGCGGCGAGGCCACGACGGCAGGCTGGAATACCTGGTCCAGTGGAGCATCGTTAGCTCGGAAGAGAGAGCGGCGGGAGGCAGCAGTGCCTCCTGTGCAGAGAGCAAGGCAGAGAGCATCTCCATGTGGATGTCTGCAGAGGAGGTCTGTGCCAGCTGCCCGGCGCTGCTGGGCCAGAGGAGGCTGGAAGGGCCGCGGCCGAAAGAGGAGAAGGCGGCAGCTCCGTTGGCCGCGGATGTCCCGCTGGACGAAGCCTCGCTGCTGGAGATGAAGGCCGATGTCAGGAGCCTGGTGCAGCGAGCTGGGCGCCAGGTGGCCGAGGCCGGGACGCCCCAGTGCTCCATCCTGAGCACCGTGCACGTGCTGAGCGCCTACGCCAGCATCGGCTCTCTGGCAGGCGCCTTCAGGGAGACAGGAGCCCTCGAGCTGCTGATGAGGATGCTGTGCCACAAGGAGAAGCAGATCCGCCGCAGTGCCGGCGAGATGCTGCGGGCTCTGGCTTCACATGATGCAGGTGGGGGCTGCTCCTGCTCTGTGCCACTGAGGAGGTGTTGCTGGGCAGCTGAGGGGTGCCAGGCCTTTGGGAGGGGTGAGATGCCTGGGAAGCAGCATGTTTTGGGGCTTTTTGGCAAAAGAGGAAGAATCAGTCTGGATCTTCCAAGCTTCCTTTGGTTGCAGTTGTCTGGACTGCTCTTAGGTTAGGAACTCTTTGCCAGGTTTCTAAGCTGGGATGCTGATTAGCTGTTAGGAGCATTAAGGAATGTTAGGGGCAGCTGTATCTAGCAGCCCCAACACTTCTCCTGCTCTACTGGATCCCAGGCTAGGGAGTCGAGTTTCTCAAGCTGAGACATGCAGCTGCCACTTTCCCATTTGCAGGTTCAGCCAGTAGCAAAGGTGAGTGCCCATCCCAGAGCACAGACATGTGCAGGACTCTGACAGCACACACTTACAGGACTCACATAAACACAAGCACAGCCAGCCATGTGTCCTCCTGCTCTTCGTCCTGCAGACACAGAAGGTTACTCCTGCCAGCACACACTGCATTTTCCAGGTTCACAAGTAAACACATTTTCATGGATCCCTTAGATACCAGCATGGCCCTTCTCTCTGTCCTGCACCCATGCCTGGATCCAAGCCCCTCTACAAGTCTCAGGGGTCCCCCTGCTCATCAGTTTGTCAAGCCTGATGCTTGCTAGTAAACCTGTATCACTCTTGTTTCACAGTCACATTCATGCATCCCTTGTGACTTCCAGCAACAACCACCACCCATCTCATACCTTGGTCTGGACCCAGGACCTCTTCCTTGCTAATCTAGTGAGAAGTTTTGCTAACGAATTACAGGCACAGCAGGGTTGGGAAAAATGCAGACACCCTTTCCCCCTGGCACCAGGCACTGCAGTCCTGGTTCAGCTGCTGGTGCTGAAGTCCTCAGTTGCCTCCCTTCCAGTAGATGTTCTTTGGAACACACACTGTTCTCTCCCCAGTGGCTGATGACTGAGGATCCTGCCTATCCAGGCACTAGCACTGAGACACTTGCACTTGCCCCAGTAGCTGGCATCTCAGGCCAGGGATTCCTACACCTCTGATCAGGATAGGGCAATTTGTACTGGGTCAGCTGTACACCAGTCTTCCCGATAGCTGGCATTCCAGCCTCAAATCCATGAGACCCTCCTCAGATCCAGAGAGCGATGGCACTTCCAACTGTCACTCTCTCCACTTGCTGACTCCATAGGTCTCCCACACACCCAGTAAGGCTCCAGTTCATGGTACCAAATGCCACTTATGCAGGTCCCACCAGCAGCTGGCACTCGGTCTTTGCAGCACACACACATGGGGTAGAGAGACAGTTTGTAAAGATTTAATAAGAGGGTGTAAGAAAGTAGGACAAACTGTCAATCAGGTACAGGGCTGTCAGACAAACACACTGACCAGCCGTGCTTTAACCATGACTGGCTCCTTTCACATCCCTTTCTCCGCACCCCCTTTTGTGTTCCCTGCCAATTCCAATTAATCAGATAGTCTTACTGAAAAATAATCATTCTCACATGCCAGATGTCCTTACTGATCGTTGTGACTGACCAGATTTGTTTCTCCTCACTGCCTCTATTAGCATTTGTCAGTCAGGTTTGTGATTCCTTATGTTCTTGTTTATGGCTTCCTTCTTATTTTCGCTTTTTGCAGTGAAAAGGTGCTTGACTGGATACACTTAGAGGAACAGGTTCCTTCCACATACCCTTGCAATGAAGACCACTGCCAAAGGCCTTGACAGAACCTGGTGGGTAGAGGCTGGTCCTCACCCAGTTCTCTCCTTTAAGAGGAGCTGCCATGGCTTGGAAGTGCGTGATGAAGCTTGGGTGCACCTGGAAGGTTGCTGGTTGTGGTGTATCCCACAGAACATCTGGCTTTCCCTGTCCTAGTGCCTGAGTTTGTGCAGCTCCAAAGTGGGGCAGATGAGGGGCTGATTCAGGTTAAAGCTTGACTTCTTTTCTTCCCTGAGACCCTGTTCTGGAATCAGTTAATTGGGATTGCTGCTTTGTGAGAATCTTGCAGCATTAGGGGTAGAAGAAAATAGACCATGGAGCAAAATGTCCAGATGAAGGGACAGAACATGGATCAGGTGGCACTGAGCAGCAAAGCTGTTCCTTCCCTGCAGCTATCTGTCACAGGGAGGGTGGGGTGAGGGTTGTTTCTATGGGGCCTGAAGAGTTTTTGTTGTTGTTGTTGCAGGGAGCCGAGCCTATGTGCTGCTGTCCCTGAGCCAGCAGGATGGCATTGAGCAGCACATGGACTTTGACAGCCGCTGCACCTTGCTGGAGCTGTTTGCTGAGATCACATCGTCTGCAGAGCACTGCATGTCCTTCGAGGGGATTCACCTGCCACAGGTAGTGGCAGACCCTGTGGGAGCCACCAGTGCTGGGCCTGTGGGGCATGAGGGGCCAGGAGGGGTGGGAGTGGGGGGCCAGGGCTGGTGCCCTTGTCTGGGACAAGAGGGCAGTTGAAGGTGGGCAGGTGAGCAGGACTGTCTTTTGGGAGAGCTGGCACAGGATGTGAGCCTGGTGTGAAGCTGGGAGTGGTGCAGAGGCACCTGGAGAGCCTTGTGTGTGAGCAGGGAGGTGAGAGTGAGCTGAGAGGTCTCTGCTGCTGCCAGCTGGTCTGGAGATCTCACAGGAGCCTGCCTGGGAATGAACTGGTGGCTCAGAGAGAGCTGGGGGCTGGCGGTGCTCTGCAGGCTGAGTGTGACAGCTGTGCTCGTTGCAGATCCCTGGGAAGCAGCTGTTTGTCCTGGTGAAGCGCTACCTGTGTGTGACTTCTCTCCTGGACAAGCTGAGCAGCGGCATGGAGCAGGGAGAGGAGCAGCAGGGCTGTGCTGTGCCCAGCCCTGTCCCTGAGGAGAGGAGCCGTGTGAAGCAGGAATTTGAGTTCAGCATGGCCATGGCAAACTTCATCTCAGAGCTAGTGCACGTGATGGGCTGGAGCCACAGCCACAAGCCAGAGCCGCTGCCCCGCCAGGACCTGCAGCCTCGCACCGCCTGCTCCATCTTCCAGCACAAGACCCCGGCCAGCACTGCTGTTGAAGCAGCCCCCACGTCCCCAGAAAAGGAGCCTGTGACCTTCAAGACACGCTCAGCATTCCCCAGCCGCAGCAGCTACGTGGAATATGTGCAGGCCACGCTGGTGAGCGGCATGAGGGTGCGCATGCTCGAGGACTACGAGCAGGTCAGCGCCGGCGACGAGGGTGACTTCCGCCGCAGCAACGACGGCATGCCCCCGGTGCAGGTATCCCTGCTGGGGGAGCAGGCAGTGTCAGGGGGCCTGGCTGCTCTCCTGTGCACCCTTGTGTAGAAACAGTGGGGCTGGGCTTGCCTTCCCTGAGCTGGATGTGTGTTTGGCTCTCCTCCTCAGGTGTACTGGCAAGCTCTGGGCTGTACGTACTGGGTTCACTGGCACATGGTTGAGATCATTGGCCCTCCAGAGCAAAAGGAGCTTGAGGGCCACGAGAAGATGAACACCCTGAGACGAAACCACAGACTGAGAGCAGGTGAGCAGCCTATCGGTCTCCTTCAAGCGTGTTCCAGTTCTCCCACTGCCCTCCTGTCACCTCCCTTTCCCCCAGCATGCTATGGTACGATGGGGACCTCTTCTGCCCAGCATGAGCTCTTTCCTTGGGGAATGAAGAGTGTGCAGCAGAGGATGGGTGAGTCGGCAGAGCTGACAGTGTCCTTCCTTGCTCTGCTCTCCTGCAGTTCCACAGCCATTCCTGTGCAAGCCCTTGGCAGGGCTGTACTCCCTGCCTTACCTGGGGCAGCGGCTGCCTAAGGCTGCAGAGGCACTGAGCCGTGCCGAGTGGTGGGACCTGCTCTTCTTTGTGAGGAAGCTGGAAGCATGGGAGCAGGAAGAGATCATCTGCCTCATCCAGCAGCAGCAGGGAGAGCAGGTAGGAGCCAGTGCCTGCAGCAGGGAAATGGGAGGGAGGAGCAAGGAGAACATTAGGGAAGGGACCAGGCCCAGAGGAGATGACAAGTGTGAGCTGTGCAGGGACAGCCTGGATGGGGCAGAAATGGGAGGGTGAGCAGAGATGGCAAAAGCGTGGGGAGCTTGGCCCAGCAGAGCAGTGAGTGGAGATGAAAGGAAAGGCAGTGTCCCCAGACTGCAAAAGGGACTGTCCAGCAAGGTTTGGGCAGGCAAGGCAAGGCTGTGGGGTCATTGTATCAGTTGCAGTTGGGTGGTGAGTTCGGGTGGGAGGTGTGGGCTGGTGGGAGTTAGGCTGGGGACAGCCAGGGGAGGGTGGCAGTGGGGAATGGCCCTGGGCACCTCTGGCGGTGCAGCCTTTTTGTCCCTTCTGCCAGTGGCTGCCACGAGGGGCGTGGGGTCTGTGGCGAGCCCGAGATTAACTTGCCCCCATCGGTGTGGCTGTCAGGTGGATGAAGAAGCCCTGCTGCAGCTGTCAGTGCCTGCAGAGTTGGCCCAGAAGGTGCTGCAGGTGTTGGAGAAGCGGTGCCAGGGCAGCTCTCTGCGTGACCTGCGTGGCTCCCATGTCTACGCCAGATACTTCCTCGGTAGGGGAGCGGAGCAGGATGGTGGAGGGAGCCCTGCAGTGTCCTCAGAGGGCGATGGCAGCAGGAGCGCTGGCCCCGAAGGCATGATGGCCAAGGCAGTGGAGGATGACCTTTCTGCAGCCCCAGGGTCACCCCAAGCCCACAGTGTGGCAGTGAAGTCGGATTGCCAGCTGTTCAGCGAGCTCTTTGAGAGGGAAGGGCTGTTCTTCCCGGAGGTGACAGAGGAGCAGAGCAAGGGTAATGTCCTGCTACACAGGCATGGTGCTGGAAGCAGCACTGCTGCCTCCACAGGGAAAGGCTCTGGGCAGGGCATGGGGGGCCAGGCAGCCAGCAGTCACCTGAAGTGGGGGGACCTGTGGGTGCAGGGTGTGTGGGTGTGTGGCACCCTGGAGGTGTCACTGCTGCCCTGACGCCTCTGTCCCTCTGGCCAGTGCTGGGCAGCTCCAAGGGGCTGAGCGACAGCAACTCACTGGCCAAGACTGCAGCCGTGGTGGACCTGATCCAGAGCAGCAGCTCAGCGGTGGGGCTGCGCTTAGCTGGGCTCAAGCACATCCTGAAGATCCTGGAGGAGGAGCCCAAGTTGGAGCAGCAAGTCGGCACAGCCCAGGGCGGGCTGGGTACCGGGAGCACTGGGTGAGCCCTGGGGTACTGCACACCCCTCCTGCTGCCTGGGCAGAGCCCTGTAGGCAGGGTGGGGGACAGAACTGAGCTGGGAGTTCGGTAGGAGGGGGTGGGAGAGCAAAGGGTGGGAGGTGCAGGAGGAGGGATGGATTTTGTGTCCCTTTGTCCCAGGCAGGCTCATTCACAGTGCTGCCCCAGCCACAGTGTGGGCAGGAAGGAGGTGGCTGACAGGGCCCAAGGTGCTGGCATGGCAGCGGCAGTGGCAGGAGGCTCCTGCTGAGGTGTCCTCTCCCATGCAGGGAGAAGCTGGTGCAGGTGGCAGTGGAGCTGCTGAGCACGGAGGTGGCCGAGAAGGCGCTGGTGGCAGTGACACTGCGGCTGCTGGCCGTGCTGCTGGCACAGTACGAGTGGCGTGTGCCCTTTGCCACGGAGGGTGGCGTGCGGGCAGTGCTGGCCTGCATGCAGCAGCACGGCTGCTCCGCCCTGGTGCAGCAGGCTGGCCTGGCGGTGAGTGCCCGAGGGATGCCCTGGCTGGGCGGGGGTGCCCAGGCTGCCCTCTGCACTGCCCTTGTCCTTGCAGGCCCTGAAGGTGCTGGTGGGAGCTGCGGACGGTGAGCCGGGAGGTGCTGCTGGGAAGTTCTTGGCCTGGAACCACAGCGACGCGCAGATGATGCGGGAGATCTTTGCCAGCATCGGCTCTGCCTCCAGCGAGGGCTCTGCCAGCCTGCTGAGTACCATCCCTGCCGCCCTGAGCACCATGCAGAGGGTCCCGGGGTAGGGGCAGAGAGCGGCTGAGGCTGGGGGGAATCTGCAGGGGGAAGGATGGGCAGGGTGGGCAGGTGGCTTGTGGGTGCAGGGGAAGCTCTGTGCGTGGGGGAGGAGAGTGGCACGGCTTTGTCCTTGCAGGGGCTCCTCAGGGGTGCAGAACGGCCTGCTGGTGGTGAACATGCTGATGGATGGGCATCGGGGCCTGGCGGAGCAGCTTGCAAGCTGCGGTCTCCTGGCGGTGCTGCAGAGCTGCTGGAGGGATGGGCAGAGCAGCGGCTGTCCCCAGGCAGTGCTGGCCCTCAGCGCCATCAATCGCCTGGCAGAGCACCGGCTGCCCCTGGGCCCGGAGGCAGCAGGTACCGTGCCACCCACCCTGCCGCTGCCACGGCCCCGCGGGTGCCACAGGCAGGGCTGCCTGGCCTGACGGGGCAGAGCACCCTGGGAGGCTGCTGCCTCTCGAGTGAGTGCCTGGGCTGGGCTCACGTGTCATTGTCACGGCAGGCAGAGAGGTCCCGTTGGACCCGACGGGCGTGCAGATGCTCCTGGATCGCCTGGAGGACGGCGTCCTGTCCAAGGAGGTGGTGGTGGCCCTGGAGCGGCAGCTCTGCGGCGAAGGCTCTGTTGCCTCTGGCCAGGTGGCCCAGCTGCTGCAGGACCACAGCTGCTTCCAGCTGTTGCTGCGCAGTTTGGAGCTGCTGGGGACAGAGAAGGCTGTGAGCCTGAGCATCCTCAGGTGGGTGCAGGAGGATTTGGGGGATCCCCACAGCAGGTGTGTGAGTGCTGGTGGTGATGTTGGGGAGAGCCAGCAGCTGTTTGTGGGTCCTGGTGGGGTTGTTCTTCACTGGGGGCAGGCTCACCCCAGCATGTAGGCAGGTGCTGATTGGAGTGTCCTGGGGTGCAGGGTGGTGTGGGGACAGAGCAGTGTGTGCCTGGGTGCTGGCTGGGATATGCAGGGGCAGCTGAGGACATGCCTGGGCGCTGGTGGGGTGTCCAAGATTCCAGGGAAGCCTCGGTTCCCAGTCCCTGAGAGGTGCCTTCCAGGTGGGGCAGGGAAGCAGGGCTGCCTGTAGCACTGCTGTCGCTGTGCCTCAGCCTGAGCAGGCCCCCTCTGTCACTCAGGATCCTGAACAAGTTTCTGGACAGTTACCAGGAGGATGTGCTGCCCTGGCATGAGTGTGTGGAGCCCTGTGTGTCCTCCCTGAACACCCACAGCAGCAGCTGGGAGGTGAGGGGGCTCTGGTGCTCCTGTCAGGGAGGGCTGGCTGTGCCTCAGCTGGGCCTGGCATTGGGCAAGCAGGGCTCTGCTGGTGGCAGCCTGGCCTTGTGTCCGAGGCTCTGGGAGAGGTGGGGAGTGGCTGTCCTGGCCTTGTCCATGTCCTGGTGTCTGGCTGTGCCTGGCCAGGCTCTGGCAGGTGCTGCTGGAGTTGGGATGAGGCGAATGGAGCTGCAGCTGCAGCTGCTGGGGGTCCAGGGAGTTGCCAGGAGTGCCCCAACTGCTCACAGCTGTGTCTCTGTAGGTGCTGCAGGAGGTTGTTGGCTTCTTGCACCGCCTGGGCAGTGCCAGCAAGGACTGTGTGGTGGTGATGTGCCACGTGGGCACCCACGAGGCTCTGTCCAAAGCCCTGGAAAAGCACAGCACGGTCCCGTCGCTGGCAGCAGCCCTGCTCGAGCTGGTGACAGACTGTGACAAGTATGCCATGCTCTACAAGAAGCTGATGAGCAGCATCTTGGCTGGCTGCATCCAGGTGGGCCTGGGGAGGCACGGCTGGGCTGGGGCTCTGGGTCTGGGAGCCACCAGGCTGTCCTGGCACTGAGGGAAGGCCTTGTGCTCTCTGCGTGCTGCAGCCCTGCAGGGGGTGAGGGGAGGAGGCCCTGGGGCTGCTGGTAAGAGCTTTGCCCCATGCCATAGCTGGTCCTGGGACAGATTGAGGAGCACTGCCGGAGCCACCAGCCCATCAGCATCCCCTTCTTTGACGTCTTCCTGCACAACCTGTGCCGAGGTGAGTGCGGGCAATGGGAGGTGACCCCAGGTACTGGCTTGGTGGCTGGAAGCTGCACGTGCTCTGCCCACAGGCTCCAGCATGGAGGTGAAGGAGGACAAGTGTTGGGAGAAGGTGCAGGTCTCTTCCAACTCAAACCAGGCCAGCAAGCTCACGGACAGGAACCCCAAGACCTACTGGGAGTCAAACGGCAGCACAGGCTCCCACTTCATCACTGTGCACATGCAGTGTGGTGTGGTGATCAGGTGGGGCTGGGCCGGGAAGGCTGCATGTGAAAGAGAGGGCTTTGGGGATCTGTGCCAGCCCTGCCACAGTGGCCCCGTCCTGGGGGCAGTGGGACATGGCCAGCAGGGCATGGTGCTGTGGGGAGCCAGGGCAGGGAGGTGGGGAGTGCTGGGCAGCCCCATGTTTGCTGTGCTGCAGGGAGATGAGCATGCTGGTGGCCAGCGAGGACTCCAGCTATATGCCATCCCGGGTCGTGGTGCTGGGCGGGGACAGCCCTGCCACCATCAGGACGGAGCTCAATGCGGTGAGTCCCCGTGGGAGTGGTGAGCTGGTCCTTGCTGTGTCCCAGGGAGGTCTGGCCCTGTTGTGAGGCCCTGGGAGGTGCTCTCAGGGAGGTGGGAATGGCAGGAGCCTCACCGCAGGAGCCTCTTCCAGGCTGCCTGTCATGCTGAGGGCTCAGTGCCTCCCTGCAGGTGACCATCCTGCCCTCAGACAGCAGAGTGATCCTGCTGGAGAACATGACTCGCTTCTGGCCCATCATCCAGATCCGGGTGAAGCGGTGCCAGCAGGTGAAGGGGAGCAGGGGGCTGGCCTGGGTGTGGGCAGTGTGGGATGTCAAGGCCATACCTGAGGAACTGAGGGTCTTGCTGTCCCATAGGGTGGCATTGACACACGTGTGCGTGGCATCGAGGTGCAGGGGCCCAAGCCCACTTTCTGGCCCATCTTCAAGGAGCAGCTGTGCCGCCGGACGTTCCTCTCCTGCACTGCTCGGGCTCATGCCTGGAGCCAGGAGATCTGCCAGGACCGGGGACAGCTGCTGCAACTCTTTGGCAGGTGAGTTGTGTCCTGGCTGTGCCATCGCGTCCCTGGTGTCCCAGGGCCCCGGGAGGACATTGCTGGCAGCCTGTGAGGGGACTTCGGGGCTAGGAAAGGAGCAGCTGGGTGTGCCACCTGTAAGGGAGGGGCTCTTGCTCCTTTCTTGCCACCAGTGGTCCTGGAGGGCCAGAGCCACCTTGGGGTCCCCTGGGCTTAAGCTGGGCATGTGGCCTTGGCTAACCCCCAGAGCAGGATGCTGGTCCCCCACAGGGGCTGTCATGTCCTGACATGGCAGAGGTCAGCCAGGCACAGCAGGATCTCGTGGCCACAGGCACTGCACAGCCCCCATTTGGCAGGGGCTCTGAGGGCCCCAAGGGCCATTGGGCCAGGTCCCAGAGACAGCGAGGGGCCCTCCCTGGGTTCTGAGGGTGAGTGGGGTCACCAAGCAATCATGGCTTGGCAGGGGCAGAGCAGGGAGCAGCCACTGTGCTCTGCTTTCCACGGGAGCTCTGTAGCCCTTGGCACTGTGTGCTGCCCGCTCCCTGTTGCAGGCTGAACCAGGCGCTGCAGCATGAGCAGAGCTTTGCCAATCGCTTCCTTCCTGACGACGAGGCAGCCCGGGCACTGGGCAGGACGTTCTGGGAGGCCCTGGTGAACCCCTTGGTGCAGAGCATCACCAGCCCAGGTACCCTGAGCTCTCTGGGACCCACCCGTGCCATGCCCCAGGCAGGGGCCCTGGCTCTGAGTCTGGTTGGCCTTGCAGACCCTGACGGTGTGAGTCCCCTGGCCTGGCTGCTGAGTGAGTACCTGGAGAGCATGGAGCTGCCCCGCCGTGCCACAGGGCGCAGGGCTACCTTTGGTTCCTGCGTGCGGCAACTGACCCAGCTGCTGGTGCACGTGGACCCTGGTGACCCTGAGCCAGAGGAGAGCAGAGCAGCTGGTGAGCCTGGGGCTGCCCTCCCGTGGGGCTGGGTGGGCTCCAGAGTGCCAGGCTGTGGCCGTGGGGCTCCTCTGGGGAGCGTCCTATGGCACAGGATGCTCCTGAGCTGGGGAAGGCTTGTGGTCACACCTCAGCGGTGGCCGTGCCTCCCCAGTGTCCCCTCAGCCCTGCTGTGGCCAGTCAGTGTGTGGGGCCTGCCCATGGAGCCACGCTGAGCCTGAGGTTGACCCTTGGCAGGTGGGAAGGATGGGAAGAACAAGGAGATTCCAGCCAGGGCAGCGAAGGCGGTGGTGGAGAAGTCGAGAGGCCTGTGGGGAATCTCGCAGTGCTGGCGTGGCGTGGTGCAGCAGCAGGTAGAGCTTGGAGGGCCACCTGGGAGGTGTGTGGGACCTGCCCTGGGGGGATGGAGCGGGAAGTGGGGTCTGGCAGTGCCCTGGGAGCATGGGGAAGGCACAGGGCTGTATCAGACCTCCCCAGAGCCTGGAGTGATGTGGGGACAGCCCTGCTGCGCTTGCCCCCCTGGCATGGCTTGGGTGTCAGCCAGGCCCTGTGCCCAGGCCGATGCTGCAGGTCAGGAGACAAGGCTGGGGCTGGGGACATTGCTGCAGCACGTCCTGCTGCGGGCTCAGCCCTTGCACTGCTCCCACAGGTGCAGCAGTTCCTGGAGGCAGCAGGGCAGGCACCAGACCTTGCAGAGCAATACTGCCAGCTGTACCAGCGCCTGCGAGGGGCCACAGAGGAGCTCTTTGGGCAGCAGGCCGCCTTTGTGCTGGCCCTGGGCCAGGGCTTTGCGGGGGCTTTGCTGCAGCTCTCCTTCCTGACTGCCCTGCACGTGAGTCGAGGCAGCGCGGTCCTGGTGCTATGGCCCTGGGCACGGGCTGGGGAGCTGCCCTGGCCCATGGCACTGGGACAAGCTCTGGGTGGGTGGTGTCCTGTTGCCCCCGAGCCACAGAGCCCTGCCCTGCGGTGGCCCCGGGTGGTGCCCAGCTCAGGTGTGTGGTGCTCATCCCAGCATGGGCCCAGCCCTGGCACACTGCTGCCTTGGGCTGGTGCCTGGGCACCCTCAGCCCCGTCCTGGGAATGCCAGAGTTTCCCAGCTGCTCCCGCAGGGACATTCCCCCAGCCCGGTCCTTTGGGCACCTGGTGAGTCCTGTGTGCAGCCAGCCCTGTCCCTCGCAGGTGAGTGAGCAGTTTGCCCGCTACCTTGACGTGCAGATCCAGGAGCTCCGCAGGGCTGCGGGCAGCGTGGGGCCTCTGGAGCAGCTGCAGCAGTTCTTGGAGCCCTTCGTCGTCTTCAGTGGCCTGGAGCTTGCCCACACCTTCGAACACTTCTACAGGTGAGGCTGCTGTGTCTCCCTGGAACCAGGGGCCTGGTGCAGCGTGGCCAGGTGTGCTGGGGGAGCCTGGCCCAGCGTGGCAGTGATGCTCCTGCTTCAGTTTTTTGGGGCTGTGGAGTGTAGAGGGCCCTGGGTGCTGCCAGTGTGCTGAGGCACATTCCCTGCCGGGGACAGGGAGGGGAGACGCGTGTGCTGCCAGGCTCATGTGCCGTGGGGTGAGGCTGGGCTCGGAGCTGTGGCTGGCTGCTGGAGGGTGGCTGATGGCCACAGGGCTCGGGCACAGCCCTGACTGACGCTGGTGGCCGTGGCAGGCACTACCTGGGGGATCGTCTCCTGGCGCAAGGGCCGTCGTGGCTGGAAGGAGGCATCGTGGAGCAGATTGGGCTGTGCTTCCCCAGCCGCTTTCCCCAAGATATGCTGAGCAACTTGGCCGAGTCGGAGGAGCTCCAGCGGCAATTCCGCCTCTTCCAGCTGCAGGAGCAGGACAAGAGGCTGCTGGAGCTGGACACAGGCCTGGACGAGGTGAGAGGGAGGGTGGGGTGGGGACGCCAGAGGCTGCTGACATTCCTCAGGGGGATCGTGGAGCCTGACCTGAGCTGCTCTTTTGCCCCTGTGCCCAGGTGCTGGGGACAGCCACGGTGGCAGATGTGCCGGAGGTGAAGGTGCTGGCCCTGTCCCCACGCTGCTGGCCTGTTTCTCCGCTCTGTTACATGGATAACCCTGGGAGATTTTTCCCAGCGGTGCTGAGCTCCCCCCTGGACGAGTTTGCTGACTTCTGCCGGCAGAGTGAGTGCTGTGGCCAGGACTGTGCCCAGACCCTGCAGGGCAGCTCAGCCACCAGTGGTGGTGTGCCGGGGTGGGCTGGGAGTGCCTGGCAGGGCTGTCCCTGTCCCTGACACTGTCTCTGGCAGGTCAGAGTCAGCTGGGCTGGGAGTGCACGAAGCCCCGTCGGTTGCAGTGGACTTGGCTGGGCCATGCCGAGCTTCAGTTTGGAGACTGTGTTCTGCATGTGTCCACGCTGCAGATGTACATCCTGCTGTGCTTCAACAGCGCCGAGGTAGGAGCTGGGGCCATGGTGGGGTGAGGGAGGCAGCAGAGGCTGGAACATGGCAGGGCCGTGTCCTCCCTTCCCTTCTGGTGGGGTCTCCAGCAGTGTTTGGGGCACAGGACCCCATTGTTTGGCCAGGCCAGTGGCCAGTGGGTCTTGGCCATTGCCCTCCCACCCCCTGCTGCAGGAGGTGGCTGTGGAGGCCCTGCTGCAGGCTACTGGGCTCCCTGCTGACCTGGTGCACCAGGCGCTGACACCACTGACCCACGGCCACGGTGTCCTGGTGGGGAGCTGCACTCCAGGGGGTGAGTGTGGGGCTGGGGCAGCCAGGGGAGGTGCTGGTCTGAACCCCAAGGGGGTGCTGGGCTTAGGGTGCACGAGCTCGTAGGGCCAGCAAAAGAGCTGGGTCTGTGTTGGTGCTCGGGGCAAGGTCTGTGCATCAGGCTGGGGCCTGAGGCCAGCGTAGGGCTGTAGGTGATGTGTGGGGTGGGGCTGGGGGCCATGCACAAGGCATGGGGCAGCGTGGGTGGTCGGGTCTCGGGGCTGTGTATGGGCTTGGGGCAGGGCCAGGGGCTGTGTGCGTGGCTGTGGCTTGGGGCCACACGTGGGGACAGGGCTGGGGTGGCCAGCGGTGCGGGCAGCAGCGGGAGGCCCAGCTTGGGTCCCAGAGCCACACGTGTGCCCTGGGGCTCCTTCAGGCCCAGCTCGAGGCTTGGCTGAGCCTGGCTTGGGCGTTGGCTCCAGGTGCACTGCGGCTGAACCAGGCAGCCCTGGCCCAGGCCTCCGGCCGCCAGCTGAGGCTGCTGCCCCAGCAGAGGTACCTGCAGACAGAGAGGGCCGAGGTGAGCGCTCTGGAGAGGAAGAGGAATGTGCTGTGCTGCCTCATCACCCGCATCCTCAAGGTGGAGAAGCAGCTGCACATCGACAACCTGGTGTTCAGGGTACGAGGGTGGTGCAGAGGGGGCACAGGGGCTGCCTGGGGCTGCAGCCATTGCATTGGGGCTCCCTTGCTGCCGTAGGTGATCGATGCCTGTCAGAAGGGCGAGCTGGGGCCAGGGGTGCAGTTCCTGAGCTTCTGCTGCCACAGCGTGGATGTGCTGTCCTGCATCCTGCACCTGCTGAACCAGGGCTATCTCCGGCGCCAGGAGGAGAGGCCTCATGTCTTGGAATACATCTCTGTTGAATCTACAACACTCCCCACTTCTCAGGTCCAGCCACAGGTTGCCTTCCAGACTGTAGAGATCAAGACAACAGCCAGCCTGGCCTCTACTGAAAGGAAACAGACTTTTTCTACATTCAGATAGAGGAGGACCTGGCTGGGAGGACTCAGGCTGGGTCCAGTCTGTCTCTTCCTGAACTCTTATGAGTTTTATTTTAATAAATGAGCGAAGCTCCACCCAGTCCCAGCTTGTACTGTGTTGGGGAGCTCAGTTGGCCCATGGCTGGGAGTGTGGCCAGGCCATACCCCTGTGGTTGCTGTGCTCAGGCAGCCCTGGAGTGTCTGTTCTCTCCTAGCTGTGCTCAGTCATGCCCTCAGTCATGCCCACAGACATGGGGGCTCACACACCCACACCCACACCCACCCCCACACACCCCCACACCCTGCCATAATGGTAACAGCATTAATTTATTAAAATTAATCCCGAAAAGTAACCATACAATAAATTTAAAAAAAATAGAATCTTGTAAAAAAAAAAACTCAGGTGCCCTCATCCCACACCTCCAGCTGGCAGCACCATGGGGTAGGGCTGGTTAGGAAGGGATGGGGAGATGAAGAGGACAGCCTCAGCAGCAGGGCTGCAGGGGGACTGGAAAAGCTGCTGAGGCTGTGCTGCAGAGGGCAGGGCCAGCACAGCAGTGCAAGGCTGGCAGTGGGGCTGGCAAGGGTGATAACAGGGGTTGGTGGGCCCTGCTCAGCACCTGCCCCCTGCACAGAGCAATCTGGCTGGCTACAGCACTGGGGAACCTGCCTGGGTCCAGCCCAGCTGGGGCCCTGGCTGGCTACAGGGCTGGCCTGGCAGGTGCATCTGCAGAGAGTGGGGCCCAGAGCCCTTCCTGGGGCCCTGCTGGCTGGTGCCAACCCTTGTCCCAGGCTGCTGTTGGGGGTCACGGGAGGCAGATGGCATGGTGTCCTGGCTGGTGTTGGAGGGTGCATGGACCCGGTCTCACTGGCCTCACCTTCACGGGTCTTGGCCCACAGGGTGCAGGTGTGGTATCCCCCACCACTGAGCAGGCAGAGACTGGTCTGCAGAAGATGGGGACAAGAGCATGTCCATCTCCCTGTCTCCTCCTGCAACCCACTGCAGCTGCATTCCAGGGATGCCCCAATGTCTCACACACTCTTCGAGTAGCCGAAGATGCCCACAGGGAGGTACTTGACGTGTGTTGGCCACTGTGCTGCCAGCTGGAAAAACTTCACATCGTTCCACTCCACCCCATCTATGGAGACTGAGAGGAGAGGTGCAGTGAGGTACAGCCCTACCACAGCCAGCCTGTGCTGCCTGGTCTGCCCCGCTACAGCCCCAAGGGGCTGGTACCTCCCCTCACCTCGCAACATGGTGTTCTGGTGCTTGGCTGTGCAGATGAGGCGTGTGATCCCTTCAATGACTTGGCTTTTGGGTTCCAAGTCCTTTTCTTTTGGTTTCTTGCTCAGGAACATCACTGGGGACCGAGGCCAGACAGGACCAATGTTAGGGTGTCCCCACCGGGCCCTGGATGGGAGCCCTTGCCCCAGTGCATTGACTAACCCCTGCTGGGCCACATCTCAGCCCTGCCCTCCTGCAGGCTCCTCCCCCACCCTTTTTGCAAAGCACTGTGGCCCCACAGCCAGAGATCACCCCAGAGTGGGCTTGGTTACCTTTCTTGTTTTTCTCCTTGGTGACCACGGTCATGGCCATGGTGCTGGGGGGCACCAGTTCCCCTGTGCTGGGGATGCGGCTGACCTGGAGTGAGCGGAAGTTGCTCTTGAGTGTGTTCTTGATACCCGTCTCCCGCTTGTCACCCTCCTTCTTCCTGTCCAGCCCTTGTGTTGTCCAATAGTCCACCTGCAGGCCCATCACCTCCACACCAGGGCTCAGAGACCTGGAGAAGATGAGCAGCACATGCAGCACACAGATGCTGCCCCTGTTCCTCTCCCCACCGCTGCCCCAGGCTGAGGGGGCCTTGTTTTCTTACCCAGCACCCGAGAGGCCGCTGCTGACGGACGGAGAGGGTGGCGGGGTGCTCACGGTCTCCTTGCCATAGGGAACAGCTGCGCTGGAGGCTGGTGTTGAGCTCAGCAGGGAGGGGGTGCAGACTGTGGCATCATCCGAGTCCACTGGGGAGGAAAAGTGTGGGTTTGAGAGGTTGGAGGACACCAACAAGGGCCTCTCTGAGTGGAAAAGAGCTGAGGACTCCCACGGACTCACCGGAGGCACTGAAAGACTGCTCCACCAGGCCCACCTTCACCACCTGCAAAGACAGACAAGTCAGAGGATCCCTAGCATCAGCAGGGCTGTGCCCTGCCCGTCTCCCCTCAGCCCCTGCTGGCCCCTCAACACACTCACCCCCACAAAGGGGACAAACTTCTGGCAGGAGTCCTCGTCGGGGCTGCAGAAGGAAGAGAGGCTGGTCAGGGTCTGGGTGTGCTGAGCATCAATTGCTCTGTGACTACTAACCTTGTGCCCAGGCAGCCCTGCACTCGCAGGGGTCAATGCTGGCTCACATCCACTAGGACCATCTCCTTTGCCCTCCCTCCCATGAGACCCCCTGTCCCCAACATGGCAGCACAGGGCACACTACACAAGGAGGCAAGGAGTTGTCCCCTCCAGTGCTGGGAAAGGGCTTGCATGCGGGAGGGCAGCCCTGGCCCACTGTGGGGTCACGGCTCCCCTGCACAGCAAGAGGGATGGACGCACATGGGGAAAGGCAGGGAGGGGCCAGGCAGCGGCACAGCAAGCACAAGCCAATACCTGATATAAAAATCAAAATAGAGACTTCTCTTCCTTGGGTGCCAGAAACCAAGAGAAGGGAGAGGTGAGAGTGCAGCTGGAACACGAGCATCAACCCCCGGGCAGCACAGTACCAGCTTGCAGCCCCACCCAGCCCATCCCAGCCCTGGCAGCTGGTCCCCACCATTGGGGCTGTCACAGCCACAGCTACTGGAGGGGCCAAGGACACCAAGAAGTGGCACGGAACGGTGCTGCACGCCTCTCACTATGGGACCCCAGCTCCCCTCAGCACCATGCTGCTCCTCAGTGGAATGCAGGGCCTCACTCACTTGTCCCCTGTGTCCCTCATTCCTGTCCTGGGCACGTCCCAGACCGGGGCCGCATGAGGGGAGGACAGGCGCCCTGGGACCAGACTAACCTCTTCTGCTTGTAGGTCAGCATGGCCTCAGAGATGGGGAGCTGGTGAGAGAAGCTGGCTCCAGCGATGAACTGGGCGACACGGCCTGCTATATCCACAGTGTCTGCGGGCATAAAGAGCCATGAAGACCTCAATGACAGCTGATAGAGAGCTGTCCCCCTCAGGGCACTGCTGACTCCAGCCTGCCCTGCTCCTCACCTGCGGTGGGTGGCTCAGCCCTGCTGAACAGCTCCCGCCACGCTGTGTCCAGGAAGAGAGTACTGTACTTGTTATCCACCGAGGCCAGGTACTTGGCCAGAGGGTGAGAGCCTGCAGGGCAGAAAGGCAGCATTGGCTTTAGGCAGGGGAGTCTGGGGAGGTGGGAGAGGACAGGCCTGCAGCTGGGCTCCCAATGGCTCTCACCCAGTGGCACAAGCAGGAAGCGAAGGTAGTTGAGCCAGTCGGGTGTCTTGCTGGCCAGTTGCTCCACAAAGAAACGGAGGACAACACTCAGGTAGCTCTGGTCCCCTGCCACTACCACCTTCACCGGGGGAGGCATATGGGAGTTACAGTTACAGCTGCGAAAGGGAGAGGAAAGGAGACCATGAGGGATGTGCAGTGGCTCAGTAGGTGGGCCAGGGGACATGCCCGGCCACGCCAACTGACAATATCCAGCTTGGTGTGCACTGCCATGGGCAAAAGCAGTACCAGCACCCCCCACTTTCCCCAGGGTCTACACTTGTTTCTATAGTAGTGTCCATAACCCCAAAGGGTCCTAATGAGCCCTGGGGAGCCAGGGCCATACCCAGCCCTTCTCTGAATCCATACAGTGCCACCAGGCTGAGCCCAAGCTGTACTCACTATCGCTGGATGCGGGAGACAGTGGTGTTGAAGGCTGCCTGGATGTCTGCCACGGAGCAGGTGGATACAACCAACTGCTTGTGCGCCTGGAGCTGCTCACTCACGTACTGCCAATGCAGAGAGCTCAGGTTAAGGCACCCTGGAGGCATGGCAGTGCTGGCCAGCACCAGCCCATGCCTGCCCTGGGTGCCCCCCAGATTAGAACTGGGACACCTGTCCCCACCCGTGCCATGCAAGGAGGCCAAAACCATCAGGTCACTCACAGCTGCATCTTGAGCATCCCTGCTCCTCCCAGCTCTGCTCTAGGGGCCAGCCAGCCCCCTGCTCTCACCTTTGAGCACAGCAGTCACCACCCTTGCCATGACAAGGGCAAAACTGTGCCAAGAACCAGGCTGCGCTTCTTGACATAAGCAACTTGGTCCAGGGACCCTCTGATTTAAATCCTGCCATGCCACAGCAGGGCCCAGCTCTGGGCTCAGTCTGCCTCTGCTCACTCCCCTCCTCTTGCTCTGTCCAAACGTGGCACTCCAAAATTGTTCTGTCTCTTCAGGTGTCTGCATGCTGTTCAAGAGTGGTCCAATAGGCACTCAAGCCAGATGGGGGCTAGGAAGGACTAGTTCTGGGAGTGGGCATTGACCCTTTTTTCCCTATCCCAGTGGAACAAGCCAAGACTGCACAGCCTGAGACAAGATTTCACCACCTCTCACTGAGAAGTCCTTTCTTCTGCCATAAAATTTTCCAGCACCGTTTCTGGATGTCAGGCATAGCTGCAGGATCCTGAAAGGGTCTCACAGGTGTTATATCTAACTGCTTGTTTGCATGTTTGCACGCAGGTACATTTCCCTGCTCACCTTTAGCAGTCAAAAGCTTTAGCACTCCAGGTATGGGGGAGGCAGGAGCTGGGCCTCTCCTTGCATGGAAATGAGGCAGGAAGGCCTCACATCCCACCCTGCCTAGAGACCTCAGCTCTGATGATGTAGTTAATCCTCCCTGGGAGTGGCAGGTGACACACTCTTCCATCTCTCAGTGGGAAATACCTCCCAGGGCCTGGTGCCCACAGAGGAAGGGAGCCCTTTGCCAGGAAATCCAACAAAGCTCTGACCCATGGGGTTCCTGGGAACCAGGACCAAGCAGTGAGAGCCTATGGTACAGTCCACCAGCCAGCCTTTCTGGGACTGACCAGGACATCATGTTTTGAGGATCCAGTGATGCCACATGATGGAGGAGACACACCTGACTCTTGTGTATGCAGCTCAGAACCATGTAAATGCACTGCCTCCCTGAAGGAAGTGCCACAGTGGGGGAGAGGAGGGCACAGCTGGTGCCAGTTTCCCTAGGACACCCTGCTATGACTGGGAGAATCCACCCTGCTGACAGCTGCCTCTATGCATCCAGCTCCCATCACACCTACTTACCTGCCCCTGCCACTCAGCGACATTCACCAGCACGATGCTCTCAGGAAGCTGCTCATCTGACACCAGGATCTGGTTCAGCTGGTCATAAACAGACTTTCGGGGTACCTGTGACAGCATCACCACAAAGGTTAATGCCAGGCAGCAGCCACCCTGGACACTGCCCATGGCTGAAGACCTGGCAGGGTTCTTGAGTGAGAAGCCTCCAGGCAGGCTGGCTCCCAAGGGCCTCACCTGGGTGCTATGCCATGAGTCTGGAGAGCTCTCACTGTCCAAGCTGCTGGCACGGCCACCCTGTCCCTTTGAGCTCTGCCGGTCCTTCACAGACGTGCTGCGGGGACGCCACAACTGCTTGCTCTCTGCCTTGCTGTGAGGGAGAAGCAGGAGAGGCAAAACTGTTGAGGAAATTTCATCTCTATCAATCCCCACTCAGTTCAGAGAGCCAGTGTGACCTGCTCAGCCCTGGCAGGGGGCACAGACCTGCCTTACCTGGGCGATACAGCACTGGGGAGCTCGGTTTTGGTCCCAGGGACCAGCTGGGCCAGTCTGTCCATGCTGCCTTCCCTCATGGCAGCCTCTGCAGGGGCCAGCCGGGAACACGGCTCCTCTGCAGCCAGCTCCTGAGGGCCACACACACAGTCACTTCACACACACTGCTCTCCTTGCTTCTACAGGGAGCAGCCCTACACCCATGGGTGCCCATCCAATGATGGGCCTGTTGGCCCCCCTCAAGAGCCAACGCTGCAGGGCCTCGGGAAGGCTGGGCTGCACCTCCTGTAGACTCTAACATTCCTTTAACTCATGCTGCTCCCCAGCACAATCTACTTGTCTTCCCAGCCCTGCTCCCAAGCTGGTAGACAACCCAGGTACTCCAGAAAGCAAGGCGGGGTCTCAGAGAGTCCCACATCCCATAGCCTGGACTCACCACTGCAGGGACGTCTGTTCCTGGCTCTTCTTGTGGTCGCTGTGCTCCTGGCTTCCGCTTGTCTGCCTCGCCCTGGGGGACAGGGAGTGGGGTCAGAGCAGGACGGAGCACACTGAGCAGGGTAGCTGCCAGTGACCCACACTTGGCTTCACAGAACACATGCTCCCACAGGGGAGCCCGGCATTCCCCTGGGACTGGCCCCAGAGGATGCCCCCCATCGCTACCTGTCTGCCTGTGCTGGGAAAAAGAGGAAGAAAGAAGGAAAGGAGCAGCCCCAGGCAGGTGCTGCCAGGAGCTGTGGTCTCAGAGTGCAGGCATTGTGGGGGTGCTGGGCTAGCTGGGGAGGGAAAGGGGCATGAGGTGGTGGTGGTGGTGGTGTAACTCACAGGGCTGCCCGACTCTTGATCCTGCCCTTTCTGGCTGTGCAGACTGCCGATCTCAGTCTGGGAACCAGAATGAGAGACTCCCTCAAAGAAACGCCTGCAGAGAAACAGACAGACGAACGGACGGACAGACAGACAGACGGGAGAGAAAAAGGCAGGAATAAGAGAGGAACAAAGTCACCATGACCCCAGCACACCCCCACCGGCCTGTCCCAAGCACAGAGCCCTGTGGAGAGGTCCTCAGTGGGACACAGGGCCAGAGAGCCAAGTGTCTGGGTGATGCACAGCTGAGGAGCAGACCTGCCAGCAGTGCCCCCTGTGACCCCGGGGAGCTGGAGGCAGGATCTCCCAGTGCTTTCTGCCTCAGGTGATCCCCTACCCCTGGAGTGCAAGCAAGGAACTGCCACCTTGCCCCATCTCACTGGTACGTGGTCTCTGTCAACACCACAACTCCAGTGTGCTGCTGAACCTCTCTGCCTCTTCTGCACCACCACAGCTTCCGTAGCTTTCTGCTGCCTTCCCTTCTGTTTTCCCTTTTCCAGGGATGATTCCTTGCCTCTGCCTGCTGCTGCTGCACACTTCCAGCTGCAGTGCTCACCTTCCCTTTCTGCCTTCCCCTTTCCCAAGGCTCTGAAGATCACAGTATTGCACACATAACCACACCTCAGGCAGTGCAGTACTTAAATTTGCCAAGTTTTAGGTCTCTTAGTTGACATTTTGGTAGAGCTGCAGAGTGCAGCTCCGATGTTCTGTTTTCAAATCACCATGGTTCACACAGGAACTCTTTTGGGGCAGCCAGGACAGTCTCTGCCACTACAGTGTGAACTTCCACCTTTGCTTACTCTTTTTTCACAGATTATTAATTTGCCAAGGACCCCTTTCACAGCCTGTGGGCTGCTCAAAGACCAGTCTTTAGGAAACAAGCAGGGTCTGTCACTGGATCTCACTTGCCAGTTTTCCCAGGACCTTTACAGCAACCAGAATCCACCTGCAATGTGTGACTTTGCTGCAGGAGATCTGAGCTAGATTCCCTCTAAACTATGTGTATGTGCTCATTAACCCCCACTAGGCACCTCTCCTGATTTGCCTAGTGTGCAGATGGGGATATCAGGTTGCAGGTTTCCAGGGATGGCCACAGAGGTGTAAGATATAAAGAAGTTCTGTTAGGACTCCATCAGAGTTTCTTTCCATTGTTTTCTACTTTCCTCATCAGGATATACCTGCAGCTTCCTGCAGGATTCCTCCAGACCTGTGAAATCCTGACTGCTCCTTTTATTTTCCTTTTAGCATGCTTCCTCATTTGTATACAGCACACTGTACTGCCAGGAACAACAGTGTTTGTTAGGTTTTACTGCTCCTAAAAGGACTGTCCATCTCTGTAAATAAATGATTGCTCCCACACAGAGCAGCTCTTCAGCAGCAGTGTTTATGCACTGGTTGGGAAAAGTCAAGGCTTGATTTTCCCCTCACTGGCTCTGTGACCAGCTGCTTCACATGCTCGCTTAGCAATGCTTCAGGTTTAGAGTCACAATAGTGCCCTGGAGAGACATTTTCTCCAGGTCACACTGGTATAAATTATGTCTCCTTTTACTAACATATTTCTTCTCTCTCTGCCCTTCCATTCTCTGCTACAAAATCTCAGGCATTGTCACCACCTGTACAGTCATTACTCTACACTTGCCTTTCCCCATCCAGAAATTGCAATCCATACAGACTATATTAGTAACTTAAAAGTCAAACCAGAAGAACATACAAGTTTTCCAATAGTTCACCCCTCAATCAGCCTTTTTTTCATATTCCTCTGTACTGTCCCAAGTAATCCCACCAGAATGTGACATACCCTTAGAGCCACTGGCACCACGAAGAGCAATCTTCATTCTCTTCTTTTTCTTAGGCACTGGATGTGTTTAGACTGTATTATACTTTCTCTGGCTTTCAACACTCTATTTAAATTGGGCTGTCTTCCCCTTTCCCCATGAAAGCTGTGTTTGTTTGTGCCTTCTCTCACTTGCAATTCAGAAACTTTCATCCCTTGAGGATGTCACACTAAGCAGAGAGCTCTTCTGCAATTTCCTGCTCTGCAGTTTAAACGCTCTCCTCCTATAGGCATGATTGAAGCCACATCTCAGCATGCTGAGATTCAGGTAAATCCCAGCCCTTCTGCACAGCCTCCTTCTGTTCTAAATTAATTTAGCTGCCCTCGCCTCACCCATTTTCCCAGTCATCTATGAAAACACTTGCTCCTTCACCTCTGACCTTCCATCAAGAGGTCTGACTTGAGGTCCTGCCTAACAGCCTTGGTTTCAGCTCATTTTGCCCCAGTGCAGGAGCAAACTGATGCTGCATGGCTTTGCTGGCTGATCAAAAGGATCAGCTCCCAGCACTGTCCACTTCATACCATTAATGCCCTTGCTCCACAGAGATCTTCACAGTGTCTAGCAAGACTGTCTATGACAAGAAATCCAACGTGAGGATCATCTCAAATTTACAGGCTGGGCTGTAATTTACCAGCTGAGAAGGCTACTTAGCACTTGGGAACCACAAAGAATACATGAAACACCTTGGCAGGTGGCTTCCACATCTCCTTAGAAAAATACAGTCCCAGTAATGTGAATTCCAGGAATACACACACACTCAGCACTGCCAGAGACTGAGGCACTAGAGACCAAACCAAGCCAGGGACACTTTGTGAACAGGATGAAGAACAGCTCAGAGCCCAGTATGCTGTCCTTCCAGAAATAGCACCAAACACACCAGGAGACTGTAATGGCAGGTACCAGCACAAACTCTGGAATGCTGCTCCAGTGACCAGATGTTCACAAGTAGGCACTTGCAGAACCAGGGTGGGGGTCTTACATTTAAATACTCTCTACAGACTTCTCTTACAGTTTCACATAGCTTATATGCATAAACCTTTACCTGACCACATAAAGACCTTTCTTTTTCTCTCACAGCACCTTTGTCTCCTTTGATGAGAGACCATGTGAAACTCCTTTTGGAGTCCAAGTAGACCGCTTAAGCAGCTTGCCCATGTGCCTACTGTCTCCTTCACAATGATTTGAGGGTTTGTGGAAAACCCGACTTCTGTCATGTTTCTGTTTTTTCCCAAGTGGCCCATGGGTTCCAGAATCCAGCAGATTTAATTTCAAACAGATTGCCTATGGCAAACCATCCCTACTACTCCTGCTAAGTACCTTCAGCAGGGATACCAGCTATTCCAAATAGTAGTTTTAATATATATATACATATACATATATATACATATATATACATATATATATATACATATATATATACACACACATATATATATATACACATATATCTTTACATGGCAGAGAGGTCAGCACTAGATGATCTTTCAGGTCCCTTCCAACCCAGGCTATCCTACAATTCATTGATTCTCTATATGAAAGCTATAGAAACAACAGTACCAGGGGAGCTTGGTTTGACTACAAGAAACCCAGCGCACTATGACACAGTCAAGTAGAAAGACAATAAAAGACAACTTTTTCACAAAAAGACAGCACAAAAGCACAAGAGCCATGAGCAGAGAGGCCAGGTGAGCACAGATCACATGGGAGCAAAGCCTGGATTCACTGCATGGTCCACCAAAGACCTCTGTGCTGTGTCAGCACTTCTCGGCAGAGCAAGTCACCAGTGCCTGGGGAATGGGGTGAGGAACAGTGCTGATGGTTGCTAGTCACATCTCCACAAAGGGTGGGAACACAGCATGCACATCTCACAAGGACTGGTCCAAGCAGTTACAAAGTGCTTAAAAGACAGGCATCATTCAGTGTGGAGAGCCCAGAGAACACCAGGATTGTCGGCAGAAAATTATGCGAGCTGGGAGCAGCCAGGACTTAGATCAAACAGCACTCTTCCAGCAGATCAGTGTCAGATGCTGGGCTGGCAGAAGAATAAATGAGACTATATGTGATGGAAGCCAGATTTAATGGGCAGTTTTGAGTGAGGAGCCGGGGTGCCAATAGAAGGTGGCAATGGGAGCAGAGACAAGACAATGCCTGCATTAGCCCAAGCAACAGAAAGGTGTCGGAGAGCATTTCTCCAGGTCCCATAGACTGTGCTGTTGGCCAGAGACTCTCTGCAACCCTTACCTCAGGGTGGGCTTGGGTGTGCTGTGCACACTCTCATTGTCCTCAATCTCTGGGCCGCTGTCACTGTTGTTGCACTCTTCCAGGCTGTCATAGAGCAAGCCCAAGTCTTCTTCTGCCTCCTGAGTCTGATCTACGGGGTCAGAGTCCAGGACCTGTGGGACCAAGCCCAGAGAGCAGTGAAGAGATATGGAGTTACTTGCAACAGGCATGTACAAGCTGCCTGTCAGTCCTGAAGCACACCATGGCACTGTTCCCATGTCAGGGAGACAAATCCAGGCTGGGGAAGAATCCAGTGACATTGTCCTTGGGCCAGGAGCATGACATCCAAAGAAGTCACAGAAACCCATCATACTTATTGGCAGTTAAGACACCTGGGAGGACCTTCACTGGCTGTGCTGTACACTTAGCCTGTCAGCTAAGACAAGCTATCCACAGGCTGATGTTAGCCTGCTGTCAGTCATGGACAGGATTGTCCCTCCAATGCCAGCTCCTGGTGCAGAGCCAGTGTGTGACAGTACTCTTCTTCCCTGGGCACCTCTCCCCAAGAGGAAGGTGCTTTTTGATTTGAGCACATGGCTCAGAGCTGCCTTCTTGAGGCAGAAGGCTTTGGAAAAGCCAAGGCCTAGTCTCTGGTGGGTCTCACACCACCTTTGGCACATCATGAGCCTTGTGTGCATGAGTGGGAACCTGCACTCTGACACCTATACATCTGCAGGAGACACTGCCAGATGGAGCAGACCTACTGCTTCTTACCTCTTCTGTCACTTTAAACCTCTTCAACAAAGCCACAAATTTCTGCTTGAAGTTTGGTTGCTAAAACAAAAGAAGGGAAGAAAAAAAGATCAGCAAAATTCTGAACGATGTTCCAAGCTGAGTAACATACAGGCTGTGGTTATTCTCTCAAACATGCTTTCAGCTCCCTTCTGGGTCCAGAGGTCCAAGGTCAGCTATGATTGCTCTCTCTCTCTTTAAATTTGCTGCAGGACTTGGACTACATCTGTACTCTACAAGAAGCCACTGTCTGGGCATGAGGGAGGATGCAAGAACTCGTACTTTCTCTGCTACAGGCTGGAAAAGCACTTATCTGTCTATTTATCTGATTTCTCCCCACACCATCTGATTGAGCAATACTGCCTTCAAGCAAGAAAAGATGGGGAACAAACACAGGAAGAAGGTGGCCAGGGATCTGCAGGGCTGAAGTCAACAGGGATGAGAAATTTGGAGAGCAAGGGTCTGGCAGAGCAACTTCTCCATTCTGCAGACATGCAGAAGAGCTGCTAATAGTTCACCTTTCCTTGTGCCTACCTTCCCCTTCCTCAGGAAAGGAAAGGGACCTTGTCACAGGAGCAAATCAAAACTGTGTTGCATACAGATCACCACTGATAAAAAGCCAGGCTGAACACAGTACAGACCATGAACTGTACAGACATGTACAACTCTGAACAACAAGTTAGCTCATTAATAGCAAGAGTTTTGCTCCTTCTCAGAGCCAAGGGCTCTCTTCCCTGCCTTGCACCAGTGCCAGCATGTCCCCAACACCCTTCACTGCCATCAGGGAGGGGAGAAAGAATGGAAGAATCCCTTCCATCATGTTGTAAATGCTAATGTTACTCTGGTCATTGATGTGGTTCGGATCATTTTCCTCCTGGCCTTCTTGGTTTTCCTCAAGTCATCCTCTTCATCAAACAGATCCTGCAGGCAAAAAGTCACAGCACATCAGAACAACTAAGTTCAGGGAGCAGCACCTCCTAAAAGATCCCCTGACCCACATTTGCCCTCCATTTTGAAAAGCTTTGATCCACTCTGCTCCCAAAGTCTTGTTTCTCACTTCTGCTATCTCTCTCTATGGAGCTCCTTCTCTCTCCTTAGTACTGTCCCCCCTCAGACCTTCATTCCCAGCACTTCTGTCCCCAAGCCCCTCCAGAGAGGAATGTATCACCAAGATTAAGAGGAAAGACAGCCTTCTCATGACCTTTGTGTTCTCATGCTCTCCTCTCTCCAGAGTTAGCTCAGAGGGCACAGCACACGAATGACAAAAAGCCATTTATTCCAAGTATTAGCCTTAACAATATGCACAACTCCCAGGGACATGGGCTCCGGATGTATTAATCCAGCATGATGGGACAGGTAATCTGGAGGATCCTTGTGAGAGACTGAAATGTTAATGGTTAATGACTCAAACAAATGGCCATTTGCAAAAGCAGCACGTGCTTTGCTGAAGCCCAGCAAACTGAAGGAGAGGAGGAGAATCTTTGGATGCATGGTGGAGAAACCTCTGATCTGCATAAAAACAGCTTAGGTGCAGAAGGGTGAGCACCCATAACCAGAGGTTGACCACAACAAACCAACCTTAGTTTAGCAACAAGCTGTGTTTTGAGCCAGATAAAGGAAGAGGCCACAAGAAGCAGATCCTGCTAGGTAGGATAATGCTTTTTATCAGGCCAAAATCCTCCCTTACACAACTGGCTCAGGTGTAAAACTTCCTCCCCCATCCCCCCTCCCTTAGGCCTGAGGGTATTCATCCCCTCTGATGGGGCATAACTGGCTCAACTACAGTGAAGTGAGAGAGAACTCTCATGTCTTAGGAGGTGTCAAACTATCAAAGACCCCCAAAGCACCCCCAGACTCATTTCTGAGGCCTTTTACCAGAGGACTGCACTTAATCCAGTGTTGCAACAGAGCCACAATGTTACACTAGACAGTGTAAAACTCCCCACTCCAGGGAAGGTATCTGGGCATTCCTACCTAAACCTAAATGTATATTAACCATTGGACTCCCTGTTTCAGGATCTTCCCCCACCAAGACTGTGACCATCACTTTGACCAAGCAACAGTCAAGTCTGATTCCACATGTGGTGGTATCTTTCCTCTCCACTGTCTACTCTTATCCTTTCTTTACCTCTCTTTCTTTTCCTTATATATTTTGATAAGTGATATCTTTTTATACTCTTGTATTACTATAGGTGATAAAACCAAAATGGCTACATACCTCCTTTCCTTTGCAACCAAGTTGTTCTGAAATAAACCTGCCATATACACATATATTTATAAGCACTGGTCATCCAGTGTTGTTTCACTCTAATCTGCCTCAAGGGATCTATTAACATGAACCTCAGTTACCCCAGATAACAACCCTGAACAGGGGTTTGTCCCTGTGCTTTATCAGCACATTACCACAAGGCTTTCTGTGGCCTCAAGTACAGGCACCAGAGCAAGAGGACAGCAAACAGCAGTGACAAAACTCATCACAGTGCTGGGATGGGTCTGCTACCTCTGACCATTTTCAGACCTAGACAGTACTTCTTCCTAAAATCCCTGTTCGCTCTCAGACAGTGAGGAGTCTCAGACTTGTTATCACAGGGAGAAGGGAGAAAACCATGGTGCAAGGTGGAGGGGGCTCAGCAGGGATCTTCTGCTGCAGATCAGACAGCTCCAAAGACAAATGGGTGAGATCTATGGCTCTCCAAACTCCTTTGCCTCACCGTGGACTTGACAGCAGCCCACAGTTCTTTTTGCTGTCAGGTATTATGGCTTTCTGCCCTCTGAATCAGTGTCAAATGTTTATGAGGGGATGAGAGGCTCAAGGTGATCAAGAACCTCAACCCCTGACTCTTGTCCCTGAAACAGGACCAGGACATAAGGCACCTTGCCAGGCCTCCCTTACCTGACCCTGCACAGCATCATCACTGGCTTCCTGCTCCGAGGAGAAGCTGTCATCCTCTTCTTCAGAGTAGTTATCAATGTCTGGGGAGCGATCTGAAAACAGACAGTGCAAATGCCCCAGCTAAGCATGATGCCTGTCATGGCTCCAGTGAAAGGACTGGCATTGCTGGCAGCACTGGGGGATACACTCCGTTCGTTACCCATGTCCCAGACGTTTGCCTTCAGGCCTGAGCACTAAACACACCTGAAGCTTTGATTTTAGGACCTGAGGGGACGTTCCCATCCTCATGGTCAATGGGCTGACTGGACAAAGAGTAGATGCTGATTTCAGCCACTCGAATGTTCACATCCTTCATGTTGCTGTGGAGGCCCAGAAGTTGCCCACCATCCGTCGGGTGCTGCATGACCTACACAGACAGACAGATAGACAAGATCCCTGACAGGGTGACACAAGGGCAGCTGGCAGCCCACCCCCTCTATATCATAGCCAGCCAGCAAGCCAGAACACTCATAGCAATGAGACCCAGCCCAGTTCCCTGCCCAGTGCTGGCACAGGAAGGTCATGTAGGACTCCCCTTTGTTCCCAGCAACCTATACCTCAGCCATGTTAATGATTCCCACTGCCAGGGTCTTGTAGCCCAGGATGGTGCGGTTCTTATATCTCTTCCTCCGCTGCAGCATGATCTGTAGTTTGTTGCCATCTCTTTTGAGGAAGTGTGGGTACTGGGGAAGGGAAGCACACAGAAGACGGCAGCATGAGGGCAATGACACACAGGCAGAAAACTCTTCCTCAATGCTGATGAGGTGCCCCTCAAAGGCCCCCAGCACCTATCCATCATCCTCCAAATCCCAATGCCCAGCAAAACAATCTCTGGAGCAATGGAGCAGCCGGCCAACAGCAGAAATCTGTTCTGCTATGATGTGGGCTTGGCCAACCACAGGAGGCCTCTCCACAGAGGCTGTGCCTTTCACACTCAGCCCTCAGGTCATGCTTGCTGAAAAATGCCAAGCAAGGGAGCTCAGGGGACCAGGCAACACCAGGTACCTGCAGTGAGAAGGTCAGCTCCAGCTCAGTCTCCATCAGGCCTCCAGGCGGGAGGACGTATTCATTTGACCTCAGGACTCTCTTTGAACCCTAGAACAGACAAACACAGCTGAGCTTGGCCACAGACTCCACTGCATCACACACACAAGTCAATGGTGTTCACAGTCCACGAGGAAAGAGAGAATGCCTTGACTCTGTTGTGTTCCACCATGCAGAGCCACCTTTCACATGCCTATCAACACTTTGCAAAAGCCTGCAGTTGCTGCAGTATCCCCTGAGCTGCCAGAGGCCCCTTCTCCTTGCCCACCTGCCAGGGAGCACTTGCTCTTCACAAGCCTGCTCCGCTTCATCTGGCTTTCTGCACCTGGAGTGCCAGTCCCATGCTGTGGAGGGACACTCCCTAGGGCCACAGGGAGCCATGCAGGGGGAAGGAAAAGGTCCCAACACACTGCCTGGCCAGGAAAGGGACAGAACATGGAGACATCTCTGCCCCCAAGCCGACAGACCTGGTGCAGATCCCTATCTAAGCACAGCTGGCAGGGTGGCTCTGCCAGGACCAAGTCAGGATGTCCAGGAGCACAGGGGCTCCCCTGCTTGCTCAGCTCATGTCTCAGAAAACTCTCCTAGTATTTTCCTCAGGCAACAGTCTTTATCTCTATAACCATATAGAAATGGTTATTACCAAAAGGGCAGTAAGAGAGGCACTTTTATCATATTCTCAATCCAATTCTTTCCTTTACTTCTGTCCTATCTTTACTATCTCTATGTCTTGATTTCTGACAGAGACACTGAATGACTTGGGGGATGAAAAATGCTGTCTGCATGCAGCAGGCTCTCTTGGATGCAGGGTGGCACAACCCACAGATCCTCCCAAAAGCTGTCTGCAATGCTGTTCCCAGAGACCATGCCAGGAGCAAGGCTTTCCTGTGAAAGGCCTTCCTAAAATGGAAGAGAGGAGGTGGAGCTCATCCCCTTCACCATCTGTGAGCCTTCCTGGCCAAGAATGCACTGACCCTTCCTGAACTCTTTGATAACAGATAATAGGCAGTCACAATGACAGTGACCATTTATTTTAGCACATTTACCGTTTGCTCTTTGTTGCAGAGAGATTACCCACCAAAGATTCATTTATTCTTCAAAACACAAATAGAAGTGCAATTACTTTTCTTGAAGATTTCTGGGGAAAGTGCCATGGCAAAGAAAAGGTGAGGATACCCAGGGTGGTATGTCCAGAAGTGAAGGTTTCATAAACATTATTGTCCTTTGCCTTAGCGTCATTTACCACTATGATAGTTACATGCCCAGCCTCAATCCCAGCTGAATCCAGTGAAATGCCAGTGCATATCCATGTGGTATTGCAAGGACTGGGAGAAAGGCTGCTTCATTATCACAGTGCAAGGACAAGGACATAGAAATAGTGAGGACCCTCCATCCTTGGATGAATTCAAACCTCAACTAGACATGGCACTGAGCACCTGATGTAGCTCAGCTGTTCTGCAATTTGAGTAATGTCAGGCAAGACCAATTTCTTAGTAGAACAGTTGAGTACCCCTATGAGTACTACAGAAAAAAGTAATACCAGACTGTTGCAGTGAAAATCACGGATGACAAAGAGTGTCAAGGAAGGGAAAATCAATAGGGACAAGTGGTGGTCACTGATCTTTCCTACCTAAGAACTGAAAACACAGGAGCTTTCACTACAATACACAGGCACATGATGCCCAGGTCTGGTCTGCAAAGTACAGTCCAAAATTTCAGGTATAAATCTGTCCTGATGGGTCTGGTTTATAAGAGGGTTGAGGCTAGAACAGCATACCACACCTGGAAAAGGAGAGAGAACTAACATAAGTACTGCAGACCTGCACTACGCAGACAGCAAAGCACTAACCAGAATTCAAGCTGAAGGTGCATTTTGGGAGAGAACAGCTCATTAATATAATCAACAAATTTAGGGTTTAGCTAGAATTGCTCAGGTAGGATTGAAAAATACTACAAGTGGTTGCAATGAGATAAGAAGCAAAGCATGAGTGAGGCATAAACAGAAAACTCCACACAGTAAGAAAGGCCAAAAAAATCCAAGTTCCTTCAGGGAGCAGGGGTGGGGCAGGAGGCAGACCTGGCAGAGGCAAACGACCTTTTTAACCTGGCTTATTTTGTAGCACACACTCTCACATGCTACATAGTGACTGCCAATATCATCTCTCTACCGCAGTACCAAGGCTTGAACCTGAGTAATGAGCTGTATCCTGCAAGCAGATGCAGGAAGATCTGCATGCACAGCACCTGTCACAGGAGCTGAAAGTTCCGGGAGTGCTGGGGCTTGCTTTCTTCTTTCTTTCTTTGATTGTTTCCTCTATTCATGGCTCAAGGCAGGATGTTTGTGAACTACAGCCTCTCTGCTGAGAGGGAACACTGTGTTTCCTTTCATGCCAAAATTAGTTATGATACCAAGGCAGGTATCTGCAGCTTTATGGAGCTGAGCCAGCATATCCAAATCTCTAAATGCCACACTGAACAACACAGGGAAGGAAATGCTCTATGACATCTCCAGTCTGTTAAAACAAATAATAAGGAATAAAGGTTTAAAAACCACTCAAGTGAATGAGAGCAAATCCCCTTTTTCGGAGTAGTTCAGGCTTTATCTCACTCAAATCCATGGAACATCATATATTCAAGTCACCCCTGGGAAATGGGTACGTTCTGCAGACGCAGAAAGCTCCCTCAGTCCTTTCACAGTGGTATTTTCAGACAAAGGAGCAAGTAACAGCACATGGCACACTTGGAAGCTGTCTTTTAAGACTAGAAAGGCACTGTGAGAAGGAGATCAGATGTTCTAGACAGGCCTACACTGTCCTTTGGGTCACGAACATTTTTTGAGCAGACTGGCTCCAGCACTTGTCTGTTGTCTGGGTGCCAGCCCCATTCAGGCAGGGTCAGAGCTTTGTTTCCATGCAATCTGCCCTTCAGAGCAGCAACTTTCTGACATGCAACTCACTGAACCCAACAGAACTATTACTGAAATGAGAGAAAATATAGCTCTCCTTTCCTCTAGTCCCCAGCTGCCCCCTTGGGAATTTTCAGGTCCTTTATAAATTATATGCATCAGCTGTTTTCATCCAAAAGATGGAATGCTCACTGGGCAGCCTTCAAACAGCTTCTTCCTAGTGTGACTCATCTGTTACCTAGGAGAGGAGCAGGAGGAATGGATCCATCTGAGGCCACTCTGTAGGCATACTGTGCTGAAGCTGCCTACAGCCTCCATCTGCCTTCCAGCAGTCCCAAACCCTGCCAAGGCAGCTCTGGTCAGGCAGGTGGAAGCAGCCTGGCGAGGCACATAAACTCAGCCCACTCCCACAATGAATGCTGATCCACAGGATAATGCAGGCAAAAGCATTCTCCTTCAGTTTTCTTCAGCTTTGTAGGGAGTCTACACCAGCATGCAGCCACAGCTACGTGGCCATGCAGAGAGGAGGTGACCATGTTTAAATTAAGTCCCTGAACGCAGCCTCACTTGCCTGACAGGAAAAGGAGCCCTGCAGTGTGGAGCTCCTGCGGCTTCAAACTGCTGAGGCCTATTAATTTCCTTTGCCATCAGGGTGGAAGATTGGCCTGTGGCAGGGATGGGGGTGGTCTGATTGAAAGAGCTGCAGTCCCACTGTGCAGTCTCTTCCACAGCCCCACATTTGCAGTGTGTAAGGGCTGCAGCTGAGGACATGCACACTCAGCACATGTCAGCCCCAGCATCAGCTCGGCTGCACAGGAACCCAAGGTTCCTCAGTGCAGAGAAGCAGGAGAGAAGTGAGGGACCAGCCCAGCCCTCTCAGTCAGGTAGGACCCACAGCCCCCAGCTGGCTGCCAGCCCCCCAGTCCTGTGCTGCTGTCAACCATGCCCAGCCCTGATTGCTTCTGCATTTCCAGGCGCCAGGCAGCCCTCTGCCGCTCAGGCTGTTTCCTTGCTAAAGCCTGCATCAAAGGGGCACAGGTCTCAGGGGTCCCAGTGCTTTCAGCTCTCCTGAATGACACCACACATGCAGTGATGGAAAAGCCAGCAAAGTGGGACACTGACCAATAGCATGAGGACCACAGCATCCTGAGGATGTTCTCACTCCCTGCCCCAGGTTTCATACATTCTGCTTTCAGTTTCTTCTGTGCAAGTGAATCAGGTCTGCCATGAAGGCGAACTCCAGCCCCCAGAGCTCCACTAATACTGCAGCTTCCAGCATTAATCCAGGATTTAGATTGTAATGTGTGCAGCACAAAGAGCTCTATGGGAGCACAAAGCTGCTGAGCTCCCGACCCACGGTGCTTTCAACGGGATCAGCTGCTTTCGTGCCAGCTGACAAGAACAGAGGAAGGACACCAGCTTCCCTAGCTGGGTCAGGGGAGCTGTGGCCAGGACAGCATACTCAAGATGCATTTTGTTTCCATGCTGTCCCTTGGCAGGTGGAAAGGATGTGGCTGCATCCCCAGCAACCCATCTCTCCACCACCAGCTGCAGAGAGGGTGAAAGGATCGCACATACCAGGATGGTGGCAAATTCCCTGTCCCCTTGGTGATAAAGATCCTCTCCCCTCCCCTCCCCTCTGCCTGGTTCAGAGTAGAAGCACCAGGCCTAGCAGGGATGCACGGAGAAAGGGAAGGCATAGTAGAGGCAAGTGTAAGATCAGACAGGTCACAAATGTCAGCAGAAGTTATGCACAGAGATGTGGATCCCTTGCACCCTTCCCTTCCCCCCCTTCACCCTCCAGGGAATGATCTGGATAGAGGGCACTGCCAGAAACCACCCAGCACTGACCCTCTCTTAAAGGGTAGGGAACAATGGGATGCCAAACTCTGAACAGCAGTTTGAGAGGAGGGCCTTGGCTGAGGCAGGCAGGGAGGCATGACACATTCTGTCCCAGTGCCTAACCAAATTCATTCCTGATACAAACCAGCAGCAGGTAGCTTCCTGCTGTCCCTGGGGCATCATTCCCACCTGCCTGAGAGCCAAAATCTCCGTGAGCATGCTAACTGAGACAGAGGGGTTGGTTGGCATTAGGCAAGGGACATGTAGACCAGCACTTCACAGAGGGCACAAGGATGGGCTTGGCTTGCTGCCATCAGGCAGCAGCAAGGAGAGGAGCCTACCTGAATCTTCACAGCGATAAGCACAGAGCTCAGCTCTTTGTCCAGCTCTTTCAGCACTGTGAGTTTCTTCAGGCGCAGACTGCAGAGCCTGTAAGACAGAGAGAATGGGATACATTCAGGCACCACCATCCCTGGGGCCCTGCCACATGGTACCCGGTGCTCGGAAGGCAGCCTGGATGCTTGGCCCAATCGCAGGCACAGGCTTGGCCTAGGAACGCTGGCATTCACGCGCCACGGAGACAGCCCATCGGGGAAAAAAGGAAAGAAGGAAAATTAACAGAGCTAAAGCAGGCTTAAGGGATTAGCATGCAACAGGAAGTCCAACAGCAGGCCATGTGGTAAAGAGATCCCTTCCCAAGCAGGGCTGCTGCCAGCTCTGCTTAAATCGACCTTGGCCACAGTAGTGTTTATTTATAAACCAAAGCACTTAAATGCACTCTTATGCTGGACTTAGTTAAGGCAAATGTTCCCATGCAGACATCACCACGCAGCTCTTCTCTTGCCCGGTGCCACACAGAGCTGGCTTGGGAAGCAGCCCCACAGGAAGCTTCATACTGCTTCAGCTGCCCTGACAACCTCAAATCCTGGGGACGCAGCATGGTAAGTGGCACTTCCAGGAAAAAGCTAGGAAGGATCCTGAGGCTAAGTGAGAAGAGTCACTTTTGCTGCTCAAAGGATTAATCAGTGCCTGTGAGACAGCCAGCCACTCTCATCTCTTGCCTAGGAGCCTGCAGCAGGACTCCCATGGAGATACTTCCAAGGAATTCTGTGTCAGGGAGCAAAGCCAGATACGGTTTTACCAGCAATAAGAGCATGCTGATGTTCTGCAAGTTACCCTCTGTGCTCCACGGCTGCATTGCTGCAGACTCTGATTTGCAGGACTTCTGTAGATATCAGCATGCTGGACCCGAGATTTAGCCCACCCTTTCTGGATTTGGCTACTACCAAATACCTTTCTGTCTGACACACTGTGCTCTCTGAAAGCCTGCTTTATTTATTTTGAAAGGAAAAGTAACTGCTCTTGCTATGTTGATGTACAGCAGCAGTGTAGAACAGCCCAGAGATAGAATGATAGTGAAAAGGGAAGGACAGCCAGCCAAACCACAGGAAGGACAGTTTTAGGGCTTAGCAAGCACTCACCTCCTACCATGTCCCTGTCCTCCCTTCTAAAATAATTTTAGCTTGTGCAGAAGGTTTCCTGAACTGTGACTGCAACCCTGCTGCTCTGCCCCTCATGTTCTGGTCTCTCCTGCTGGAGACCAGAAGCCAGGAAGCTGTGCGTGCAGGGAAGCTCTGCACACTTGTTTGCCAGATGGCTATATTCTTTCAGCCAAAACCCAGGGCTAAAAACCCCAAGCTCTTGTAGTCTGTACAACCCAGCACTATAATAAGTAGTCCCATCTCTGTCCACCCTTCCCCTCTGAGTCTCTGTTTGTAGGAAGGGAGAAACCTTATCATCTGGGGCAGGTTTCTTCCTCCCCAGAAATACTTGGGCATGTTTAGGAGTGAGCTGTGGGGAGCATGGCCAAAGACAAAGAGGCACCTCTCAGGCAGGGAGGAGGGGACTGAGCGCTCACCAGAAAAATGGGGTACAGCAACTGCACCAGATGTACCAAGAGAAAGCTTGCAAAGAGGCTAAGTTTAGCTTACACCACCACTAACCAGTGCTAAATTTGACCATGCCCAGACAAGCCACGGAGAGAAATGAGGCTTGAACATGTAAGACAAGCACAGTACATCTACTCAAATTTTCCTTACAGCACTAATTTAGTCATGACAATTACTTGCACGGAAAAGTTATCCCTAAAAGATTAAAACCTACATAAGGATATTCAGTCCTAATTGGAGGACATTGAAAGGTTGTAATTCTACCTGGCAGTCGTTCTTGCTGTAGAGACACACTCCTTATCCAAACTAATTCACTCATTAGCTCTTCATGCTCCTCTCTGAGGCAGTACCTGGTGTTTTTTCTAGGGTAAGAATGAATGCATACTGCTCAGCTCTGCCCACTTGGGCAGCTCTTTCATCTCTGATAAGGCACTCAAAAGCTTCTTTCTTCTCTTTCTATCTGTCTCCAGCTTTCAAGATCTATTTTACACAGTGAGAGCCACTGTAGTCTGTCCCTGGTCCTTCCCACACCACGTGCCAGAAGGTGGTTGCCCTCTTCCACCCTCTGCTCTTCCTCCCCTGCAGCACTCAAAAGATACAAGGTACTCAAAGGTATAGCCTGCACCCTGCAGCTCCAACCTTTCTCAAAACAGTGCTTTCTAAAATACGACGACCCTTCCCACAGGGATTAACATGCAAGTTCCAGAGTCTGAGTGTAGCACAAGAGCACACAATTTTTAATCAACTTGGCTGTCCCTGATGATCCTCTTTTGATCTGTTACTTAACCAATCCCTGCATCACCCAGATTTACATCAGTGCTGAGTGTTCAGTGCCAGTACTGGGCAGCAGAGGGTCTCACACTGATGTCTGCAGATCGACAGGATCGATCCACAGTGATCAGATGCTGCTCTGAATATTTCAGCCAAATCCCATAGCAACTACCCCATGGTTTTGTCCAGAACTGATCACAGTGTGATCCCTGCAAATCACTTTTTGGTAGACAAATTATAAATCTGGATTTACTTACTCCTATAATTAAACAGAACAAATAGCAGCTGTTCTTGAGCTACGGAACTACTGCAGGGATTTCCGCTATACTGAGTTGTGGTAAATATGACTGTGAACATTCTGACAGCAACAATGACTGACAGCAACAAGGAAAATGAGCTCCAACAGGAGAGTCTGACAGCCTCCTGGAACCTCAGTACTCCTACACTCCACTATTGCTCGTTTACTGGCGAGAGGTATTCACTGTTCCCTGGTATTATCTTAAAAAAATGCTGCCTTCTTTCCATCACTAAATGATAAATCTGAAGCTTTTGCTCTGAAGTCTGACTGAAACACTTATAACACCTTCACCAAGCTGGCCTGTGAATTCATCTTGAAAAGCAAAGCTTCTATAACATGCATTTTGTGAAATTCAGTGCCAGCAGCAAAGCACTGCCTCCAGTGGTTGTTTGCAAAAGCATCCAACCAAGAGGTCACTGCTGCTCACAGAGGACACACACAGTGGCTTATTTTCCTTAAGGAAGCTTTCCTGTCTGACCATTCAGGACCACAGGCAACTGTACTAATTCTAACAAATTGCTATTTCCTCTCCAGGGAACAGATACTCTTCCCTGCTGATGTGAAGAATGCCCGTTCTTTCCATACCGTTCTTGCTGCATGACACACCCCAAAAACATTCCCAGAGTCCACAGAGATGTTAATTCATTTTTCCTCTTCCCTGGGGTGCTGCATGTGCCAAGGCCACTAATTCTGCTCCCTGTGCACTTATCCTTGCTGAGAGTGTTTCTGCTTCTAATACTTTTACTTGGCTCACCACAGTGTACCAAGTCCATGGCTGTCCTTGCAGGCAGGAGAACAAAGTATCTGCAAAAAGAACTAAATTTGGGTAACATAAGGGGAACATCAGTTAAACCAGTCTGTGGTCTATTTGAAATATGCATCACACAGGTGATGCTCTCCATTAGAGAATCATAGAATTGTTAAGGTTGGAAAAGACCTCTAAGATCATCAAATCCAACTATTAACAAAGCACCACCATATTCACCACTAACCTTGTAAGCCATGTACACAAGTGCTACATTCACTTGTTTTCTGAATACTTCCAGGGATGGTGATTCCACCACTTGATAAAAGAACTTATTCTTTTCCTAATATCCAGTTTAAACCTACTCTGGTGCAACTTGAGGCTGTTTCCTTTTGTTGTGACACTTGCTGTCTGGGAAAACAGACAAACCCTTGCCTCACTATAGCCTCCTTTCACGGGGCTGTAGAGAGTGATAAGGCACCCCTGAGTCTCCTTTTCTCCAAGCCAAACAGCCCCAGCTCCCTTAACCACTCTTCATAAACTTATTCTCTAGAGTCTTCACCAGCTTTGTTGTCCAACTCTGGACACACTCCAGCACCTCAGGGTCTTTTGTGCAGTGAAGCACCCAAAACCGAACCCAGCATTCAAAGTGGAGCTTCAAATCATCAGGCAGAGGTGTGAGGCCTGCTGGCTTCAAGGTGTCACATCCTTTTAAGACAGTATTATCTGCCAGTAAGAGGCTCAGCTCATATCTATGTGCCCATTGTGGCAATAGAGCTTGGATCACACACTGTATTTCCACTGCACATGGAACGTGGACTGCAATAGGATGTCCCAGTATAAAGGGGCAGCTTTCACAATATTGCTGCTGCTGCTGCCAGTGATTTACTACTGGCTGGTCTTCCCAACACAATCGGATTCAAGAATCAAGTTGAATGAAATAATATGCAACTGGTTTGTAGAGTAGTCACAATTTCTGCATTATCACTCCACTGAGCTTATCTTTACTTCAGGTACGTACAGACTGAAGGGGTTTGTATGATCTGGGAGCCCAAGGGAAGGAGTAGACACCATTTTATTGCTTTAAAAACTTGTTCCCTCTCTGGGCCCCATGTGACAAGTTCTGTCTTTTCATTATTGGTTGCTCTGTCAAAGGCGTAGTCAATTCCCCTAACCCAGGAAACTACAGCTGATGAAATCCCACAATTCTGAAAAATGCTCTGAAAATTAAAAATGCTTCTTAATAACCAGACATGGGAGTTTAATTATGGCCTCTATTCTTCCTGGGTCTATCATTCACTATCCCTTCCTCAAAATAAATCCTAAACATTTAAACTTTGATACAGCTGAAGTTTGGCTAGAGCTGCACTGCATCCACTTTTTTTGCAACAGCAATTCATAGATGTATAGGGTCTACTTTACAAGCATTCTCGTCACTGTTTGTCATAGCAAACCATGTACACATTATTCAAGAACCAATTCAGTCAATTTTATGTCTTTATTGCAGTGCAGTGAGTGTCAATTCTCTGCAGATGCGATAGACCTAATCCTCTACCTCCTGGAGACCACAGCAAGAGGACTCTAAAGCATTTTCTTATCTACTTTTTTGTTTCATGTCAATAACAAATAGTAGTTTTTTGCTTTCCTTTTCACTGAAGGGGTAATATAAAGCATTATGCAACGGGACCACAGTTTCCTGCTTGGGCAGTACTCTTTGCATAGTTTCCTCCTTGAAGAAAATAAAAGTGTTCCCCAAGTTAAAATAACTAGCATTGTTTTGAAAAGTAAAAAAGCTTTCTGCTGCTCTGACTGTGCCACTAAACTGGGTCACAGATGATGCCCTCCATTTACAAACGGAACTAATCAAATCTTCTCCACAACAACTACAACAGTCCTCCTTATTCTGGAGGAAGTCTTCAAATATTATTTGTACATTTACCACCCTCTTACCTATGTATAAAAATACGTATGTATAAAAATACGCTTTTAGAAATTTTTTCGTAAGTATACAAAAACATTATTGTAAGCAAGTACTAGTCCACAGAAAATCTCATAGAAATAATAAAGCAGTGTTTCAGCTGATGTGCAACATCTGGAGAATCTGCTCTTGGCGTGGTGCCCACTGCAGCTGGAACAAGCCAGGGGAAAAGCCCAGTGTTGCATCCAGAGTCAGTGCCCAGTGCCACTCTGTGCCCCAGCCTCAGAGCCAGTCCTTATCCCCAAGTTAAGGGTCAAGCCCATGAAATCCTCTCACTGACACTGCTCCAACATGCCAGGCCAATGTGAACACCTGACCTGGGAATTCATCATCCAGACACTGCCGCAGAAAAGTGAACTTTTGTTGGTCAAAGGTTCCTTGTGATGGCCATCATTCTGCTGAGCTGCCATTCCAGGTTATACCTGGTCAAGCCTCTTGGCACAGCACTACTGCACTCTCTCTGGGTAACTCTGCTACACTGGCCATTTTCTCCCAATTTTGCACAATCTCAACCAAGGGCATTCCCTTTTCCATGCTGGATTTATTTCCGATTACTTGAAGCACTAAGAGGAATTTGAAATCCCATTTTACATGCTAACAGGGGCCTTTTATAATGCAAAAACCCCCCTTCCATTATGTGCTTTAGGAGGACCTTTTCCATGCCCCCTTCTTTGTGCACTTGAACCCTCCTGTGCCTTAGGAGGGACTCCAACCCACTCTGTGTGTGCCTTTCACTGATCAGGCTGCACAGATGTAAGGATGCTGCAGCAGAGAAAGGACCTGAACCTTCCCCAATACTGACAGGGACTCAAACTCACTGCTGTAATTTCACCAAATCAGAACAAAATAGTGCACCACCAGAGAAACTCAAATCTACCATTACAATTTATACTGAATCTGCTCAGACAGTTTTTACACTCACCCTTTGTCTCTCCCCTGCTCCAAAGGTCCAAGTAAACTCAAATAGTGCCGGCAATTGGTCATTCCAAAGTTTGGAGAACAGAGACTCCAAAGGTTGTGGCCTAGGGTCCCATCTGGGTCACTAAACTGTTTGGGAATGCCTCTTGTCTAACCATTCAGGACCACTCCGGCAGTCACACTCTCACCATCCGAGACTTTCACTGCTGGGACCAAAGCTCCTTCGCAGCAAGAAGCTCCAGTGAACTCACAGGTGCCCAGCTTGGCTCCCACTATACACCACATTCACCATCAGATGAGTTTCCCTCAGCAGCTCAACCTTGGGTTTCCCATAGCAGAGCCCCAAATGCCTGGTCCTCAAGTGATTTAATCATGGTGCAGGCACACCATAACAGCTCAAGCTGGGTGTCCATGGGGTCAGCAAAGCCATCCCGGGGCTTTTGCACCCTTATAGCCTGTGTGCCTGCACCTCTCATGCTCTTTGTGCCCCTTACACTTACCTCTCAGTCCAATGATGATATTTGCTCTGGGGTCCTCTGCTTGTTTATCTGGGCTCTGCAGAGTCCCTGGATAAGTTTGCCAGCCAGCACCTCAGATGCCAGTGCCCTCTGTTAGGCAACAGGTCACTGCCAGTTGCCAGCTCCTTTCCTGGTGCTCCAAGACATTTCCTGCCATCCAGGGCACAACTTACTATTTGTACTGCAGCTGCACACACAGCTACCTGCATCTAGGTATATTCCTCCACAGCTTTATTGCTGCATTTTCAAGGCTGATGTTTCAGTGAATGCTACACATTTCTAAAGCCCCTGATTTCAGGGGAATACAAAACAGAGGTAAAGCTCCTAAGGCTCAGAGAGAGAAGGAAAATAGGACAAAAACACATACGTACACAGTAGAGAAGGTGGTGTATTTTTTTCTGCTGACATCCCAGGCTGCTCAGTGCTTGGCTTACCAACCACTCGTGAGTGGCAGCTCATTTTCTAGACAAGACTGTTTCCCTGGACATTTGCAGTGATGTCTCCAAGTAGCAGCAGCCAGGGACCTTGGATTTTCCTCTAGCTCCCGTGCTACCTACAAATGTTAGAACACATCCACCTTTCCCAGCACTGGCCCTCTGTGCATCCTTGTCAACACGACCACCCTTATTAGATGCACAGACATGGACTAAGCCATCAACAGTATCAGTTTAGCTACTCTTCTGTATTTTTCCTGACTTTGACAGCTCAGGTTTCCATTCAAGGTGATATTAAACTCTGAGACTGGGCTTCTGGAGAGATGCCAGAATTTCCGCGGGGCTCACAAGGTACGGGATGCTCCCGACACGCCTGTTCCCGCGCCAACCGCTGGAGCAGCACCTATTCCCGACGCAAGTTCCCGCTAGAGGGCAGAAGGCAGCCGGCCAGGACCAGAAACGCGGGACACCCGGACGCCCTGCAGACTGGCCGGTCGCACGGAGCAGCTTGTAAAAGCAGTTTTACTCCCTCTGATCAGAGGGGTGACCATCCACAGAGCTCACCTCTGATAGCGGCCAAAGCAGGTGTCAAGGGAAGAGCACACAAACGATGTGCAAGTGGTGAGACACCACCCGAAATGTGCCACAGCTTTCTAAGGGCAAGATGCTCCCTGAGCCCCAAGTGGTGTGTTTGCATGAGACACCGCTGATGCACGCAGAGGGGAGGAGAGACCTACTCCACTTTCGGAAACCAAGTCCCTGTTGCCAGCAAACAGGAGCAATGAACTGGGACAGCAGCAGGTTCATCAGGCTCTACAGATCAGGCATCAGGACAGGTAGGTGGGCCAATGACAGATGGATTGGGATGAAAGCCAACGTCGGCCTGCTTTGAGAACTTCCCCAAGGGAAAGAGAGACAGAGGACTTAGGGCTTGCTAGCACACTCTTGACACTGCAACTGCTGCAACCTGGGAAGGACAAGTAAAGCACGGTGCACTGAAGAGGTGTAACACAGTAGGATGCAAAGGCCAAAAACCATGACAGGACCCTCCTGGGATAACCAAGGAAAGAGCTAAGGCCAGAGTCACCAAATACCTGCTGTGTCTCAGGTCCCTCTGCTGAGCTATGCAAGGTGGTGTGCAGCACAACAGCCCTGGTGCCAACCAGCATTCCTCTTTCTCCTTGCCCTGAGAGAGGCATTTTGGCTCATCTGCATCCTAGCTGACAGCAGCTTGCTACCAATAACACACAGCTGTCCTGATGCTGGATCCAGAGCAGGGTTCTGTTAGTGCAAATTGCAGTAGGTTTGACTTATCCCAGTTCCCAACTGACACTCACAAAGGAAATCCTAAAGCATGAAGGACAGGAAGACAAAACCTCCCCCAGGTTGTTATGCCCCTTCATTTCCTGTGAAGCATTTCCCAGGATGCCTTATGGCTCTGCCTGCCTCAAGAAATCCAGCCTGTCTTCCAACATAATTATTCCTCCCCTCCATCATCCCATCTCCTTCCAAGTGCCTCTAGACAGACCAAACCCAAGGCCAAGGCTCAGACATCCCAGAGGACCAGATGACACTCTTCTTTTTGTCTCTGAAGGTTTTAACAGCAAAGGAAGGGATTTCTTGTCCTCACAGCAGCAACTTGGCTGCACTACATGGGAGGAGGACTGGCAAAGTCATGCTGGGGAGGGCAAAGAATAACAGTATCGGTAGGGTATACATCACCAAGAGCAAGGTGTCATCCTCAGTCAGGAGGCAAATGGGAATAAAATAGTGTCGTGCAAGTAGATACATCTACCTTTCTCTGTCTTCATGGCTAACTGCTTGCAGCTGCCTAGAGTTTTTCTCACAGCCTTGTGGCCTGGTTAACATTTTCCTCCTGGAACAGCCATGCCAGATAGACTGCAGTCACTGAAAAGAGGCCAGGGCAGTACAATAAATGGGACCTCAGCACCACTGTATTGAATTGGAGCACCTCATTTTTTTCATTTTCCTATCCCCATGGAAGGGAAAAGCCCACACCATCAGCCCCTGCTGTTCTCATCTGACTAGGCAGGCCATTCTTAACTGCATCAAACATCACCATTTCACTGTGTAGGCACATTTATTAGGCATGCCCTACTCCAACCAGCCCTTGGAAGAGTGCCCAACTCTTTACTCTCTGGGCAGATGATCTCTGGTTTGGTCAGCACCCAGCTACTCTTAAACACTCTGAAACACTAAACAGCTTTCCCAATCGCTGCAGGGACCACACACAGCTCTGCCCCAGGGGCTCTGACTGCCACCCAGAGGCCTCCCAGAAACCATCTTCTCTTACATCACAAGAAGCTCTTAGCACTCCTCTGAGCACAGAGATGTATTTCATAGTACTGCAATACCACTGAGACAGCACACAGCCACTCACAACAGATGCACAGGAACAGAGCAGGTCATGTCCCAAACAGACACAACAATCAGGACAAGGCATAGCAGGCATTCTGGGCTGGGGCAGGTGCACCAGTGGGATAAGGAGGCTTAGAGAAAGGACAAGGACATCAACACTGTGTGCATGTCTCAGCCAGCAGCAGTAACTACTAGTGATCACCAGCAACAGCTATCAGAGCTGCTTGCTATGAGTGTGAAAGCAGCCAGGTATAAGGGAGGAAAGTGCAGACAGGTACAGAATTCTCTGATTTTGTCTGGGAGAACTAAGATTCACTCAGCATTACAGAAGAGATTTGTTGGATTTATCTAAGAATATAAAAATCTTCCTAAATACCTAACAAGATGTACAAAATCATCCTCTTCCTCAGGGCTTTCAAAACTGGTATCTGACATCTGTAGCCAAACTGCAGCCAAAACTGTTCCTGAACCAGCCACTGTTTCCTTCACAGGAAGGGTATAACAGGTTATGCTTTAGAAACATCCCTGCTAGAGGAGATCAGCCAACATGCATCACTGAGTGTACACCAGCCCCACACCCAGGCAGTCACATGAGGAGTGGCAGATGGACCAGCAGCAGTGCTGTGCTCAGGATGCAGAGCACTCCTCATTCCAAAATGCTACATCTACTACAGGCTCTCAGATGCTTTTGTGCTGCCAAAAGGTTACCATGCTAGTGCTGCACACCGAAGACTTGAACTACTCACAACACTGCATTTCCAGTGAAAGAATGGCTACTCAAGACAGGAGCTAACACTGAGATCCCTCTGCTTGTTTGCTGCCCATGGTATAGTGTGACTATTCCAAGCAGGAGGGCACTGATGCAGAGGTCATGATATCCCAAACCAGGACAGAGCAAGCCTGGCTGCAATAGAAAACCAGCTCTCACACAAATGCTTGGCCAAGGCCATACTGGAGTATTCCCTTTTCTCCAGTATCTTCACAAAGCATGGACAGCAGTGATGCTCAAACCAGCAAAGATCTCTGGGATTCCCTCTGGTCAGGCCTGCAGCCAACAGCTCCAGAATATGTGTGCTCTCCTTCTTGAGCCTGCTGAACCATCCTCTGATGTATGGCTGTGCCTCCTCACATGCACAAGTGTGTGCCATGATCCCTGCAAGCAGAGCGCTTCTAAGCGAGACAAATGCTGCTTTCTCAAACCAATTCAAACGCAATAGCGGAACCAAGTCAAAGATAAGCCTATATTGTGAAATGCTCCCTTCCTGTTCCCAGGCAGATTTCTTGATGTGCAACTGTCCTTTACAGGCTCCATAGCTACAGACAGCTCCACAGTTTCAGACTCAGTAACACAGGCAGCCTGAAAAAGAAGTGGACTACTCTGGCCTACTACCTTTTGTAGTTGTGTTGTGGACCTGTGTCTGGGAAAAGGGTGGTACACTGCAGGCAGCAGATAGAGATATGGCTAACATCAATACATAACTGAAATGCTTCCTCCTGATTCTCCCTGCTGTGGACTGAAAGCTCCCACGTGTTTTGCTAGCCTGGAGAGCAGATCACACACAAGACATCCTTCCTACCCTGATCTCAGGGGACATTCCTGCTAATATGGTGAGTCCCACTGTGGGAGGAAAGAGCAGCTGCCACTGTGATGCCAAGCTTACCCAGCACCTCAAACTCCCAAACAGGATGAGCACTGCCTGTCAGCACTGGCAGGGCTACTCCTGCCTCCCCTTCCTAGCAGGTCTCCTCTCTCTAGATAGAATTCAGTACAGAGCTCTGTCCAGCAGAGTTATTTCCCAACAGGTTTATAAACCTCTCTGTTGCACAGGTCTCTTAAACCACTGATCTAGATCAGTGAGGCCACTGTGCAGACCACACACAGCAAACCCTTGTCTGAAAAACAGGGAAGCTATGAAAGGGCAATTGTTAAAATCATCGAAGAACAATCAGTCTGTGTATTCAGTGACAAAATCAGGATCAGAAGATGGAGTGAAAAACCTGACATCTGTCTGGAAAGACACTGTTGGTTGCTCCAACCTGTCACTGTCACAGACATGCCAGAGCTATCTCACACCCCACAGCAAGGAGCTGCAGGTTACCTGGTGCTACAGAGCAGCTTTCCCTTTCACACAGAGGTGCCTGAAAACACTCCAGTGTGCACTGCTTCCCCTCACCAGTCAGCTTCAAAAATAGCCCCGTCCTGGCAGACACATCCCTCTTGAAACACTAGGCAATACAAAGCTTCTGGGTTGTTTCTACTCAACTATGCATGCTTTTCTGAGGCAAGGATGCCACACAACCCATGCAGCTGTAGTGGAAGTGAGAAGCCTGCACACATTGCTATGGCTCACACTAAATTCCCTAGCTCAGGAATACCATGGTATTTACCAGAAAATCCCAGCAGCAGAATAGTGCTTTGTGTCCAGGTCCACTGACCCTGTAATATCTGGCTCTCCAGCAGCAGGCATCAAAAAGCATGAACCAGCTAGGCTGCAAAAATAAATGTGCTCAGGGAGCAGCCTGAGCTCCAGTGGACCACAGTAGAGGCAGTTCCCCCTCAGGGCCCTCTCCAGGCAAAGCATGCAGGCAGCTGCTGTCCACAGTCATTCCTGCTCGCTGGCACCACAAGATTTCCCAGCAGGCTGCCAGGCTGTCCAGCAGACTGTCCCCACTCTCCAAGGTGCTGCAGCTTGGGCTCAGCAGTGTCAGACAGTTACTCACAGGCTGGCAGGGTCCCTGGGGGCCCCAGCAAGCAGCACACAGACTAAACAGATGACACTCCATGCACCTGCAACTGCTCACTTCCACACACTGTCCCAGTGGAACAGGACATTCTTTCCAAGGATCACTGTGCCCATTCACCTTCTCAGCAAGCTGCAAGCAGAGCCAGGAGCTATAATGGCACACATTTCACCTAGCAAAAGGGTCCATAAATAACTTGGTGTGCCTCCCCACCACATCCTGTACTAGAGCCACACCAAGCAGGGGCAACCATCCAAAGACACCCTAAGATAATTTGAATTTGTAACAAAGTTCAACACCCTACCAACCACTTTGACTATTTAAAGCAGTTTTGTAGAGCTCACTGAAGCACCAGAATGCCTATTGAATAACTCAGGAAACAGAGAGACAGGTGATTTATCATACAATCCTTCCCACCAACCCACGGGAATCTGTGGCTGAAGTGAAGGATTTCCTGCACAATAGATGCACACAAAACCACTTGGTGCAATAGAGGCACTCCTTTATGCCCATTATCTGGGCATATGTTGTCCTGTATATGTTCAGATGCAGCATCCTTGTTTTCTCTCTAAGTACTCCAAATTTTATACTGGAGGTCATTAAGCATTTCTGAAATGCTTTGTCCTCAGCTCTTGTACACAGACTTTTAGAAAAACATTTGCCAGTGCACATACCTTGAGATTGGCACACAGGAAGCTCTGCACCAGCCAAGTGAAGCAGAAGAGACAAAAATGTGGCTTTTTTGGTTCACTGATCAAACTGTAAAACAAGCCTATAAAAGAATTAAAAGCTAGTTCCAGCCCAGAATAATACTGAAAAGTTTTAAAAACAGACATGAGGGGACACCTTTGAATCTGACTCTACCTATCTAACAGTGGTTAAGGGCAGGAAATAAGACTGCAAGTAACTATGAAATTCCAGCCAGTTACAATTTCTAAGAGGACAAAAGTCAAGAGACATTTATATCAGAGAAGGAAACTTCTGGACACACCAAAAGGGTTACCACTCAAAGCAAAAACTTAGTTCAGAAATATCTGACAGTTCCTTAATACAAATGCTGCTTACAGCTATAAACAGGCTGCCACTTCAAAGGAGAGGTGAATGTGTTTCTCAGGATAATCACATATGGAGAAGAGATGGAAGAAGCTGTTCCCCAGGGAAGGCAGGTGCCAAAGCACAGGGTCTTTGGCACAGCGAGCAAACAAACCAACATGTAAATAACTACTCCAGGAGAGAGCAACATCTATGGAAGAAAGTGACATGGAAGTCACAGTTGCTCCCAGCACTGTAAGGCAGCCTCCCCATCCCAGCAGACACACTGGTCCGATACTTCTCACTCAGAATCTGCCACCAAGCTAGTGAGCATACAAGTGCTGGTCCTGAGGGCTGGCCTGAAGTGTCCTTTGCACTCTGCTCCAGCTCGAGCTGCCATGCTGCAGGAAGGAGGTGGACAGCAATATTCACACGGCCCCGACAGGCTGATTTCCAGTTGCAGGAGGGCACCACCACACCTCAATTAGGGTAGTGCCAACAGCAGGATTCCAGGATGTGTAAGGCAGAAAGGGAGAAAAGACTGCTGACACAAGTCACCCACATGAACGATATTTGTTCATACAAGCCAATTACAGGAAGAGTTGAGAAAGTTATTATCATTATTTCTACATTTGCCTGCTTAATCTTGTTGTCCTAGTTACCGCAGCCCTGGTGACTAAGGCAACCAGTCCTGGCAAGTAAGGCGCAGAATGCAATGAGATGTTATACAAATATTTAAGATGACTCTCAAAGAGCAAAAGCAGAAACAAGTAAAAGCAATTCTGTGCCCCCAGCATCACTCCCAGTCTCCCTTCATCTTCTACGTTTCTCATCCTCTCCACAGGAGTTTGAGAATGGATACTCAGGTATGTTTGTGATATACCCAGAAGACCCGAAGTGGGCTGCAAACCTTATTAAAATGCGTCAGAGCTCCCCTACATGCTCCCCCTTCACACAGTGAGCTAACTGTACCAACACTAACATGGAAAGTCCTGTGCCCAGACTGAAGATCAGAACTTGTGTTATTATTCAATAAACAGCTCTTCTCTATCCATGTATGGTCTCTGCAGCATCCAGGCTCCAGGTTCATAATGCCCTGGAGCATTTCACACAGGCATTTCAAGGCATCTCCATCTAGGAACTGAGTAACATGACACTCCTGTGGTTTCTGAGATCTCTATCAGCTCTGCAGCAATCCCAGTCCTGAGCACATATTTGCTTCACTGTTATTTTTATCACAGACATGCAATATCCAGAACATCTTAGGATCAAGGCTGTGTAAAGTTAACTCAAAAGTACTTTATGTGAAACACATGACTTGCACTTCTGCTGTCCACAGTCCAGAACCTCCAACTCTAAATTCTTATGATCATGATCTAAGTGCATATAAAGCCCAAAATATAAGCAACTCTTGCTGTCATAGACTCCAAGAAGCATTTCACTAAGCTTATCTTTTTTTCCCCAATTGCTACTGAACTTCACATAAATGGGAAAAAACTACATGCTTTATATTTTAATGAAGATATCAGTTACACAGAACCTGTTAGACTGAAAAATAAAAACTGGTACAGTTTTTGATGAATACTGCATGTTTAGCTTGCCCTGAACACTAAGTATACACAGTAGTGCTGAGCACCTCACGAGAAACATGAAAACAAGACTACTATGCTGAGATGGGTGGTCAGATCCTGAGAAGAAGATGAGAAGATTTCAATCAAGATATGCATATAATAACCAATGATGCATAATAATAAGGACCCAGGACCTTGTAGACATCCTCATGAGAAGGCGTGGAGCTTCAAGAAGAAAATTTGTGAGTATGTGGAGCCAACAGTGCTGCACACTGAACTCACAGGAGTGAAAGGGATGGTTCTGCACAGGCTGCATGTTCCAGGGAGTGGGATGGACTTCCAGCTAGGAAGCACCAGGTCCTAAGTTACCTTGGAAGCTTGAAAACTTCTGCCTTGCAAGGGCTTTGCTCAAGGCCTTGTTTGAACTACATTCCACCCAAACAATCTTCAGAGGAATGAGCTCCCTTGCGGCAAGCACTGTTTTAAGAGCCATGTTTCTACTTAAGTTATCAATATTTTTTCACCTCAAATGAAAACAGCATAGAGTTTTCAAATCAGTCTGACCTAAATGCAATGGGGCCAGGACACAACAACTTTAACTACTTTTAAACTACAACTATGGCAGGAATAAGCAAGCAAAGTCAACAGAGAGGTTGAAAAGAGGCAGAGGCTCTCGTTCATGTGCCCAGCTGGTGGGAAGGCAGGCAGGCCCCAACTCTTCCTTCTCCAAAGTGGGATGAATAACGAAGCTAATTCGGAAACCAGAAAGCAGGCAGGGGCTTGAGGAAACCTATGCAGGTTGCCACAGCAACTCGGCAAATCCATGCCACCGGAGACCACCATACTCAGAAAACTCTGACAGCAAAGCCCTTTTAGCACCTGGATGACAGCCAGTTTTCCCGCTTTCTGGCAACAGGATTGCAAGCCTAAGTAAGATCAGCCCCGCTCAATCTTATGAATGGAAGATCTCCAAGGGACACCAGAACAGCTGGCACGTCCGGTGCAGGCTCAGCATCCAGCAAAGCCAAGCTGTGAAGGTACTATAAGGCAGATCATTGAACTGCCATTGTGATTGATTCCCTAAGTTTTTCCATTTAAGAGAAAGACACATGGGAGATCTACACACGTGAGCTTCAGAGCAGCACACATGTGGTGTGCAGCACAGATTGTTCTCTGTTAAAAAGTAGCCTGAGTTTCTTCAGCACAACAGGAAACAAAAGCATAAAACTAGACCTACCGGAGTGAGTAATTCTCAGAGAGCTATTTTATAAAGGCTGAGACTAATTCAGAGCTCAGCAGCCTTCTGGCATTTTCCAAAATAAGAGAAATAAAACGGGGTATTTTCCCTTTCTTCTTGTTTATATCATCTCTCAAAACCTGAACTCAAGTACCTGACATTAAATAACTGGCTTAAGCCTCAGTCAGACAATACTGCAATCCCTCTGGCTTGCAGCATTAGCAAGTGTTAGTAGGCTTAATGCAATTGCTCTTGTCAGCCCCTCTGACTGCTTGTAAGCACCACATAGAAAGATCAAATTATTCCAACAATTCTAGAGATAACCTGAAACAAGAGACTAATCTACCACTCACATTTCTGTCAGTGTGGCTTTTGCCTCCCTCTGGAATACCCTGATTTGACAGCAAGTCCAGCCTCATTTTTGGTGATGCTGTGGGATGCCAAAATTCTGCAATTGAATACAGGTGAAACATAATAAACCCCAAACATGCACATGTCATTAACAGAAAAAAACATAAGATCTCTTAACTCTTCCTGCAAGAAAAGAGATTTAACCCAGCAATGTGAACAGCTATGAAATACAAAGGAAAAATCCAGAAGATACAGGTGACAACCAAACCCTTAGGACAGAGATCAGGCACATGACAATGAGAAGCTCCTGCATCAGTTACAGCCACCTCTGCTTCCAGGTTTGGTGGCTACATAAAGCACAGAGTTCCTGTCTTTGGGTCTTCACAAACAGGCTCTGTGTGCACACCCTGTGTATGAACCAGCACTCCACCTGCCCAGATTAATGCTGCTTACTCCTCAGAAGGCAGGCTGAGACAGCCTCCCACACACTTGTATTATCTGCTCAAAGGAGCTGCTCACACACACTGAAGCACTGGATTTCAGACTCAAGGTCAGTTTCCCCCCTGTAAAAAGACAGGCTTAAAGGGAAGACTTCAATCATAGAACAAAAGAGTGAGGGGGTATTTGTTAGCTGTTTCTGGCACTTGTTTCTTCAGTTTGCACTGCTTTTGGTAAAGCTGGTATCTGAGTACTAGTGACAATCTGTCCAGCACACACCCCTGAGTGAGAGCTGCACCCCTATGTCTCTAGCATAAGATTTCAAAGCCCTCTGAGTATCCCTGCCACTCACTTGCTGAATGACATTTACTTCCAGTCCCAGATACAACATGGCAATTGGGCTTAAAACACCTCTGTGCACAGGAAATTCTGTAACAGCTTCAAACACAATGAGAAAAGATGATTTCTTACACATGCACGCACTGCAGCAATGTCCTTGGGAATCCCTGTGCTTCAGTGCAACTTCACTGTGCTTTGGTGCTTTTGGAAGATCCTTTCTTTCAGTCAGAGACATATTTCCATCTCTGCAGAGAATTTTCTTCAACAAGTCACCTGGAAAACGTGCCAGGGAAGAGAACACCTGCTAACAGCCCCATTAGAACTGGCACTCAGTGAGAAATACCTTATTCTACTTAGTTATCCACGTAAATCATTGTTAATTTACAAATTAACATAAAACAGCACAAAACATAAAAAAAAATGTAAAGAGGACTACCTACCCCCACTAATCAAAGGGAAAAAATACATTTGTGAAGAAATAAACAGGAGGGTTTTATCTGTTTACACTAGCACTAAGTCAGAAAGATATTTTCCTTATACTACTGCCTTCCTCCCAGGGACAAAACAGCATGGCTCCATTTTATGGACCTTATGCTACAGGCTGTGACCATCAGAGAGCACACAAAGGAGCAGACAGATATCTGGGGTGACCTTACTGCCCATAACCACGTTGCCTCAGCAGCCCCATAGGAGCTCAGACAGCTCCCTGCCAGGCTCATTTTCCAGCCCTTGTCAGACATGCTCACAGAAATCAAGCAGCACCCCAGTTCTTTGAGAACACTGACAATCCCCCTCAGAGGGTGCAGGCAGAGAAGCTGGTGAACCAATCCCCACCACCAGAAGCCAGTGCTGCATCCTTCACCCCCTGTGATTCCCCAGCACTGCTGTGTGTTTGAGCACATGACACATTGACTCAACCTGTTAATCCAGCAAAGAATGAGCTCAAAAAACAATGAGTTGTTTCCTTCCAGGCCAGCACTGAGATAGCTTGCCACATAATCAGGCATGTGGTGGAACTAGTGCCAGAGAAGGGGTGCCAGTCCAAAGCTGTGAGGCTGGGCTGCAAATTCATGCTATCCCAGGTGTCCCTACCAAGTGTAAGTAGAGAGGATTTGGAACTGGGCCTGAGAAAGGAATAAAGCTTTCCCACCTTCTTTCGAAACAACCCAATCAATGCATGAATCACCCACAGGAAGCACTTATAATGCCAACCATACATATAACCCAGCATCCCAGCAGAAATGTGTGTAACTCAGGGAGGCTTCCAGTTAAGATAAGACAACAGCAATTAGCTGCTTTGGGGTGCCTGTCACCTTTCTCTCTCTCTGCACGCCACAGTTCTAACACAGCTTCCTGAAGGCAGTATTTCTGGCTTTATTTGAGTACTTTTATTTCCCCTATTTCATCCTGTGTTGAATCCTGCAACCTGCTGCACAGATTTCTATTGACAATGCTGGCTGTGCTGTGTTGAGAGCTCACACACAACAGCTTTGGGTCATGCATCCCAGCTACCTGCACTGCAGCCCATGAAAGGTGCCACACAAATCATGCTCTTTAGGGAAAAAAACCCCAACAAGTTGATATTTGAAAAGATATTTATGAGAAAACTATTCAGTGCTAGCATCTAATATGTAAACCTCTAAACCTCAGCATGTAAGACTTCCCATTGGGTTTTTTCCATATGTTGTTAAGATTAGGAGGGCCATAAGTCATTTGGGTCTGTCTGGCCTGACCTCCTGTAGAGTGTACACAAACAACATATTTGCTCAGGCAAAGAGAAAATGGCAACACACCAAAAACCCGCAGAGAAATGGTCCATCTTGTATCAGCAAGTAACAAAACTTGGGCCGGTGTCAAGCCATCTCTGAAATTTACCACTCGTTTTGTAAAGTATGTCCTGAGAATTAAGGAAAAAAAAAAGCAACACAGCTGAAAAAGCACCTCAAATATTATATGTGATTCCTTTTAACAGACAGACAAAGTAGCAGCCTGATTACAGGAGTGATTCCTCCAGCAACACAGTGTCCATTACTCATTTACAGGAGCTGAATTCAACACCGAAGTTCAACAATTTCAACATCATTGTTGCATCAAACAGCACCAAAATCTCTACACTTAGAAACAAAGTTATAACTTTTTGGAGAGCTCTGATTCCCATCCTGAACTGACACATAGCCAGGGAGCTACAAGATGTTCTTCAGACATGGGGACAATTATCACAGAATCATAGACTGGTTTGGGTTTGGAAGAGACCTCAAAGACCATCTAGTTCCAACTCCCCTGCCATGGGCAGGGGCACCTTCCACTAGAACAGGTTGCTCAAAGCCCTGTCAACCTGGCCTTGAACACTTCCAAGGACAGGGGATCCACAGCTTCTCTGGGCAAATCAGTGCCTCACAACCCCCACAGGGAAGGATTTCTTCCTAACATCTATTCTGATCATACTCTCAGTTTAAAGCCATTCACCCTTGTCTTATCATTAAATGCCCTTGTCAAAAGTATCTCTCCAGTTTTTCTGCAGGCAGCTTTTACTTACTGAAAGGCCACCATAAGGTCACCCTGGAGCCTTCTCTTCCCCAGGCTGACAACCTCAGCTCCCTCAGCCTTTCCTCAGAGGAGAGATGCTCCAGCCCTCTGATCATTTTCCCAGCCCTCCTCTCCGGATCTGTTCTAACAGGTCTTTGCCTTTCTTGTACTGAGGCCTTCTCCCCAGAGCAGAGTAGAGGAGCAGAATTATTTCCCCTTGACCTGCTGAACACACTGCTTCTGATGCAGCACAGGATGCAGTTGTTCTTCTGGGCCGCAAGAGCACACTGACAGCTCATATTGAGCTTCTCATCAACCAACACCCCAAATCCATCTCCTCAGGCTTTCTCTCAATCCATTCTCTGCCCAGCCTGTATTTGTGCTTGGAGGTTGCCCCAGTCTAGGTGCAGGATCTTGCACTTGGCCTTGTGGAACTTCATGAGGCTTGCATCAGCCCACCTATCCATCCCTCCGGACAACATCCCTTCACTCCAGTGTATCACCTGCAACACACAGCCTGGTGCTGTCAGCAAATCTGCTGACGGTGCACTCTATCCCACTGTTCATGTTGATGACAAAGATGTTAAAAACAGCACCAGCCCCAACACCAACCCCTGAGGAACACCACTCACCACTAGCACCCACTGGGATATCAAGCCATTGACCACAACTCTTTGAGTGTGACCATGCAGCCAATTCCTTATCAACCAAGTGGTCCATCTGTCAAATCCGTGTCCCTCCAGTTTCAAGACAAGGATGTCAAGTGGGAGAGTGTCAAATTTGCACAAGTAGATGACACCAGTCACTCTTTCCTCATCCACCAATGCTGTAACCCCATCATAGAAGACCACCAAATCTGTCAGGCACAGTTTGCCTTTAGTGAAGCCATGTTGGCTGTCACCCATCATCTCCTTATTTCTCTTGTGCCTTAGCAGAGTTTCCAGAAGGACTTGCTCCATGATCTTGCCAGGCACAGAGATGAGACTGACCGGCCTGTAGTTCCCTGAATCTTTCTTTTTTGCTCTTCTACAAAGAGACAGCTTCTCAGCACCCATGCCACATTGCTCCATTCTCCTTTGGACTGGTGAGAAAACTAACTCAGAAGGCAGAAAACAACTACTACAAACTTATTCCCTGCTAGGGATGTCAGCTGCTGGGAGTTAGTGCTGGATTTCCACTCAGATTCATACTAACCAGTAACCCCAAACACCACTTCCAGGCTTTCCATCTGAACTCCCAGGGCACAGCACAGCAGAGTATTTCACACACTGCAGCCACACCACCTCATGCTTGCTGTAATTCTCATGTGTTACTAAACTACTCACACTGCAGATGATTTAGCAAGGCAGCAAGGGACTGGAAGTCTGCCAACAGCCATTGAGAAACAGCTTGAAATGCATCTGAAAGGACAGGGGGAAAACTCAACCATACACCTCACAGTTCAGCTTTCTCAGTTCTGTTATGCTCTGGAGCTGTGGCCTCAGGAATCGTCCGGAATTAGGAGCAGGATTTTACATCCAGTTTTATCACTGTAATTCACTGTAATTATCACAGTAATTCACAGCATAGAGACAGATCTGATTCTAAGGCATATGCTTCAGGAGAATCTCACCCATCTCATCTAGTAGCTGCAGCCACCAAGAAACACACAGCTGACGGAAAATTCCTTATTTCATTAGACACCTTCCTTCACAGCAAAATCTGCATACATCTTCAAAATTAGATCTTTATTCTTAAGCAGAAGAAAGCTGCTAGCCTTGCTATTCAGAGGATGACAACCCTCCAAAGCATAACCTCTGCAGGGAAAGTAAAAAGAAAACGAAGCCTGCCTTTAGGAATCAAAAAGCTTTATAGGAAACCTCCTACAATCACTGCAACAGAAAGCACATGCCAAATTCTACAAGGGCAGGGAAGAAAGATGGGCAAGGAAGAGATATCACTGTGGGTCCTAGGGAGCTCTAAACACTTTTGTTCTCAGATGTGTCCACATGGAAGAGCAGGACTTTTTCCCAGTTCCTAGTATCTCAAGGCCTTACATCAGAGAACTAAAAAGCACCGTATTTAGGGCCTATTTGTTGTATACCTGCATACATAGGGCAAGAGAGCTTACCAGGTGCACTTCCTAACGCAAAGCCAGTGTAAATCAGAGGAAAGGAAGCATTCAGCTGAGGTGAATTTGCTCCATTGGGACAATTTAATGACAGTGAGAGTGGGATGAAACTCAGCACAAGCAACAAATCCTTGTGTTTCAGTCTGTAAATCTTAAGACAACATGTCAGAACCAAAGTCAGATCTGAGACTGGCAATGGCTGCACTTTGGCAGCTTCAACTGCAACACAGTAAAAGACTGAAAGGCTCTTTTGAATCAGTTGTACACAACCCCTTACAAATTCCCAAGACTGAAAAATCTCTCTGCTATCTTCTTTCACTGGCCTGGTCATTTTACTACCACGCAGTTGCAACGCCAAACCATCTGTCATTAGCAGACCTAGTCCACGAGGAATTTGTTCAGGAGCTGCTTCTCCTACCAAACACTGTGACTGCCCATGCACAAAAACAAGGCTGCCAGGCATAAAACAGACTCCTTCCCTTAACAGCCCTTTTAGCTAATCCTAAACATCAGGCTTAATCCTCACAAATATTTCTATCATAGCTGAAATATGGGAAACCTCAAGGAAACCTGAAAATATAGAGGGAAGAAAATTAGCAAGCACAAAACATGGGTGGCTTTCACCCAGCCTTCCCTGTCCTTTATATAATCTACATGTTGCCAGATATAGTGAAAAACTGGAGAACTGTGAGAACCAGGGAGATAATAAGCAAATAGCACAGGCTTGAGTTCCTACTGTGTTGACAGTTGTCACACAATTATACAATTAATGACACGTTTGCAAAATGTCTTCCACTTCAACAGAATAGGAGAACAGAAATTCTCCTCCATTTTTGTCCCCTCTCCCTGGACCTGCACCAGAGACGTGAACAACATGCCCTTCTATTTCAGTTATGTGCCCAAAGAGCAAGAGATGCTCCATAGAACATACACACCACTTATTTTGTGGGGAAATTTCCTATTGCAAAATAAGGGAAGAAGTTGTTCAAAAGTCTCCTTTTGGGCAACCTGAGATTATCTCTCTCAGCCCCAGAAAAAAACACGTTATTTCCCCTTCAATGGCTTCATTTCCCACAGACAACAAATAAGAGCCAGGACACTCAAAAGGTACTTCTACAAATCTTCACATTTCAGCAAACAATCTCTTTTTTTATTCTCTTCTCTCTTTTTCTTTCTTCCTTCCTTCTTTCTACACGATTCCCTTTTTTTTAGCATTTGTTCTACCTGCTGTTTCTGAGAAAGCATTCCCCCCCTGTTGCCATCTGCCCTTAGACAGAGAAACTGTATCACACAGGAGGAATTCACCTCCACTGTCAACAACTCAGGGATCCTTCTAGAGAGCTATCAGCAGCAAATGTTTGTTCTGGATAACAGGAACTGAATTCTGAAACTTCACATGCTTTAATTATAAAGTGTATAATTAGTGCTGGCAAAACACCACGTAACTGAACACTTCCTTTTCATAATCTCCTTTGGAGTGCTGTGATGTCACAAGGAAGGTGTTCTCTAGAGCTGGATAGCTGAGGCTGAAACCACCCTGGGACAGATCTACACTGAACACTTCTAACCTCAATGGAGAGTTTGTCTGGCCTGAGTACACACCTACTCTGAAGGCAAAGACCATGGAGCTTCTCTCACACAAATCTAGCCTGGATTTCAAACCTTGATCTATTAAATTTTGCCTTCTTCCCAAAGAGGGTTCTGACATCCTGCACATCTCACAGTCAGCTCTCCTTGAAAAGTCATTTACTCTCATAGTATTAGAAAAAAAATAGGCTGTAATTAAGCAGAGTTATTAATCTTCTGTCACTTGGGACCTGAAACCTATTCATATTCATGTCAACAGGAGTGTTTGCTGCTACAATCAGAACTACACACAAGACAAGCGTTTCATCATTTCTCAGAAGACAACAGAATCTTCTGGGGGCCAATACTTGCTCTGCCTTCTGTACACAGCAGTGTTTAGCTGGGATGTTGACCACTTATGCCAGCCCATCACCAACCAGTCTGTATTTCTGCATCTTGCCCAAAGAACACCATTGCCTTGTCACAGGCACAAGCTGCCACAGTCTACAGCCTGGTTTCTTCCCTGTCTCACAGCTCTACCAGTTACCCAGAGGAGAAATAACCACGGCTATGGTAGCAGAAGTGGTCTTTGGAAAATGCTTTTCAAGATTCCTCTTCTCAAGAGCACAGAACTATCAGGATCTGCTAAAAGCTTCAAACTTCCCCCAAAAGACATTTAGATCTATGAAGGAAGTCATTCCTTACCTAGACAGATAAACAGGACTCAAATTTTGGGGCCAACTGTTCTCATGCTCTTTGGACAAACTCCAAGTGCTCAGTGTGGAACCTCATCACAGTTTCTTCAGGCCAAAGCAAGGGGAGATTTGGTGATTTCCTTTACAGGTACCACATCCCTCCCTGCAAGGATATGGAACCAAGACTTCCCTGTTCTAAGTGGTATCCAACAGCACAGGGATTAAAGTATTGCTGTAACTGGATTGCTTCTTGTAGTCACAAACAATAATCAGGTTAAGAGATTTCCTTTCCCTCCTCTTGGCTAGGCTGTAAGTAGGCAGAAGTTAGAAGGCAAGTGGGTGGCTGTTAAACCTTTCCTACTCCAATTGTTTGAGAGGGGTGTTTAAGGTTGTTAATTTTGCCTCCTACTCATTTGTTTAAAGGCACATTTACCTATGCAGGAAGCAAGTGCACCTTGCTGCACAAACCATGAATGAAACAGACTCCTTGAAACCAATCTCTCAACCCTGCATCCTTTCACACCACAAGCCCACACAGATGCATCACTGGAAAGAATACAGCTGAAATGATTTAGCCTGAAAATGCACCTTTCTCTCCCACCCCCTTTCCTGCACTTGTATCAGCTTTTTCCAGGCTGTCTTCTCTCCTTCTTTCCATCTCCTGATTCTCAATACCAACCCACTAGAAAAAGACAGCAAATTTTGAGGGTGGTTGAGTTACCTCCACAGTACAACCAGCCAGCAAATAGGGAATTGGAATACAGCCAAGTTCTCCATTGCAGGGGAGTTAACAGGACCTCCAACCTCCCTTTAACAACTGATTTCTATGAAATACAGTCCTTTGAGGCAGTTGACCTTGACAAGACAGTACAAAACTGGGCAAATAGATCAGATGCTGAGAGAACTGGACAGATACTGTGTACTTTCTTTCTTTCTTTCCTCTGTGAGACTACAACTCACTGGCTGTGTAGTTCACAATACCCAAATATTTGAGAAGGGGTAACAAAAAATAAAAAGGAAAATTAATTGAGGACAAACCGTACCAAACAACTGTTGCCCTACCAAGTGCACAGGAGAGCTGCAGTGACATAACTACATTTCCTGGGCCCTGCTACAGCAAGACTTTATTGCTCTTAAAATGAAGCAATTTAGAGTTAAGATCTGGATTCAGGCAGAGACACAAGATTTAATGTCACTGCCATTTTTTAACTGTTGGGGGAATCTCTTCACCTCTGCTTCCCCTTCAGCTATGTTTATCCAAACCATGGAGTAAAACCCCCAGAGGAAAGCAGCATTTCATTGTAGCACATCATGTAACATCTACCACAACAGGACGTGAGACTCTGCCATAGCCTCCTGACACGTCCTGTCACACAAGCTGAATTCCAGATAATAAGGACACTGTCAAGAAGCATCTCTTGAGGAAGCATTAGGATCTGCCCAAACAGCCTGTCCCAGCATGCACAGCATCCTACTCAGTCACACAGCCATCAGCCTCTCTCATGTTCCACTGCAAGCTATGCAGATAGTCACTGCCTTGACCAGGAACAACGTCTTTTCTCAGCACAAAGAGCCCTTAAAACCTCAGCAGAAAGTCCAATTAACTTCCACGCACTGCTCCCCAAACCCTACTCCAGACTCCACCAGTTCCCAGCAGATTCCCATCTGGCAGACTGGACAGAAAGGAAAACTCTGCCAGTGATCTCGCTCTAAGGTGGTTTCTCTCCACAGTCACCCTATCCCATGCAAGCAAAAGGCAACACTGCAGCACGGAAACAACTGTGAACAAAGTAGGGAGAACAGGAATATGAGTCATAGCTGTGGCTTCAGGGAGGGAAAGGGCTATCTCAATTAGAACAGCAAGCAACTTCAGGATCTGAATCTAAGCCTCACTTCAGTGTCCAAACCACAAGGTCATCTTTCTGCTTTATTTTCAAACAAATTACTTGTATAACAAAGAGCATGTGACCAAATTCACTGCTGATGCATAACAGCCTCCCTAGAAACCTTAAAAAGAGCTTACTAGCCAATCCACAGGGCAGTGGTAACATGCTGCAGTGAACTTTTAAAATTATTTTTTCTAGGCAATAGGAGGGGTACATTACTTGGGAAACATCCCATATTTACCTGGTCATTGCTTTACTTAAAATCACTGTGTTAAAACTTCAGCTGTTCACTGGGGGTCTACCCAAAAGGCACCTCAGGACACACCAGAAAAAAGTGGAAGTGTGTAGCATCACACTGATCTCCTCTCATTTTGGCCGTGCTGAAATTAGGCATCAGCAATACTATGGCTAATGTCACAGAACTTTCTTCACAAATGTAACAGATTTTGAAATTTTCTGTCTCCATATGCGGCAGAATCGCTGCACCAGCTGTCCCCAAATCCAAGGCTGCTTTAACAGAAGATGCTGCAATGCCTGTTTAGTGGAAAGTGGCATAGCAAGGTGCAAATGCACCTGCACAGAGCCTCCACAGCTCGAGCAGCCTGTCAGGTACTTATTGCTAAACAGCTCGCTCACTGTCTCCAGGCTAAAATAAAATGTGTTAATGAATTAACAACCACAAAGTGGTGATTACAAAAACACCACTTGCAGCCTTTTCTACAGAAAGGAAAGCACAAGTACTTAAACACGGTGACAAGTAGCTTTGAACCAAGTGAAAAAGTGCTAATGGGGATGCAGAACAGACCACATTCTCACACTCATCACCTGGCAGAGCTTACTGGGATACACCTCCAAGTCTGCTGTGCCAACGCAGCTAAGCTGGGAAAAGTGGTGAAATGAGGTCAGGGTTAGGTCACTGATACACACCAACTCCTTCCATTATCCAGACTGTCCTGGTAAAGATCTCCACACACACTGACAAAAGGCAATCATGTGCCACACAGCAGATTCCTTAAAGCACAGTTAACAATTTTCCTACTAATGCTGAACATGGAGTTCACATTTCATTATAGCTTGGTACTCCTGAAGTAGCACAGACACAAGACTGTCATCCCATCCACTTCCTCTGCTTTTATCTTGAGCTGGCAAACACCTTAGATCTGAATCCCTGCAGGCTCAGGAACATTGCACCGTGTTAAGTTACATCTGGGACAAGAGTACAGGGGAGGGACTGAAGTGATACAAGCCCATGAAAGAGACACGGGTCAAACCAGCATGCAAATCCATTTCTGAGTTTTCTTCATAAAATTAAGGGAAAAAATTACATTTAAAAAGAAGTTTAATTCTAAAGAGTTGCAGAGTTAAGATTCTTCACTCAAAAGAAAGATTCTTACCAAAGCTGGCAAATTTCTGCTTAGGCTTTTCATCAACACAAGCCTTTAGTACCCAGTGTCTGTACAATGCAGTTCTCTGCTCAGACCCTTGTGGGTGGAGCAGGAACCTAAACAAGGTTGGCATGTCCATACTTTCACAAATGAATATGGCAACAGATAAAATCACCTCCAAATAAATACAAACATTTCAGCAAGATACAGATGAGATGAACACAGTGTAAATGCAGAGTAATGGGAATGCTGTTCTTTTGTCTGACTGGAGATTAAGGAACATAACACGCAGTGAAAAAAAGCTTGAAATGTCAAGGGACTTGACAAACATCAAGGAAAAATTTAATACATTATTCATACACACAGCAGATGAAATCCAAATGGGAGATCTAGAGATGCTTCTGACAAAGGAGCACACAGGGAAGGAAGGAATACCTGGAAAAAGCAGCCTTGAGCATAAGGTACAAGAAAACTGAAAAGAAATGTCAACTTATGGGAATTTCAGGGATGTACATACAAGAAAGTTCCACAAGTCTAGAAGAAGAAAAAAGCTGATATTCATTAGCAGTGAAAAAATGTAAAAGTCATTAAAAAACAACCCAAGCAGATCAAGAACATAGTTCAGCTGAAAAATACAAGCCATACAAGAAAAAGACATGGTCATTATCGCTTCACAATGAATAGTCTTTAAATTATGAGAAAAAAAATCAAACTACTTTGAGAAGGGAAAAATTAAGACTCAAATTGAAAGACTGTTCAATTACATATATGCAAGTCAAGACAGAAACAAGAAAAAACAAGTGAGAATAGTATCAAAAGTATCAGCAGGCATGTGCAGGGCTTTTGAGGGAAAGGAGAAATGAGAAAAAAGTGAATGTATTGATAAGGCAGAAAATAATCAGACTACTAGAAGACAGCTGAAGGAACATGGGGGAAATGCTAAATACACATGAGCTCTTCTGAAAGTATATAAATAATGTAAATCTAAATTACACTTATCTAAATAATACGGATTCAGAGACACTACTTGAACTGTTACTGAAAATAAGACAGCAGAAGAATCAATGAGAGGCTTTGCACAAACAAGATCTTCTTCCCTGGCAGAGGAAAGGTATCAAAGAACAGGAAAAGAGTAGCAAAACCATTTACCAGGGAGTTACTCTTATTCTAACCCTGCTACCACTGCAACAGTACAACACCTAACTGTTAGTGATCTTCAGTTTTGGAAAGCGGAACTAAAGACATGAGCTCTGCTATCATCCTGAACTGCCTATACTGATGAAAATTTATTTATCACATATGCAGAAAACAGTTAAAAATACATAGCTGGGCATGGAACCTAGACATTTTTGTCCAGGAAATGGTCCCACATGCACTGGCTTTGAATCTCATACCACATAAGATATTCTTGCACGGAAGGATAAGAAATATGATAAGAAGGATTTACAGTGGAAGTTTAAAAATCAGTATGAGTAGGAAAAGAAGGACAACATAGAACAAAGGACAACAGGAGTTCTAATTTACTAAACAGAATTGCTCACTGAGACAGACCACGATACAGAGAAACAGAGCATGAGAGATGGCAGTCAGCAGCATTATACACGGGGGGCACTGCAAGAGGCCAGCAGAAAATGCCAGTGTAATTTTGGGCTGTGTGCACTGAAGCTGAATCACACTGCAGAGCAGGGAGTGGTCTCTATAACCACAGTTGCAATGTGTCCAAGCACCTGAAATATTGCATCTCTCCTTCCAGTCCACTGCAGTGAGTATACTGAAATATCCAAACAAAGCCTCATTTATCTAAGAGACTTCTAGCAACAAGAGTAGTATCACTTAAGCTGCCTGCTTCCCTAGAGGCAGACAGGTTCCTGCTGCCACATCCCACACAGAGGAGTAAGACACTCTCACTTCTTGTTTCCCAAAACAGTATTCACCAGCTTTGATGTAGTTAAAATAAACCAAAACAGAAGCACAGCTTCCCCATCAGCTGGGATGCTGAAAGCTTGGAACAGATAACAACACAAAGTACTTGGAAAATAGCTCTGTCCATATGCTTGCCTGGCATGCTATAAAATGCAGTATGTTTTTCACCTCTGGCTCTTTTTTGGAAAATGCTTTTAAAGTTGACAGGAGACATAGTTTTCAATCTAGAATCATTCCACACTGGAAACAATTACACAAAAGCATCAGCACAGATTTAATCAAAGAATGGATCTGCTGGGGGAGCCCCGTAAGCTGTTGGTGCTCAGCAATTTATTCTTTTGACAGAATAAAGGTCTGGGGATCTTGATGGCAGAGGAGGGTGCCCAACATACAAATTACATGGCTGCAAATCATCAGGCACAAGGAAGAGGAATGTGTACTCATGGTGTACTAGCACAGTAAGAACAATGCAACATTTTTGATAAGCCATCAGCCAACTGTTGCAACACAGCCTGGCCAATGAATGAAGCACTGGAAATCAAGGCTAGGATGCAACACGACAGGTCCTTCAAATAAAATTAAACCCTCAGGGAAGTCACTATTAACATTTTGCAAAGAGCACACCCCCCCATCAACCATATTAGCAGGGCACACTTGTCCTGAGTTCTACTCAATTACTGTATGCTCAGAAGGAAAACAAAACACTGCCAGAGAAGAAATCCCAAACATGCTCTGCTGCCACAGTGAGCTACAGATAGTGGACAACATATGAGACATATTATGCTGCAGGCCTGTAGCCAAGCCCACAATATTAAGAATAATAAGCAATCTGATGGCTGTTTAGGACATTTTGTTTCCTATATAGGACTAAAAGGAAATCATAATTCAAATATGGCATCTCACCAGTTATAAGAGACTGTTTCCCTACAAGAAACTGTGGCCTCTCCCAAGCACTCTGGGTCTGAAGCTACACCACTTTGTCACGGCATCACAGTATCTGTTGAAGGAACAATCTGGAATCATTTAACACTCCCAGAGGTGCAACTCTGTAGCTTATCCAAACAGAACAGATTTTGCTGAGGTTGGAAGTTTACCATGAAAACGTCTGATTTACCGAGGAAACCACTCAAGAACATCTCAGGCAGATAAATACATATTATTCCAGCTGGAATAAGCATTTCTTAAAGGAACACCAAGCTCAGAGGCTCTTCATCACCACAATACTCTTAGGGGTTGTAGAAAAGACAGGCAATGCTCTGTGCTGAGAGTAAACAGATCCCTGAGCCCACAGCAGCCCCTTCGTGTAGCTTGTGCCAGAGGTGAGCACGTTCCTCCACACCACACAGCAGGAACTGTCACTGAAAGGATTGCTGGACCTCAGGCAATGGAAAGCATGCAACCACACCTGCACAAATAAAGTGTTAACCTACTCTCCATGAGATGTCAGGTAATGGACACTGTCTGCCCAAACAGGAAAACTGGGCTGCAGAGACGAGAACATTCACCTCACAATATTACAAAGGATCGCCCTAGCCGGCACTTTGGGGATATTTGCAGTTGTACTTGCAACAACTGCTGTCATTGCAAGAAAACATCCATTAGGCTATAACTTTACAAAACAAAAGTTTGCAAGTTATAACAACAGAGAATTCAGAGCACCTTCTGAAATGTAATATCCTGAAGGTACACGTACACAGTCTCACCAAGTGACCCAAAACCACACGTATTTCCCTCACTCAATGCTTTTCTAACTACCACAAGCAGGATACACTGTGTTCAAGCACACTGTGTGGGCGGCAGCAAGACTTGGAATGTTTGCTCATGCATTGTACTGAGATACAAGGTATTGTGGACGAAATGCAGTGTATCTGAATCCTTGCAGTGCCATTCACAGCACATTCTGTGCAGGTAGAATCTGCGTTTGCAGCCTGACCTCAGCAATACTGACGCAGTAGCCAAAACACAACTCGTATCTCTCACCTTTAACTAGAAATATGACTACTTATCACTGAAACGACATCCACATAACACTGAACACAGTAGCCGTGTCATGGAAAAAGTGAACACAATCACACAAGCTTATCTTGTTTCCTAATTAAGAACTTGCATTTATGGACGCACAGATGTTAAAAGAAAAAATAAAAAAGAAAGAGAGCACTCCTATTAAAAGAGGTGGAAAATACCACTATGTGGAAATAACAAGACCTCAAGCATGTTTGCACAGTCCTTTGACACATTTTTTCCCAATGTACTTCTTGACCAACATACAAAACAAGGAAATCACAGTAAGACATTACCTTGATGCAGATGGACATTTTACCTTGGCAAAGCTCTAGCTCATTCCTTGCTGTATAGAGCATTCCTGCACTCTATACAGTGAAAACCTGCTACTATCATAAGGGGATTTATTTGCAAGGCATCTCTGTAAAGACACTCCCAGCTCAGAACACTGCTATAAAGACTTCTACTAAGATAACTATGAGTGGAAGTTCAGGCTGATAGATGGACTATTTTAGCCAAAGCATGCTTCACACCCTGCAGCATGAATCGATCAGATTTGCTTGCTTTTCTTCTAAGGCACTGTGATGGGAAGCCAATAATTCCTAGCCAACGGGTGGCCCCAGTGAAGATGCAATGAGCATTTTGTTTGCTGTCCAGGTGTTTACTTCCTTCTGCCTCTCTGCATAATAGCCCACTGCCCACAAAATTCAGCTCTGCCTCCCCTGGGAGCCACTTAAGCCAAAGGCAGCTGGGCTTAGGCTGTGCTCAGTCAGTTCATAGGAAAATCACCAAGAGGGCACAGATCTCTCTCAACCTGGCCCTGAAAAGAAACAGATACCAGCAGGAGGGATGATACCTCCATTCGAAGAGGAAGGCAATTTCCAAAAATAAATGTGGACTTAGTTCAGTGGCACATGCCTGATTCCACCAGAAAGAAACTTCCCTTACAGGCAACAGCTGAGCTAGAAAGCAAAGATCCTCTGACAAGGCACCAAAAGTCTTACAGTCATCCCCTGAACCATTCCATGCACTGGGCTTATACTTCCCAGTACCCATTTTTACTGGCCACACTCCCTCTGGTATCCTGAAGGCCTGGATACAACCTTCCAACTGTCCTGCATTAACAGCCAAGCACAGAGCATCCCCACAAAGACTGATCCAGCCCAGTTTCACACCTGCAGAAAATCAAACACCTAAGAAGGAGCAGAGGGACAGCCAATAGATACTCTAGAAAAAGAAATCATGTTCTATAGCATTAAAACCAGAGCAAAGTTCTCGTTTCTTCAGATATGCATAAGTATGAAAAAATTAAGACTACACATGCATAAGAGACAGAGAAGCCCAAGGGAGAAGCATTTTTGCCTTGAATGGATATTATTTTGCCACTACCACCTCCAAAGCACAGTGAGACCAGAAACCACCTGTGCTGGGCACCGGGACAGTACAGCAGAGCTTCTTCCTTGCAGAACATGTTAAGACTATACCATATACAAGCATATCAGTAGAGAAAAAAATTGAGCAAGCAATAAGGAAGCATAGCACACAGATACACCATCAACACAGCTCAGGTTTGGGGCTTGATCTCCCTTTAATTTCAGTGACTTAAAACACCTGCCTGACAGTTGCCCACCTGTGACCCGCTCACCCAGGAAAGCTTGGGCCAGCTGAGGACAGGAAAACACAGAAGTACCAGTCCCACACAGGTCACTGTGGACTGTGCCCACTAGCAGGACTTCTCCAGACCTGCTGACTCTACAGACATGCCAGCACACCATGCTAGAGCCAAGGCCTCTGAAAGAAGAATCAGTTTCCATTTGCTTCTTCCCATCTTAGCTGATGTCGTGTTTGAAGATATTCCAGAGACTAAATTTCAGATGAATTTTACAGAAGTTTCCTGCAAGCAGCTGTGTCAGATGGCTACCCCCCAGGCTATCAGCACACAAAGAAGCTCGTGCATTAGAAAAAGCATCTACACAATGCTAATGGAAACTGTCCCTGTGAAAAAACACAGGATTCACTGGGCGAAAAACCAGTTCTACAAAACAACTTTCAGACTGATTACACACCGCTTCTTCTCATCCACTGGCATCCTGCCACCCATGTAACCCACTTCTACACTCTTCTACACTTGGTTTCACTATTCTCAGTCATTCTGTCCTTGTTTTGCCCAAAGCAGTTCTCCTCTCCCTAGCTCCTGGAGCACATCCATTTATGAAGCCTATGTACCTACACATCCTTCACCATCACTAAGTTCTGTGCTCTGCATATGCAAATGTTTTCTACAGGAAGTCAACCTGGTAATTCTGTCCTGCTCTCCAAATTCCAGCTTGGGAGTAACCTGCCCACAAATAAACAACACCTCAAGTCACTTTAAAGCTATGAAATGATCACTCCTTCCTGCTCCATACAACAGCCTCAGCATGTGTCATCAAGAGGTGCATAGGCTTTTTGCAGACACATGTTGCAAACTCCTTCCACTTGCTGCCTGCCTAGCCCAGGACTCCCTTGGGCACCACAATCCTCCCTTGGGCACCGCAGTCACAGGGGCTTTCTCCAGTAGCTCAGAGTATTTTGGAACATTTCTACTCTGGCCCGTCTGTCCACTCAGTCACTGAGTTTCTCCCAACAAACATATCCATCTAGCAAAGCCCTTTCACAAAGGCTGGTATCCTGCTGCCCTACAGGAACATTTCTTTTTCCCCCTCTTGAATTTAACACCTCTAATTTTTGTGAAGCACTTGAATACATCATTGCAGACAACACACCACAGCCCAGAGATGCAAGGAACCACGGTGACTTCCTGAATCTGCCCTGAACTCTCATGAGAAGACCTTCTGATCGGAGTCTGGTAAGATAAGTGGGCCAAAAGACAACCAGCTCGCTACCACACCAGGCACCTCCTGGCTCCAAGACAGGAGTTTATAAGCACATCCAGCCTAGACCATACCTTTAACCACACAGACAGCGATGACATCTACACCGCTCAGCCTGTCTCCTAGGTCTGCCAAAGATACAACTCTGGCTTCAGCTGGCAGAACAGTAAATCCTTCCTGTTGTTCCCTGTGGTCTGCCGTGTAGGTGACACAGGCCCACGGATGCCCGGTGGCCACTGCCCGGCCTCAGGGAACCGGCTGTAGGGTCACCGCCGCTCACTCCGGGGGCAGAGAGACAGCTTTCCAAAGCAGCACGGCCACGATGACACACCCCGTTTTGAGATCCATGGCCATCGCGGCACACACTCGCCAGAGGCTGCAACATGGAGGCAACGCAGCCGCGATCCGGTGCTGTCCCCCTGCCCCGCCGCTCCCCGGGGCCGCTCCCGCTGGAGGCACAGCGGGGGCACGGCGGCCGGGGATCGCTGCGCATCAACCCCTTCCCGGAGCCGGGCCTCGCCGACACCGAGGAGCGCGGCCCGGCGGGGCAGGGATGCTGCCGGGGCCGCCTCCTCCCCGGCCCCGGTCGCGCCCGGGCTCAGCACAGCCCCCGCGGCGGGGCGGCTCACCTGGGCACGCAGCTCGGCGCCGAGCGGTCGATCTCCCACGTGGCGAAGAGGTTCATGGGCACCGGCACCGGCACCGGGCCGGCCACCGCCATCGCGGCTGCCGCCGCCACCGCCCCGCCGGCCGCCGCCGGAGGCCCCGCGGCGGGGCCCGAGCCCAGCGCGCCGCCCGCCGCCGCCGCCGCCATCGCCGCCATCCCGCCGCCGCTGGCGCTGGGGGGCGGCGCGAGCCCCTCGCCTCAGCGACGGCCTCCACCCCGGCGCGCGCGCGCGCGCGCGCCCGCTCCTTCGCGGCCCGTGACCAATCAGAGCGCGGCTGGGGCGCGGGCACGAGCCAACCGGAGCCAGGAAAAAGGGCGAGGACCGCGACTAATGGCGAACGGCCAATCGAAGCCGAGCGGGAGGCGCGGCCGGTGCAGCCGGCGCCCAATCGGAGAGGCCGGCGGGGTGGGACCAGCCAATGGGAGCGGCGCCACTGCCCCGGCTGGGCGGGGGAGGAGGGCGCGGTGTCGCTCCCTTTAAAGCGCATCAGTCCCGGCCCGCGAGAGCGCGCCTAGGGGCGCGGTTGGGCGCGCGCCCGCCCCACAGCCGGGCTGATCCATCCATCCGTCCTTCTGTCTGTCTGTCTGTCTGTCTGTCTCAGCACCCGGGCGGAGGCGGGGGATCCCCGGGGCCGGCCGAGGGCCTCGGCCCTGCCCGAGCTGCTGTGCCGGGAGTGGTGGCGGCGAAGATGTCCGCTGGAGCGCCCGGGGCGATGGTGAGCCATGGAGCGCCGCGAGGTGCTCAGCGGGGTGGAGAGCCGGCCGGCCAGCGGACGGGCCTGAGGAGCAGCAGAGCAGATGGAGCAGGGGGCGCGGCGGGTTGAAGCCAAAGGGAAGCCGCGATCTCTGACTGGCTCTTTCCTCGAAACATCTGGGAGCTCCAAACACGCAGCGGAGAGAGAGACTGAAATCCCCTTCAGTGTCACTGAACAGTCCCCAGGGGAATGCAGCAACAGCAGAAAGCTCGTTAGCCAGAAGATGCAAGTGGCAGCTGCGATGGGCAAAAGCCATTTGTGACCTGGAGACCATGCCCAGAGCTTCAACAGCTCTGAGAAAGCGTCACAGATTGTAAAGCATGTGAGGGCAGAGCATCCTCAGGGACAGAGCTGAGGGCAAGCCTGTGGCACTGCAACCAGACAAGTGCACTCTGTTCTGGCAGAAAGCATGAAGGTTCCCCTCCTGGACTTTGCCTCCAGCAGGCCCTTAGCAGAGTATCTGTGTGAAATGCTCTCGAAAAGATGGGACATCAAAGAAATCAAATCACCAGAGAGGGCTGGTGCTGGCTGAGGGACCTGAAAGGAGGCAGAGGTGGACTGAGAGCTGCAGTGCCCCTCATTAAAAACTATCAGAAAGAAACAGCCAAGTCAATAATGGTCAAACCAGAAAATTATGAAAAGCCTGTTGCTTCTGCAGTGACCTGTCCCTGCTCAATGCATTTAGCAGTGACAGAGTTTTCCGTAGATGTAGTGTTATTCCAGGCAGACTGTAAAATGTGGCTCATGCCAGTGGAGGAATTAGACTTGGAGAAGTGGCAGCAGCATAATCTTGCAAAGCAGCCTCAAACATCTATGGTTTCTACTGTCAGTCTTGAGTACAGCACTGTTGTTTTCAAAACACTAGCAGTAAACATTTCAGGAGCACCTTTCTAAATACTGATGTATAGTTTGTAGTCTGTCCCTTGGACGTCTTCCTTTTACTTGCCTTTGTCAGTTCTAGATTTCCTCTACTGTTGAGGTTTGGGTTGCTCAGTAACATGCTGGTAATTCACATCAGATTCCAGTTTGACTAGATGAATAATTTGAGCCATCATCAAACTTTTACTTCTTGTTCCCTGCCCAACTTCCTAGCCCATTTCTGCGTCTGGTAAGGGGCATGGATCACAGCAGTTCCCTAGACATCCTGGCTCGCTTGCAAAACAGCTTGATGGCTGCTTTAATGCATTTGCTTTCCTTTAAATAAGTCATTAATGCACAAGAGGACCTTTGCTTTCACCCTTGACAGCCTTGATTCTCTTAAGAACATTTGCTAGGGGATCTTAGCAGAGGCCCTTGTGGAAGACCAGCTGGACCAAGGATGAGCTGCATTTTTATAGCATTCTGCCAGTGAATGTGGAAACCTTGGTTTTGCAGCCAGAGAGAGTCACACAATGGCCATGGCCTTCTCTCAGCATTTTCACCCATTATTGTTTCACCTCAGCTGGGTATCACCATCACCTTTCCCCAAAAGCAGCTGCCTGCTGCTTTGCAACAAGTGCCCCTTAATGTGCTGCTTTTCCATTATGGAAAAGAATTTCATTCTTCCTCTGAGTTGCTTCCAGGAGAAGTAAAAACACCCACTCTCTGTCCCATCAAGGCGCGTGATGCTGCAGGTGCCTGTGTTTGAAATTAAGGTTTTTCATTAGACACCATGTTCTCAGGGGGCCAGCTTGCACCCCAAAACAAGCTCTGTTCCCTCCATTCTGTATTTTTGACAAATGGTTCCTTGAATTAACTCTGTACATTAATTCTTTGTTTTCCTACTTGTCGTAACCAATTTCTTGCTCCTCCATTCCTATGTCACCTTCCAACACCTTTTTCACATTAGGCTTTTTTTTTTTTTGTGATGTTAAAACACCATTCACTCAGAAGCTGTTCCCAGCTTGTTTGGTTTTTTTTTTTTAATTGACTTCCTGAGTGGGGCCCATCAGTTCCAGCCACCTCTCACACAAGCTGTGGGGGCCACAAAACTCTTTTGGAGCAGTTGAAGCTCTCAGCATGGTCCTCAGGCCACTGCCAGCATTTCCCCCTTACAGCCACTACTTGCTGTTGCTTGCTGACAAACTTCCTCTGCTTCCCACAGTTCCCCTTTGAAGATGTTAAACACAACTGATGGATTTCTCCATCTTTCTCCCAACAGCCCTTGAGTGCATTACTGTCCCCAAAGGGACTTTTCAGTGTCAGTGGTGGAGTGCAGGTGTCACAGGAAGAACAGGGCTAAACGGAAGATGCTCTTCCACCCAGCTCTGGAGCCAACAGCAGCAGAGAGCAGCTGTGTGCCCAGGAGCCCTGGTGTACCCTCTTTGGTTTCCTTCCATTTTATCTATGACACAGATGCATCCACACACCAACTGTGGCACCCCAGTTCCAGCATCATGTTTCAGAGAAGCACATACGTATCTGTTCTTGCTCTGGCTCTTTATTTTTATGTGCCTTGTTACAGCAGCTCTTTACTGCTTCCCACGCGAATGTTGTCACCTCCCGTCCTCGTCTCTAGTGGAGACTGAGGGGTTGTATGATTCCAGCTCACAGATGAATCATCTTGCACTTAGCCCCATTGCTTGGTGGTTTCCTCCAGCACCCCTCTCCCACCTCTGTTGTGTGGGTACCTCTGTGGTGTCCCCCTCCCTGCGTGCCTCCTTGTTAAGGGACCCTTTGTTCCTCCCTGCATCCTGCAAGAGACTGCTTGGATAGCAAGTGAGAGCCAGCACTTCTGTGTTCTGAAGGAAAAAAGTAGTTTTTTCAGTGTCAGCTTGCCCTCTTGTGCTTCACAGTACTCTCCACTTGAGTTGCAAGGGTTTTTTTCATTCTTGGGGGCAGGTTGCTCTGGCTGCATTGTCTCCCTGCTCTCTCAGCCCTTCTGGGGATTGCTGCTTATTCCTGGATTAGGAGAATGCTCCCACAGCCAACCTCTTTACCTTGCTGCACCTCTCTAGCCCAGAGCTCTGCTCCCATCACACAGGATCTCCACCTGCCTGCATCAACCAGTCCACACTCACTGTGGGACATATGAGCTAAGATGTCTGGATGCTGGTCCAGTGTCTCCTTTTGCCAAGGACACCACAGATGGGATTTATATTCCTGGAGCCAGCCAAGATGCCCCAAAGCACTGGATCCAACAGGAACCTATGGCCACCCTGTCAGCAGCTGGTTGCAAGGTGGGCTGCACTTCCCCTGGCACTCTGTCACTTGCACTCGTCCTTGCTCTCAGGTCTATGCCTGGTTTTGCTCTTAGCCCATCTCCAGAGATCTTAGAGCTTGCCCGTCTTCCCAAATACATGTATCTACAACGAGCACTTCAAAGTCAGAGAGGAAGTAGACTGAAAAACCTTCCCTGTGTAGCTAAGACCTAAATCACCCAGAAGAAAGTTCGGAGTTAGATGCAATAAGCTGCTCAGGCTGATACAAGAGCATTTGCAGAGAGGTATGTCCGCCAGGGTAAGGGAAACTTTTGCCTTCCTTGGCCTGGTTTATCTGCCCAAAAGTCCCTGGTGGTGCCAAGCCCAGCTCTGCCAGAGCCCTGCGGAGCGGGAGCTGCCCAGGATCCTGCAGAGCGGCACAGCGGGGTGTCAGCTCATGGTGTATGCGTTCCCCTGCCTTCTCCATCCAGCAAGGAGAAGTCCCGGCCCCAGTCCCTCCTGGAGGGCTGACATCCTTGTCAGCCCAGGCTTCCGAGGGGCCTCTGCCGGGCTGTGGCCCTGCGGGGTCTGGCTCTGGCTGGGCCAGGGCGGAGGGGCCGGGGCAGGACGTGGGCTGGAGGCGGGTGGGGGTGCAAGAGGTGGCCCCGGGCCGGAGCTGATGGGGACAGGCGGGCAGCGGGAGCGAGCCCGGGCAGACGGAGCGGATCCTGAGGAGCGGCGGGCGGCGCCGGGCCCGCGGGTGAGGCGGGGGCCGCCGCAGTCCCCGCCCGCCGCCCGCCGGGAGGGGCCGAGCGCCGCCGCCGCAGAACCGCCGCCGCCGCCGGGCCGCACCGGGCGATGCCGCGCCGGGCCCGGGGCCGCCGCCGCCGCCGCCCTGCGCCCCGGGGAGCCGCCCGAGGTAAGCGGGACCGGGGGGGACAGGAGGCCGGGCATCGCGGCCGGCGGGCAGCGCCCGCCCCCGGCAAGGCCCGGCCGCTGCGGGCAGGGGGCTCGGGGCAGGCGGGGCCGGGGGCACCCGGCGCTCCGTGGGGACACAGCCCGGCGGGGCTCCGCTCGGGCCCCGGGGCGGGCGTGCGTCCGGCGGGGCCGTGCTGAGCCGGAGCCTGGGGCACCCCCAGCCCCCGCGGAGGCTCGGCGAGGCCGTGGGGTGCCAGGCGGGCGAGCCCCCGTCCGTGTGGCATGCTCCAGATGTGCCACATCCGCGGGCTCCCCCATGCCCGCCGGCTCTGATCCCTCCCCCTGAGAGGCACCTGTGTCTGACAGGTTCAGGCTTCGCTGCCTCCCGCAACGTGCCAGGATGCTGCTGGGCCCAGGGATGCACGACTGCGCCGGACGCCTGCTCCCTCAGCCAAAAAGCAGGAGTTCAGGTAGCTTGTGCCCAGGGCCCTGTGCCATCAGTTTCAGCACCAGGAGCATCCATGTGCAGGGGTGACCATTAACTCTGCGGCCTCCATCCTGCTCCCAAGTGCTTGCTCCATGGTCAAGTGCCACCTGCACGCTGCCCCCTGGATGACCGGGATGTCCCAGGGCCCCCGCACGGCCCAGGCGTGGCAGAGGCGGGCTCTGCGTGGGCAGCCTTCGTGCAGCACTGTGCCACACAGTCATCAGCCCAGTTTCATCCTCAATTTCATCCGGGGGGCTGGCTCCCCTCCAGAGCAGCTGCCAAGTTGTGCCTGGCGAGGCCCCGGCTCTGTCCTCCCTCTTTGCCTCTGAAGGCAGCTGCCTGCAGCTGTGCTTGGTCAGGGGGAGGGAGTCTGACAGCCCTGATGCCGTGCAAGGCAGGCAGGGTGCTTTTGGGGACAGTACTGTGTTCTGCCCCAGCCCTGGAAAGCTGAGCATCCCACAGAAATTCAGGGCTTGTTGCAGAGCTCCTTGAGCTCTGGGCTTGTGCTGCTTTTCCTTTCAGTTTATGGTATTGTGGCAGGGTGGGCATGGGCAAATAGCTCTAGGCAAAGCTTTTGGGGAATGTGAACCTGAAGGAAACTGAATAGTGGGCCAGTTTTTTACCCTCCCACCCTACAGGACAGCCAGGCTGAAAAAGCCAGGCTTTGTCTTATGCTATACATGAAAATAAAGACACTGAAAAGAGCAGTCCTGGATTACAACAGTTAAGGGCCTGCTTGGGTTAAACACTTAAATCTAGTTTTACTTGCCTTGGGGATGGGAAATATAAGCAGTACCACTGGCTGGGAAATCCCATGGAAAACAAGGCATGTACCCTTCATGGTGGCAGAGGCTAGTGAGTGTGATGAGCTGCTAGAAGCAATAGGATCTCAACTGCTTGAAGAGTCACAAGTGTCCAGCCTGCCCCACCATGTGCTTCCCAGGAGGTGGGTTTCAGCCAGGATAGTCTGGTCAGTCTCAGGAGCTCTTTGGCTAGAAATCTGCAGGTTTGGAACAAGCCAGGCACATAAAATGGGAGAAATCTATGAATGGCTCCCTCCCTTCTTGCAGCCATCCATAGCTGTTGAGAAGAGGGTGGCAAAGGGGACCCAAGGGGGGGATAGGAAATCTCAGCAGCTCCCTGACGACCCTGCCTGTTCCTCTGTGCAGGATGGTTCCCCCACCACCTGTCAGCAAGCCCCATGTGTGCCTCTCCACTGTGCTCATCATGACCAGCCTCGTCCTCATGGATGCCTACCTGGTGGAGCAGAGCCAGGGCTCCAGGAAGCTGGGCATCTGTGTCATGGTGGCAGTGGGTGACATATGCTTCCTGCTGGTCCTCCGCTATGTGGCTATCTGGGTTGGGGCAGAGGTAAAGACAGCTAAGCGAGGATATGCCATGATCCTCTGGTTCCTGTATGTCTTCGTTCTGGAGATCAAAGTCTACTTTGTATACCAGAATTATAAAGCTGACCGGAAAAGCTTGGATCTCATAGCCCGCAAAGCGTTGACCTTGCTGCTCTCCATCTGCATCCCAGCTCTCTACGTGTTGTTGGTGGCCACAGAGCACATGGAGTACGTCAGAACATTCAAGAAGAAGGAAGATCTCCGCAACCGCCTTTTCTGGGTCATTGTGGACATGCTGGATGTGCTGGACATCCAGGCCAACCTGTGGGAGCCTCAGAAGAAGGGGCTGCCGCTCTGGGCCGAGGGCATCATGTTCTTCTACTGCTACATCTTGCTCCTGGTCCTGCCGTGCGTGTCCCTGTGCGAGATCAGCATGCAGGGAATCGGCATTGTGCCGCACCGGATGATGCTGTACCCCATGCTGAGCATGCTCACCGTCAACATCACCACCATCTTCATCCGAGGCAGCAACATGGTCTTCTTCAGGGATGCCCGGGTCTCCAGCATCTTCATGGGCAAGAACATGCTGGCCATTGGGATGAAGGTCTGTATGTTTGTGCAGTACCAGCGGCACCAGCACCACACCCCGCCGGGGCCGGACCCGCAGCACACCGCCCCGGCCCAGCCATCCACGGGGCTGCGCAAGGCCCGGGAACAACCTGCCTGCCCCGAGGAGCTGGCCCAGGACAACACGTGACAAGCCAGCAGGAGCTACAGCCTGGGCATCCCCATGCCTGGCCATACCTACAAACCTGGGGCAGGTCACTGAGCTCCCTGCCTGGACAGAGGGCAAGGACCCTGCTCCCCCCTCCTTCCCTGGGCGAAGCTGCTCAGGGCCCCAAGGGGTGCATGGCGAGGGCCCCCGAAGCAGCCCTTGTAAGGCTGCAGAGCAGTTTGGAACCTCAGCACCCCACCTGGTAAAACAGCAGAGCCGAGGAGAAGGCCAGGGTGACCTGCCATGAGTTGTGTCTGGCTGGGGCCAGGCAGCCCTACCCTGTGCCAGGCTCCCTACCAGTGCTCCCCATACAGCACGGCTCTCTGGCCAGCCAGGGTGCCACACGGGGACACAACGGGTCACCCACTTTGCTGTTGTGGTTGGCCCTGGCTCCAGTGTGGTCTTTGGCAGCAGCCTGTTCCCCACTGTGTGAGCCGAGGTCCCCATGCAGGGGGAGCAAGGCCTGGGCCTCCCCCTGCTGTCACCCCTCTCAGCCAGCTGCAGGCCTGGGGGGACCCAAAAAGGGGTGACTGTCCTTTTTTTGTATCTCCCTCTTTGCAATAAAAGACCTGAGCCCTGCAGCCTTTTCCTGTCTGTGTCCCTGCCAGCAGGCAAATCCCCCAACTCCTGTGGGGACCTGTCCCTTGTGTGACTAGATGTCCAGCTGCAGAGCATGTGGAGAGGCTCACTCAGCAACCACCAAGGCCTGGGGAGACAATCCCAGGCAACTGGGTCTGGAGCCACTCCTCCTGACCCACAGATTCTCTAAGTCTGGTGGGCTCTGAGGGTGTCACTGGTGGGGTGTGCGTGGCAGCTTTGTCAGCCACCACCGCCTGTGCAACCAGTGCAGTCACATCAGCTGGGGACACCACACTCCGCCTGGAGGGACAGACAGTGGAGGTCTGCCTAAATCATCTTAGAAACAAGGAAAAATAAGCCAACTGCTTGAGGCTAGGAGGCTACTGGAAAGCCTGGAGATGTTGGAAGCATCTCCTTCCTTTGGATCTGGAGCTGCCATGCTGCTGCCTGCCCAATACCAGTGGCACCTCACCCCTGGCTGAGCCAGCTGATGCCCCAGGGCTTCCCCTGCTGCAGAGTGCTGTGCCCAGGAGCTGGCAGGCACACGGGCTGCAGGCTCACTGCTCACCACCACTGTGCTTAGAAGTATGTGACATCCCAGTGAGGATGTCCTCCTTGCAGGCAGGCACACAGACTTTAGCAGGAATAAGACCTTTAGCTCCAGAGGGGCAGGAGGGGAAAGCAGAACCACTTTGGGGGTGCACCAGCCTTGCCACCTGCTGCACCAGACCTACAAGCAGCAGAGGATGGGGACACATGGACTCAGGAATGCTGAGCAGTGCCACCTGGCCCCTCAGCAAGGCCCTGGCAGCAGGTTTCTAGACAAGCTGGCACATCCCATGCCTACTGCCTAGTTTCTACTCCCAGTTCCACTAAGACCTGTCACCAGAGCAGAGCTTGCACAACCCAGAGAAACTACAGTGGAGGCAGATGCTTCAGCAACACCCTCAGGCTGGCTGACCTGCTCCTTGTTCCATGTTTTGCTCCCAGCAAGGCCTCTCCCCAGGCCCCAAACACCTGTGGCCACCTCCACAGGCACTCTCGAAGCACACACTCTGACCTGTCACTGGGGTCATCTGAGTCATCCCCTTGTCAGCACTGCCACAGCAGACAGGGGCAGCCAGAGCAAGGAGAAACGAGAGCTGGTGTTCAAACCTGATATTGGAGAGAGGCATTGACTCCCCTAAGTTCCAACACTTTTGCCTGTGACAGCATGGACAGTGGGAATAAAGGAAACCAGGTACTTTATTTCATACAGGATCAGTTTCCTACAAGCACTAATAACCCTGTGGAAATGACCTTGAGAAGCCAAGCTGCTCTGAAGGAGAGATCCCAAGCAGCAATACCTGAGCAGTCACAGCATGCCCCGTGTATGAGGAAGGGCAGCCACACCTAGATCTGCATCACCAGGGGCAACCCATGTAGAGCACAGTGATTGTCTCACCTTTACTCATCTCTTGTGAGACTTCATCCAGATACTGATCCATGCTGAGACACCAGAAGATATATGTTGGTTGTCTGGGCAGACTCCAGTTGAGTATGTGAAAGTTGTCTGGGGCTGGAGCACTGCAAGGAAAGGCTGAGGGAACTCGATTTATATTCACCCATAGGAAGAAAAGGCTTTGGGGAGACCTTACAGCACCCCTTTCCCTCCCACACCTCAGACTTGTGACAAAACTGCTGAGAAGACAGAGCCAGGCACTTCACTAAGAACAAGACAATGATTATGGACTAACACCAGGCAGGTTTCCTGGATGAGGGAACAAAAAGTTCCATCTTAAGAACCTGAAGCAGTAGAGCAGAGGCCAAGAAAAGTGAGGGCATCTGTCCTCAGACATTACCAGACCCCACTGGAGCAGCCCTGGGTAACCTGATCTGAAGTCAGGGCTAGCTCTCCTCTGAGCAGGCATTGTACCACATCCTTCTCTGCCTCAGTGGAAGTCTTAAAAAAACTGGAGTAGAGCCAGCAGTGCAGAGCAGGACTCAGGCTTTCCTTGCTAGAGTTAGAAATGAGCAGGTGCAAGAGCAGACAGCTGTCATCACCATCAACATCTGCACGACACACTTATCACCACCCAGGCCTGATCTAATCCACAAGCAAAGATGATACTTCAGCTACAAAAAACACCACTATTTTCTTCAGTTCAGCCTCTGCTCCACTGCCTTACAGCATTGCTGTACAATGGCAGGCAGATTCTGGGAAGAGGGATAGCCATCTTCCAGGCCTGGCCAAGGCAGAATGAGTCCCAGTGCCAGACAACAGCGTGACTGTCCAACAGTCACAAGTGCTTCTGTGAGGGCAGATGGCGCTTGTCTTTGATGGCATTCCTCTTCCTCTTCTTGTTCAGGAAGCTCTCCAGCTTTCCACTCCTCTTCAGCTCTGCATATTTCTCAGCTAGCTCCAATTTCCGCTTCTCAGCTGTAGAGATACAGGGAAGTCAAGTTTTATACTGGAGCTCAAAACATCTCTACAGAGCAGCCCCTCCTCACCTCTCTCTCCCTGGTCCAGGCTTAGCTAATCCCTTGAGTACCAGCACTAGAACAATCCCTCCACAGCTCCATGGAATAGTATGGACACCTTGCTTCCAGTGCTTCAATTCCTGTCAGCAGTACTCCCTCTAGATCTTCCTGCAGCATGCTCACACCAAGTACTTACATTTCTTTAGGAAGAAGGGTTTCTTTCCCTGCTTGGCCAATTCCCTCTGTTGTCTCTTCAAAGACAGCTCCCTCTCTCTCAACTTCTGCTGTTTTTTCTGTGCCTGTTCCTGCTGTGTCTGTACAAAAAGGATGGCCTGTGTCAGCATCAAGGCAGACCTCAGGTCACACATCCTCTCTTCCAGTGCCTCCTCTCACAGAGAGGAGATGCTGCACTCAACTCACCATACGGTTCAGAAGCCGCTGAAGTTTCTCCTTCTGCTCCATGTTCCGGCATTTCTTCAGCTGCTTCTGAACCATCTGAAGAAGAAAGCAGAAAGCTGCATGACTGCCTGTCTGTCACCTCCAATGTGAAAAGCCTTTCAAGAAGTAGCCTGGGCCAAACAAGGTTCTTCCAGGCAAGGACAGGCATAGAGCATCACCTCCTTCTCCTGCTTCTTGATGCTGTCCAGGAAGCTGTATGTCTTCATAAATATTTCAGGCTTATACTCTCCAGACAGGTCATCAAATCTAGGGTCTCTCTGGACCTGAAAGCAGGGAAGGCAAAGGCAAGAGCTGTAGCCAGTGTTAACCCTGTTAACAGCGTGCTTACTCTCCTTTCATGAATCAGACCTTGCCATATTTTTCCCCAGCAATATTATGCTTCCACCATTGAAACATCTGCAATTGGCAAAGGCCAAATGCAACGATCAAGGTGACATCTCCAAAGTCATGCCTGCATCCAATCTACCATGCAACAGACCACTCCATAGGCAACTCTGCCACCCAGGAGTATCCAGGAACAGCAGCAGGAGTGCTGCCTCCAAACTCCTGCAACTCCCAGACCAAGAGCTGGCTGAATATGTGTTGTCAAGGTGATGGATTTGGGAACACAAAGCTATCTAGATTTTCACAGATTAATTGGGTCAGGTCATGCAAGAAGGGAGAGACAAAAAGAGGTCTCTAACTGTGGAAATTACCATATTCAGATGAACCAGCAATGGTAAGTCAAAAGTTACAATCAGATTGGAAAGTAAACAGGCATCTGAACTTCTGGAACTAGTACTGAACAATTACCATGGTTTGCAGTGAAACTGTCACTGCTGGCAGTCACTGCACCTTCTAGAAACAGTTGGGTGACAAACTCTCAAGTTAACCTCCAGCTGCTCCTGCACCAACCCATTGTTCTCCCCAGGGAAACATTATCACTGCCTGCACTCCCCAGCGGTCCAGCCCTCTTCTCCAGAAGTAGCCTGGGCCATCTGCAGTAGCCCCATTCCCATGTGTGTGCCCTGGAAGCACTAAGGGAAGTCATGAACTGGGGAGGGGCAGCACCCACCTTCTTCCTAACAGGGACAACTTGTCGCAGGAAAGGTACAGGCTTCTTGGCAGACATCTCCAGTGGCCTGAAAACAAGGAAAATGTATTTAAGAGGAGCAGACGTTAGAATGAGGCCCAAGCTAACATGTTGGGAAGTCTAAAAACCTCCGAAGAGTACTGCACAACAGATTATTCCAACTCAATTCTCACCATGATACCTACAGAGAGCAAAGTGACTCAGTCAAAAGCCACAGAAGGCTCCAACAACAAAATATATCAATATGTGGTTAAAACAGTCCCACACACAACCTAGAACAGCTCCACTGTATCAAGTGAAAACCCACCACCTGAATCAATAAATGTGCTGTACTGATTATCCCTCACATACAGTCACAGGATGGCTGGGGATGGAAGAAACCTCTGCTAAATCAAGGTCACCTAGAGCAGGTTGCACAGGATTGCATTTAGGTGGGGGTATCTCCAGAGAAGGAGACTCCACAGCCTCAGTGGGCAGCCTGTTCCAGTGCTCAGTCACCCTCACAGTAAAGAAGTTTTTTCTCATATTCAGGTGGAGCCCCCTGTGCTTCAGTATTGCCTCTTGTTCTGTCCCTGGGCACCACTGAAAAGAGCCTGGCCCCATCCTCCTGACACCTTACAAAACATAGTTGTAAGCAGCGACAAGGTCCCCTCTCAACTGTCTCTTCTCCAGGCTAATCAGGTCCAGCTCCCTCAACCTGTTGTCATAGGAAAGATGCCCCAATCCCCTCATCTTTTTTTTTTTTTTTTTCCTCTGCTGGACCCACCCACATCAGGAGCTCCATGTTTCTCATGTTCTGAGGAGCCCAGAACTCGACACAGGATTCCAGATGTGCCTCACCAGGGCTGAGTGGAGGGGCAGAATCACCTCCCTTGACCTGCTGGTAATGCTCCTCCTAATAGAAGGATCCCAGCCCACAGCCCAGGATCCCATTGGCCTTCTTGTCCCCCAGGGCACTGCTGGCCCATGGACAGCTTGTTGTCCACCAGCACCCCCAGGTCCTTCTCCCCAGAGCTCCTTCCCAGCAGGTTGGTCCCCAGCCTGTGCTGGTGCCTGGGGTTGTTCCTCCCCAGCTGCAGACCCTGCACTTTCCCTTGTTGCACTTCAGAAAGTTCTTCCCTACCCAACCTGTCCAGGTCTCATGGAATGGCAGTACAGCCCTCTATGTACCAGCCATTCCTCCCAAATTTATGTTGTCAGCAAACCTGCTGAGGGACACTCTACCCCTTCACCCAGGTCACTGATGAATGAGTTGAACAATACTGGACCCAGTACTGACCCCCAGGGACACCACTGGTGACAGGTCTCCAACTGGACTGACTCTGTGCCACTGATCACAACCCCCTGAGCTCTGCCATTCAGCCAGTTCTCAATCCACCTTACTGAATCCACACTTCCTGAGCTTCCCTATGAGGATGTTAAGGAAGTCAGTGTCAAAAGCCTTGCTGAAGTCAGGGTACACAACATCCCCTGCTCTCTCTCATCCACCCAGCCAGTCATACCATCACAGAAGGCTACCAGATTGGTCAGGCATGATTTCTCCTTGGTGAATGCATACAGACTATTCCCAAGAACCTTATTTTCTTCCACCTGCTTAGAAATGGCCTCCAGAATGAAGCACTCCATCACCTTTCCAGGACTAGTCTGTAGTTTTCCAAGTCCTTCCTTCTTGCCCTTTTTGAAGACTGGAAGGACACTGGCTTCCCTCCAGGCCTTAAGCACCTCTTCTGCTCCTGCTCTCCATGCCCTTTCAAAGATGATGGAGAGTAGCTCAGCAATAACATCTACCAGCTCCCTCAGCACTCATGGGTGCCAAAGCTGGGAATTTCTTCACTGGCCCGGTAGTTACTAAGACAGGCCAATTCCACTGTGGCCAAGCTCAGTGAGAAATCCCAGTTTAACACAGTAAGGAATGAGTCAGCCCCCAGGAAAATGGGCTGCACAGCATATGGCACATAGCCCAAAAGAGACTCCACAGCAAATCAGGACCCTGAGGATCACAGTGACAACCAATTAAGGGAACAAGTTCTCCTTGCAACACAGGCCTTCACAGCCTGATATTTCAGGCATACGAGGGGGCCAGGATAAGGTGGGAGAAGAGGGTATTACTCTCACCATATTACTTGGGTGTTGCATCTGTGATTTGTCAGTTCATCAGGCAACTTATCAGAAACATGAGAAACCTGTGAACCACCTGCTGAGAGCACCCACAGCCAGCCACAAGGGACACTGGGGCAGGAACACAACCTCACAGGCACAAGTTTTCCAAATCCCTCTTTGGGCAGCGTTCAGTGTATTCTCACATCCACTGATGTGGCTACAACCCTGCACAATGCTCTGGAGTCAGCTTTACACAGCATTGCTGAAGCCAGCTCAGTGCCAGGGGATTTTCCTGAAGCCCTTTCTTTAAGAAGCTCACTTCCAGAACAAAAACATGAGAGAAAAAGCATGTGGGATTTACAGCAATACATCACTTAAAGGATTAGAGGAATTAAACAAAAGCAGAATTATGCAAACTGTGTGGCAGAAATAGAGACACTGTAAGAAGATGTTGCACTACACAAAATCCCCCAGAGTCTTGGGTAAAAAGTAAAGCAGAAACATTATCCTAATCAACTCTTTATGGCAGGAGAAATGTATTTTGTGTTCTCTGCTTGTGTATTGAGCAGATATTCAGAAATAAGTTAGGAAGTGCCAGCGTAACAGAGGAAACCCATTCAAATCACTTGGATACCACTCTGAGGACTAAAAACCAGCTAAATACTTCAAAAAAAGGATAAGGGTATTGCTGTTACCAGTGGGGGCCTGTGGAGAACTGTAAAAAGGTATGATAGCTTTTGTTGTGTTGAATACAGGAAAAAAGTCTGTGACAGTAAGTACTGTAGAGAGGGGAAAAAAGGAAAATGAACACGGACAAGCCACAGATGAGAGCAGCAGCAGGATGAATGAAATTCCAGATCAATTGTCTGTGACTGTAACTCCTGCCAGTGAGAGCCAGGCAGAGGAGACTGATAAGCTGGAAGGGGTTTAGGAACCAGCAGGGCAACTATTTCAGGTCACAGTGGACACTATCACAGAGCCTGAGAGGCACACCATGCCGAGGGTTACAAGTGCCTTAATATAGAGGGTATAAAGGCATTGAGTGCCAATTTAACTGTCAAGTGACAGGTGGCTGCTGGGGATTTGAGGAGGACAGGATATTAAGAGCTCTGAAAACAGCACCAGACCATTCTCAAATGAAACACTATAGTGACAGGCATTATTGTCTAATACATTAAAGGAGATCTATGCCAGCTCCAAGGCAACACCACCGCTGTGAGGAGCTCCCAGTGTAATTTCTGGAGTACAGAGAGCACACATGCACATTTTTGTGATCACAAAAGAGGCTCTTTACCCCTTTTTGCCTTGTTGCTGCTTCACTGAAGCTTTGGTAGGCTTTGCAGTTTTCTTCCCACCAGTCACTTTCTTTCTCACTCTTGTCCTTGCATCGCTCTGCACCCGCAGGAGTTCCTCAAAAGACATGTCAGATTGATCTGGAAGAAAGCACAGGGCACACTTGAACTGAACAGCTTCTCAAGGCACTTCTCACACCCCAGCTCTATCAAGAGGGATGTCTCAGAGTTTGAGACAGTGACACAAGCATAGTGGTGCCATCCCTGTACAACTGCATGGCAGAAAGAAACCACTGCATCCCTCAGCCTTTGACTCCTCTCAATAGTCACTTCAGTCTTTACCACTAGAATAGAGCAGCCTCCCCCTCTCCCCAGGGTGTCTTTGCTTTTCTCTCCACTCAACAGCACACACAAGACCAGTACAAAGCTTCTACCTGGTACTATGAGCAGTACAAGCCACAGATGAGACTGCAGCAGAAGGATGAATAAAATTCATTCAGTGGGCATTGCAAATTCTGAGAGGTCACTTCCCAGTCCTGACTTTCCCGCTTTAACATTTCTTTAATATCCCTTAGCGTCAGTAACCTTTAACACTTCTTATAACCAAAATGTAAAATTATCATCATTATTATCATACTATTCTTCATGCTAGATTTACACCTCAAGGAGTTCAGAACTAACTGAAACTGCTTCAGTCAGCACTTGGATATTCTCATTCCGTTCCCTCAGAAGGGCAAGAAGGGGTTTGCACTGTGTCCCTTCTGGGAGGGAAAGCCTTGGCAAACTGACTTAGGTGGTGTTTGCCTGTCCAGCACCTCTGAGCAGTGAGAGGAACATGGTCTTTTTGAGCCTTTGCAATATAAAACACCCCAACCGTGGCCCAGCAGGGACAATCACAGCCTGTCTGTGGCCATGGCTGGTGCCTGACTGGGCACAGTGGCCATGGCTGGGTGCCAGGTGCCCACTCACTCCCAAATCCTTGCCACACAAACACGATACACTGCCCCATGAACAAGATTTGCGTGTGCTTTGCCAAATTCAGGAAGCAACGTGAGGTCAGTCACACTGGCTCAGAGCATGGACTCATCCCAAGCACTCTCATCCTGGCAATAACTAAGACTTTCTGCTTCAGAAACTACTCTCATCATCCAGAAAACATAATGGGCACAGCCAAGAGCTGCCTCAAGAAATGTTTTCATTTTGCTTGCTCTGAATGCTCAGGAACTCTGCTCTGATGATGCTCATTAGTGCTCTGAGGTGGGATATGGGAACAGTGACTATCCAGTCTGCTGCACAAGGGACAAAAGAAATGTGAATACAGCATGATTTCCTTGCACTGCTTCCCCAAAACACCCCCTTTATATGAACTCTGAACAAGGACAGTCAAAAGTACAAAGAAAGCATTAAAGGAATAATGATGTGGAAGATACTCTTAACACTTGATGAAAACAGACAAGGCACCATCACTTGCACTCCAACATTCCATTTGGCTGCAATTCCAAAACAATACTGCTTAAATGGCAAAGGCTTACAAGATGTCAATGAAAATAAGATAAAGACACCACATAAAAAGATGCACCATTTAGCAAAGGATTAAGAGGACATTTGGTATAAATCAAAGGAAAGGCATGCAGTTTCCACTGATAAAATATTTCAATACTGGTACAGGAGACCAAGCTTGACTACCTGAAACGTAATAGGGAAAATTATTTCCACGCAGTAGCATCAGTCCATGAAATATATCCAACTGTCTAACTGTAGGAGACTGAAATAGCCACTCATAGTTATAAAAACATCGTTGGACATCAGTACAAAAAAGGAAACCTGTTCAGGGGCAGATGTGAATGGCCCAGCAGGCATTCACTGCTGGGCAGCAGATCTGGCAACTGTGTGAAAAAGTTCCAGTTAAAAAGGCAGGATTAGCTTATTTCCCTTGTTCCTTGCATTCTTTCTGGAGGCCTTAATTTCCCCTTTCTTTCACTCCTTTTCAGGCCCTAGAATATAACTTACCTTTTCTCTGATGTCTCTATAGTCCATTTTATTTTCCCTCCTGCCATTTTTTCCCTTCATCCATTATTTTGTGGATTGTTTCCTCCTTTTTGCATCCCTTGATAAGCTACTGTTACCTGCTGATAACAGGGACATTTCCTGCTCACAAGCACAGCCTCCTCGTGTTTCCTCTCCTCCCAGACTCCTGTGACACAAGGAAACCTTATGCCTTCCTCAGCTGAACCTGTAGGGAGCTATACAACCTGCTGAGCACATCAGAGTGTCCAGGATGCAAGAACAGATGGCCTAAAAAAATACCTGATATCTGCCCAGTCATTCCCTGCTGAGACAAAATCAGTGCTGGATTCTAACATAACTCCTTCTGTTCCAGAAACAAGATCACAGAGGGCCCTGACAGATGGCAAAAGCAAAACTGCTGTTCCCATTCCCATCCAGCTGTGGAAAGGAAAGGGTGCCTGTCGGTGGTTCTCTCCTGAGCTTTGCTCACCATTTCCTCACCAGAGGAAAACAAAACGCCTCCAACAGACGGTGGGGCACCTTGCCCACCACTGAATCCCCACTGCCAAAAGCTCACCCTTAGAGATGTGCCTCCCACACAGCCCCACAAAGACACACCCTGGAGACCCTTTCACAAGGCAACAGTGACTCCTCACACCTGTGACACGCTCTGTTGGGCCCTGTATTTGACACCAATGTCCACTCCCTCACAATTCCCTTCAAGGACTTTTGCTGCATTTTTGGTAAGGGTTTCTTTCTCACCTGGATCGTTCTGAGAGAAGCACACCAAACTGCGTTCACTGCCTGCTGTGAACCACCACCTCCACCCCCTGAAGCTCAGCCTACACTGTGCCCACAGCCACACATCGCCTGCTTCTTCCACCCTCCTGGCCTGAGGGCCTCTCGAGCTCCTGCACGTCGGAACTCGCACAGAGCAATTCTCTCTGAGATGTCTGACATCTTCCTCAGCAGCCTGGCCTAGTGTGAGTTGTGTCGCTGCCCGTGGCAGGGCGGGTGGAACTGCATGATCCTTAAGGTCCCTTCCGAGCCAAACCATTTAATGGTTCTGTGATTCCACACACTTGGAAGGAGACTGGGGAGAAGAGGCCCCTAGACGTGTTTGTTCCAGGGACCTCTCACACGGCTCCAGCGCCAACCCTGCTGTTGATCCCGAGCTGCTCGGCTGGGCAGGCGAGGGAGGAATGCAGGAATAGTAGAGCGCACCGAGCCATGTCGCAGCTCGTTTCTCACTGAACGGGCGCCGGGAGCCGCAGGGCGGGCTGAGGGCAGCGCCGGTCCCGGAGCCGCTCCCGCCAGGCCCCCTCACCTTTCCCGCCAGCCCCCGCCACGCTCTCGCCATCGTCGCTGCTGTCGCTGGAGCCGGAGCTCTCCTCCGCCGCTTCCAGCCTCCCGAGCAGCCGCTCTGCCTCCTCCTCGCTGTCGGTGGCAGCGGCGGCTCGGCCCCGTTCCCGCTCCCGTCCCGGCCCCATCGCCCCGGAACGGCCGCGCGGCACCGCGGAACCGGAAGCAGCGCACGCGCAGGCACAGGCGGTCACGTGGCGGAGCGCCGTTTATTGTCTTTTTTTTTTTTTTTTTTTTTTTTTAAAGCAAAAGTCGCTCCTTTGTGAGGAATGAGGAACGTACACAAAGACCCTCGCGATATCCAACTAAGTATAAGTGTTTAAGTGCAAGATCTGGATCGCTCTGCACGGCTAGACTGAGTCGAGCTGCTGCTGGATTTATCGCAGTCCAGACAAAGTTTCTAAAACAGCACTAAGTGTACAAAATGAGGGTTTGCCGTTGCCTGCAACGGGGTCACTGCTGCTGTCAGAAGTGACCAGCAGGCGGAAAGGAGATGTGGTTTATATCAGTAGCCTGCTTTAGGAACGGTACAGCCAACAAACCAAGGGATGTCAGCATCGCTGTAGACTTGACACCTGTGGGAGCATATTTGGAATGTTGCATCCTATTGTCTGTTCAAAAGGAAACCGGAGGAACTGGGGAGGGTCCAGCAGCGAGTTCCCAAGGCATGCAAAGGCATCGTCCTCGGCTTCCTCGGGACGGGGCCAGCGGCGGGGCGCGGGCGGGGCGGCGGGCGGCGAGAGGCTATCGGCGAGAGCGCGGAGCTGTGCTGCCAGCCGCCCGAGATGCCGGTCCGCGGGCGGAGCGGCGGCGCGGGGCTGCCGGGCGCGCAGATGGACCGCTTCCTCCTCCCTGCGGCGGACACGGGGTAAGGGACAGCCTGGGGACCCCCCGCTCACCTGAGGCAGCGGCAGGTGATGCTGCAGCCCCCGCCCCACCCCGGGCCCCCGCTCACCTGAGGCAGCGGCAGGTGATGCTGCAGCCCCCGCCCCACCCCGGGCCCCCGCTCACCTGAGGCAGCGGCAGGTGATGCTGCAGCCCCCGCCCCACCCCGGGCCCCCGCTCACCTGAGGCAGCGGCAGGTGCAGGTGATGCAGCCGCCGTCCCGCCGCGCCCACACACGCAGCCAGGTCCAGGCGCGGTCCTTGCGAAGCACTCGCAGTACGGCGGTCCCCGCTGCGGGCCCGGTCCCGGCCCCGGCCCCTAGCGCTGCGGGCAAGGGAAGGGACAGCGTGAGCCGGCTGCAGGACACGGCCGCAGGCTGCCTGTACAGCCCGCAGGCTGCCCCGATGAGCTCTGCATCTGCTCGCTAGTCTGGCACCAGCAGAACAGAAGTCAAGTCCGTAGCAGTCCTGCTCCTGCAAAGAGCTGGGGCTCAAGTGGGCTTGTCCCTCCTCTGTACACTGTGGCAAAGCAGGATGCCCACCCCGAGCTTGGAAACTACCTATGACCTAGACTGTGTATGGGGTGTGTAACCACTGCCCTGCCTCATCCTTTTTGGAGCAGGGAGTCACAACAGGGAGGACTGGATTCCCTTTGTTGCTGCTGCCCTGGATAGCCACGTTTCAGACATAACCAACCCATGGAGCCAGGGACAGCACGGCCCGTTCCCAGGCCTGACACTCACCCACGGCTCTGTGCTGGGCAGCTGCCAGGTCAGCATCCTCAGGGTGCAGTAGGCTGTACCACGACTGACCGACCAGCTCCTCCCTGTGGTAGCCTAGATGGTAGGTGACACTGAGGAAGACAAGGGGAGTGGAGACTGAGTGCTGTACAGGGCCTGCACCGTGTCAGCAAGGAGCAGCTGCTGCATAATGGGGAATTAAACAACAGAGGTACAGAAATAAGCTGTAAATTAGGGAAGAGGTTTGGGAAGTGTTTGTAAGTCTCAGTGGTCGTGCAGTGTCCAGCCTGCATCCCATACATAGGCTTAATGAAGGGAAATTGCTCTTGGGATCTCAGATATACAGCTGTGGGGCTGTGGTGCAAGCAGGCACCACTCACCTCTCCGTGACATCAATAAACGTCATGTCCAGGAGATGCATGCTCTGGAATATGTCATCCTGGGAAGCAGCTTCGCCATCTGTGGGGGACTGCACAACGGGTGTGCAGAGGGCCAGGAAGGCTGTGGTGGAGGGGGAGGGTGGCCAGCGCAGGGTCACAAAGCGCCCACACACTGCCACAACCCGATTGCCCCCGTGCTGCAGCCGGAAGGCCTTGGATGTGCGCATCTCGCTGACAAAAGTGACTTCTGCAGGGAAACAAACCATTCAGAACGGGTCAGCAGGGTCATTCTGCCTCTAGCAGGACTGGCTCTCTAGGGCTGGCTCTCTCACAGCCAAGGGCCAGAGCAGGGTGGCAAGATCTGTGAGTTGCCAGCTGAGGCCTCCCTTACCCCTGCCTGGCTCCTCCTGGGCAAGAAGGAGCTTCTTGTGCACATCCTCTCCCACTTGCCCATCCAGGATGTCAAAGACTGTGTCTCCCTGGGCGAGCAGCTCCACCTGACAAAGAGGGAGATACTCTCAGAGACTGTCCCAGTCTCAGTGGGCCCTGGCTGACACAGTGGGTGCACAGTCTGCTGGAGCCATGCCTGTGCATGCAATAAAGGCACCAGGATGGGTATGGGGACAGTGACTGCAACTGCCCAGTGAGCTGGCCTTACCACGGAGAGGCCCAGGACCTGAGCCACGTTCTCTGAGATGTAGACCAGCTTGCTGTCAGCTGAGAGCACAAGCAGAAACCCGGGGAGCAGGGAGAGTAGTTCTGTGCCAAGGGCCGGTCCCGCAGGAGGAGCCAAGCCTGCGGGGGGGATATGGGTTAAGTGCTGTCTTGGATGGGGCAGGAGCAGTGCCCCACACAGAACCAAGCCAGTGTGGAGTACAGCAGTGCTGCGGGTACCTGGAGGGAACAGCTGAGCCCCCCGCAGCCGGAGGCACACCAGGGCCATGGTGTGCAGGTAGGAGAGCCGCTCCTTCTCCTGTGCAGAGATCGGCAGCAGGGAGCGCAGCGCCTGCAGCTCCGCGTTGATCTGGTCTCGGCGAGCCTTGGAGGCACTCTTGGTTGACCTGCAAAGCCAGCTGTCTGGGACACATGTCCAGGGAGGGAAAGGGACAGCATTTTCTGCCTGTCACTATGGGAAGAATTGTGAGCTCGGGGATATGGAGTGGAGATGCTCAGCACCGGTGACAGCTGCTGCCTCTCTGAGAGCAAACCTTGTGGCCACAGGCAGAGGTGCTCAAGCTTACCCAGGGGGACATGCTGCTGGTATGGCTGGCACCTCTCCTGCATGGGACCAGGTTGGACAATAACCTGTGCTTTGGGGGGGAGCCCATGTGGTATAATATCCCCATCAAACCCCACATGGATGGAAACTACATCCAGTACCAGAATGTTCACCCCAGCCCAGTACAATATGCCTTTTCTCTTAAACCACTTAGGTACCCCTGCCCCTCCAAAATCCTGCACCCTTCTCCCCATGCGCCAGCCGGCAGTCCTGCTGTCCCAGGCTGGTGTCAGCACCTTGCAAGGGCCATCACACCCTACATAAGCTGTCCCCGAGTTCTGGAGGGCCATGCCAGCCCTGAGGGAGGGCAGCAGGGAGCTCACCTGAATGGCCTCGAGGCACTGGGCACCTGCTTGGCCCTCCTGGGCAGGCAGCTCATCTCTGCCTGCAGGGGCCGGTGGCAGTGGCTGCAGAAGATGGTCATGCTGCCGGGGCTGGGATGTCCTGAAGCTGGCGGGGAATCGCTGCCTCCGTCGCCTCTGGCTGTGGCTGAACCTGCTGACCCTGCTGCTCCCGGCCTCCTTTTGTACCCTCCTGGGGTGCAGAGGCCAAGCCACTCGCGGAGAGAGTTACCTCTTGTGACGCAACTCCAAACAGCTCGGGGCTATTTTTAGCAGCCTGCCTTCTAAAAATAGCCCTTGCAGCCAGCTGCAATTTGAGAGGGGAAGTAATAAAAGGAAGCCAGGGTCTTTAAAGCAAACCTGCTGCTCAGGAGGGGGCAGTGACAAAGGCAGCAGGGATCCCCCTGTGGGGCTTAAGCCTGCCCAGCTTCTGCCAGCCCAGCAGAACATCCTGTGTCTAGCCTGCCTGCCTGGGAGCTGCTCTCCAGCATCACTGATGGCTGAGCTGGGTGCTGGGAGAAGGAGCTGATAAGCCAAGAAAATGCACTGGAGATACCTGGACCAAGGTGGTGAGCAGTGTCCCATGCCCAGAGCTGCAGCAGGGTCCTGGCAGAGGCAGGTTAAAGCCACAGCACCCCTGAACCCACGAGAACCCTTGAAGAGGAGTGGGGTGTCAGTGACCCCTCTTCCTGATGAAGCCCTTCTTTTCTTCCCAGAGAAGACCTCTCCCCTGCAAAGGTTTGTTCTCCTAGAGGCAGCTGGCATTGGGTGCTGAGCATTTCTGTGGCCTGTTGTCTCCCCTCAAAGCCCCAGAGATTGTGAGTCTTCCCAGGGACAGCCATTCATGGACAGAACTGAGAGAACTGGGGAGCCTCTGTGCTCAGCATCATGCAACCCAGCCCAGGGACTCTGGGTGCTCAGAAGGTGTTTCCTAACACCTGGTACCCTGCAGGGAGAGTAAGCTTGGTGCTTCAGTGCACAGCAAAAAAACTCCACCATTTGTTTCACAGCTTGAGAGAGAGCCTGTGCCTGAGGCAGCTGATTGAGGAGGGGAGTCAGAGCTGCTGGACAACACAAGGGTAGATGTTCACCCAAGTCCTTGCGGGTAACCTGCAGGTGCCAAGAACCACAAAGCATGAGACCAGCCTGGGGCTGCTCTCCCTCAGCCAGATGTGCTGTCACAGCACACCTTGTTTCCCCTCCAGGCCATTGATGCTCATCAGCTATCATGGTGAGGTGCTGCCAGCATGTGAAGAACAAGCTCTTGTCACAATTGTGGTGCCTTCTATTCTCTTGCCACGGAGTTTTCACTGCTTTCACGCCACTCCAGACCACTCCATTGTGCTTGCATTGGCCACCTCCTGCAGGCTGAGAAGCCCAGGCACCTCTACAATCCTGTGCCACCAGATGAGCACTTGACCATGGCTATGTGCCAGCCCTCCAGGCAGGCGAGACAGCCTGGGCCCTCTGCCACCCATTCCTGGCATGCAGCCACCACCATCTCGGCTACCCGTTTGACTTTGCATCCCAAGAAACACCCTGAGAAACACCCAAGTTTTCTGCTCTAGGCTCACTGCAGTTGCCACTGGAGCTCCTCTTCACATCAGACACCTCGTGCCCATGGGAAGAGGCTTGAGCACAGCCCTCTTTGTCACCCAGGAAGGCTGTTGCAGGCAGGCCTCCACCTCCAGCCCTGAAGCAGGAAGCTACAGAGCATCCACCTACCTGAGGCAGCACAGCCCAGGAGACACACAATTTTCCTTCTGTCCTCTTGCAGGACAGTACAACTCTGGGCAGGAGGCAGGTACCCCAGAGCAGTGCTGCTGGGAGGCCCAGCTTCCCTTCCCCACCCCAGGCAGGGCCGTGGCTCACACCAGCCATGCCTACTGCTGCCAGAAGCTACTGCAGCTTCAAGGAAGAGCACCTGGTTCAGTCCCCCCCCTCCCAAAACACATTTTCTCCCCCAGTTCATTTGCTAAGACACACAGAAACCACATCTGCCTCACCATTTATAAAACTCCCCCAGTTGCTGTTTTACAATGGGAGCTGGGCAGAGAGTCCAGCTGGGCTCAGGCCCCCACACTGGGCTCAGCTTGGAGCTGGGGCCTGCCTTTTAGTGCCAGGAAGCTGCCAGTGCTGGCAGGAGCAGGCGTTGAGGTTCCTGCTCTCTTGAGGCAATGCAGGAACACTTCAGGTTGACTCTTGACATCAACCCCAGGGCCGTGGCTGGTGGTAAGAGTTGATTCAGGCCCTTGGAAAGTGGCTGGGGACCAGACAGCACAGCTGCAGTTCCACAGGCAGAGGGAAGGAAGCTCTAGAGCCACCAGCAAGGAGAAGGGTCACAGCTGTGCTGCTGGGGCCAGACAGCTTTTTCCCCAGTGGCCAGCTCTGCCTGTCCACTCGTGATGCCCAAAGCGTGACAAGGGCAGAGGGAGGCCTAGCTAGGACAAGACAAACTGAGCTCACACATTCCTTGCTTGAAAGGGCTAAAAATTCATGCAGGCAGTGGAGCAGGAGGTCAGTATGTGGAGGGGCGAGGGCAGGGTGGTAGAAGGACGAGTTGTCTTCAGCCCTGGTTGGAGACAATGGGGCGGCTGATGGTGCTGTTTGTTGTCATGGCTGAGAGCTCCCATCTGTAACACACCAAGAGCATACACTGAGAGAAAGCACAAACACAGTGCCCAGGATTGCAGCAGCTTTGCTTCAAGTCAGCCCCAGCTGTAGTTTCCAGCACAGCCCACCTCAAAGGTGCACAGTGCTAAGGGCCCCAGGCAGCCCTCAGGGGCTGGAGTGCCTCAAGGACAGGGAGCACCCACAGAGTGACCTCAGCAAGGCACACCATACCTGATGTCGTGGGGAAGGCAGGACTGGTCCAGGCTGTACTGAATCACTGCGAGCTTACACAGTGTCTTCAGACTGGGGCCTGTGAAAAGAAGGCAGTTAAGCTACAGCAGGCCTTGACTGGACACCGTGGAGGCTCCAACATCATGCAATCAGTGCCACAGGAAACGGGGCAGAGCATCCCAGCCACCCAGGGACAGGCTGGGATGCTTTCTGTGCTCCCACAACAGGTCTGCATGCAGGAGTGCATGAAGCATGGCTGCACCTCTGGCTGCTCTGCCTTAAGCCAAATACACTGGTCAGACACAGCTGGCTGGCTCCGGGACAGCACCTGGAGCCATGTAGGGCACAGCATGGTGCCTCACAGCAGGGCCTGCTCACAGGTACCTTGGGGCAAGAGGTACAGGCTGGACAGGAAGTGCTCACGTACTGAAGTCGAGGATGTAGAGATCTGAGTGATCCATAAGGTCGAATTCATCACCCATTCCCTCTTCTGGAGATGGGCTGCAGAAACCAAGCACAGTGTGTCAGTCAGTGCCAAAATTCTTGTACACCAGCTTGCCAAGGGCCAAGCAAGTCCAGGAATGTTCCTGGCCTACCTGCCCCATGCAGGGGCCCTCTGATCCCTCCTGCCCCTCTGATGCCCCAAGCAGCACTCAAAGTCATCACTCTCCCAGCTCCTTGCAGAGTAGGCAGAGCTGCACAGAGCCAGGGAGCAGACACCCACACCTGCAGGCCTCACAGAGCATGGGGATGTGCCTCCCGTTCATGGATGACCATGATGATTCCAGCCACGAGCCTCCCCCTCACCTTGCCTGTCCATTACTCCTGTTCTCATATAGTTAAGATCTACTACAATTATTTCAGCTTGGCCACTGAGAGGCTGCAAGAGGAGTGTAGAGAAAGGAGCTAGAAAACATCTGCATGGCAGGGCAAGCACAGACATTTCTCAGTCCGACTCAGGAATCACTCTGGACTCCAGCCACAGCTGGAGTAGTTGTGCCAAAATGGGGATGGCATTTCAGAGGACTGTAAGTGAGCACTGAGCAGTGCAGCAGTCATGTTCAACCAATTCCAACTTGCTGATACCTCCATCTGATGTTGGTCCTGGAATGCTAATGAAGAACTACAACTTTAGGCATTTCTAGGGAACAATCTCACCTATGGTTTCCTGCCACAGTGGTCTTGATGGAACAACCAAAACACCTGAGACACTAGACACTACATCTCCCAGCACAGAGACTAGCCTGTGCTGGAAGAGGCAAAACCAATCCCATGGCTGATGGTTGTTCGGAGAATTTGAAAGAAAGGAAAGGTGTTTTAAATCCTGCTTTGGTTAGTGACAAACCAACTTAGTGTGCCCTCACTTCTTAGCTGGGACTGACCTCATGCAATGACTTCTCGCCCCAGTGTCACTTGTTTCCACACCTATGAGCCACTAAGCTTCACACTTCATGGGCCATGAGGCAGTACCTGCCCTCCCAGGTCCCCACAGCCCAGGCCAAACGGCAGAGCACAGCTCACTGCTGGCAGAGACCTGTTGCTGATGGGACCCATCTGCCCGGATACAGGAAAGAGCCCCTTTAATTCCACCTCATGTGCTTACCACATCACAATCTAATCTCACATCCACGTCACAGGAAACCCTAGACCATCCCTTATCTATCAAAGGAAAGCCAGCAGGCACCATGTCTGTGGTTTTAATCACCAAAAGGCAAGTAGCAGGGTAAGCCTGGAGTTCAAGACCAGGCAACCCCCTGCAACTCCCACGGTGCAGGACATGCCTTTGCCAGCCAGAGCCCAGCAAAACTGCTCATTCCAGCTGCAAAACAACTCACCCTGCACTCAGTGACAGCCCCTATTCCCTCAACAGAGCCAGGCAGTTCTAAGCCTTGTCAGGGAAAACACAGGCTCAAGCCAAATCTAGATCAGTGTCTCTTCAGCTAAACTCTGTTTTATAGCATTCCTTCTCCACCTCCTCTTTCCCTCTGGATGGTGTTTGCATGCTGAGGTGCTGAGGGGTTTGGGAGGAAACCAGACCAGGGCCATAACTGTGACATGGCTCATGGGAACACCAAGCTTCCTGGTCCCTTGAACAGGACACAAGTGATGGATTTATCCAGGCCACAGCAAGGGACCACAGCTGGAGCAAAAAGACCAGGCTCTGGGCAGGACTACCAAAGGAACAAAGTTTTTGGATGCCACAGGAGCAAGCAGCCTGTAGAAAAGCCTCTTCAGCAGTCTACAGGATGTGTGACTCCTGGAAGGCCAGGCAGGACACAAAGGGGTTTTGCCTGCCCATCCCCCAGTGCCATTCCTCAGAAAACTGAGCCTGTCGGCTCATCCTCTGAGAATCCCCGCTGGATAGCCCGTGCTGTGTGACCCCTCCCCCTCCCCAGCCAGGGGAGCACAGGTCAGGAGGCAGACCACTGGGAGTTCTCCATTACAACGACTTCCTGGAAAACTTCTTATCTCACCAGGCAGCTCCAGAATACACCTGATAACTGTTACAGGAAGCGAGCACAGGCCCACCCCCACCTCCCATTTCCCCAGCCTGCAAGACCCTCCCTCCAGTTCAAGCATTCCTGGCTGCCAGCAGCTCTTCCTAGCCCACACTAAGTACTGATGAACGTGCCTGTATTGGGGTTGAGCCTGACTTAAGAAACAGGCTGAATTCTGAAGTGGTTCAGTGGAGAAGACAAGGCACTGCTGCACTATTGCCTGGCAAGGGTGGAATAAACTCCAGCAAGATGGTGTCAAAATTGTTGTGGTTTGCTAGCATTTCCTAGGAGTGCCAAGGCTTAACATCAGAGTTCAGCTGCTGCTGTAACACAAATCTACACACAGCACAGCATCTGGGACCACCCAAAACTCCTGTAAAGTCCTACCAAGCCTTCTGCTATACTAAGCAGCAGCCAGTATCATTTGAGAAGACTGGATAAACTCAGCACCTCTGCAAAGGTCACCTGCACTAAGCACTCCCTCACAGTCACATTAATATCCTACAACTAAGCACACCCTCCCAGAACCCCGGAACCTGAAGGCCCTTCACCCTATTACACACTGGTATGGTTGGGCCATCAGCAGAACCTGTCCTGCCTGGTCCTCTGCCCCAACCTGGCTTCAGAAGCATCCCCTAAAAGCCACTGCCAGGATCCCAGAGAAAGCCCCAAAGCTTTTCAAACCTTGTAGAGAGCTGAAAGCATTTAAGATGTCTCTGCAAGGTAGATACTGGCAAGCAGGCCTGTGCTCCAGAGCTGCAATTTGTCATTCCAGACAATATCGAGTGTGTCCTGGTGATAGGCTACTTCCTTTCTTTTAGCAGCTGTTAAGGCTCTTGGCCACATCCAGCTGCCCTGCACCCTGACAGTATCACTTCCAGTGTTTGACAGCTAAATCCATAACACCAGGTCGCTGTTGTGAATGGAAATGTTTCTAAGGAACACTGGCACAGAAGGCAACATTGTCTTGTCATGTGTGTAAGCTCCTCAAACAGCTCCCAGCTGAGATGACATCCCACTGCAGCTTGGCAGCAGAATCCACACTTGCCAACGGAAGAAAGCTCTGGTGGGAGAAGCAGGGCAGCATGTAGACGAAGATAAGTCAGTCTGAGGTCTGCTCCAGCACAGCAGACTGAGATACGTGTCCTTCTGACAGCAGGATCTCCTCTCTTATCCCCACCACCTCTTTCACAGAAAGCCTGGGCACTGGAAACCCCTCCTGAACAGCCTGTTACACCCTTCTGTCTCTACACGTACAAGATGGCTTTTCACCAGAACCTTTACAAGCTTACATGACACCTTCAGTCTCTTCCATGGCCTTTTTCCAGAGGAGCCCTGATGTACATAATTACTTACACTTGTCAGATAGACTGACACTTGCCATGTGCCTCTGAAGTCAATCTGATACAGCGTGGGTCAGAGCATGAAGGGACACGGTGCTGAAAGGAGTGGCAGAGCCTCTCACTGAGCCACTTCACACAACTCACCTGGTACCTCCAAAGAGGATGATTCTGTCCCCCACTCTGCAGCAGCACTGCCGGCGGCGAGGACATGGCCCTTTCCCCTTGGGTTCAATCTTCCTCCAAGAAAGAGAAACTAACAGGAGGGAAAGAGTGCACCAGCTTGTCACAGGAGCCTGGCCAAGACCAGCTACAAGCAGGTTATGAATTCAAACAGATTACAGGAAAAACAGAGGCCCACTACCCCACAGACACCAGCTAGCCAACATCCATCCTCCCCCTTGACCTCCTCAGTAGTGGCAAAATGATGCACTTCTATGAGGTTGTTACTGGAGTGCCACTTAGATGCCAGTCACAGTCTTGGAGCTCTGCCTGCTGAGACAAGAGTTGCAGGTCATATCATAGAAACATTTGGGTTTGAAGGGACTTTAAACATCATCTTGTTACACCCCCCTGCCATGGGCAGGGACACCTTGCACTAAACCACGTTGCTCAAAGTCCCATCAAGGCCTTTCACTTGCACCAGGACCCACGGGCTGCCATGGCAGTGGGTCCAACATCACAGGGAGCTGCACGGGGCAGAGCTGCAGGAGCAGACAGGCAGCCTCCCTTCCCCAGAACCTGCTGCGGTCGGGATCTGGAGGAGGGAGACCCAGGAACCAGCTCCATCTGCTGGCAGGCTGCGAACGCAGAGCACCCTGGCAGAGGCGCATCAGCTGCTGGGTCAGCTCGGCTGCGGAAGGAGGGCGTGAGGAACTGAACCAGGTGGAGATAGCAGCCTTTGCTCTTGCTGCTCTCTGTGGCAGGGATGCTGGGGGTGACAATGCACAGGATTGAAACCTTCAGGAGCTCTGACTCTAGATAACAGATCAGCTTGGGGAGTCACAGGTTGGCTGCTTTCAGGTAACTTTACTATGAAAAGCAATTAGTAAACAAAATCAGTCTAACGACTGCAAAAAGTGCCTGAGGACAGAGGACCCCAAAACAGCTCACAGCTGACTGATATTCAGGTTACCAGCTGCAGAACCACCCCTTCAGCTGCACAGTTTGAACTGGTACCAGTATATGATCCTGCAGCTCAAGCTGAATGGTTTCTCCAGATACAGTCTCTTCCTCCCCTAACCTTATTGCTTTCCCATATTTTCTCTTCTGCCAGTACTTTTGCATATTTAAGAACAAGACAAAATTTTTCCAATGAAATATGTCTTCCAGCAATACCCCCTTTTCCACTTTCTAACTGAGATTTGGAAACATCATAACGAGGAACATGCACTGTAGCAAGTTGCTGTCAGAAGTCATTCCCCTCCAAGCAGTACTCCTTGGACAGCATGTTCCTCTGAGCACTCACATGCCTAAGGGCCTGGAGTACTATCACTGCAATATTATTTTATGTTTAAAGCATAAATACCTGGATTGAATTTCCAGAGGTCATGGAAGTGTCTGTTCAGGCGTGCATTGTAGCCACCAAATACATATAGTTCCCCGTTGTAGCTGACTGTGGGGAGCAAGCACAGACATCAGAGGGCCATCCAGCAGGTCCCTGACCCAGCATCAAACACAAAACAAAGTGGTGCTGGCTGTCCACCTCTGCTTATATCACCTTCATGTGCAGTGTGGTGTGAAAGGCTTTTCGGTGGGCAGCAGCTTTCCACAGAAACTGGGCTTTGTGCATCCCTTGCTAACCCACAGCCCCACCCAGCAGACCAGACACCCCTTCTGAGGCAGGCAGAATTTCCTTGCACCATCCTCCACCCTCAGCAGTCCCACACTCACAGGCTGAATGGCTCCGCCGGCCCTCCGGGAGCACGGGGGTGGGAGGGGAGTCCAGCCAGGAATTGGTTTCTGTATCAAATACTTTAATGCGGTTACAGTAGATCTCATTGTTGGAGTGAAATGGCCCAAAACGATCAGCTCTGCCACCAAACACGTACATTTTTGTTCCAATGATGGTGGCTGAATGAAAGTCTCTCCAGCGAGCTGGAGTACCCTAAAGAACAGAGTAAAAAACAAAGATGAAAGAATGCAGATTACCCAAGGAAATAACACATCTTGCCTTCTCCTGGAGAACTTCCCATCCTGCAGATTCCAGCCACACCAGCCAGAAGCTGTGAGACAAGTGTGGGCAGCTACCCCAGAAAATAGCAGATGCAAAACTCCCTCCACAAACCCAAGCGAAAAGCAGACACTGACCTTGGCAGAGATTAAGGTCCACGTCATGTTTGTGGTGTCCAATTTATGGATATCATTTGAAAAGCAGTCAGCCTGCAAGACAGATGAGCAGGTTGGTCACAAAGGGACTGAGAAGCCTGCTCACATCCAGCCCCAGAAAGGATGCTGTCCTACAGACCTGGAGCATCCCTCTGGAGCCAGTACTTCCTAAGAGACAAAGTGCTTGCTCAGGCAGCACGTATCACTTAATAAAATGCAAAGTCCGTTTCTTCTCAAACGTGTTTTGTCTCTTCCTGCAGCTTTGCCTTTATTTGGCGCTCAGTTCCTCCTCAAAAGGCTGTCCTGCACACAATACATTCATGGCAGAAACCTGCCTCCTCTCCATGTAGCAGAAGAAAGAAGCACTAGCAGGACAGTCAAACTAGCTCTGCTTAGGCCACCTAGCAAGATGCAGAAGCAAAGATTACTTCTGGGAAGCTGAACATGCAGGAGCAAATACACTCCAGGTTCTGAGGTCCCACAAAACCCATCTGCAGCTGGCTGCCTGGAAGAGATTGGCATTCACACAATGTGGACTCCTCCTCTTCCAGGCAAGGTAGAGAGCATCAAAACAGCTACAGGTTTATTTGGTCATGGTTAAAAACAAGACACATCTGAACCGGTCCTACTGCTGTAATCAATATAATGGATTTGGCACGCTATCATCCTCAGAAAAGAGGGATTAAGCCAGAGACTGCTGTAACAGAGCCCCAGCTTTCTTCCAAACAAACAGATGTGACTTTGCACAGCTTTTCTGCAGACGGGTGATAGGCTGAAATTATATTTACCCACTTCGTAAGATCAGACCATAAGGATTTGCTCAAAAGAGCATTAGGCACACTGACAGCTATTGCAGGATGAACTTTAGCTCAAGGTATTCTTAATGGGAAGGCAACCAAGTGTTTGCTGAAGGGGATCAGCAAGATGTCAGAGCAGGTAGACACTACAGGGGACATGCACCAGACTAGGACAAAAACCTCACAACAACACTGCAGAAAGTGATTTTTCTGGCTCATTTCTGAGCCAAATTAAAACAAATGTAGCTCAATATATATTTATTTAAAATGTGTATTTATCTATCTACATTTGGCTGAGAAACGAGCCAGAAAAAAATTATATACAAAAATATTCATATTCTTACCTCTTACCAGTAAATTTGTTTTGTGAAAATTAAAAAAAATCCACCACCTTTTGGGACTTGCTTTTCCAACCATCTTCTCCACAAAACAATTAGCATAATCTGGGTACTAATGCCATAACTTTACTAAATTACAAATGACAGTGACTATAAATACAAATACACCCCCGTGTCCTGCCTCTATCAGTGTCCTGGGTATCAACACCCTCTTTCCCAAGGGCTCACCAATTAACAGTTATAGAGACTACTCACCAGCTGTTCATAGCCTCCAAAGATAAACATGCTCTTTGCCAGGACACAAGCTGAGTGCCCATCTCTTGCCCCTGGGACCATTCCAGACACCTTTGGCGTGAACCACTTGTGCGTGTCTGAAACAAAACAAGAGGCAGTGCTGAGAAAACACAGTAGGTGCTGGGGTGGGATAGCTCTATTACTACTGTTCTTAATTTCTAAGGCAGAAATTATTCTCTCTTTCTCACACAGCACCTGATCTGACAGAGAGGCTGTAAGCTTCTTTGGGCAAGGCTACCTGCCTGAGCCTCCACAAAGGGACACAGTAACAGAAGTCTCAGCCTCTGGGCATGGCCACCGACTGCCTGACCTGACAAACAGCTCCCATTTTAAGTGTGAGTAGCACAGCACTGCTTGAGCAATGCTATTTTTACTGAATCTCTTGCGAAGTGTACTTGTGAGTCACTTATCAACTCTGCATTCACAATTTCAATTACAATGAAGCTATAATGCTAAGTGGCTCAACTAACCTCACAGCGTGGAGATGCTCAGTAACTGAGCATGACTGAGGAAAAAAAGTTCACAAAGCCAGATAGAAATCACTTAAACACAAGCTCTCCACGTTAGCTGACATGCACATCCCCACTTCTGTGGTGCAGCCCTCCCTGTCTTATCTGCCCCACTTGTTACATTCTCATCCCCTCTTCCTCACTGCCCCCCTTCACAATGCTCCCTGCAAGCCTGCACCAGCCAGATTCAGCCCCTTAGCCTGCACACTCCAGGGGTTGGCTCGATTTAGAAGATGACTTATAATCCAGCCAGAGCTGTTCTCCATGCCAGGGCAACACAGAGCCAAGCCAGCAACTCACTGCCAAGCGCAAACAGGCACCTGCCCCGAGAGCTCAGAGAGGCACAGATAAGCCTCAAGGCTGCAGGAGACATTCCCTCCCTAACTGCTGTTGGCTGCCAAACGCAGGGCTTATTTCAGAACATTATAACACTCAAGCCAAAGCATGAGGGTGACTTCTCTGAACTTGGCCTGTGGGCACAACTGTCCACCTATGCTCCATCTGGCACCACACAAAGGGTCTTGCAAGGTCAGCAGAATCCCTGGGGAGCCTCTAGTGAGACAGCTCAGGACTATTAAGTTCCTTTCCTTCCTGGGGCTGCTTCCAAACTCAGTCACTCTATATGAGCAACAGCTCACCCAAGTGCAACATGTTAAATTAGAGATGGAAAAGACCCCAATTTGTGATCTGCTCAGCACTCCAGGGACAAAACTGCACTCAGACAGGACTTTACTTAGCCTGATGTGACTCCTACAGTGGAGCTTACACTACAGACATGGGACTGTGACTGCCAGCCTTACTTTCCAGGAATGGCACGGCTGTGCGTACAGACAGCTGCAGAGGGTTTAGACCAGGATTTTCTGTTAATTTTCACTTAATGCTGAAGTGCTGGAGCTGCCAAGGAGACTAGGCAGGTCCCACTACAATGCCCCTGTGCACGCAAAGGCTTACTGGTGGCTTCTCAGCTCCATGTGTCAGGGGAAGGGGGAAACACTATGCCCCAAGCCATAAGGTATTTCCTGGTAAAGAAGAGAGCCCTTGACCAAGCACCAGAGCAAGCAGTTTCCTTGCAAGTCCAGCAAGACAGCTACTGGCCAGTATTTAGACGGACTTGCCTCCAGAATCCAGACAAACTCCTTTTCTTTCCTGACACTTGTGTCCATGCAGTTCCTGATGGTGCCTTTTCTCCAGAGATGCTCCAGCAGTGCTATGGAGAAGCCAACCAAAAGGCTCAAGGAGTTTATTTTTCAGGTTTATCTAACTTGACTCATGTCTCCCCTTATGTTGATGTTGCCATCCTGTCCCTGACTATTTCTGTGCTTTATTCCTCACTCTCCTTCATACTTTCAGAAAGAAGGACCACACTGCAAAGGAACCACAATTCTCAAGAATCCAGCCCCTTCTTGCTGCAACCTTCAGCCAAAATTAAGGACTAATACATCACAGAGAGAACCCTTCAGTTGTAATTACTATCAGAGAGAGTGTACAGAGCTGATAGAAGAATAAAAACCATTTTGACTATTAGACAAAATCAGCAATCTCTGTTCAAAGGCTTTTACAGAGATTCAAGCATGCAGACACAATGACCACCCTGCTCCCCTTCTAAAACTTCTGAAATAGACAGTGACACCATTTCCTCCAGACTGTCACTGAGGGACACAAAAACAAGTTGGGGAGCAGTGTAGGGTGTAGAGAGAAGATCTGACCAAGAACACTTTTAACAAGGAACAGTGAGAAGCTGGAACTTACTGACATCAAAAGCATAGAGCACATTGCAGGCTCCCTCAGTGTCGTTGCGACCACCCCAAATGTAGACGATGTCATCGATGAGCACTGCTGAGTGCCCATACCTCATGTAGGGCACCTCCCTCACGTGGTCCCGGCTGTTTGTCCACACTGGAGGCAACTTGATCCAGCGCAGAGACACTGGAAACACAAGTTTGAGCCCATGTCAAATGCTAAGCCTGCTAAATCGCTCACAGTTCGTAACCCATCCCACGCGGTGCTTTTCACCCCGTGACAAGGTGCAGAAGCAGTTGAGTAAACAAGAGAAAGCTGCGTCCCACCCTGAGTAGTAGCTAGCTAGGAAATACAGAAGAAAGCCCTCTGGAGGATCAGAGAATAAAAACAGACTCTGCTCTTCAACAATTCACTGAAAACGTTTTCACTCTGGCTCATCCAAGACTGTGAGTGAAGATACAGCACACACACAAAAAAATAGGGAAAGAACAAAAGAAAAAGTGTGCAGGTGACAATGAATTCAGACACTACTTCAAGCTAGTGAGATTGCTGAAGATACTCAAAGCTGGAAGAATAGGCAGCACAGGAATAATTCACTGCAATAACATTCACAGAACACCTAAAAGCATCAGTCAGACTTGCAGAAGCACAGTTTAAGTAAAGCAACCCAGTAGTTTTGTAGGAAGAGAATTGTTTGCTTCTGTTTTGTTTTTCAACCTATAGATGAGGTGGCTGTCTGTCTCCTTTATCCCCATCCATATCCAAGTTGTCCCTGCTAATCTTGTATTACTAATAGGAGTTCCTTGTGATTACAGGTTCCTCTTCCTGGCAAGGAAGCCTGTGTGCCCTGTCCAGCAGCAAGCCAGGACAGTCAACAGGTATTACAGGGTTTAATGACAGTGCAAGAGCCACAGCAAGTGTTACACAGCCATTACATAACAGAAGCAGTCACCTCCCTCTGCCTCACATACAGCCTCCAGGTTTGTTTTCTACATGGAGCTGATATAAAATATAGCAGAAAACAGTCTGCAGTTCCTCTAAAATACTAACACAGGGAAAGGGAGAAGTCAGGCATCTCAAAAGGTCAGCATCTACCCCACAGGCAGAAAGGGCACTGAGGAAGCAATCCAGTGCTAAAGTCAAGCTAGACTGGATGCTTCCTATCTAACCTCATCTTTGGAAGACTAAAGAGAGATCATTCAAATCTGGTATCTTGGCTTTAGCACTGGCACCTGACGATGCTAGCTGAGCAAGGGCTTGGGAAGCCACTGTCACCTCCCATGTGGTGGCTGCAGCATTCTGACACTTTAATATTTGGGAGTGGTAAGAAGGAAAGACAACACAAGAGCATTCCTTTGCACATGGTCATCATGCTTCCCCAGAAGAGTGGTGCTCTACTTGGCGTGTTCTACAACATTCAACTGTGCTGAGTGTGAAAGCCCAGTCCCTCTGGACAGAGGTGAATGTCACTGTTCACAGGATCCTGAGCTACACCCCTCTCTACACTGTGAGCAGTCACCTTGGCAGCCCTCTGTTACCAATGCTTTTATCCCTGCTGCACATTAGTCTTAAAAGAGTGAATTCAATGCTTCTTACAGACAAACTAGATTTGTCTACATGTAGGTGTTAGCAGAGCATTCAGTGTGCTGTCCAGTCTCCAAAACTGGTCACTGGTTCTCTGTCCTTGGCTCTGTTTAGCTGAACCCACCCAAGCATCTGTGCAGTTATTCAACCACCTGCCTAATTACAGGAAAATATTTTCATGGACCAGCTCAGTAACATCTTCAGTTCAAAGAGCACTCAATCAAGAAATACAGCCTCTGTCAGCACAACCATGGCTCCAACTCAGCCTCATGACAGGTCCTGGCTACCCTACACAAATGGCTCCAGTTGCAGATGCTTTTCTAAGCTATGCTGTGAATCTGCAAGATAGCTGCTACCAAAATGGGAAGGCCTCCCTCCTAGCCACATGCCCCTAACTGACTCCACTGTGCTGGCACCAGTTGTCAGATGCCCTCACAGGAAAACAGCTTATATGTCCAGATTTCTACACCCGTGGTCATAACTGAGAGCACCGGCTCCCACCCTACCCTTGCCACACTTTGGGCAGCTGAGCATGGACATGTTGCAAACTGGAAGGGGGACCTGAGCCAGCTCGATATCAACTCTCTGCACCTGGCTGAGTTTGTGTTCAGAGAGAACAAGGACAAACCAAGCCATTGGCTATGTGGCTACTTCAGTGAGTCCTTATCCTAGCAGCCTGCTGAACTACAGCCCTTCTGTGTCCTGCCCCTGAAGCTGAAAATGCAAGGTTGCACAAAGAAAGAGGCTCCCATCTACTCCAAAACCAACCATTTTTTTGCAAATTAGACCCAGACAGCATGTTACAGAGTACAACATGTCAGGCAGCAGCAGGCAAGAAAAGCAAAACCTGAGCCCAGCAAGCCAAGTGCTTTGTGCCCCAAAAGGACACGTTTACCTGCGTTGAAAACGTGGACGTCGATCTGCCGCAGAGTCTCATAGTCCTCTCCAGAGCAGTACCCACCAAAGGAATAGACCTTGTGCCCGACAGCCACGGCCGCGTGGTTCACCCTCCGTGGCCCACCTTCCAAGTGCACTGCCCACCGTAGCATTCCTCCCTGCAAGCCAGGCGGTCTTCAGGGCCCCCACTGCCACAGCCGCATGCTTCCGAGGCCACCACGATGCCACCTGGCTCTGCAACACAGACACAAAGCCAAAATAACATGATCCATCTCAAAGGTCTTCCTATGTTCCTTGAATGCCAGCTGCAAAGGTTACCTTGCTGTATCCTCACTCATCTGCCTCCCAGCTGGAAGCAGTTTTACATTCCTCTTGGGAAGGGGACGCAGGGCAAGGCTCAGAGGAGCAAGCAGAGATGTCCCCGAGTACAAAACCCCCCAGAGTGGCTGCACAGGCAGCCCCAGCCTAACACCTTGGGCGAAGACAGCTGAGGTCACGCGCCTGGCCGTGCCCTGGCCATGCACACATCATGTACACGTCACAACCATTTGTCTGCATGAATGAGAGCACACAGCACGAGCCAACGGTGAAGGTGAAAAGGACACACCCAGAGGGAAGAGTGTGCTCGTCGGATTAGTTCTGAGAAACAGCAGAGGAAAATATTACAACAAAATACCCAACAAAAAACCTCAAAGAACCACCCCTACATAAAGCAACCAACTTCCCCTTGTGGGGGTGGATGACAACATTAGCATTTGGACTCATTGAGCACTAGGGGTCAATCTAATTAGACACAAGAGAGCAGAAACCCCCTAATCTAGGTAGAAAGCTCTTTGCTAATGCTAGAAAAGGTCTTTTCCTCCCACAGCAAATCCAAGCATAGCTATGAAATATGAAAATTCTGTAGCATCATATCTTGTTAAGCAACTGATATCCTTTGCTCCTCAAACAGATGGCATAGATTATATCTTAGGGAAGTTACCACAGCTGATTCTTGCAGAGATTCTCCTTTGGATCTAAGAATCTAGAGTACAGTCCTGCCTGGTTGCTTCTGAAACAACAGGTCAGTTTGATTTTTAACAGTTTTCTCCCAGCTAAAAAACAGCCATTAGAAGAGATGTCAATGTGTCAGACAGCGTAAATAAAATTGCCTTTTTTTATTTCTTGGTTCGAGGTTATTGAAAGATGCAGTCAGCATACTCCCACCCCATACCCAGTTTTAGCATTTGCAGGATCCAAAGAAATTTGGGGATGCCTTTGAACGAGGACTAAATTCCCACACACAAAATTCCTACACTCTGTCCCTTTTCATTTTGTAAAGCAGTGAGTTTTGGCGAAGAGGACTTCCCTCCTGTTTCAGGTTTCTGAAGTAGCTGGAGGGCAGCAAGAGGGGCAGTGCCATGTTGTTCTGCTCCAGTTGGCTACCCCCAGCCCTTCAGTCAAGTGGAGTCACTGCTCACACCCAGACCCATCAGCATACTGACCACCTCAGTGCCTGGCCCACCCACACAATCCCATTTATCCCCACCTGGCGGAAGAATAAGAGATGCCACCAACAGGGAGCTCCTGGCATGAAGCAGAGCTTAGGCTTCCAGCTTCATCCACTGACTCCACAGACACTTCAAAAGCATTCAGTAACCAGTCACCTCGTTCCAGAACTCCCAAATGTCATCACAATTTGAGTAGTTTCTTTTTAAAGTTGTTTCTTTTTCACGGTCTTTTCATGCTCTGTACATGAAAGTTACAGCAACAGGACACATGCAAAGCCTGAAAAGAGACCATCCTGCAGCCTTATTATAGCAGGAGGCCCTCCTGCAAACCCAATCGCTCCTGCAGCAACCACCCTAACCTAAACTGCAGTCAGCAGCACAGAAAGTCACAGCAAGATTTGCTCCAGCAGGGGTGCTCTAGAAGGGCCCAGGAATAGCCCCTGCCTTCTACAGGCCATGATTCAATTTCAGATCTAGCAGGTTTGAGTTTTTTTCCTTAAGCAACTTTTTTTTTTTTTTTAAAGCCAGGCAGCACTCTTGTATAAGTCCTCTGCAAAGCTACAGAACAGATGAGTTTCCATGGAGCCCACCAAAGTCACCTTCCAAGCTATTTTGAAGGCTTCGCATATCTAAATCTGTTTCCTGCCTCAGTCACAAGTTATTCTGAAAAATCTTACTCATGTTTTCCTCCAAATTTCTTATTGCTTAAGCGATTCTGTAAAAGACTCCTTAAGGAGCTTAACTGGTCTTTATCACCAGCATCAGTATTTTGACCACCCTTTAGACTGAGCTCAATCCAGGATGACCAAGAGGATGAATCTTACTTCCAAGTTCTCTCCTTGGTTCCTCCTGAGGTAGAAGAGCACAGCTGCTTGGCACAGCAGGCAGGCATTGCACCAAGGCCCCTGCCTTTTTTGTCAGAAAGGCTGGGAAAACTCATCCTCACCCTTGGGAGTTCATTTGAGCCAGGTGCAAGGATGCTGGTCCTGTCACTGCCACAGGAGCTGGCTACCCTGCCCCAGCAGTTCTGCCATTCTGATCACCAGGCAGCTCATCCCAAGGGGTTAGTCTGGTCCACTGAAAAACAGCAGCTACAGGCCAAAACCCTGGCACTGCAAGAAAGATGCTGAGGTTGAAGCAACAATGTTGAAATGTTCTTTCCTACAAATACTGGGAAAGTTTTTCCCCAAATGAGAGCTTCCCAGGCGACTGGAAGGTCTGGAGTGGTGGCAAGGGCAATGGGATGGATGATAGTTGGCAGCGCTTCGCCTTGGCTCTGTCCGGGGATACCCCTTTAGAGCAAACACAGAGCTCTGCCAACACAACCTCCTGCTGCCCCTCTTCAGAGCCAAGAAAAGCAAACACTCATCTGAACACTTCACAAAGAGAGAATGACCAGAAGTGTGAAGTAATCTTTACAGGGTCATATTTTAAAAGGCACGGGAAAACACAGGATTTAACAAGCTGTCAGGGTTTTTCCAAACCCAAGTGCTCTTCTCTACACCGTAATAAAAGCATCCATGCAAATTCCCATTTTCCTCTTCTGCCAGTGGCCACAACCCTACCCTGAAACCACCCCAATGACTTCCTGCCATCACCAAGCACTTGTTTGCCCCTTTTCAGCCACACACAGTCCTGGCCTCCCCTCCTCCCTGCCCAGCCCTGTCTCCCGAGGATGCCTCCCCCACTCCTCCCCATGCTTTCTGTGCACAGCTCCAGATTCTCCTCTCCTGCCTTATTTATAATTGGTTCATTACACCAGTCTTCTCTCCCAAAGCATTTTCCTCCTCCAAGGCCCCTGTGTGAACTATCTGCAAATATGAGTTAGACATGTATTTTGAGAAAAAACTGTATTTTCTGTCCTACAACTATGGACACTGCTAAGTTCCATTTCAAATTTGATTTCCAGTGGTAATTTATATGATATAAATGAGGACATAAATAAACCACTTTTCAACCTCATTCCTATGAGGATTTCTTAGTAGGAGAAGTGCACTTGACATTAAGCTATGCCTTAGATTTCTTTAAAGATCACACAGGACACAGCCAAGGAGAGAGGGAAACAGCAAAATGGATAAGAAACAACTTACTAACAATTTCCCCCAACTGTACAATATTAGATTATACAAAATGCATTCTGTGGTTTCTCATTGAGGACACCAGCAACAGTGATGTAGGCTATAAAACACAAAAATATTGATAAGACAGAGGCAAATTGTATTAGAGAACTGGGAGGGCAGTGCAGGATGTGATACACAGAATCATGGAATCACAGCTTCTATTCAAGCCACTGCTTGCTTCCACTGACTCACGTTAGCTCCTCATTTTCCCTCTCCAAAACCAAACATCTTACTTCCAACCATGCAATCTTCACAACCCCTCATTTCCCTGGCTCTCACAATCTATTCAGAGATACAGTCAAGCACAGAGGATGCAGAGAAATTTTCAAACCCTGATAGGTCCTGTCACTATCTGCCAGGAATAAGAACATTTCTAAAAATCGGGATATGCTTCACCTACGGTTGAAGTACCTGATGCTGATGATGCTGGAATTAAGTGAGCACAGCAGTAAGTTCTTCCTCTGCCACAAAGCACCTGGAGCATTTCACTGCTAAGCCAGGGAACAATCAGATTTGTTTCAGATCTGCATTCTTCAAAGATAGCACCTATAGACAGCACTCCTTAATCTCTGGTTGGGCTGTTGTGTGAAGATGCACTTAATGCCTGAAATTACCTTCATCCCAACTGCTCCAACTTACACCTAACAAGAGCCTACCAACACAGCCTATAGACATCTGAGATAACTCAATAATCTCGCTAGCATATCTTCCAAAACTGTTGTGGTAACTTGAGCACAGTGGCATATATAGGAAAAAAGCCCCCCAAAACAACAACAAAAAACCAAACCAGTAATCATAGGTTTTAAGTCAGACTTTTCACCTGTTTGTTCTATTGGCTTTAGACTTACTATTTTCAATCCCTACAATCAGTTATGAAAATACTTCATTCAAGATAGGAAGCTACTGAGCATCTCCAAGCACAGTAGCCAGGTGATAATCTTAAAACAAGCCCGTATATCCTTGGATCCACTTCTTTGCACAAAGGGAGTTCACTGGGCTCTCTCATTCCTCTATGCACACAAAAGGAAACCTAGAGCCATTTCTAAAAGCTGCTCAGATTAGCCTTGCTGCAGCCAATTCCCAAAGCAAGGGGGAGAAATCCAGCAGCAAGTGGCCTGGATTTTCAAGGACTCATTGTCACCCCCAGAATTACAGCACCCCAAGAAGAGCAGCCTACCCTGCAAAGCTGCCCCACAGAGCAAATCCTACCGTGTGGCTGCCTCAGTCCTGTCTCCCAAAAGACACCAGCCACAAGGTTTAGTAACCCTTAAAATAGCCCAGCCAGTTCACAGCAGTCCATATAGACAGTTCTATTTCAAGCACATCCAACATACTGTTAGAGATAACACGAGAACAACCCGCTTTCTTCACTTGTGCTTGACATTTATCTAATGGTTGGAGTATTTGTGCTAAGGCAGTGTGAAACTGCAAGCTTGCACATTCAACAGCTTGGGCACTCACAATGCAATTCCAGCCCCAGTAAACTAGACGGTGCTAGAACAGCCCTTGAGCTCCTGAACTGAGGCTGCTCTGGAAGCTCATGTTAGCCACGGGAATCACAGACCACACTGCTCAGGCAGAAATCTATTTCAGCGGCCCCCCCTGCAGCCAGCCTCACCATCTCCTTATTTTTCACCAAATATTTTGCCCACTGCTGACTTACTTTTGCCTAAAGCCTAGCTGAGACTCTGCACCTACTGAGCTGACTTCTATTCTTCACCTTGCCTCCCAAAGCCCAGCTTCTCTATGGAGTGTGCCTAAGCTTTAGAGACATTACTGGACCCCCTCTTCCCCACCAGGAATTTGTCTCAGCCTGTCAAGCTGTTTCTCCCACGCCAAGGGCAGCCTTTAGGGGGAAGCAGGCTCAGGAAAGCCAAGCTGACAGCCAGTGGGGCATTTCTTGTTTTACACAGGGCTGCATCAGTTTCTTCCTCTGCTGCACTGACACTGATCCCCAGGCAGAGTGGTCTGCTTGGTTGGGCCACACACAGGGCAGGGTCACTTACCTCTGCCTGGCACATGGGGCTGGGGAGGACCAGCCATGACTGGGTGAGAGAATAAATTGTCTGAAAACACACTGTTGGAAAATATACCAGTTTAAAAATTTTCAATCAGGGGTTTTATTTGCCATTGCCCTAGAGGAAGGGAACTAAAGTTTCTTTCCAAGGCACTGTTCCTCTAGATGAGGCCTGATAAGCTTAGCATCTCAACAGGCTGGGAGTGGCACAGAAGATACACAACAGCTCTCGACAGTCATTAAGAGACCATCAACTCCAAACAACAGCCCTGGCTAGTCGGAGACACCTGGTTAGGAAAGAAAGGAGTAAAAAAGAGTATCTAATTAACATCGGAGTCGAGGAGATTCGGGTCCAACGAAAAACTGAATACTGGGGGTTGCTCGACTCTGGACCATTGAACTTTGAAATAGTGCATCTCTATGGATTTTGACAGTATAAAGTTTGGAGGGAAATCCTGTAAAATAATATGTATCATGGAATGATTCCCTCTGCACACCCGGGCCATGTGTGGATGAGATGTGGCACATCCTGGCCAGAACAACATCCTGGCCAGATAATAAAGTAATACCTTGATTCTCTAACATTAGAAACGTTGTTGGAGGGTTTTTGTTTTTCCCGCAGCTCTGGTGACAACATGAGCCCGCACAGATGAGAGAGAAGGTGCAGTGGAGATCATGCTGGGGCAAGGGGCAGCCTCCCTGACACAGACCTGCCAGGGGAGGATAGGGATGCATAGGCTCACAGAATCCTTTAAGGATGGAGAAGACCATCAAGATCACCCAGTCCAGCCATTAACCCAAAACTGCCAGGCCCACCACGAACCCATGCCCTGAAAGTGCCACATCTCCAGGTTTTTTAAACACTTCCAGGGACGCTGATTCTACCATTTCCCTGGGCAGCCCGTTCCAATGCCTGACTACCCTTTCCGTGAAGAATTTTTTCTTAATATCCATTTTAAGCCTTCCCTGACGCAGCTTGAAGCCATTTCTTCTTGACCTGTCTGTCACTTGTTCCCCGGGAGAAGAGGCCGACCCCCACCTGGCAACAACCTCCTTCCATGCAGTTGCAGCGAGTGATGAGGTCTCTCCTGAGCTTCCTTTTCTCCAGACTGAACACCTCCAGGCTGAGCTCTCTCAGCCGCTCCTCGCAGCACTTACTCTCCGGACCCCTTCAGTAGCTCCTCTGCCCAACTCCGGACACACTCCGGCACCGCTGGCCGCCCCTCCCCGCCCGAGCCCCCCTGTGCCGCCTGGCGGGCCCGGCTGAGGGCACCCGGGCAGGGCGGCGGCTCCGCGCCCCGGCTCTCACCGAGGGGCTCGGCCGTGCCTCCCGGCCTCACCCTCCCCCAGCCCCGGCACGGCCCGGCCGGCTCCCCCAGCCCCTGCGGCCGCGGCCCCAGCCCCGTACCTGTACCCGTACGAGCAGCACCGACAGCCCCGCTCCGGCAGCCGCTCCCGCCGCTCCCTGGGACTTGTAGTGCGGCGCGGCCCCGCCCGGGTGCACGGGCGCCCCCCGCGTCGGGGCGGCGCGGCCCCAGCAGGCCCTTCCGCGGGTGCCGGGCCCCTGCCCCCTCAGGGGCGGCTCCCTGCCTTCCCCGCCCCGCCTGGGCCCGGGCCCGCCGTGCTGCTCCAGCTCCGGCCCAGACCGAGATGGCGACACTCGATGGCGACGCTCGATAGCACCGGCGGCGCGTGCCGGCGGCGCGTGCCGGAGGCACCGCCCGCCGCGCCCGGGGCCCGCTTCGGGACTACAACACCCACAGTGCCCCGCGGCGGCGGCGGCGGTTCCGGGCGGCGGCGGCGGCACCTCCTCGGCGCCGCGCCCGGTGCATGGCGGTGGTGCGGAGCATGGGCCCCGAGCGCGTATGTCCCCGGGAGCCCGGGCCGCCGGAGGGCCCTGACGGCGCGGCGGGGTGGAGCGGCGATGAGGAGGAGGAGGAGGAGGAAGAGGAGGAAGGTGGCGGGTACTTGTACCAGCCGCTGAGCCAGGAACCGGAGCAGGGCCTCGGCGACGCGGGCCCCGGCCTGCAGGAGAGGCTGCAGGTAGCGCCCGGCGCCTCCCCCGGGCCGGAGATGGGGGGTACCCGCGGTCCCGACCCCCGCTGCCCGTCTTTCTCCGCAGATGCTGAGGCTGCACCTGCCCGACCCGCCGGTGGACAGCGAGGAGGAGAACGACGAGGAGGCAGCGGAAGGCGCCGCGGCTCAGAGCAGCCACAGCTCCATTCCCATGGATGCAGGTAACCGCGTCTCCGGCAGGACCCTCCCGGGGCTCCGCCGCGGTCTCACGGCCTCTCTGTCCCCAGAGCATGTGGAGCTCGTGAAGAGGACCATGGCCAGCGTGAAGCTGCCCACCCTGGGCATCCCTGCCTGGGCCAGCCAGATCTCGGAGGAGCAGTGGAAGGACGTGGTGCAGCGCACGCTGCAGGCCCGGCAGAGCCTCGGCGGCCCCCGGCCTCAGTGGAATTGAGGGCTGAGCTGTGGCACAGGGGCTGCAAACCCCAGCCCTCCCTCCACCCTGGAAGCACCCACTGCCTCCGAGCCAGGTGCTGACAGGACGTGCCAGTATCGACCTTCCAGTTTGTCCCACTGACATTGTCTGATTTTCCTTCCCACTCCTTTTTCTTGGTTCTGGCTGGTGCATAAGTCAATGTGATGATCTTGTGTTGGCTTTCTCTGCCTCTGAGGAGGCAGACTGGCTTCCATGCCTGTGTGCATGTGGGGTGATGGGGCTTGGCTGGCTTTGCCCAGATTCCCTCAGGACAAACACAGGGCTTGTCCCCATGCTGACAGTACCAGAGAAGTCACTCTCCAGGCTAGGGCCCCTCCTCCCAGGGCAGGGTCTGTGTGTTGGAATATCATAGGCGGAGCAAGATGTGTCATTCCAAGAGATTGGTTTTATTTAGTTCTGTACATACAGGGACATCTGTACAAAATCCAACACTTTCATACTATGTAATGCTCTACTGAAAATAAAGTACACCATATGTACATATGAACTGTAAGCAGCTTAATACTTGTGTCCAGGGTGTGAATGCAGTAGTTTCGCTTTTTCCCTTGGGAGGAGCAAGCCAGGTGGAGTGGAAGAGGCAGCTCCAGTTCTGTCCATTTGGCTGATGTGGGGAAAGGCGTAGGCAGAGATGAGCAGCACTAATGCTAGAAACCAAGTACTGAGCAAGGGGCAGCTGTAGCGTGGCAGATGCAGGTCTGCCTATGAGCAGTACATGTGGTGAGAGGGTGAGTGCACTCCCCCCTGTCTCACATGGTCCCCTTCTGAGGTGTCCAGGACACTGGAATGAATAGGCAGCAAACAAAGGATGATGTGAAGGTACTAAGCCTAAGTTCCCTGACCCAAAACAAGACACAAAAAACCTATGGGAACATCAAAGCTGTACAGCACGTAATCATGATGTGTTACAATCCTGCCCCTGCACATGGCACAACCCCAGCACTATTCCTCTGGCCAGGGTCAGGGGCTGCCAGCAGAGACCGATCATCTGCAGGACAGCGCCAGCCTCTGCACACCACAAGATTCTGTTCCCTCCGCAGGCAGAGCAGCCCACAGTGGGGAAAGGCAGCCACTGCCCAGCAGCAAGCAGGCTCAAGTGAGGGCACACCATGCTGTAGCAATCTAAAAATGAGGTCCTGGCTTACAGCGCAATGCTAAGCAGCCAGTTGGAGAGCCTGTACTGAAACAGGAAGGAGCCTCCTGCCCAGCCTGAGCCTGGCAGCCCTCATTTCCGCTGTGCTGCTCTGGCGCCATCAGCACCACCCAGTGCATGTCCACATGCCGTGCCAGGCGTGAGGTAATTGATTGGCAGCTGATCATGAGCTCAGACTAATGTTCAAAATAAGCAATAACCTCCCTGAGGTGTTTCTGAAGTCTCCTGACGAACTGGCCCGTTGCGTGAAGCGGAGGGGAGGTGGGGTCCTGCATGACTGGGGGGGATCTCACACCTGTGCTGGCCAGCTCCTCCCAAGAGATGGTGGCATTCCTGGTGAGAGCTGAGCCGGGAGAGAGCTACACGGGGCAGGGATGCAGGATACACAGGTCAAAACAGCCTCATTGGAGGAAAGATGTGCTCAACACCAGCAGAAGAATTAGAAGGGGTGATCCTCTGACGTGGGAATGGTTTACTGGTGAGGACAAGCAGATACACCAGAACCTTCTACAACATCCCATGCTGCTGCAAAGCACTGTCAGGGTAGCACCAACCCCACAAGAAAGCAGGTGCAGCAGGAAAGAAGGAAGGACTCCCTTCTCTATGACAAAACAGCCTCTGAGGTGGCACCTTGGTCTGGCACTAAATCTGCACCACAAACAATAGGGGTGAAAGCTGGATTACAGTAGCACCCAAGTGCTGCGCAAGCCCCTGGGCTATCAGCAAGTATCTCTAAATGCTAAGTTAGCACGAGTCCCTGATGCACCATGTGATAACTAACAAGGGCCTCGGGCCACAGCGGGTGCCAATGTAACAGGACGTTGTGAACTTTGCTCAGAGCACCCATGGAAGCAATTCAGCAGTAGTGCTTAGCTATTGATAATAATGAGGAGACAACTGAACACTCGAACTCAGCCACGCCTCATGAGGTGTATCCATTGCTTCCACTAGCTTTGGAAATGACTAGCAGCACGCGCTTCCTAGAAACCCTGGCCCTGAAGAGCTAAGGATGGGATACAGAGACAAGGGGACAGCTGCAGGAGTATTTTAATTGAGCAGGTAGAGGGAGAAAGTAGAAGTCAGTGGCTTACACCTGCTACAAAGCGGGAAGTTAATTCTGGGCCCACAATTAACTCGAGACATCGGGAAGGAGATGAGTCAGCACGGACCAACACAAACAGCTGAAGGAATTCACTTTCTCACAAGAGAGCTTCTAAGGATGCTCTAAAGGGAGGACTGCAATAGTATGTAGTGCTTGCACCCAGCTTTACTGGGGGTGGCAAAGCACTGAACCCCCACTCCACTGACAGGGGAACAGAACAAGGGGCTTGTAACAAAAGAAAAGTGGAAGTAAACATTTCCTCTGCTATACATAAGACCCTTCAGCTTTGGAGCTGCACCCCAAGGCAGGGTGGAGAGGCAGCAGAGTCTTCACAAACTCTGCTTCTGCCCCAAGCTCAGCCTGGGCTCTGATCATGGCAGGGCTCAGCTGCACAGGCAGCACAGGGGCAGCTGTGGCAGAGATGGGCACTTGTCTGGAGCAGCACACTGAACCACGTGTGACAGGCTCTGGCAACACAGAGCCTGAGCAAGGCTCCGGCTTCCTGGCAGAGTAAGAACCTGGTGGCAGCTCACAGTGAAGTGAGTCCTGCCTGGACTGATCCAAGCAGAGGTCAGGCAGGCTCCCTTCACGCCTGCACAACCAAGGTGGAAAAGCAGGAGGACTGAGAAAAAGCAGGAGGACACGACAGTGGTGAGATACAAGTTATAACGTAAAACCAGATCTACCCTGGAGGTATGCAGATGGAGTGGAGGACAGGCACAGCTCACCATGTTCATTCCTTACTTATACATGAGAACCGAGTGCATTTCCATGACCCCTGGAGGAAAGGGATGGGGCAGAGCTTCCTGGGCCAGCTCCTGAGCCCGTCAGAGAGCCTCTTGGCTTGAGGTGAGAAACTCTTCTGCTCTCTTGTGGGCCTCCAAGGCTTTTATAGTGTAGACGTCCTGTGGAAGCTCAGATTTCCGGCGCAGCAAAACTTTGTCCTTCTTAATGTCTTTCAGCATCTACAAACAAATCAAAGGAGTCAGGCATCAGTAGCAAACCCCTTAATGCCTTCAGCCTCTGACTCCAACTGCTCTAGGATGTGCTGGGTGGCACTGCAGCATACCCCAGAACAGGCTGAGAGCCAAACACAGACCAAAAGGACACAAGAAAGTCCCACTGGCACTTTTTCCAGAGTGAGAAGGTTAAATAAACCACTCTTCAGACTACAGGTTGATCTCTTAATGATCAGGGATGAGAGTAGTGGCATTTACCTCCAGAACATTCGGAAAGAGGCAGTTTTGGCTATGTTGATGTCCTGGCTGGATTGGGAGCAACTGTGAAAGGACTCGAGTCACCTACGCACCTGCACAGCCTCCGTCTCCACCGTTTTCTTCAGCAGCTGTATATCCTCTGCAGTCGGGGTCTCCGTTTCCATACAGCACACAGAAGGCAAGGGTAGAGGTGCATAATACATGGGGTACTGCAGACAACACAGACAGCTGGAGAGTCAGCACTCCATCCAACACCAAGCCTTCTCCCCCAGCATGCTAACACAGCATGGCACAGTTCTTCCAGCTGTCCTCTCTGGCCCCCGCAAAGGCAGCAGGAGGGACACAAACAGGGAAGGAATATCCTCTCCTCCCCATGCCCTCTGACTCACAGCACACTGCGTGTGCAACTGCAGCTGAGAGCGTGGTCCACAAACACGTATGTCCTCTCTATAAGGCAGTACTTGGAGGTCAGTGCTATGGAGGGACAGGCTGATAAAACCCTGCCAACATTCCCAAGACACTGCTTTTTGGGAGGGACAGCCAGTGTGCACAGGACTGAAATCAGGTGCTAAAGCCTGCTCACATGGGCTGAGGAAGCAGGTCAAGACCCCCAGCACATTCTTATCTCATTCATCCTAGGTCCTGTTGTTACTCACCTGGGGGTTCAGCCGAGCCAGCTCCTCTATCTTCTGCCACATTTCTTCTCGTTCCTTCATCCTGAACCTTCCCCTGTGGATAGAGAGAGCAAGAGCAAGTGTGAACTCCTGGGGAAAATGCAGCTTTCATTCACAGGATGACAGAAACAAGAGACAGCAGTGAAATGCAGGCAAGGGGAAGAGCTGCCCTGTCATTTAGAGATCCCTAATTCTGTCTAATTCTAAATCTACAGGTGAGATGAGGCAAGAAGAGGGGACACACTGCAACTAGCAGAGGGTAGGCAGGCATGCTCCTTGCTCACCTCAGAGCACAGGGCGGCAACAATGGGCTGCACAGGTACTTTGGCCCTGCTTTGTGCTGCCAGGAGGTAGAGCAATGTCTAGTTTTTGGGGTAAAGCCATGACACCAGTTTGGATTTCAAACACGTATTTTCCTGGTGTCCCACAGATGCAGAGAGACAAACTGTCATTTCCAATAGAGCTGGGGTTCCACTGCCCACTGTTCCTTCTCTTTGTAAGACACCAGAGAGCTGCCCAAACACCCCTGGCACAGCTCTTGAACTTGGCACAGATACTGGCACACATTTGAAATGACTGTTCACCAGGGCCACTTATAAATCCCAGGACAGTGAATGTTCCTTACAAACCCAGGTGAGCATCCACCACCCCTTGTTATTCTCTTCTGCATTTTAAACACCTGCCCTAAAATCTCTGCTTTATTTCTGATTTTGACTATCTGGCTTTCATCCCAGCTACTGGTCGCTCTAGTGCCCTACCTATCCATGTTAAGGAAATTCTTATACTCTGCAATCACATCACACTCTTGAAATTCATATAAGCTAAGAATGAGAATGAAGCTGCCAAGGTTTCAAGCATCAGATTATTCCACCAGAAAATACAGAATCACAGAAAACCATCCAACAAACCAACCCCAAAACACCCAAATGAGTAACTCATTCAGGACAAGACACTATCTGCCCCAATTTCCTCACTGGTTTTCTTAGGGATTCTGATAATCCAAACAGTTTCAGTATATCTGGGGAGATTAGAAAGGTGCATTCAGTCCATTTGCACTGAACAGCAGAGAGACAGCCCTGCCACATGTCCCTAAAGAGTCTGTCCCTCATGATCACCCTGGCTGTAGCTGCACAGCTGGTGGTACAGTGGTGACAGGCCTGAGCTGGCATGTCACTTGTAGGCATGTTAACTAATTAAAAATGAGGCTAAGCTATAATCAAGCCTCTCAACATCTGGTTGCAGCCTAACAGTGAACCTACAAGTTCTCTTTCCCATTTCCTATTTGCTGAGTTTGTTTACATGTGAAATCCCACACATGCTATTTTCTAGCTCACAGCACAAGGTTTTCTGAAGCCTAATTAGGCACAGAGGCACTAGACAAAATAAAAAGAAAAAAAATCATCTTAACATGAACAGAAAACAGTGCAGCACTACCCATCCTTTTACTGGACAGTTCTGAGCTGGTTTGTTGAGCTTTTTCAGAACAATTCTCCACCAGTCACACACTAGTGCTGGGAACAGTCACCTTCAGCAGGTCAGCGCTAAACAGGGAGAGAAAGCTCCTGATGGAAACACTAGGTAGATCTTGTAAGAAATGTGCTGTCACTGTGACTTAAAATATATGTGAAGATATTTGTGGGCTTCACAAACGCCCTAGAATGGGAAAAAAAGAAATCTTGCTTGCTCCCATTTTAGATCTTAAAAAAACCTTAATTTTTCCATAAGCAGGTTACCCATCAAGTTCTGATTCATGTATCAACTTATTACTTATTATCAAGCTATTTACTCCTATTTCACAAAACAACAGAATGTACTCCAGAGTTCTCCACTCCCAGCAAGGAGTAGCTCTGCTCTCCCCACCATCAGCCCTGGTTCATCCAGGAAGGAGGACCACTATTTTATGTCACTAAGTCAGCAGAAAACAGACCCTTCAGGAAAAAAAGTTTTCTTCTAGCTTACTGGACTGACTCAGCTCACCAAGCCAAGCCATAGAAACATCAAAATCAGCACAAGGCAGCAGAAAAAGTGGAGTTCTTTCCTCTTTACAGCACCATGGCACAGGTACTCACTGAGCTCAGATTTTATCCCCACCATTTGCTCTTTGAAATTGCAGGAATTATTCCATCTTTATAATTGGAAAATTGAAAGCATCCTGTGGCATGAAAGATGCATTATGTCCACTGCAGAAAAACTCTTCAGAAAAGTCTTTCTAAAGCAATAGGATTCTACTGACATCACTACAACATTTATGACCTGGTAAATATTTCCAAGGCAGAACAAAGCTGAGTATCCTCTACAAGGCAATCTATTTCCTTATGACTCAGCAAACTCTGTCACTCTTTTCTAGACTACCCGTTTTAGCAGGACTGAAAGGATTTTTATCAGGGCACACCTCATCCCTACTTAGACTTATGGCTAAAGAATCCTACTTTTGGACAAAATTACTTATCACCTTTCCATTTCCCCTCTGCCTTCTGGCATCTACCATCTTTTACTGAACCCCAAGGAGACTTTAGGATGAGCTCAAATTACTTGTCAAAAACCTCTTACTCACTTCTGTTTCTCTGCCTTGTATTGCTGTGTGCAGTCATCAAAAAGCTTTTGGTTCATCTCCATGAAGAGCTTCAGTGCATTGTAGATCAGCCCATGAATTGTCCTGCAAAGGAATGAGGAAAGGAGAACAAGTCATGGTGGGCAGGTTCTTAGACCTGAGCTGGTACCAGCAGCACAGACAAGAGGTAACAGCAGCAGCAACTCATTCTATAGCAATGTGACAAAAGATTCTCACACAATCCCAGCTCTTACCATGGCAAAACCCCTTCCACAAACACAGCAGGAACTATACAACAGGGAAAAAGAGATGGAGAAAAAAGAGAAAGACCCTGGGACAGGCCTGCTGTGGTCAGATTAATGAGTGCAAAAACATGCATTCACATGTTCATTTCTTGTAGTTAGAAGTGGGAAATGAAGGATGCTAGGGGCCTGTTCAGGGCTGTTTTCAAGGGGGCTTTAGTTCCTCCCACAGTTCACACCACAGATACACAATGACTTTTTTGAGCTGCCAGTATTTGGTCATGAGCTCTGCAACTCAGCTGCCCAAAACACAGACAAGGCAGCAGCCCCATAGAGATGGGAATCAGCCCACAGAGTATCACAGAAGGAAAGTCAACTCTGTGCCAGCAATTTATGGATAGATTGCACTGTGTGTGAGCTCCCTATGGGACAAAGACTCTCCTAGGGAATAAAAAAAAGTGTTGAAGCTGTCTCAGAAATACCTGACCCAGAGGCAAAATACGAGACTCAGTAGATTAAGCTCTGTCTCTACCAGCTCTACAAATGAAACATGGAAGAGAGATGCAACCCTGCGGGACTTAAGCAAGCTGTCTGACCAAGTAGAGAAACTATGGGAAGGAAAAGAAGAATCTGAGATACTCAACCTGCTCTGAAAAGATGTGGCTATTGCTTAAACAAAGACAAGAAAAAAGAGGAAAATACTTTCAGGACTTCTGCGATACCACTGGGAAGCAGACCAGAAAAGACAGAAACAGCAGAATCATGAATCTTGGCTGCTGCAAGGACACAGAACTGGTGAATTGATTTCAGACAAGAACATGAAGTCCTTTTCTGAGGTCTGGACTTTTCCAGCCTCCCTAGAATTAATTTTTAGCTAATTCATTAAAGGAAGTGTGTTAAATTAAATTAATTAAACTTGAATTAACCAGGTAAGGAATTAAATGAAGAAGAAGTCAGAAGACAGGAAGTTGATAAGAGAACCATAAAACAGAGTAGTGTCTAGGAATCAGACACAGAGGACAATATTTGACATGGACAGCTGCCCAGTTCTGCTTCCTCTGTTATTCCTGTACTCAAGGAGTCAGGCACTGCATTAGCCAAGTTCTCTGGTTGCAGAAAACATAAAGATGGGACATTAGTTAACAAGCCAGAAGTCAGATGGAAAATCTACTGCACACCTCTGAGAGACTGGCAACATCAGTGACAGGCAGATACCAAACTGTATGTAGACTCAATGGCCCCAAGGCTGGTAAATGCAGGTGCCTCAACCCTTGCAGAAGCAAGCCACTGGTCTGCTGTGGCACTTTTTCATGGTGTGGAAAGATGGCTGGGGGTAAAAGCAGGATGTGAATATAACTTTTCAGTTTCCTCTAACAGAAGCTATAACAGTACAGGAATTATAGAGTAAAATGCAGCTGCTGCTCCCTCAGTGGAATGCTGCTGGCATGCTGAAAGCCTGCTCCAGGATGGTTCCTCATACACACAGCCTGCAGCCCCTGCTGAGGGGCATGGAATGGAGGGTGGAGCAGAGTGGAAACACCACGGCCAAGTTCCATTAGAGTCCTGGCAGGGAGGGGAACTCGATGGTGCTTTGCAGCTGATAAACTGCACAGAGCCTGTCAGCCAAGGGAGATAGGAGATGTCTTGTGGCTGAGCCAGGAACTGTGGTGAAATCACCCTCCTGGGATGAACCTGGTTCATTATAACACAGCTGTATTAATGCACAGCTCCATTCCAAAGTCACCCACCCCTTATGGGTATGCCCATATGGGTATGGCATGCCCACCCCTTACTGGGCACCCACTCTGTGCTGTATTGCCTACACCCTTGAGACCAAAGCAAGAGAGTTTTACACCCATCAGTAACAAAGGCAGGGTATGACTAGGAGTCACTCAAGCTCCACCTAAACATAAAGAAATAATATAAAAGTAAGCTGAGAATAGGGGTAAGTTAGGGAAGACTCCATTCTAACTGCTGGGATAGGTCAATAGGCTAAACCCATCTTCTTCCCCTGTGGGTAAGAAATGTACTCTGGGCACACTGGGTACTTTCATTGCGAATTAGAGCTTCTCTGTGAATTGCTTTGAATACATTTCTGCAGTCAGCTGCTATCACTGGCAGTCCTTGAACCTTAACCTGTCACAATTTTCTCCTTATTAATAAGGAGTGTTATTCTATGAACTGTTAGTGTGAGTCCTTTCCAGTTGCTGGCAGTCACCAGTAGCGGTGAACATAATCAAATAAAATAGAAGACCTGCTGAGGGGTCTCTCTCATGCTGTTGGCATATTTTCCTGAATAAGTCAGTTGAACTGATCCAACAGGACTGTTCAGCAAAGGGTCCCCCTAATAGCACACTGACAGAGTGGTTGGGCACAAGGGTCTTGGCCTTCCTGGGGTGCTGACAGACAAATCAAACACAGAGGAAATCTCTCCTTTTCACGTGATACAGACCAATCCCACCAACAGTCCCCCTGGCTCAGCAGCTGTCGCCACCAAGCACTATGCATTGTTGCACTGCAGCAGCATGCCCCAAGATGGCCAGTGGGTCAAACAATCCAGCATGCACAGCAAGTGTCAGAGCATGGGGGAAAACCTACTTGTTCCAGTGACTCTTGGAGTTCTTGTAGAGTGCTGGAAACATGATTGGGAGGATTTTGGCTGCATTATCGCTGATCAGGCTCATGATATATTCATTGTTCCAATAGTACAGCGCTCGCTCTGCCACCTGCAGTGGGAGAGAAAGCCATCCTTGAAGAGGTTCCTTCCAGTAACACCCATGGTGCACAGGGAAGCCACCACCCAACCAAGGAGCCCACATGATTCCTCACAGCACAGGGATGACCTTCATAAATGTCTGTGAGGTCATTCATCCCTTCTTCACCTTAGTCTCTGCCAGACACTTCTTACTTTTCTGAGAAAAAACTCATGTTCTTGAATAGACAAGCCTACTGTCAACATACTAATGACTTCAACACCCTTTACACAACACTTAAGGACAGGAGTGTCATCTACTCCAGGTCCCAATTCACATTAGCTCCAAGCCTTCTTCATTTCCTCAGACTGTCCTCTGTAAAGCTCCATTCCTCCCTGGCTTTCCCACAACAAGAGTCTCTCAGAGCTTTGAAGCATGCTTCAGTCACCAGTTCAACCCCCTGACTTAGTAAGGGTGAAAACATGGAAAATCTTGGGGCAGGCATCCTGCTCTAACAAGACAAACAAGTCTGACAAGTTTCCACACAGTGACAGACAATGCAGGCTAATTTCTGCATTTGGTGCTAGCTTGAGAATGGCTTAAAAACCTAGGAAAAGAGACATCCAGACTTAGTTTTATATTTCAGATGATGGAGAACTTGTTATATCCCCCTAACATATTGTTTCACATATGTAAATGAAGTGAAACTCACTTTGTGTTCACTTACTTAGCTTTTGGTTTTTGAAATCTGGTTAAACCTTTGTATGCTAGATTAACACACAATCCACTCAGAGAAAACTCACTCCCACCAAGGTGCTCCGGTTCACCAAGAAGTCAATTCCTAATTTTGCTCTTCAGACAAGCTGTAGACTGTTCAGCCTGACCATATGGGACACCTTTGGAGTTAATTTTCTTAGGCTGCAAAGTGTTTGCACCTTCTGCAGGTTTCTCAGTATTGTCCTTCAGTTTGGCAGCAGATGAGGGCTGCTATCAAGTACAGGATGTCTCTCTTCTAGCCTTTACCCTGCTTTATTCAAGCTCCTTAGTTCCTTCTGGTAGCTCCCTCCACACCCAAAGGTCACATTAGTCCTTTGGCTCCAATCACCACACCAGTAATCCATATCCATCTGGTTTCCATCATGCTCCCCTAGCCTTTTACAGGAAAATTATTTTTTACATACACATGTGACCTAGACTGACCTTCTTTTTGGCTTGTAAACACATGACTTGGTACCTCTCTATACCAAAAGACAGACTGAAGCCAGCCTGCCTCACTGTGCAGGCACTCTCACTTGGAAGATGGCTGTATCACTACTTCTTTAATGATCCACCTATACCTCAGTGAACCATCTGTTTCCCTGGTAAGCTTCTTGTTCCTGGGCACTCTTCATGGCAGTCTAAAACAGTGAGCCAAGAACATCTGCTAGGAACTACCAGCAGGTCCTACCACCCTGTACATTTTACACCTCAAGACTCCCATCCACAGAGGTTGTATTAGCCGGGAACTGCAACCAGTTTCCCTGTTTTTTTCCAGTGAAAACAAGGAAGAAGCAGACTCCAGCACTCTTCCAGTATACCTCACCCTTTACTACCTATGCCAGAATAAAACAAAGGACCTTCTCTGCACAGTCTCTTTGGTTGGCCTCCTTCCAATACTGCAGAGTGCTTGGTTTTACTTCAACAGGGTGACCTTGGATGGATCTCCTCTGTCCTTGCTAGTCAAAACAGGAGGTGGCAGAGCACCTGTGCTCCAGCCCCAGTCTGCTGCAATACATGGTGCTGCATAGCACAGAACAGCAGGAGAGGCTCCACTGATTTGCTGTTTTCTCTTTGGATGAGCTCGTGCCCTGGTTGTGGTGAGAATTCTCACTGCTTTCCACCACATGTCACCCCAATACTCACCCTGGTTACACCCCCACAAATACAAGCCCCAAAACTGTGGTGTCATCCCTCACATACCAAGTGGATTACAAGTCAATGCTTTATCCTCTCCCTGAGCTGCAACCTACCTGGAAGTGTGGGCTGGAGACACATTTGGCCAGCTGCCTGAACAAGGGCTCCATAACTTTCACAAACTCAGATGGCTCAATCACATCCAGGATCTCCTCCAGCTCATTTAAAAACATCACCTCTTTGGGACTGTGAGTTTTGGGCCAGAACTTCAGCAAGCCCACAATCACCTGAGTGGGGAGGGTACAGAGACAATGTTAGATGCTGAAAGTTAACACCAGCTGCAAAATAAATTTTTAAGTGTCTGGTCACAACAGCAGAGGGAAGGAATGAACAAAATAGACTTTCTCAGAAAGTCTGGGTGGGTAACTGGAGAAGAAAGAAGACAAAAGCCCAAACTCTGCCACATTACATTCATGGCAGCAGCTCTGCCTAGGCTGCTACAATTTCATATTACAAGCACAAAGTTTAGAATCACTTTTTATCCCCAAACATAGCTTAACACAGAAGGGTGAAACTGGAGTGGGCAGCAGCTGGCAGACAGTGCAAAGCAACCATGGAAGATCAGCTAACAAAATTGGAAATGCTATGGAGAAGGTCTCTGAAGAGTCATTATTCAAAACACTACAGAGCTTGAATACTGGGGAGCACCAAATAAATAATGCAATGGATGGGTTTGGGAAAAGGAAAGGAAATACTACTTCACACAAAACTAACTGGATTATGGAACCCATTCTTGCAAGACTTTGTGGAGACTCAAAGTCCAGAGACTCCAGAACCGAGTTTACACCTAATGGTTATAATTAAATATGACAATGCAGATGCAACTTCTGGCTGAGTAAAACTATTGCTTACAAGATTAGGGAAGGGCTATACCTCACTAGATTTTATTTCTTTTTAATACTGCTTCCTGTCCTACCCATCTGCTTCTAGACACTGTAAAGGCAGAATCCAAGATGCTGCAGACCTTCACTCCACTGGAAGAAGAAATGCTTACTCTGTGGACTCTGGAGTCACACACAGCTGGCCACAGGAGTTGCCCTTTCAAACCTCTGTACTTCAGCTACCTGATCCTGAAGCCAGCACTTGAAAGGAAGTCCAAAGCAGCAGAGGAACAGTAGTGTGCAATGCAACAGCAGGATTAGAGATATCTGAGCATTATGTTCCTGCCAACTCAAGGCTTGAGAAGCCAGCAGTTTGTTATCATCAATGTTTGTCATTACTCATGTCTGCCATTCAGGCAAGAGTTAGCTTCAATGACTCAGAAGTAACTTCTCCTACAACTAAGGTGGTGTGAGGTGTGTGGACTCTGTTTGCTCTTACTGAGCACATCTGAGCCTTGCTCACCTGGTAGTCTTTCAGACTGCTGTTAAGGCAAGAGCTACCATGTGAAGCCTTGCTGAGCAAGCTTCTGGAAAGCCCACTGGAGGCAAGTGTGGACTCAGGGAGTAACGTGGCCTCCTTCCTGCACTCCTGGTAACATCTCCCAGTGCATTCAGACTCTTGCTGATGCACAAGCCTTGTAATTCTTCCAGACTTCAATAACCCCAGTCATCTTGGGGGTCTACTCAAAACCTTCACAAGCAAGGTGCTTCAACAGAACATAAGTTGTGGCAATATGGCCTTGGTATGTCTGGTTGAGACACAACACCCACTGAAGGTAATAAAATTGGGTCATTCCACTGCTTTCCACAAGCACCAAACCAAACCTGGGTCAGTAATCCAGGGCCCACCAAACCGTTACCAAGGAAGCAGTGATGAGCTACACAGCTTTACTGAGTAAGCTGCAAAGTGAAGCCTAGAAATGCTGACAGGTTTCTATTTCTCTCTTCTCCCTCACCCTAGGAGGTGCTTTGGCAGGAGGCTGTTGGACTGGATGTCAGCCACAGGAAGTACTCAGCACAATCAGGAAGCTACTTTATGCAGTTTGTTTCAGAGCAGGCTTTTGGGAACAAAGGAAATTGAGGACCCATGTTTAAAGGAAAAACTAGGAGCTCTGCTTCAGCTCTGCTGGTGTCAGAGCTGTGGAGCCAGAAAGCTGACAACAGCTGACCAGCTTCTACCCAGCACAGGCAGGCTCACCATGAGCACACACATTTCAGCCAGAGAACAGAACGACCTCAGCCAGCATTACTCATTAAAACACTCACACTTTTGGTGCTCCCTGCTACAGCGACAGAAGTATGTGTTCTCTGCCCATCTGCTGTTTTGAGCCTGTGAAGCTCAGCTCTGTAGAAGACATTTCCTGGCCTGCAGTGGGTGGAGAAACACTTGTCTCCTTCTTGCACCCTCTGCCAAGCTGGCATTTAGCCTGATTAACACTGCAGGTCTGTGTAGCCAGTAACTTAGAATATGTGAGGTCTCTATCTACACTGCTCACACATTTTAGAACCTGCTGTATCCCAGCACTACATCCTGAAGGCAAATGTGTCTACAATGTGACTTATCTCTATGAAGGTAGCAAACTGATGCTGAAGCTGGAAGGAAAATGCTTTCATGAACGAACAGTGGCATGCCTAAGTAGACCTTATGCCCCAGGTTCCTAACCTCCCCCTCACAATTCTACAGCCAACTCCAGCAGTCTGGAGGGGACTCTTACTATTTCAGGGCCCCACAAGCTCTGGTTCCATCAGATGGTCACGTATTTTGTCTCTGCAGCATCTCTCACTAGCCAAAAGTTCTGGCCTGAAAGAACAGTTTGGTATCCTGTTCCTTCTGCTGCACCAAGATCTGTAGCACAAAGATTACAGCCCACCTTCCTGAAGCTTTCAGGAGAGAATGCAAAAGGCTTGCAATGAGCAGTACAGCCCTTTCTGTCCCCAGGGAGCCAGGCAAACTCAGTAAACAATACCACTGACTCCCAGCCTCTTTACAGCAAGGATGAAAAAAGGCTGCTCTAAGGAAGCTGTGAAGCTTTTTGGGACTTGACTGTCACACAGAAGTGAAGCAAGGTTACTCACTGGCTCTGTCAAGCTGCTGTCTTTCTCCAAGAACTGTACAACACAGTACGCCAGCTGTAGGAAAAAAACATGGCAAAATTAGAGCTTCCTCAAGTGCACCTGAGATTAAAATGCCACCACCCTCCTAGGCTGGAAGTAAAACCATGTCCATTATGGTACAGCTCTAAGCAAATCCAGTTTTCTGATGGTAAGTGAAGGCTTCAAGATCAAGCAGGCAGGGCCTGAGCTCAGGATATTTGTGCCACATAAAGGATAAACCTTCAGTCACCTAGAACAGTCCACAGCCAACACATTCAGATACAAGCACAGCTACACACACAGTAGGAAGAACAAACCTGACTGACACAAAGCCCTGCCCCATAGAAACAGGGCTGAGAGAATGGGCATCTCTACTTAGTACCCATACATTTTCACTTCCTAGCCCAAGCTCTGGTCTTCTCTATTTTTATGTTATGTACTCAAAATTGGAAGAAATTAATCTCTAAACCAATCTAGCAGACTAGCACACCAATTTCTCCACATATCTCAGCGGTGACTAACAGCTGATACACCACATGCACAGGCTGATGACTGCAGCTAGGAATTTTACCTCTGTGGTTTCAGCAGGGCCTCAGTATTTCACAAGCTTCCAGCACAGAAAGACAAAGCAAGCCACAGCATTAAGACAGAGGGAAACGTCAGGATACCCTCCTATCATCCAGTGGCACAGCCCCAGGCACCACAAGAATGGGACAACCACTACAGCATGGGACTAGGGCAGAGCCTGGAACACCTCACAGCAAGAACTTTGTACAATGCAGTAATGTGGCCTGGTGAATAGCTATAAGCAATTAGCTTTCAAACTAATACAAATATACCGAGCTTATAATAGCAATAAGCTTTTGAAAAATCCCAATCTGCCCTGGGAACTTGAAGCACTTCTCACCTGTGGATGGTAGACACTGAGAGACTTCACTTTGTGCAGTGGTAACAAGACTCTGATGAGGAACATCTTGTGCTCTTCCTTCAGAGGCAAAGCAAACCCATTGATTATGCTGAGAAGAAACAAGAGTCTTGTTAAAATTTTTACCCTGCATAAATACAGTGTCTCTCACCTCACAAGACACACTAGTTCTCATCAGCCCCTCGAGGAAGCAGCCACCAAAAGTGTGGTTGCTGCAGCCCTGGCTGCACACTGAGCTCAGTGAGAGCATTCTTGGCAGGCACCACAGGGAAAAGCATCTGATGGAGCCTGAACTCTGCTCTGTCCTGTGCCAGGCTGAGCCCACACACACTTAGGCAGAACCTCTGGGGAAGACCAGCACTGAAGCAGCTCAGTGCTTGCTTGAGTCTTGTGCTTTACAGAACAGGAGGATGGCAGCACAACAGGGCTACAAACAGAAGGGAAGCTGAAACCCTGGAAAAAGCTGCCCATTGCTAAGGCTTCTCGGAGCCGTGAGGAGCTGTTCTCTTTTACTGCCTGCTGAGGCAAGATAGCAAGTGTGACTGGACTCAGACTGAAAACAACAGGAGACAGTTCTGGGGAGGAGAAGGCTACCACTGTATTTATCAGCAGGCTGGAGAGTACTTTACTTCATGCTCTGTCAGACTGAGACTCTCTGGAAGAGGTGCCTCCTGCAAGGATTGCTGAAGGAAGCACTCCCTGTTCACACAGTGCATTGGGCTGGGAGGCCTCACTCACTATGGGCCCTCTGGGACTTCCAAAAGTGGCCTTACCTTCCCAGGATCTCCAGTAGCTCTGCAATCCCATTGTGGTGCTCTGTTTCATAGATGAACCTAAAGAGAAGGATGAGAGGTCATTGCCAAATGCTGGATACAGTCTGGTAAGCAAGAAGAATGAATAAAGCTGGAGACAGGAAGTCTAAATGGTACTAAGAAAGACCTCACCTGTAAAATATATTATTGATCTGCCTCCTCACATATGCTCTCAGACCCAGGAACTTCCCATAGATCCTGTGCAGAATAGTCTTTAGGAAGTCTCGTTCTCTGGGATCTTCACTGTCAAAGAGATCCAGCAGCTATGGGGAGAGAAATTCAGTCAGTGCCTGCATACTGCCTGTCTGGGAAAAGCTACCAGCAACACTGGGCACTGCTCATGCTTGGCAAAAACAGCTCTTTCAGCTGAGTGATGCCTTCAGCACCCTGAGCACAGTGGTCATTTCCCTGAAACACATGACCTCCTAGTCACAAGCTGTAACCATCATCATTTCTTTCACCTTCAGAAGCACAGAGATGGCATGGACATTCTACAAAGCTGCATGTCCCCAGATCTCCCTTGCAAGGCCCCCATGCCCCTTTCCACCTGTACAATGAGTTATGAGTTACAGTGACTACAGCTCGCACACAGTCTTGCCCTGCACAGAAAATTCTGTCTGCTCATTCAAGACAAATAAAGAAAAGTCACATCACCAAGCACCAAAATCTGCTGCATGTCCTTCATAAAGGTGGTACATAGTGGCAGGGGCAACAATTACTTACAGATAGCACAAACTTCTGGTCAATGTATTTCTTGGCTACATTTGGTTGAAAGTCTGGCGATTCCAGGAACCGGAGAAAGAACTCATACACCAGCTGTGGAGGAGAAGAGGAGATTATTTAGAAATCCCCCTGTCCTCTCACCAGTGTTTACTTCAGATTTTGTTTTCCTTCTCCTTAAGGATTCAGTGAAAGGTTGGGAAGACTGAACAGGAGCACCAAACTCAGTGTTTCCTTACCCAGTGGGATCAACTCAGCTGCCCTTGCTCTAATGGGAAGGGGTCTCTGGTGGCACACAACTGCCTAAATTTGCATGAGCTCTCATCACCTCAGGTCCCCTCAAAGATAACATCCACCTACTCAGATTAAGACACTAGGTCTGGGAAACTCTTCTCCCATCTTTAGCACACATCTCCACAGAGAACAGAAACCTCCAGAGATGGCAAAGGCTCAGACTCACTGGATGCCCTTGAGACACGCCAAGGAAGAACAGAAGAGCAGAGAAATTAAACAGACCCCAGGAAAACATGCAGTGTCCTCTGCCTCCTGGGTACTGACTCAAGGCTGGCTTGGCCTCACTAAGCCAGGAGAGCTGCATGCTGTGTCCCACTTGGAAAATAAAGGGCAGCTTGCTTTAAGGCTGTCAGTGCTGAAACATCAACGTCTGGTCCTGCTGCTCTCTGAGAGGGATGAGTCCACTCTCATCCCTCCTAGTGGTTCTGAGAGGCCACTAGGCCAAAAAAGATAGATGCATTTGAAACATCTGACTTTGGAATTGAAGGAATTGTAGGAGCATGCATCCACAGGTAGGGCCTAGCTGCCAAGGACTGCAGTAAAAAAAAAATGAGGTGTTGACCAAAAAGCTCAGCATTCAGTTGCCACAGATCCATGTTGGCTGCTGCTGACTCAATTCTGAGAAACAAATGCTGCCTAGCATTCATAGCACTTTGGTGCTGAGGACACGCTATTTCTATCAACGCTCACATCCCTATGTCAACTGCAGCAGTGAGAAGTGATTAAACACTGCTGCAGAACACCACCTTATTTCTTCTCTGTGTTTTCTGCTTCATTCTGCAGTACCTGTCTCTTTTTCTGTCTTTGTCTGCTTGACAACACGTTCCTGTGCAAGTGCCTGGAGCTTTCCTCCTGACTTCCACTGCTGAGCTCTGCTAAAACATGCTCACTGTCACTTTCCTACCCTTTTTCCCCAGCCTGTTTTAAAGCCACCTGCAAATGAATGCTGTACACGGGCATCAGCCAGTTCCCAGGACACCCTTGCTTCCTGCACTGCCTAGAAGCCACCTCTGACCCCTGGGTGGCAGGCCTGGTCTTTCCCCAGGAACCCTTGCAGGCTGGTGAAGCAGCACTGGCAGGGCTGGCAGGCTCCAGCTCTACGTGGACTCTCGACTTCCTGGAGATAAATTCACCAGATCTACATCCCCCCCTCCTCCTCACCTGAAGGTGTGGCCAGGCAGCCTCTAATGTAGGCTCATCTTCTTCAGGGTCAAACTCTGCTCCTGTGGGATTGGACGATGGTGGGAGTGTCCGGAAGAGGTTCACTGAAAACTGAGGTGAGTGAAAAAGTGCATGAATGACATTCTGACACCTCATGATGGCCCTCCACATAGCAAATCCTTCGCTGCAGAGCAACACATTGTGATTTGTCACAGCTGTGCCGACAGCAGATCCCTTCTGCAGGCTGTAGAGTTACAGGCTGCACAGGACCTTCTCATGTGCAGTCTGTGCTGGAGACAAGAGCTTCCACCTCTCCCCACAGCAGGCATTGTCACTACCACCACTCTCACACATACTTCTCTTTCAGGAGGTGGGTAGATAAGGAATGGGTAGGACTGGGGTCACTCTCCTCTCTGACAAATCCCCATCCCCTCCTCCTCCTCCACTTCCCTGTTTCTTTGGCACACAAGCCACACAAACACTGGCTCCATGCCCTACCATGATAACAGCTTCAGGATAGATGGCCTCAGTGACGACATCACGGTTGTGTGTGATGTATTCCACCATCTCATTGAGACCTGCTCGCTTCACCTCCTTGAATTTCAGGTCACTGAGGGGGTCGGAGATGAAGTCAAAAAGAACGCAGCACTGCCGCAGCTTCTGGATGAAAAGCTCTTCTCGCTCGTGTGGAGGAGCATCTGTCAGAGAAAGCAGGGACATCTGTCCTTGGAGACAGGCAGAACATCTTCCTGGTTTCCCCAGGTATCACTGTGGTTTGCTCCCTATGGTCTCCCCCTCCCCATCACATCCCCCTTGAACTGTTGGAGGGCAAGAGGGAGAGGAAGTGTTATCCCTGGTATGGATATGGGACAACAAAGGCAGAGGGATTGTAAGGCCTCTGAAGCAACTATCCCATGAAGGGATTTCAAACATGGTAGCATTTTCTAACCTGATAAGCACTGATCTCTTCCCCGTACAGAGTGCACTGAAAAGGGAACTCAACCAGCCCCCATAACACACCAGTGACAGCCATGTCCTGCACCCCACAGACACAAAGGGAGCCGGGCAGCACACACTGTAGCTTAACCCTCCTGCCAGAGAACAGGGTGGAAGAGAGGGGCCAGGGTGGCAGAAGCTACACATCAAGAGGTTCTCTTTTTGATATGACTGGAAACTATGCACTGCCTTGGCCAACGACACAAACTTATCTCCGGCTTGCAGAATGCTACTGAGCTGCAAGGCAGTTGCCCTTCCTCAAAGGCTTGTCTGTGTCCATAAGCAACATCAGTGATGAGTCTGGCTCAATGACTGCTGAAAATGCTTTCTCCTTGTCCACACTCATGTTTAATTGCAACATAATGTACACTAAGTGCTAATACCAAGTAGCTGCCCTAACGTGGACAGGTTCAATTGCACTATTATAATTTGCAATGGAAACACAATGAGGAGGAGGCCTGGTCTTCCCCCAGGAAGGGTTGTCTGTAGAAACCAAGGGCAGTCTGCATCAAGGTCTCTGCACTTCACCACCTTCCTGCACAACCTGCTGAAGAATCTGAGGCAATGCTCAGTACATAGAAACACGAGGGGTAAAAAGCGCAAATGGGAAATTAAGTGCAATGCTTGCATTGAGAATACTCTGATTATTTTAGGTCATCCATCAATGCTCTACCTGCTAATAAGCCAAGCACCTTTCCCAGAACTATCCCTGCTGCACTGCCCATAAAACTAGCTGGACACTGGCAGAGTTGCTTTGGGAAGAGCCCTTACACCACCACACTCTGCCAGGACAAAGTGCAGCTTCTCATGCAGGTCACTCCCACCCCACAGCCTCTTTACCTTTAAGGGCTGGGAGCTTTTGCAGTTCCCGGTTTTTGCTCAGATTGAAGCGGGAAGAGCTGTGCCGGCGCTCCTTCTTCACAATCTGGGGTCCCCCTGAGTACTTGATTTTATTCAGCTGGGTTGGGGGGGGAGCACTGTTACTGGGCCGCTTGTTTGAAGTTGGCTGCTGTTGCGTCTGCTGTTGTGGCTGCTGCGGCTGCTGCTGAGGCTGCTGGGCCTGATGAGGGAGAGAATAAAGCAACTCAGAAGCTTTTACCAATAAGCCTCATAAGCAGACACCATCACCATCTTCTTGGAATGAAGAAACTGGTCAGGTTTTTCACTGTTGCACTTGTAATTGAGTACATCTCACATGCTCCTGCCAGCTCTAGAGCTGTTGGTTACATTTGCAGCATACCTGCAGAGTAAACATCAGTTTTACTCATGTCTGTGAGGTACCACAAAGACACCGGAGCCTCATGGCACAGCAAGTGCTATGGATATGGAAAGCAAAGTCATATCTTGCAACAAATTCAGTTTGTTGACAGAAAAAAAAAGCAGAAATAAGAACTTTCTGTGGTCTAAACAGAAATCTCGGTCTCCATACAACACACAGCAAGCAAGTTTATAAAATCAGCTATTTGCTTCTTTGTCCTTGTACAGGGAATCACCTGGGAAAAAGCAAAGCAGTGTGTAGTACAGAGCAGACATAATGGTCTTGGTAAGGCAATAACAAAGACCACTAAAATCATTGCTGCATTCATGGTCCAGGAGCACCTCATCTACAAACCACATGAATCATACATACAAACATATGCGACCTTAGGTCCCAGGCTGTGGCCTCTCCCAACCCATCCTGGCTGCTCTCTCCACCTCTGCCTTGTCTCTCTCACTGCTGTTTGGTCTTCTGCAGATGTGTCTTTTCCACATCAACCCTTTTTGCCACACAAACTCTTTGCCTGCATTCTCCTCTCCCACTTCACTCTTGTTAAACTGCACTAACAGAGGCACTTTCTCATGTTTAGCATGTGACCAGAAACTCAAGCCAGTGTTTGCCCAGCTCAGCTCTGTTCTGACCTTGCTGAAGCTCTGCTGATTCAAGTTCTACTTGGACCATAATGACCCAACAACTGACCCTTTAATTTCACACTGACCCAACCTGTGGGAAACTCAGCACAGAAAAGGGCAACATCCTGCCAAAAACCAGAGGGATTAGCTGGAGACAGCCCCCAGCCTACTCTGGCTGTGCTGCATGATCCACCTCCTTCCTGCTGGTACATGAAGCCAAGGAGCTGCAGGATGAACCTGTTTAGGATACAACAGGAATGGCACAATGGATGGGGAGCAGAGGTGAGTGAAGTCCCTTGGATGTCACCCCCTTCTTCCCTCGTAACTCTCAGCTGCCACATAAGTACAGAGATACAAATGCACACCTCACCAGAACACTGACGAGGACTGTTTTGAGGGATTGCATGAACTCAGCAGAGCTCTCCATCCTCCAGATGGCCAGTCTCTTCCTGTGAGGACCAGCTGAGCTGCAGCTAATCTGCACAGTCCTTTCCCTGAACCGGTTTCCAAAGAGGAGCAGCACAGCACTGCAGTGCAAGAGCAAGAGTTAATGCACCTGCAGCATGTGGGAAGGCAGCAAGGTAGGAACAAGGAGAGCTGTCTACAAGGAGATACCGCTCTACAGATTGGGATTTGTAGAGCAAGTGCAAAGACTCCTCATGGAAAACAGGATCCAACACAAAACACCAATTTTTTGTCAAGCCATTACTTTCAATGAGAAATCAGAAAGATTTTCTGGTCTGGCTCTGTTTGAAGGAAATCTTGAGTGGTTCCTTTCCAAGCTCAGCTCCAAGCCAAAGTGGGGGGAGACAAAAAGATTTGAACTCTTTACAGTTTACATTTGTTCTGATTGCCTTCATGGAGCAGCATTGTCCCATGATGAGAGGAGGGAGCCAGATGAGCTTGTGATAAAAACAGCAGTGTCTGCCAAACAAAGCAGGCCCAGACTACAAACTGGAGGCAACTTATCCTAAACAGAGGTCTCTACGCAGTTAAGTCAGGACAAAGCCTTGCTGGCCAGCTTCCAAGACTGAGAAGTTCATTCCTCACCCTAAATACTTGGGTATCAAGGCAGTGTGAGCCACTCAAGATGTTGTCCAGATGCTTTTGGGAGTCCTCGACTCTACAACACTGTCCTTCCACAGGGAAGATGGGAAAAATCTGAATGCTGAGCCATCACAGAGAAAACATGGTACAGAGAGAAACAGAAGATGCAGCGGTGGCCTCCCAAGTAACAGTGAAGGAAGCAGTACACATGGCCCCTCCTAGCTGATGGGACATGCCTATGCACTCCTCACCCACTCAGAAACACCACAGGTAAATGTTCTGAGCATGGTGCTTTTACTGCATTTGAACAGGCTGCATCGGGGGCTGGCCTTGCCACCAGTCTTCAACAGTGTACAGTCTTCAGTCTTCAACATCTTGCATGAAGAAAGACAAAACATAGCTTCAGGTTTAGCTGCCAGCTGTTTAAGAAACATTTATATACCTGCAAAGGTCACACAACTGAGATTGCTAGAGAAAACTTGATGGCTGAGGAGCTCAGATATACTCATAGGCTGCAGTGCTCAGAGGGTTTATGACGGACTGCTGCTACAGGCACTTTCTGGTAAAAGTTGAATCCCTGCTTTCAGGAGGTGCTTCCTGTGGCAGGCCTGCTGTCCTGCTGCCTTCAACACCTCCTACCTTGGTCACATGAATCAGAAGAGGCTTATTTTAAGTTTCCTAACACTTTCTTCTCTGAAGTTTCCATCCCTGAAAACACAGCAGACTACCGAACCTGAAAGCTTTTCTCTTCATGCACAGACCCTTTCCCTGACACCAACACCAGCCAACTGCTCCATGGCTGCAGGCACCCCTCTGCCTGAGCAGGCTCAGCCCCATCTTGACAGGCAGGGCTCACACACCATGGCAAAGCCAACAGCTTGGGAGGCCCTGTTTGCTGTGGCTGTTACTCTGCATATACTGAAGTGACTGGAGAACAGCACAAGGCAGAGTGGGGCAGCCCCACTTTTCCCACTGCAGTGGAGCAGCTCTTTGTGCCAACAGGATGGGCTAGCCCCAGCTGCAATCGAATTAGAACTCCTGCAAGCACAGGCTCCCTGCCTCCAGAGCACTTCCTCCCCACTGGTTCCCACCACCTCTCCTCCTTGTTAGGAACTTGCCTGCACAAGTCAATGAGCCCCAGGCCCTGAGCTTGTTCTGTGCCATTCCTCTTCAACCCAGAGAACAGAGATTCTCTTCCCCCAGCCATCCTGAGCTGTGCTAGCGTCTCCTGCGCTCCCCTACCCGTGCATGACCTCACCTCTGCAGGCACTCCTACTGCAGCTGGGTGCATTGCCACTCGGGAAGCCCCTTCTGCCTCACTGGTCCCTTGAGCATCCCCTGCTTGCTAAGCTTCCCAGCCCAGATCTGCTCTCAGCTCCTCCTCCTCAGATGACTCTTCCCTTCCTATCCCTCAAGTCAGTACCTGCTCTCTTTGTCTGCTGTTACACAGCTTCCCTATTAAAATCAGGCTCTCTGCCTCAGAAGTAACATGAACACGCTGTAATGCCTGTCTCTGAATAATGAACTCCAGGTACTGCAGTAACAAGCCCCATGGAGATATCTGCAAAACATGAAAATACAGCAGCTCAGTGAAAAGGTGCACCCTCTCCCAGAGCTGCAAATCTCATCAGCAAGGCTCCAAGCTGCCCTTGAGGCGGCAGAGCAACTCCCCTCTTTACTGCTGCTAATGCCTGCTCCCACTTCCAGGTCATTAACTCTCTTCCCCACCCAGCTGCCTCTCCCAGTCATTCTGGCCAGAAGGAGTAACTCTTTCTCATCCTCTCATTCAGCGCTGCCTTGGTCTCTGACATTATTTCTTTTTTCTCCTTAAATAGCTACACACAAATTCTCTGCATTCGTATATTCATCATGTTCCAGAGCGACTAAACTAAACATACCTTTCATTTCCCACTCCCTGCTCTCATGTTTTACTCCAGTGCTCCTTGTCTCTTCCTAAGCAAACTGCCCCTACAAAGCCAGGGGTTGGCCAGGCTCTGCTGGCTATTCACATCAGATAGATGCTCATCTTGGAGTAAAACTAAAAGAGTGCTGCAGTACCCCTGTACTTAAGAGGGAATCCAATGCTTGCCTTCCCTTGTGGGGATATGCCTGCTTTTGAACATATCTGCCCTTCCAGATCAGCTCCACTAAAAGCTCCTTTGCTGCAGAGAACAAAGCACTTTGCTTAGGGGGTTCTCTTCATCTCCCTCCACAGAGATCCCCATAGGAGCTCCTAGTCCACAGCCTTTGCCCAGATCCATCAAAACTGAGCTGCTCTGCAACAAGCTTTACTCATCCCACCAGCCAGACAAGTAGCCTGCAAAACAAGTCACAACTTTCTGGTACCAGGATAAATTAAAGTTGATTCCTTCCCCTGCTCCATGGAGCACAGTGTGAGAGAGGAAAGCACATACTGGAAGAGGGCTGCCCAAATGCTGCTCCCCTGCTGCAAGCCCATTAAGCATCTATTGAGATATGAAGAAAAAGGAAAGATCTCTTTAATGCACCCAATTTTCACCCTAGAACAGGCAACCAAGCAACCATAACTCCACAGGGGAATTCACAGGGCATGAAACTCTTACAATGGCAGCAGAGGTATCGAGGCTGGGCTCAGCCCATCAACCCCACCAGACAATACCACTCCCAGCGTTTCACAAGTCAAACCACCTCTTGATTCTGACAAAAGGAACGAGTTTTGCTCCCAGCACACATTACCTAATTCCTCACACAATGTGAAAGTCAAAATACCTTTCTGTGTTTCCTGAAGAGCAAGAAAATCGCATTCAAACTGGTATACATTTCTTCTTATCAAGCAAAGAGCTCTCTTCCATTCTGCAGCAGAGCACTCCAGAGACAGGAAAGCACCAAGAGGGAAAAAACTTCACCGCAGACTCAACACAGAAAGGAAGAAGAGACCTGTGGCAGTGCACACTGCAGAGGTGTCTCCTTTCTGCTCTGCTCTCTGTTCCTATGATCAAAGGAGACCCAGCTTTCCATCTTAAAGAAGGGCTGGATTTTGTCTGGAGTATGAGGAAGTGGCTGGGTATGTTTTGTGGGAGGGAAGCTTAGACACATCCCTTCTAAGTTTCTTCTGCACACAGGCAAATATTACATGCCATTTCAGGTCACAAAAGGAAGCTTGTAGCCTGTGACATTCTTCCCTTCTTTCTGCACCACTTGTAACCAGGAGAGCAGTGCCATGGCCCACTGCTGATTTGGATGGGCACACCAGTGTGACTTGCTTTTTTGGCTATCCATTGCAAGACCCAGGCTTTCCTGCATCTTTCCACAGCTGTGAACTCAGCAATGAGTGCCACATAAATAAAAGGTAAGTCTGACCCATAATGCCAATGCAGAAGTTCCCTCACTTCCTTGGAGTCTGCAGACAGCTCTCCACCAAACTGTTTTCAGCTGTACACACAAAATAAAATGGACAGAAGCAAAGGCCAAGATGCAGGATCTACAAAACTGCTGCCTGTTCCAAGGCACACAAAGTTAGACTCTGGTTCCTTGCTGGCCACACAGCAGGTTAGGCATGAGAAGAAAACTGAGTGGCTCATAGTAAGGATATACTCTGAGGCTCTGCAATGCAGATCAATGCTTTGAAGTAGACTCTAAAATAACATTGACTACAACTATGCCACTGAACTACACATTTCTTCCTAGTCTTCATTAGCCCTACATGTCTCCCATGCCCAACCCTCTGAATTATGTTCCAGACAAGACTAGAGCTCGCAGGCTTCTATGGATGTAGAAGTGGCACAGCTTGTTTGCCAAATTGCAGTATTAAAAAAAAAATAAACCACACACACATGCATGCTTCCTCAGACACGCGTACAACACTCTTCCGAGCCAAATCTCAAATTCCACAATCACTGCCTGAGTGCCACATAAACTCAGGACTACCAGAAAAGTTCCAGTGTACACGTATTTGCACTAATTTTAAGCACAGCTTATCATACTATCACATTCTGCTGAGGCCATTCTAATGTGTCTACCTTGGCAACATCAAAACTGAGAGTGAGACTGCACATCTGGGAATACAGACTGTGCCTTCTTGTGAGGAATGCTGCATTCAGCAACAAGGCTGATATACCAAAGGAGAACCATTTAATCTCTAGCAGTTTATTCTTTCAAGTGTTCCTATCCATTACTTCCTAATCTCACTCCTCCAGAAAACGCCTCAGAAGAACAGATCTTTTCCTATTGCTTCTCACTACTCTCCCACTCTGACACAAAGTGACAACAGAGTTTACTGCGCTTTGCTCTGACAGGAGCACTGAAGCTGCTCCCATCTGTCAGGCTTCCACCTCGATAATCATGGCTTGTTCCTTTCTGCAGCCAACTTTGCCATGCCCTGCCCACCTCTGCGAGCAGCACTCGCCCTCAGCTTCATGTCAAATGCCTTTTTGCAGGTCTGTAGGGTATGAGACGCATCCAGTCTCATCCATAGTCATTGTTCCCTTTGGGCCAATTTTCCTTCTCCGAATTCTTAAGATCTTGGTGACATGTGTTTTCTGGTGGAACAGCTTGAAGCAGCTAAAATGAAAGATTTAATTCCTCCCCAAAGATGAGCTGTACATGCACACTGCTGTACCCAAGGTGAAAGCCTTACCTCTTCTGAATTCTCTGCCCCACCATCCTTTCCGCTACTGCTGCTGCTGCTGCTGCTGCCGCTGCCAGGCTTTGTGGTGCTTTTGGTAGACTTGGGAGACTCCTGAAAGGATGAGAACACATTCAGAGAAAACTTCACCTTGCTCAGAATTTTAGCATTTCTCTGCAGAGTTCAGGTGTGCCCTGCTACAGACCACTCCTGCAGCACACCCCGCTCCAGGCATCCACTCCTAGCCCTTTTTCCCTGGGAAAGGCACCCTGAACGGCTCCCCCGGCAGCTGACGCCCAGGGCGAGGCCACGGACCCAAGCCCAGAAGCGATGCCGGCATCTCCCGCCTCGATCACCGCAGGCTGACCCCGGCGAGCCACCTGCGGGCGACAGGGCCCCGTGTCCACCCAGCCCTTCCCCGGGGCGCGGCCCCATCGGAGATACACGGTGCCAGGGCACCCACAGCCGCGGCCCGGCCGCCCTGGGCGGCGGCAAAGGCGGATCCGGGCCTTCACCCCGCCGGCGGAGGGAGCAGCGGGGCCAGACGCGGGTGCGGCCGTACCTCCCCCACCGGGAGCATCCCCGCGGCCGGCGAAGCGCGCAGGGCGGGCCGGGCCGGGCCGGGCTCTCACGGAGGCACCGCCGGCCGCCCCTCGCACCCTCCCGCCCTCCCCGCCCGCCTCCCCCGGGCCCGCGCGCGCCCCCGCCGCCCTCCTGCGCCACCCGACCCGCCCGCCGCGGGCGCGCGCCCGCGCCCCCGCCCCCTGCCGGCCACAGCCCCGCGCGCGCCCCCGCCCGAGGGCTGAGCCGAGGGAAGGCCGCGCCGGGGAGGGGCGGCGGGAGAGAGCCGTCGGTCGCCGCGCCGCGCGCGGGAGCTACCCCGGCGCCGCCGCCGCCCCCGGGACCGCACCTTCTCCTTCTTCAGCTTGTAGGGCATGGTGAGCGCCGGCCCCCAGCCGCTCCGCGCCCGCCGCCGCCGCCGCCGCCGCCTGCGCCCGGGCCCGGCCGCAGCGCCCCGCTCCCATTGGGCCAGGCCCGCCGGCCTGCCTAGCAACAGCCTCCGCCGCCGCCGCGTGCCGCTGACGCAGGGCGGCCGATTTTTCTGATTGGCCGCAGGGCGCGCGGGCGCCGGGCACGGCCCCGGGGGCGGGGCTGCGGGAGAGCGGTTCTTCCGGGGCAGCGGGCCGGGCGCGGGTTCGGGCTCGGCTTCCTCCCGCGGGAGGGACTTGGGGCGTGCGGGTCTCCCCGGGACACGGCAGGCGCCTGCCCGCGGCGAGGAGGCGCCGAACACCTGCCCGGGGCTCCCGGTTCCCCGCAGCGTGCAGGTGGCTCCCGGAGAGCGGGAGGAAAAGTGACTGGGCTCCTTGTTCTGCCGCGTCCTGCCCGGCTCTCTGCATCGCTCGAGGAGGAGGAGCCGCAATAGCCTGAGCTGGCTCCAGGGTCCACATCCCACCTTTTCGGGGCAGGTGCTTGTTAGTGCTCCGATACACGGCTTTGGGGAGGCTGCCCGTGGGGATAAGGGGTCAGTGAAGCTGGTGGGTCCAAGGGTGGATGGAAATGTCTCCATAAGCACTGCGAGGCCCAGCACAGGCAGAGCTTTGTGCCTGCTGATAATGGAGAAGGCTGTTCCTGGGTTTTGGGGTCAGGACACTTCCCTGCTTACATGGGGCAGCCCGACCAGGTCATTGGCAGGTGGTTGTGCATCCTCACAGAGGGACGATGGTGTCCAACAGCCTGTACATGTCACCTTCAAGCTGGTGGTTAAGGTGGGGAAAAAGCAGCCAGCAGAGGAGAGCAAGCTGCCCTTCAGTTCATAGATCTGAGCAGGGCCTGCTGGCAAAGGGACACTGTTAGGGCTAGCAGTGTCTAGAAGGTGTAAGGTCAATCCTTTTTGTCATTGTCCTTAAGGTGGTGGCTGCTGGCCTGCTGCCAGAGGTGCAAGAGCTCCCATTCACTTTAGCCAAGCCGGTGGTAAGGATCTCATGGAATGTGGCACATGAGTGGGCAGAGAAGCAGGGGATTGGGCAGTGTCAGAGATGCTTCAGCAGAGATGGGCAAAGTGGCTGGGGGTGCAAGTCAAAGGGGAGCCAGCGGAGGGCAGGGCTGTCCCATGCCTAGCCCCTGTGTCACGGATCCCCAAGGGCTCATCTCGCTGAGCCAACGCATGGAGACAACTTTTGTCTCCTCATAGAGTCGGCCCCCTCGGGGAGCATCACAGAGGGGGTGCCTGGGGAATAATGTTCTCCAGCCCAGGTAGTGAAGGACCTCCTGGAAGCCTCTTAGTCTCCACATCTCTGACTGTTGCACTGCACCCTTGCCTATTCTCTCCCCACACCACTGTTTGCCTGTCCAAGCTCTCCTCACCCCTCCCCACCCCTCATCTACACACAGCTCCTTCCTTGGCCCCTGACCTTCCCTGCCCAACACCTGCCTTCTGCCCCTGCCTGCCCACAGCACATGCTGCCTCTCCTCTGCAGGGATTTAAACCTGGAGAACATTTTTGTGGACAGTAAGGAAAACATGAAGGTCCCCATCTCCAGATCTTCCAGAAGAGTGATACTGCAGAATGTCAATGGGGAGTCCCTCAGGGTCTCCCCACATCAGGGGCTGCCCACCAAGGCAACGCTGAGCCAGACCTTCTGCCAGTCCTATGCTTGTGCCTGTACTGAGATCCTTCAGGAGAGGCCCTGTGACCTCTTCCTGGCGAACACGTGGAGTCCTGAGGTCATCCTCTGCACCTTGCTCTGGGGCTACAGACCTTGTTATGCCACCAACCTGCGGCACCTCCTGTGCCACACCCAGCAGTCCTGTCTTGCCCCAAAGGCAGCCCCTGCCGCAGGACTGCAAGGTGAGGGGCTGAGAGCAGCTTGGGGTGGGGGAAGCATATGGATTTTCCTGCCTTCAGGAAGGATGCATTCAGCATGGAAGGATGGCTTGTCCTTCCTTCCATTCAGAGTGGAAGTCCCTTTTATCTGAGTTCTGCATTATAATCTCCACATGGTTCAACTAGGAGACAGTTGGGTAAGCAGATGAAGAAGCCCATGGTGCTAGCTGTTCTCCTAGCAGGCCTCTCTGAATTTCCAGAGGCTGCCTTTATCAGCAGCTTGCAGTGTCTGCTTTGCCTCAATTCACCTCTCCTTGGCTTTCATTCCCCTTTCAAGTACCATCTCAAAGGAGATGGCTCTGCCCCTTTTCTGATATCTCTGCTGCTTTGAATATCCTTGTGCTCTCCAGAGACTTTTCTCACAGTGGTTTCCTAACCAGAACTTTCTCCTGGTCTTCCAGGTCCCTTCATTGTCTCCTGCTCTGGATTCTGTCTTTTGGGGAAATTTGAGCTCATCCACAGCCAAACACAACTCTTGTTCCTTCTCTTGAAAGTGCTACTTAGCATCAGTGCTTACTTGCTGTCCTTTGCTTTCCATTAGTCTTCCTCATCTCCAGATCAGGCTGGTAAATCCAGATGTGGCTGCCTCTGAAGAATACCGTATGGAGAGGAGATTGACACTTGTGCAGTCCATCAGGCTGTGTTCTTGCCCCATGGTCTGTCTCCAGACCTCTTTGGGATCATTCCACACATACAGAAACTCTCTGGAATGTGTCCTTGCCCATAGCAATAGTTTCTACTATTGCTCTGTTGTAGTCTTTATTCATGCCTTGAGCTAAGAAATCCCAAAATCTTTCTCAGTCTTTACTCTGACTGGATTTTCCTGTTCTTCCTGTACCTGTTTTGTAGAACTACATGGAGCTACAGCCTGGTAAGAAACCCTGTGTCAGCACATTCCCTCAGCTATTTTGCATTGTTCAGATACAGTATTTGTTGACCCCAGATGTCAGAATTTCACCCTGGCTTGCTTCTAACAGTAGCAGAATCAAGGTCTGTAGTGGACTGTTGCCTCAACAATCTCTCAAGTCTACCAGAATTCCACCATGGGGGTGAATTTGGAATTCAGAATGGATGTTGTGCGTTGATTTCTGTGAGCAGGTTAATTTCTGAGGCCCACTCACAGAAAGGCTCACTACCCTCTTTCAGTAGGTCAGAAGGACAACTACTGATCCCAAATGGAAGAACCTCTTTGTATTGGTGGGATGACTGACACTACTGGAGTGCTGCAAGGGGTGTCTATAAACTCTTCAGAAGGGATAGGCAAGGAAGGAGAAGGGTTGGAGCGTAAATCTGGTGAGGAGCAGCTGAGGGAGATGGTGGAGTTTAGCCTGGAAAAAAGGATTCTCAAAGGAGATCTTATTGCTCTCTACATATTCCTGAATGGAGGTTGGTCTCTTCTCCCAGGTCACAAGTGATAGGACAAGAGGAAAGAGCCTCAGGTGCCATTTTCGCAGGGGAGGTTTAGATGAGGAAAAATTCTTCACTGAAACATTGGTCCAGCATTGGAACAGGCTGCCCAGGGTGGAGTCATTTCCTGGAAGTGTTCAAAGAATATCTAAACGTGGCATCTGGGGACATGGTTTAGTGGTGAACATGGCAGTGCTAAGCTAATGGTTAGACTCAATGACCTTGAGGGTTTTTTCCAACCCTAATGATTGTATGGTTCTGCAATTCAATATTCTATAAATTATGTACCAGCAGCACAGAGGACATTGCACTAAAAAAAAAAAAAGAAAAAAAGACGTGGTAATTCCTGAATCTCAAAAATCTGATATGATGGGAGAGACCAAGCAAGCACCTGTTTATACACCTACGTAGTTAAGCAAGGGAAGCATTTAGACATGCTGAGAATAGCTTAAGGCCTCCACAAGAAAATAACTTGCTTCTTCCTAGCACAGAGAAAAAGCCAACTGGTATTAAGACTCACACCACAAAGACTGACTTGCAAGTAATTTTCCTTAGTCTTCCTCAGTAGTAAACTTTACTCTGAGGCATCTCAGAGGATTTATGACACCTGAGTCTATTCCCCTTGTATCAAAGCCTGTGGAGCAGCTTGCAATTCTCTCCTCACAGGACTACATTGCCATTCCCAAAGAGCCCCATACAGCCTTTGCAGAGCCTGCTTTTGCAGTGACCACCACTCAGGACACTGTCACCAGGCAAAGCTCCTGACAGTTGTCGATTGCAGAACTCGGTCTTCCCAATGAGACACAGAAAATGAAACAAAATCAAATGGTCAAGAACATGCTCCTTTGCTGTTCAGTGCATGCAGAAGTAAAACCAAACCAGTCTTTCCAAAAGCCTGGCTGAAAATGTTAGCAATTGTGGTATGGTCAAGAGAAAATTTCTGAAAATCTCAGATGTTAGGAGAATCTTGTAGAAACAAGACAAAATACATACCAGTTCATTACACAGTATTTTCTGCTAGTTATCCATAACTGCTGAGATAGTTGAGGCTGGTATTTTAAGAATAGCTTCCTCCTTTTTGGTCTAGTGCCTTGTCTTTGCTCCTGAGATTAATTAATTTATGTATTTCTCTGGAATCTCAATGTTCCATCAGGTACAGGATCACTCAGCAACAATTCAGAAGAAATGGATGTAAGACAGCTGAGGTCACTTGTCCGAAGAGACATTTTCCAGAAACTGTTCCACTTTTTCATCTCACAGGAGCACAGAAGGTATCCCAATGGATCAGCCTAGCACTGGCAGTGGCAGACAGGACAGAACACCCGAGCATGGCTGCTCTCTGCAGTGCACTGCTGTCCTATCTCTAACCCCAAAGGCAGAGATAGAGCAATCATAGCTAGTGCAGATACTGCAGGGAACGTTTCACTTGTTCTTCATTTGCCACCACTAGTTTTGAGTGACTTCTCAGAAGGTTGAGTAGTGCTAGCACATTTGGATGGCTCTAAACAGACAGAGGGCAGGTTTAGATGTTAGGAAGAAATTCTTTACTGTGAGGGTGGCAAGGCACTGGCACAGGTTGCCCAGAGCAGCTGTGGATGCCCCAAACCTGGAAGTGTTCAAAGCCAGGCTGGATGGAGCTCTGGGTATACCAGAAGATATCCCTGCCCATGGTAGGACAGTTGGAACTGAATGATCTTAAAGTTCCTTCCAACCCCAACTATTCTGTGATTCTATGAGAGCAGGGAGCCCCATGTTGTCTGCAAAAATTGGATTTGTTACTTGGTGTGCAACAAGCCAACAGTTACACACTCAAGAGAGACATAGATTATTTATTTCAGAGTTTCATAAGCCTGGGTGCTTGGTGGTATTCCACAAATTAAGCATGCCAGCTATCAAAACTTTTTACTACTTGTACGTTTTAGCAAACAAAGGAATTAGTGCTCATTGGCTACAAGTTACATAGTTCTCTTATTAATTATCATTCTGTCTTGTATTGGTTCATGATTCTCTTGCTCCTCATGCTAATTTGTTTGCACACCCAGTCTTTCTCTTCTTTTGGGTCTGTGGCATTCTTGGGTCGGTGGTCTCTGAGCTGGTGGCCACAGATCTCTCCCAGATGGAATCACCTTTTACCCAGTTGCAGCTGATTTCAGCACAATTGCAGAGTTGGCTTTATTAATTTCTTCCTTGTCTTATAAATTCCATGTCCACTATCAGTGGGCATCCTTCTTCCAAATCTGTGTTAACTTCCCCCCAAATCTGAGACCACTGAAGCACCTCAAGACCTAAACTTTAACATGGCAATTATTTTGTTTTTCTAACACATAGAAAACCGCCTTTCTTGCAGACTAGGCTTGAAAGTATACAAAGATCAAAGAACTTCCTTTCTTATGAGAAATTTTACATATTCCACACTTCTCAGCACCCACACAGAGGCAGGGAAGCTCTGCAACTTCCTTGTCTTGCCTCTTTAGGCGCAAGGCAAATGAGGACGTGCTTTCCAGTGTATCACAACCCTCCTGTGCCATCGAAGGGCTTCGTTCCTGCTCCGGTTCCCACTGCCGATTCTATCAATAGGCTCTGACTTTCCCCTCATCCTTGGACCAGCCGTGCCCAGGTGTGTACCGCCGCCCGAGCGCGGCCTCCCAGCCCTTCCAGGGGTTAGAGGCTGATCTCCTAGCAGGCTCCCAGCGCCCTGCAGCCAGCTCGGGGGCAGTTTGGCGGGCACACAAACTCCCGCCCTCAGCGCCGCGGGGCCCCGCCCGGCCCACAGCGAAATGGCGGCCGGCCTTTTGCCCGCACTAGAGATGGCGCCGCGGCCGCGCTGAGGCGCTGCCGGCCGGGTCGGCGTCGGAGGCGGGGATTGGCGGGGGCGGTGGAGGGGCGGGGCGAGGGGCGCGGCCGGAGGCGGGGATTGGCTGGCGGGCCGGCGGGGCGGGGCGCGGGGCGTGGCCGGGCAGGGCCGGGCACGGCGCGCGGCGAGTGAGCGCGGCTCCGCTCCCCTGCCGCCGTCTCCGCCGCCGCCGCTGCCGCCCCCGCCCCGGCATGAGGAAACGCAACGAGTCGGTCACGGTGGAGCATGAGCGCGCCGCCGCCGCCGCTGCCGCCGTGCCCGGGCCCCTCGACAAGGGCTGCAGCCTGAGGCGAAGCCTGCGCCTGCCTGCCGCCGCCGCCGCCGCCGAGGGCATGAAGCGACCGCTGGGCAGGTGAGCGCCGCCGTCCCTCGGCCGGGCTTTGTTATCAGCGCCTGCCCGCTGCCCGCGGGGCACCGGGAGCCCGCCGGGAGCGGGGCGGCAGCGGGGCTGTGTGTAGCCAGCAGAGGGGAAGGGCCGCCGCCGCTCCCCGGCCGAGGGAGCCCCGGCACGGACAGGTACGCGGGCCGTCGGGATGTTCCCCTCCTCAGCCCTGCTTCCCCGGCTTTCCCTGTGCTGCAGGAGGGCAGCTGCCGGCCCGCTGTGCCTTCGGTTCTCGGTGCCAAGAGCTGGTTAGGGAGCGGGGCGGTAGCGGGACCGGCGGACCCAGCCCTGGCCGGCAAAGGATGGAGGGTTTGGTGTTCGCACCTGGGCGCTGCTGCGTCCAGCCCCCTTCTGGTACAGGCAGGCGTTCTCCCGAAAAAATGGCTAGCACGGAATCCTTCCTTCCCAGAGCGTCTGAGGAGCAGCAGGGCCCTGCAGGTAGGATGTCTGCGTTTCTGGAAGAAGCTGGTGGCTGTCAAAGTGATGTCTTTCCCATAAATGAATCAGATTTAGGGGTCAGTAGGAGAAGCTGAGTCCTTTGGAAGGAGTTTAGCTGTGGATTTTTGCCAGCTGTGTGAACGATTTAAACGTTTTGTGCGTGTTTATAATGGGGTAGTGTTTGTGTACCTTTCTAAAAGAGCTGTAACAATAGAAGGTGCTTATCACCTGGACCTTTCATCGTGCAAGATTTTGAGGGGATGAAATACACGATGAAGACTTACCTCCTTGGCCCTCTGCAAACTGAGAGTCAAGACACAACCTTTTTGTTTCACCTAAGCTAGTATCGTGGTGTTCTTCGTGTTTTGAAAGTGTGAAGAATATGTAATGATCAAAATAGCTGTGTGGTTTGGGTAGCTGAAACCAAATTTGCTGTGCTTCAGCAATACAGCAGCGTGATTAAAAAAAAAAAAAAGGTGCTTATCAGTGCATTTCTAGTAAATGAGCTATTGTGGATGTTTCCCTGCTAAATTTTCTGAGATTATTTTTCTGTTCTCGTAGACAAAATTAACATTTGAAAAGAGCTGTGGATATTTGTCGTGTTGAAAGGCAGGCTTTAAAATGTGATTTCTTTTATTGGGTAATAGCTATTTAATTTTGTGCCCTGGAGGTAAACCTTTGGGATGCTGTCAGTGCTCTGTACATGTTATGACATGCTTTTGGTAATTGAAAATGGCGCTGGGTTGATCTCTCAATTTCCATGACTGTGCAATGGATCAAACCGTGTCAGTGCTCTGCTTTTATAGCATTTAAAAATTTGTCATATCTATTCTCTTTGCCAAAATGGGTGACTTCTAGACCGGTGGCACTCAAATGATGGCTTGATGGCTTCTTCAGCGTTATGAATGGCACTCAAGTACCTTTTACTCAAATGGAAATGCTCTACCAGTGGTGAGCATTGAGCAAGCCCTAAGAGCACAGAGTGCAGGCTGTTGGCTTGGGCTGACAGGCAGGTGCTTTGTGGATACCAGACACAGCACAGCTGTATTGAAAGGGCCAAGCTAAAAATAGGGAAAGCATATCCTGTCTGTGAAAAATGTTCTTGTGTTTATTTCTCCATTTACACATTTGAAAATGGCCGGCAGGCAGCTTTTCCTCATTTTTCTCTGTGTTCAGCCTTTGAAGCTTGTTTCAGAAATTCCTGAAGTCCTACATGGATTTTGCCCCCCACCTTTTTTTTTTTTTTCTCCCTCCTTTTTGGGTCAGGTACAGTATTCCACGCAGCAGTGTTTCTCAGACTCATGACACTGTAGAAAAACCTTGTTGGAAGCTTGTTTTTCCTCTTCCACATTTTGAGATATCTGTCATTCTGTGATTTTTTTTTTCTTTCATGCTGTCCTGTGTTGTCTGCCTTTCTTACTGACTTTCAGTGGACCTTCTCTGACTTCCTCACCCTGTGAGCCTTCAGACAGTGGTTTGCAGCCAAGGTATCTCTGTCTGCTAATACCTTCCAGCACTGTTTTTTAGGGGATAACAAACACACTGCTAAACCATGAATCTGAGCGTGCAGGAGGGGGAGGTCCAGGCAGAAGAAGGTATAATGCCCAGAGATGAGGTTCTTGTCCAGAACAATCACCCTGAGTCGGGTCAGACAGCTTTTTAGCTCCATATCCCACCTTTGATGGATAGCAGAGAGTGTTTAAGGAAGAACAAGAGTGAAGGTATGTATGCAGTGGACCTCCCTTGGGGGGTTACCCTGACCATGGTCACTTATGTGGCCAACAAGTTGCTGTTAGACCATCTAGAGTCTCATATTTTTGTATGCAAGGTCATGCTGTTATTGCAGCGTTCCTTATACTGCTGGAAATAAAAGTAGTCTTTGACTGTGGGTTACATCAGTTTTACTCCCCACCTTGCAGAAACTGTAAGGTGAAAATTCAGCTGCAGGGTTGCTGGGATGGTGGAGGTGGCATAATATCTGAAACTGGAGATTTGTGCCACAGCAGACTATTTTTAGCATGCTCCTTGATGAAATAGTTAAAATCAACTCCTGAATGCTGTGTTAAAGGGGAAGTGGGGCTGTCTGCATTTCATGCTGCTGTTCTTTACCCTCTGCAGATTTGAGGAAGGAGCACAAATGTTTGGCTTCATCATGTAGGTTTCCATCTCTTATTTGTAAATTATACAAACCACTGGCTAGAAAGGCAAACCAATCCCCAGCAGCATGGAGAGGCTGCGTAGTTCTGCAGCCAAGGGCTGATCATGTGGCATATTCCATGGGTCAGGAGCACAGGGAGGGGTGGCTGCAGAGGCAGCTCTGTCTGTAACTGCAGCAGTGACCAGGAGACTGTGGAGCAGCAGCAGAGCTGGTGTGTGCCCTTCTCCAGCACAGCTTTTCCTGCTCACATCCAGCTCCTCAGCAAAGGCTAAATAGCACTGTAGGTGATGTTTATGGAATACATTCTGGCTTACCACTGGCAGCAGTTTGTTCTTGCAGCAGTATTTTTGAATTTTACCAGCACTGTGTTTGCCCCTCAGTTTTTGTTCAGTCATACCATCACAATGTGCTCATTCATCCAGGAGCTGAAACTCATTCTGAAGAGGTGCCTGTGCGTTTTGACTGGCAACTACTCTGTTGCAGAAAGTGATGTGTGTGCTTCTAAGTGTAATGGAGATGGATATATGATAAATAAGATTTATGTGGCTTTGGCTAGTGCAAAAGACAGTGTGGCTTTTCTTAAGTGGTTTACAACCAGAAATGAACTAATTTAGGTATTTCCATTTTTCTTCCATAGATAACAATACAATCTAATATGAGGGTTGCCAAAGCACTTTACCAGTTGCTCCTTTAAAAGTCTCTGAATGTTTTTTTTTAAAGGAGCTGTTATGTCTAAAATTATGAAATGCAATAACGCAGTAAGTAGAAAACTAATATGCAGTGCTTACTTTTCTTGGTATGTGTATTTTGTGTGATTGGCCATTCCTCTAATATTTCTATCATTAGGCATTTTCCAGGTGACAGTGTTGAAGTGCTAGATGGATATTAAGATAGCATTGTGTTTTGGGTACATGCTGTGACTCATTTTTGTGGTTGGTGGCTGCGATGTTCTGAGGAAATGTGTTTGAGCAGCCATAGATCAGCCATAGATCTGGAAAACCTTTATGTGGGAGTACAGAGAATAAAGAAAATCAAATGAGCTTAATGCTGGCATTGATACCAGAGCAAATTCTCCTATCTCATTTCTGCTGAACCCTGATCCTGGTGATAGAAGGTCACATGCATGTTACCCTTCACTTCTCTGACCTCATCATTATCTAAGCCTCATTTAATCCCAATCAATAGTCAGACTATAGATATGAAATATGAACGTTGCCGTTCTCCAATTCTCATAGAAACACTTGTTTGCTACAAATGTTAAAACTTGTTTCTGTCTCCATGCTGTGGAGCAGGGAAGCACTTCAAATCCCACATGTGTGAGCTGTGTTCTTTGATACTTCTGTGTTCTCCTTGCTGGATGGAGAAGCAGATGTCCCTCAGGCTCCCTTCTGTTGTCCCTGTGACTTTCACTCCTCGAAATCCCTGGTTGCTGGGACAAATCCCTGGAAGGCGTGTTTTTGGGACCCTCCTACTGGCTGTCCAGCCCGGGTATCCCACAAGCTGGATATTTTTTGACTGACACTACAATTTGATATAGTTTCAGTTCCACTCTAGCCACTCTTGTTTGTTGTGAGCAGCTTCCTCAGTGCTTTCTCTTGAGAGGCAGAAGGTTGCTTTTGCAGTTTCACAGTACAGTTTCCTGGGTATTTTATGAAAATGCAGGGAGGTGCTGAAGGCAAGAGGCTGCAACAGCCTGCTCGTGTCTTGCCCTCTGATGCAGCTGAATTTTCCTGGAACAGTGAGTGTGCTCAGGCGTGTCAAATGCGATGTGTTGTGACCCTCGGTGCCATCCTGCCCCAGCAGCTGAAGTGCTTCATGCCTTCCCGTGTCTCTTTGGATTTAACCAGCGGTATCTTTCCTCTGACAGAAAACTTGGCCATTATCTATTGTCTGCCCCCCGTGTTGTCTCACTGCCCCTGCCTTATATGTCTAGACCTAGCCCCATTTCTCCTGATGTGACTTTTTTAGAAGCATTTGCAGAGTCTTTTATGATTGTTCCAGTCTGTTCCATTGTAGCAGAGATGACAAATACTTTTTCTCCTGCAAATTTTCATCAATATATTTAAGGGGTTTTTTTCCTCAAGTGAGTTTTGTGCTATTGTCTCTCTTAATTGCTGTCTTCAAGTTAAACCAGTTACTTGTCAGTGCTTTCAAAAGAGGAAAGAGGCTGCTTGTGTAGAGACTTTTCATCAGCCATGCAGCTTTTTCACCAATTCCACCTTCCTACTGGGTAACTGCCTCTATTTCAGTTCTTCTTGAGTAGAGTTCACAAAGGAGCTGTGAAATGGTTTCCAGTTGCTTGACTGTGCTTTCTTTCATAGGTTGAATCACAGTCACTCTGATGTGTAAAATATGTAAAAGCAGTTTCCTTTGTGTGAGTTTTTTTAAGTGGGTTTTTTTGCTGTTTGTTTGTTTTATTTTGGGGGGTTTTGTGGTTGTTGTTGTTTGTATTGTTTTTTGGTTGGTTGGGGGTTTTTTGTTGCAGTTCTGTTGAAGAGTGTGCACAGTAATATTCAGATATGTCAAAAATGAGGTTGTGTAACTATTTCCACATGTATGTCTCCTTTTTAATTTTTTCTTATTTATTTGAATGGCATCACAGTAGCTGTGCCTCCTGGTTTGTCCTGTGCATTGTCAGCCATTTTGGCAGCTTATGGCTAGGGAATGCCTCTGAATTGTTCCCAGGTTATCTATTTGGGGCATTAGGTATTCATTCTCTGCATCATCTTCCCAGTTTGTTCAGCCTTTCCAGCCATTATAATTCTCTTTCCTTGTGCTCATCTTCTCCCCTCTCTTTCTCAAAGATGCATAAGTCATTCAGCAAAAAAAGCAAAATTCCCTTAAATGTGGGGAATTAGTTTTATTATTGCAGGTTGTTTTAATCTTGGATTTGTTTTTTAGGACGTAAGGATTTGTGAAGCCATCCTGTTGACACATAGCAGTTCTGTGCCTCAGTGTGTTACTGTTAAAGCCTATCTTTTTTGCCATTTTTAACCCTGACTTTGGGGTTTATTTTTTTCTTTTGTGTTAAATAAGCATGCTTTACTCTCTTGAGCATCCCTTGAGCTTCTTAGCATCCTCCTGCAGGCCTGTCTGTACCATCTAAAGTTTCTTTCCTTGGATCCAATGTGTCCATGAACCTCTGGATTTTCTGTAATAGAGCAGAGCATTTTTTTCTGCTGCATCTGCTCTGTTTTATCTTCTAGTCTCTGAGCAGTTTTCTCAAGTCTCCATACTTCCCATGGAGAACTCTGCTGAAGCAGATATGTTCAGGCTGAAGAGAGTTTGCCCTCTAGTTTTCTGCTAATCTCCTTGAACTCATGATTCCATTGCAGTCCCATTTCTGACATCACACTTGCCCCTGGGTTCAGTTGCTCTGCTTTCATGGCTTATGTCTGAATTAGTCATTACAATGGTATTGCTAATTGCTACTACTTTCTAATACTTAGGAGCTGTATGAATTGCAGACCTCTGCTTGTTTGAGTATACCTAAACTTTCCTTTGGTTTTGGGTAACTCCTGGAACCACCAGGATGTTCTAGTCACTTCTGGAGTGTTAGTGCCAGTGGAGATCAGGGTCTTCTCAGAGTTGTCACATTTTTTTCTGTCTTTTCTGGCACGTGGTTGCTGAGCCAGAAATCAAATTCTCTGCAGATGCAGTCAGAGGTCATCACAGTGAGTCTGTAGGTTTTCTCCAGGATGCAATGCAGATGCGTTTCTTTTTGGTGAGAACAGCATTGTGGTGTCTTCATTAAAACTAATGATGGTGACATCATTTCCTCTCTGGAATCCCCCTGCTGCTGTATGTTCAGGAGGCCTGGTGTACCCAAACAGGACTTCTGCTGTATTTGAAGAGCACTGCCTGCTGAGTCTGGGCTCCTTTGAAAGGAGCAGTGGTGCCTGCTTCAGAGGCTGCAGCCAAGTTACTTTATCCTCTCCGGCCTGAAGGGCAGGTCAGATTATTTTGGTAATCATGTCAGGATGGGAAATTAGAGAATAAATTTCTACATGAATTCCCCTATAAAACTTAGGGGCTTTGTAAACCCACTGGGTAGCTGTACTGTGTCATGCTGTTGGTGTTACAGCAGTGAACAGCTTCTGACATTGGGAGTGAGTGACTGCAAGCAAGGGAGGTTTACTAAGGATGTAATGTGAGAGCACTATGTTAATGTAGCTGTGACTGAATCAGTACCACAAGAAGATTAAAAGAAAGTGCTTCAGCTGTATTAAAAGGGTAACAGGAGACCTAGGAGACTTTAAAGCCATTAGCCTGAGGTGGAGTCTGTGCAATTTAAATTGCAAGAGTTGATTTGAAATTCAGTGGAAGGAGATTTAACAGCTAAATATATATACTAATGAAAGAAGATCTGTCCTGTGGAAAGACACTGTAAAATGTGACAGGTTTGTCAAGATTACAGCCTGGTTGGTCAAAGTATCAGCAGTAAAATTATTTCTCCAAAGCACTTGACTTTGTACTGTAGTTTATTTTATTGAAATGGAGATAACTAATGGAGAGCATGTTATCTCTATTGAAAAGTGACTCAGTGGAGAGAGACACAACCAGGGAATTATAGTGGGATTGATGCTTGGGTTCAAGGGTGTGTAATTTTGTCAATCAGCCATCCCAAGGATGAGACAGTTAGTGCTGATAAAAGTGGGAGGAAGAGAGACTTGATAAGGGTTGATGAGTAGGGAAGTCAGCAGTTTGGAGCAGATGGTCAAATAGTGAAAAGGTCACCAGGACACAAGTGTAGCTGGCAGGATGGTGGGGGAGAGAGGATAGGGATTGTAACTGGGGGATAGGAATGGTGACAGTGCGTGAAGCTGTTCTAGGTAAGTCACCTCTGTAAGCTGTCATGTGTCCCTGAATATCCCTTCTCCAGACAGTGAGGCTGCCATCTAGGCTGTGGACTTTTGCCTTGCTGGCACGCATCTCTCTCTCTCTCTCCCTCTCTCAAAGCAGTTGGTGAAACTAGTGCAACACTTGGCTTCAGAAATCTGCTTCTTTATTATTGAAGCTATTTAAACTTTCAAGCAGAATTGCCTAATTTTAGACTCTATCAAATGCCTTGATCATTCACTGAGCTAACAGGAGCCATGACTATTTACTTTCCGAATCAAAGTGTTTGTTTAACCCAGATTTATTTCAAGATTGTAACTCTTACTGAGAAGTAGAGCAATAGAAAAGATTGTTAGACTAGAAAATTAACTTCTAAAACACAAACACTCAAAAATATTCGAGATAAGTCCCACAGCTGCCCTTGTTCAAATCTATCCAATTTGTACCCACTTAAAATGGTTTTTAATTCCTCTTGCAAAAGAGATTAGTGTTGAGTAATAAGGGAAATAAGGTCATGTGAAGCCTCATCTCCCTTGTTACTAAAGGTGTGTAGAATAAAGGATTTCATGTGGCATAACTGAAAAAATATTCTTTTGGAAGGGTACTCTTCAGTGGCGTTGCACAAGCTCAGAGCAGAGAACAGAAAATGCATTTACCCTGTCCAGAGCCTGGTTTCCTTTCCCCTGGCAGTAAAGCTTCCCCTGGGGTGAGTTTTCTGAGAAAGAGAAGCCTGCACAAATGAGGATGATGTAACTGGAAATTTGGAGTTGGAGCTTCCAGGTTGCAGCATCCTTGCTTGTGGAGCAAAGTGTGTTCAAGGTGTTTAAGAACTGAGTAGATTTTAAGGCATCCTTGACATCCTCAGGAAGGGAAGCCTGGCACTCTTTTCTCCCTTAAAGCTGTCCTATCGCACTTTTTGTAAAGTTTTGATTGGTTTCAGAGCAGCATTAGGAAGCAGGAATAAAGCTGACAATGTGAGTTTTATACTGCTGAATGTGAAAACTGAGTTGCACACAATCATTGGAAGTAGCCCATTCTCTTGTTCTTGCAAATCCAGCAAAAATGCAGTGACTGACCTTTTCTTTCAGTTTCCGATGGCTTTGTGCTGTCTCTTGTAAAGCATTATTTTCCCCTTTTGACTACCAGAGTAGGAACCACATTTCATTTTAAACTTTGGCAGGCTGATGTTCAGTGCTGCTTAGCTCAGAGCATGGTGCTAATGACACCAAGGTTGTGGGTTCAATCCCTGTATGGGCCATTTGCTCAAAAGTTGAGCTGGATGATCCTCGTGGGTCCCTTCCAACTCAGAATATTCTGTGAATCTTGTTTTGTTTCCCTGCAGTTAAGTAAAAACACCAACACCTGCTTTTCACCTTGGAGTACATGTTTTCTGGGTTAGCTCTTCAAGGTTTTGTAGTGTTAGCAGTGGCTTTGGTTTTAATTGTCATTAATTTTTATAGGCCTTTGTCATTCTTTCCTCCACAAGATGATAGCTAAAGCTGGAATTCCTGAATAAAGCACAGATGAACACAGGCACAGATTAATCAGTGTGGCTATATGCAAAATGATTTCAAAGTATGTCAGGGCTAGCCGTGGTTCTGTATCTGTTCATACATCTGTTCTTTAACCATGGCTACCATGGTTAAAACAGCCACGTTGTTTTATGGCCATGTTTGTTAAGCTTCTCTTTTTAAACGGGTCACAGTTACAGAGGACACTGTGACTGCCAGCTGAATGTAACTGTGCTGGGCTGACAGTCAGCATATGTAATGTTTTGGCATTGTTTAATGTTCTTGTTTGCTTGTATGCTTCCAACAGGGAACAGTTGGTCTATTGTAATCAAAATGTATTGCTAACGATGTGTTCTGAATCTAAAAGGTGGCAGTATCACTGCTAACACAAAAACATTCTTTTTCTTCAGGCTTCTGAGGAGGAATGGCTTCTCATCTCTGCCAGCAAAAAGTCTAGCTTTTTCAGCTGGAAAGTACAATATTACCATTTTCATCTATTTGAAAGAAAAAATGTCTACAATGTACAAATGAATCTTTTGCTCAGGTGATTTAGATGAAATCCAGAGCCACAGAGCCTGCTATTAGTGGTAATTCTCAGGCTGCATGGCTGCCTCACAAAAACTGCTATGTGAAAAGGTGATTTCATGCTTACAAAGTTGTGTTGCTTGGAAATACAGATCTGTTCCCTCGCATGTATCCACGAGAACAACGACTGAATCTGGATTCTTGTTTTTGCTGCTAGGTTAACACACACATGGCAAGTCTGTCAGGTTTACACCATGTTAACAAGTGGTAATTGGTGGTGGGGGAATTGGCTTGGCTGTACTGTGTGCTGCCTCAATTATGGTATGCATTCAGCAGGCAAGTGGTTTTAAATGCAGGTTAGGAGCTGTGGTGGAGCATTACGTGTCTGAACTAGTTCTGCTCTTGAACTTTTGCTTGTGCACCTTGATACTCCTCATGATGCTGATACTCCTCTTTTCTACCTGTGGTAGGGAGAAATGAGCTTTACTGCTTCAATGAAAACCAGACTCGGCTGGTCTCAAGCTTCTGTTTTGCACTTCCAGTGCTGTTTCAGTCTTTTGGTGTTTATGTTCTGCTTTTTCCTCTTTCATTAGCAGACAGCTAATGTGTTCCTCAGCTCATGGAGTAGGGAGAGGGCTGTGCCTTTAATATAAACCAGCTGTCAGCTGTGAAATGAGTAGAAAACTTAAGAATTCAGTAAACGCTGTGGAGGGAGTGTACTTGCCACCACTGTTGTATCTCAATGCCAGGCTCGACTAAAATCTAGTGTGGGTGACTTCAGATTTGATTAGTGTCAGCAGCATTGCTGGGGAGCTCTGGAGAAAGTATGTTCTTAGAATTTAAACAAGGGTTCATACCGGAAAGATTTTGGCACAAGCTAAGCGGGTGTTGCAGAAGATGCATTCAGGAAAAGTCAACAACCTTAAAACCCTAATCCCCAAGCCTGCTCTTCTGTCCCAAAAGTCAATGCTTCAGTTGCCTAGGGTTTAATTATTCATTGTTTGCTACATGCTTAAAATGACAGTAGCATCTGCCCCTTCCTTTTTAAAATGTAGCTTTCAGGTTAATCTTGTAACCCACAATTCACACTAATGCTGATACCAGTGTACCCAAGCATTGAGAAGTAACATAGTTGCTGCTTAGACCATGCTGTCAGCATACATTTTAAATAAAATGGTGCTGTATTGCCAAATGTTCAGCCCGTTCTTGTCTCCTGGTCTGTGAAACATGTAGATTTCATGCAATTGGAATGTAAGTTATCAAGATGGATGTTCCAAGCTCCCATCCTTCAAAGGATGTGCCAATGCATAGTGATTTAATCAGATGAGCTGTGTTATTACTGCATTTTAGGACAGTCAGCTTAGGCAATGGCTGTGAAGAGGAGAGCCCAAGCTATGGCATTGGGAAGGGATGGGGTGCTGATGGGGGAAAAGTTAGATGTCCCATGTGTGCTGTGGGGTGTGTAAATGCTTGTGTGAGCCTTTCCCTACCTTGCTTCATTTGTTCTGCTTTTTGCCCACGTGTTCCATAGACAAAGGCCCATACATTACCTGCAAGCTGCTCCATTACTTCTGCTCATTAATGCTGTACACTGACTTGCCTTTCCCTCCCTTCATGGCCTTGTTTTTGTTTTTTCCTGCAGCACTCAGAGTCCTGGCATAACCTTTGCTGGCATTTCATTGCTATCGACCGACTGATCAGCAGTGCTTTCCTCTTACCCTGAATGCTAATGCCACATTTCCCCACTTGATGCACTGGGATCTTGATTCTTGCAGGTCCTACCCACGATCTTTCCTTTTTCTCCCAGCTGAAACATGGTTATGAAGGTCTCAATAGCTTGAGCTTGGTGGCCCCTCCTGAAAAACTTGATTGAGATGCCTTCCTTTACTTTGCAGTTATATCTCTTGGAGAGGCAGAGCTGAATTCTTGCAAATGACTGGCTAGATGGCTTCCTTCTCGCTGTTTACTGTTTTAAGTTAATGCTTAATCACTTGATATTAATCAGAAGGAGGTACAGAAGCAGTCTGTGAGTGTCTGGGCTGTAGGAAGGAACTAGGCAGTGAAGTAGGGGACTGTGGGGAAATTTGGGAGCTTAAAAGTTTGAAACCTCATCTGCATTCAGTTAGAACAACACTGCCTGAAGTTCCTACCCCAGCCAAAAGGAGATGCTTTGTAAGCTTTGTGGGAATAGATAGTTTGCAGTAAAGGGAGGGAAAGGAATGTGTCCAAGGCAGTGGTTGTACAATCTCTGTAAGCTGATGCTGTGACCAAAAGAAAACATCCTGGAGGCTCCTTCTTTGGACAGGTGTTTCTACCACAGCTACAAAACCATCTCCACAAACTTACCTATTAACAAAGCTAGTTTAATGTGTATTTGCATGTATCTGTTACAATGCAGATACAGGGTAGGATCTTTGCTAGGATGAACTGCTTTTTGTAGCCACACTAACTGGCACCAGCTTCAGGCTGCATAGGTGTGGAAGTGAATGGAAAATGGGATAAACTGCATCGTTTACTCATGGAGAGCTTGTTAAATTCTCTGACTGCAAGTGATGTGGGGGGATTTTTAAAGATGATAGAAGTCCAGAAAATGTAACTGGAGGCAGCATCAGGAGGCATTTCATTGATGTTAGATGGGGCATTTTTAATGGAAAATAGGGGGTGAGGAGGTAAAAGTCCTGGTTAGCATATAGACAAAATATTGTTGTTCTGTTTGCTGACATGCAGCACTTCTCTGGAGCTGTGTGTGAGGCTTTCATGGTCTGTCTGTCATACTGCTATGAACAGAAATAAGTTAGTGCTTATGGTAGCTTTCTCCTGTGCTTTAGACATACAACATGCTAGTCAGAAAAAAGAAAAAAAAAAGAGTATTTTTCTGTAATAGTAGCGAAGAGAATAAATTTCAGTAGCCAGCAGTGTTTTTTACTGTTAGAACTGTTTGTTAGCATTTGGCAGGAAATTCAAAGTTTTATGGGTGTATTGGCATCTTGTAATTTCTGGGTTTTGAGTTTTTTCCTCTATTGGGACACCTTCAGTTTCCATCATTGATGGTGGTGTGTCTGTATAAAAAATAAGCTGTCACAATATTCTGAGAAACCTGAAGGTAGAGCTTGTGTGTTTGAAAAGATTGTAAAAAAAATTAGCTTGTTTTTATTTTCTTTTGTCTTTTTTTTTTTAATGGAAACCCATGGGCTTTAAATTTGCTGCCTTTCCCCTGCCTTATTAAGCCCATTATTTCTGTTAATTTATCTTTTAATTTAAAGAGAAATAGCAGAACATCCCAAATCTTTGCTTCTGTGTACAATCAAACCAAGTAGGCTGGTGGGCACTACCAGCTATAGCTTTTCCTGGGCTGGGTCTCTGCTGGTGGAAGCTTGAATACCTTGCTTCATCTTAGTTTTTTAAAGCCAATATTTAAGAAGGCTTGCTTACTGTCTTATTCACCTCTCTCTCACACTTTTCCATTGAAGTAAATAGGAACATTCAGTAGCTTAGCCAGATTTTGAGATTCGAGTAGCTTTTTCTATCTCTGCCAAGTGGGCAAATTATTATTCAGCTTTTGATGTATTCTGTTAGCCTTTATTTTTTTTCCTGTGAAAAATTGCTGTTCAGTGAGAAGGCAGCTAGTTTGATTTGTTGCATGAATGTGGCAAACTTTAGTCCATCCAGCTCAGCTCTGGGTCACCAGAGGGATGTGTGTGAAGCGTGGGCTGTCACAGTTTGCCAAGTGTTTGTGGGAGGAATTGAGCAGACAGCTGTTTAAGGTAGTGTGTCTTTTCTAGGATGAGGAGAAGGAGCTGGGTAATTTCTTGGGATCTCCTGTGGCCTCTTTGCTGTTCATGTATCTAAATGATTGGAATAGTAATACTGATTTCAAATGCTTTTTTAAATCGAGTGATGAACATTTTGGATGCTGCAGTGATGAGAGCTGTAGGATCAGGTATGATACTACCTGTTGCGTCTTCTGTACCTTTGATGGCATAGAATAGAAATTTACCTTACATTAATTGACTGATACTTCCAGGTAACAGATCTAACAACTGTTAATTCTTGGGTTTACATGCAGATGGATTTGAATTATAGAAGCTGTCAAAGAATAAATTAGGTACCCAGACTTTCCTGCCTCGTCCCAATAGCTGAAAGATCAGATTGTCTTTTAAAACATCAAAAAGCAAATCATGTCTTTCACAGACATGGCATGTGTCAGTAACAATTTATTCCACTGCTGGATCCTTGAAAAATCCTTTCAAGCATCCTTTCAATTGAAGTCCTTTATAAAAATATGTTCTTCATGGCTCTCTGTGCAATAGAGTACCTTCATTATTTTGAATAAGTGATACTTGTGTTTTAGCCCCAGCTGTTGACTCAGCACCACACAGCTGCTTGGAAAAAAATCACATTTTAAGAAGAGAAGTTGTCATCCTAAGTAATCCAACAATTATTTAGGAAAACAAGCACCATCACTTTGAATATCCCTCCTTTCCTGCTTCTTTCCCCAGCTGTATATGCTGATCATGATGCCATATGGTCTGGACTATCCTTTTGGTCAGCTGTTCCAGCTGTGTCCCCTCCCAGCTTCTTGTGCACCCCCAGCCTCCTTGCTGGTGGGGTAGTACTACACTGCAGCTTAGTTTTTGAGAGGGAGACTGGAATATTTCTTCAGAGAGAGCAAAGGGTCAAGATTTTAAGGAACTTTTTGTAAGAGATGGCAAAGGAATCTAGTAGAGCTAATTTTCTTCTTGTTTTCCAGATCTTTTCAGGAGCAAAAATTTTCAGGAATTGATTGGAGCTAAAAGTCTCTGAGGATGCAGATTACCATGCAGTTTTTGTATATGATATTTTTAGTTATTTTACGAAACAAGTTTAAGGAAAAAAAAGAGCAATGGCTTTACATTTGTGTCTTGTTTCCAGGATTGGGGTTTATGACTTTTTTTTTAGATGTTTGCTTAATCCCTAGAATAGCAAGATGTGTTTGAGGGATTTTATTTTCCTCTTTGTGCTGTTTTGCAGTGAATTCATCCTGTTAAAGGGATCTTAGTGCTGAAGGGAGGGATCAGTCACTTGGATGCTAAGAGTTCTGGCAGATACTACTGTTCCCACTGGCTTTCATGGATTTGGGAAAGATCTGTTTTCAGGATTGGATGAATTTTCTATAATTCAACCTCCCTTCTCTCTGTACAGTACCTCCAGTGAAGCAGAATTAAGCATTGGCTGCAGATTTCATTGAGAATTCTATATAGCAGTGCCTGAAATAGCCCAAAATGAGTCATGTGGTTGCCTCTTTGCCCATGCAGCTTTGTTCACTGTGCACAGAAACCAGGAGGGGGCAAGCCCTGGACATGAGCATCTTTTGAATTTGCACTGAACTGCACATAAAGCAGATTTTGCAGCAAACCTGTAAAGAACTCATATTAATCTTGTAGTAGAAAATTACACTGTTGAGTGTTGCTGCTCAGGCTGTCCAAAAGCTACTGGTAAAATTCCTTTGGCCCTTATTTTTTGGAATCTTTTGCTGATGTCTTTATCTGCCTCCTGATTGTTATATTCTTGATTCCTGTCTGAGGGAACGAATGTATTGTTTGTTTTTTTTTTTCCAGATGTTTTCTTTTAGGAAAGTGGGGGGATATATTCTTGTTATGCCATGTATTTTAGTTTTTTCTCTACCACTTTTAAAGTAATTTTTGTCACCTGGCGATCAGGAGGTACCTTGCATGATCAAGGTCTTGGCTTTCCACATCCTGTGCTCTGAATTCCTGCTGGGAGAGCATTGCTGGTTTGCAGTTTGAAGAGCTGAGGACACGAGGGACACCAGGGCAAGCCAGAGTGACAGCATTTACTGAACAAACTGAGTCTCATCCTCTGGTGTCTGTGGGCATTTTGTTTCACTGTTGCCCCAGGCAGAGCACAAAGGCCATGTGGGCTGTGAGTGCATTTGTCTATAGCTCCTTTTGGGACTGCAAGCACAGCCTGTGTGTGTTTCTGATAAATGTTGTCCTTGCTACACTGCAGCTCTGATGGGACCAGGCTGAGTCTCTTGTTTCACCCTTGGCCTGCCCTTTCACCCTGGGAGCACAGCTGATCAGGAGATCCTAATGGAAACATTCCTGGTGTAGAAATGTTTCAGATACTCTCCAGGGGAAATTATTTTAATCTGAATCTGGATGCAGAACATGCCACAGGACTGTGGTGATTGGACACTGTTCATGAAACCTCCCAAGTTTTCTGGAGAGGAGGGGGGAACACTCAGGAGAAGCTGTCAGGAGAGGACCCTGAGCTTCTCCTCACCAGCCAGATACTCAGGCTATGCCCAAATGGAAAATATGCTTGTTCTGAGTGAATGTAGGATCTTCATCCAGGTGTGAGTTACCAGCAAAACCTTCTGTTTCTGATGTCACACTTGCAGGAAAGACTTTCTTCTGTCAGATTTAAGTATGTCTGGAGAGGGAATGTGCTTTTTCCTGTTCACTTCAGGAAACTGCATGAAGCAAAAACTACTTCAGATTCTGCCTGTGTTGGGACAGAACTGAGATGGTGGGCAAAACCTGTGGTAAATGAAGGGAGGAAAATGTGATGTTGGGGGATTTTGTTTTATTTTGGACTGACTTGGGGTTGGGTGTTCTGTGAAATGTTTTGTTGTTTTGGGTTTTTTTAGACATTGCTTTTATGGCTCCAGGAAACCAATTTCTGATATTCTTAAATATCTTCAGTTTGCAGCTGCTTATTGTCTACATCACTTGTATTTTCCAACTAGGACCCGCTGAGTTTTCTGGTGAAAAGGTGGTGACAAGTATGTTGCTTTTGCCTGAGCAAAATTTCCTTTTGCAGGGCATATATTTCCTTAAATAGCTTTTCTATTGAGCAAGAGGAGTTTGATTTAGCTAAATTGCTCACTGAAGATTTACCTGGTAATTTCATAATTACGTACTTCAGCACGTATTCTTGGATTTATCAGGAGAAAAGCTGTCTGGTGGATAGAAGCTTTGCCCTGGTTACATTGTAAGTAGACATCTCCCTGGAGATGAGGTGTAAATGTCATGTTGCTGATTAGCATCTGACATGGGGCATGGGAACAAAGGGAGGGATGCCTCAGTTCAGTCTCCAAAAAAGAGAAACTGGAATAATATAATTCCTGAGCTCTGACAGCATTACTTGGACAATGTCATCCTCAGTGTTTTCTGTTCCTGGTTCCAGCTTGTGGCTGGAAGTTCTTTGCCACTCAGATCTCTGAAGAGCCCATGTTTTGATGTGCTCTGGTTGTGCCTGGAGGAGTTCAGACCTGGCTCTGTTGTCTTCCTAGGCAACTGGACGTTTTGTTCTGTAGAACTGAAATCCTGGCACATGCAAAAGTCCCCCAGGTTCTTTTAGGCTGTAGTATAATCCAGCCAGGAAAACTTGCTGGAAAGTCCCATCCTGCCTGGCTGCTCACCTGTACTCTGGTTCTTGCTGGGAAGGTGATGATGGCAGTGTGTCTTGGTTTAAGACAATTGAAGGTATGGACACTCCAAAATTAGTTACCTCCACTTTTAGCTTTAACCACTCCCTTTTCACCATTGAGGATAGATGATTGTGAGTAGATCTAAGTAAAAAAATGAGACAGAAAGTTTTAACAAAAACACACTTTTCTCACTGAAGAGAGCTAAGCTATATTCCAATTGCTCAGCAGATAAATGTCAGCTACCCTTTAGTGATCTCTTGTCCCACACTCTTCCACAAATCCATTCCAGCTATGAAAATAGGTGGTAGGTGCTGATGTTGGTGTGGCTGTGTTTTAATCTGAGAGTAGGGAGCTATGATCAGCTGTGATTAGCCCAAACAAAATGTTGTGTGGGTTTTTTTTTCCCCAGAGTTGTAAGCAGGAGTGGGTTAGTCTGAGGCTTTGGTATTTACTAATATTCTTCTGAAGCCCCTGTTTTGTACCATTTCCTCTGCCAGTTCTTTGCTGTTTCTGCTTTTCTTACTACTGTAGGAAGCTGGGCTTGAGGTGTGGAAATGTCTCTGGAAGCCTTGATGGAGTTCCTTAGCTCTGCTGTCAAATTTGCTGTGGGAAATATAAAAATCTGTTGAACCTTTCAGCATGGGCTTGTTGCAGCCACAGCTGGGTGACAGTGTCTCAGTAATATATTTTTCCCCCTCTTGGAAAATGACGGTTGCACTAGCCTGTGAAGAAAAGGGCCTTCATTTTGACAGTACATGTTTCTGAAGTCCAGGATGTGGTTGCAGGGTGAAATGAAGCAGACAGGTACTTGTAGGTAGGTAGTAGTGTGGTGGAGGCAGGTTTTGGATTAATAGAAGGATAGCCTATTCCCTGTGAGCACCCTAGCAATCATGCCAAAAACTTAGCTGAGTGGGGGAGATTGGAATGTCTCCCTTTTTGCTGTGCTGGAAAACTGTTCCTGAGAATCTTGGCTTTTGCACTACAAAAGCTATTGAGATTTTGAAGATTTTCATGCATGATTAAACTATTTCCATTCTGGTTCTGTGTGTACACTCATATTTCTTGTAGAAATGCTTAAACTTTTATGCTCTCTATTTGACAATTTAAACTAGCTGACAGTGGCCAAACCTTCATAGCACTAGTGTGGAACAAGTTCAGTGTGTCAGCTCTGAAAATTGCCAAATGGGAGATTAGTAATTTCATGCCTTTTGGAAAAATTGTTCTCTGCTTTCAGCTGCCTGCAGTTCCCAATACTGAGAACTGTTTGCTCACTGGCATGGAACATCATTCTTGCTCAAGACTGTCTGCTGAAAAGCAACAGGAATTGTGTGACCTGAAGGCTTCCCATGAATTGTAGTTCTTGATTGCAGGGCTGGTTGAGAAACCTCAGTGCACATGAAATGTTAGTCAACTGAACAAGTACATCTTTATGTAAACACATGTGCATATATAGATATACATATGAGTGTGTATTTGATAGTTATTCTGATACAATAAAGGGAATTTTGAGATACATTGCTTAACTAGCTGCTGTGTGTTACCTGATTTTTTTTTTTTTTTTTTTTTTTTTTTTTTATGTTTGGCTTTCTTTTTTGTTGTTGGTAAAAATTTTTTTGGTAGCTTATTCTTCCCTATCAGAATACTCAAGAGAGAATAAAGTGTTGGGGCAATTGTTCCAAAGTTATTCTGAACTCATAGAGAATAATGCTGCAGATTATGAAATTTAATATGTCTTTCAACTTAGAAAGGCTTGCTCTCCAGGGCATTGAGAGGTATGAACACATTTAGTTGGACAAGGCAGAGTGTATGCTCCAGTCCATACATGAGATCAGGTGTAACTTTTATCAGTCTCATTACACATAGTTCCTCAAAATATGTGAAAATCTAACTGAACCAGGTCTGATAGTGATCTAAATGGGAAGTACAGTCTGGCTGTTTTTTGGAGATGAACATGTGATATGCCTTCTAGAGATTCTGAAATCTGTTAAGTCAGCAGGAAAAAAAAGCTCTTGTTACAGAGTCTTTTAAAATGTAATCAGTTGGGAGTTTCTATTCCTCTTTTCTAAGCTGCATATCATCAGCTGGTGTTTTGGTTACTTCTGCTTCTCTCAAACAACTGAGGCTGCACAAACTGTTTAAAATTAGATTTTTTTAATAGTGTAAATGACCAGATTTTCAAAAACACCAAGCACACAGATCATTGTGAGAATTGCTGTGTAAAAAATCTGATGTATTCAGCTCTTTTTTTTTCTTTTATACAGGCGATACGGATTATGGTTTCGATTGAGGAAGTTAATACTCTGGTTGCTGGGAATGTACATAGCCATCCCATTTCTAGTAAAACTTTGCCCTGCTATTCAGGCAAAGCTGGTCTTCCTAAACTTTGGTAAGTGACTCAGTCTGTTTGGGTGGGTGAGGGGAGAAGGGGAGGAGTGTTTTTGTCTTTAGTTTGTTTGCCTTCACTTTCACCCTACATGTGAACAGCTCATGAAAGACATGAACTTTCACACGTAAGTTCCCCAGACTGTGGTTTGGAAAGCATTCTCTGTGGTACTGGTGCTTGTTGGAGCATGTCTTTATAGAAATAGTGACCAACTGAAGCCAATTTTCAGCCAAAAGGGTTTCCTGCACTAAAACTGTGTGATATGTCAGATGCATTTTTCTGAAGGGTTCAACAAAGTTGCATCAAGAGACAGCAAGCAAGTGAAATTAAATCCATCAATCTAAATTTGCATTTAAACCTCACTTGTGTTTTGTAATGAAATTTTGAGAAATATCTTCCTCTGATTGTAGAAGCTAGAGGGATCAATTATGGATATGTTGTTTTTATATAACTTGTGTAATTTTGATTGCATGCTTTGCATGTTCTCACACCTTGGGTCGTGGTTGCTGTGAGGTGTGCACATGTGCAGGGCAGCTCTTGTGCTTTGATTGTCAGAACTGACAGCTAGGTCACCTGAATAGTGCAGGTTTCAGTGAAGGTTTTAATTTGCTTTTGCAGAGCTTTGTTAGATCTCCCTGAAGTTCCTGCCTCTATTCATTCCTGAGTGACCAAAATAATTGTCCTGTAGCATGTTGTTGTTGCTGTGTCTGCCAGGTTTCCTCAGTATGGTCTACAACATGTTTAGAGTCAGGACAGAGTTTTCTAGGGAAGTTGCCCAGAAACCTGCTCTGGGGGTGGATAGTCATGAGTCGCATGGAGAGTGGGAGAAGATGGGCCAGCTTTTGAAAGAGTATTCTGCTTCAGTGGTTTTGGAAGTTCACCCCTGAAGAAGTACAGGACCTGACAAAGTGGCAGAATATTTGGAAGAAAATCACCATGGCAGTTCCAAAGAGGGGGAAGTTGCTTTAATGTGTGGCAGCTGATTACTGGACACTGCTCATTACCGCACAGCACCCTCAGGGAGAGGGGAGGGAAAGCAGACCAACAGGCCCTGTGGCCTCTCAGACTGCAGCTGAACCAGAGGGGCAACCTGGGCCAGTAGCAGTCAGCCCTGTACAGAACAAAACATCCAAGACAAAATCAGTTTGTATAGTGAGTGATGAAGGGGAAGCTGGACCCTCACAACCAGAGGAAGAGGCAGGGCCAGAGATAATCACCTGATCCCAACCCCCAGGTGAGCTGGGAGGTGAGTCCCTGGTTACCTGGCTGCTCCAAGGAAGCCCAGCAATTAGGGTCCCTGTCTCAGGATGCAGGCATGGACCAGGTGATTGGGAAAAGACTGGAAACTCCCAGCTTCTGGAAGTTGCTCCTGTCGTGGATGGGGGAAAGATACCTTTGAAAGGATGACCTTTTAGTGCACTGAGACAAGTGGAACACCATGGAGCAAGGTATCCAATATCTGAGGGAACCAGCTGTGCTGGAGGTGATCTATAAGGGTTCAAAGAAGGAGGAATCCCCCATAAACCCAGATGACATCCAGTGTACTCAAACCATGTGTTGGAAGCTCCTGTGGAGCACACCAGTGTCATGTGTCAACTCATTGGCAGTGATGTTGTGGAAAGGAGGAGAACAAAAAGTGGACGATTTGGTTACCAAACTCCAGCTCTATGAAGAAACCATCTCCTCCCTGGTACAGGCCTGCATCTCATCCATGGAAACAATGTCCAAGGAATTAAAAAATTTAAATTAAAGAGGATATTTAAGACCAAATTAAAGAGGACCACCAGCAATTCAAGAAGAAAATGTCCCTTGTCCCACCAGTACAGACCAGAGCCAATGCTATTGGGAGCAGGCACCTCTCTGCTCAAGAGAGAGGGTTCACACCACGAGGTACCCTGAGGTTTGAACTGCATGGTGGTAAAATATCAGTGGTGCCACCACTGACATTGCTAATGCAATTTTCTTCATTCCTTTAGTAGCAGAGTGGAGGCCACAGTTTGCCTTCACCTGGAGGGCTGTACACCTGGGACTGACTGCTCCAGGGGTGGAAGCACAGTCCCACCATTTGCCATGGACTGATCCAGGCTGCATTGGAAAAGGATGAGGCTCCAGAACACTTGCAGTACATCAGTGACATCATTGTGTGCAGCAACACAGCAGAGGAAGCTTTTGAGAAAAGGGAGAAAACAATGTAGATCCTCTCAAGGGCCAGCTTTGCCATGAAACAAAGTAAGGTCAAGGGACCTGCCCAGGAAATTCAGTTTTTAGGAGTAAAACCATTAGATTCCAATGGATGTTGTCAACAGAATAGCAGCTATGTCCCAGTGACCAGCAAGAAGGAGACACAGGCTTTCCTAGACATGGTGTGTTTTTGGAAGATGTATATCCCAGAGTACAGCCAGACTGTAAGCTCTCTCTATCTTGTGCCATGGAAGAAGAATGATTTCAAGTGGGGGCCTGAACAACAGCAAGCCTTTGAACAGATCAGATAGGAGTCTGCCCACACAGTGGCCCTTGGGCCAGTCAGGACAGAACAAGATGTAAAAATGTGCTCTATGCTGCAGCTGGGGACAATGGTCCTTCCTGGAGTCTCTGGCAAAAGGTACCTGGGATGACTCGAGGGCAACCCCTGGGGTTCTGGAGTTGGGAATACAAAGGATCCAAGGCCTGAATTTCTGGCCTTGTAAATAAACCACCACAAAGGTTAAACCACCACAAAGGCTCAGAGAAGTTGCACAATTTTCCCTGAGCACTGCTAGAAGTGACTTGTGTGCCTGTCCAGACCTCACTGCAGAACTTGCCATCCTCTTGGAGGATCCACTGCCCTGGTGAGACCCAACAGGTTTCTGGTGCCATGCATGGCTTGTCTGGGACTCTTCCAAATGCTTTTGCATGAAAACAGACAGACTTGCACAGATATAGATTTGCAGTCTGAGGGTCCAGATTTGTCAGGTTAACATCGGCTGTTGTTTGCTTTGGTTTTTATGTCTGTGTAAAGTTTGTTTTTTTAGAGGGTGAGTGAAGTGAGATTTGATTGTCACCATTATCAGTGTTTCTTGTGTCAATAGCACGAAAGCTTTGGTATGTTAATTGCTGTACCACTAAATCTCAAGGAGACAGACTTCCTGGTTCTGCTGAAGTGGAGCTCCATTTTATGAGAAAAGTTTGAGTCATAGGTTTGCCAAGTCAGCTAACCCACCCCATTGATGAAGTAGAGATTTATAAAGCAGGCTGGACAGAGATGGTTAAATGTGTGTTAGAGGAAGCTTTGTCTCTCTCCCAAACATTTTCTTAATTTTAGCCTGCTCCCTGTTTTTTTGCTGGTTGCTTGTGTCTTCTTACCTTGTGCTCTTTCCTGTTCATGTTTTAAATCACAGCTGTAGCTAATTCATCCTTCTTTACAAAAAGGTCTTCCCAGCACAGTGGACCAGTTTGTACAACTCTCCAGTGCCTTGGCTTAGCAGTTTTGTAAGAAAATAAAGGTTAAAAGTAAAATGCTTTTTTTTTTTTTCATTTCAGTGAGGGTCCCATATTTCATTGACTTGAAAAGACCACAGGATCAAGGTTTAAACCACACCTGTAATTATTACTTGCAGCCAGAGGAGGATGTAACCATTGGAGTCTGGTAAGGAAGCCAGTTCTGTGCAGTATGTGCCATGCATTTTTATCCTTCTTTTTGTTCTCAGTGTTGCCTATTCAGTCTTTTTGCTGTGCATGCTCTCATTTGTGGATGTTTGTATTTTCCTCTGCCAAGTGACCGAGTTCATGTTGAAAAGTATGCAAATCTCTGGGGCTCATCTGAGCTCAGATCAGTAATGCAGAAGACACAGTCAGACAACCTGTGCATTTAGAGAAACATCAAAATTTGAAACCATAAAGGTTACAGGTCTGCATCACTACAAAGATCCTGCCTCCAGATCAGACCAGACCCAAGGAGTCAGACGTTCTGTCATTCAGCTCTGATTCATATTTTATTTTGCAAAATACATGTGGGGGAAGATAGGAAAACAGATCAAAGTGTTCAGAGTAGGAGGAGGAATATTCTGTGGAGGAATATTCATAAAACATATGTAAGATTTGGAGAGTGGGTGAGAACGGAACACACAGTTTACTCTCTTAACAAAACAAGTGACAGTGTCAGAGCTCATTTGTCATTCCATTCTCACAAAGAAGATTTTCTGGTCCCAGACAGGGACAGTTCATTTTAGCTCTGTGTTACCCAGGATCATGTCAGGTATGGAGGGAAGGAGGTGTTCCTGAATACAGCCAGTGATGTTTGATCTGTGAGGTGTAGGATTTGGAGTTTTCAGCTGTGTAACTTGGATGTGTCCTTTAATGCAGTAGCGGTTTTCTCTTCACAGGGTACACAACCTTTAAATGGGATAGAGATATCCTTATAATTATCATTAAGACAGTTCCTTTCCTTTAAGTAAATTTTGGTGAAAGATATGTTTAGAAACTTGAAAACTTCAGTCTTTCCAGTATAGGCTGATAAATTGTGGTTTGAGTCTTCACTTGAAGAATTAAAATTCTGCCTGTTAAGCTGTTAAAGAGGTTTATATTGCAGTCTTGAGGTTTGTGTTTTTGTTTCTCTTACAAGTGTACTGTGTATCTTTATAAAACAGACCTTCCAGCTTGTGGTGGCAATTCAGAGGCTGTCATTTGTCTTGATATTTATGGGAAATTTTCACAAAAATTTGGAGCCTTGCTTTTAATGCCAGTGCAAGGTCCAGTGTTTGGTAGACTTGTTGAAACAACATCCTCAGCCTGCTTTGTTCATAAGTTTGCAAAAGTCTTGGGGCAGAACAGTTTGACCTTTTGAGACCTTTTGAGTCTCACAGTTATTGAGGCATTTTACCTCTTCAAGACCTTAGTGTCTGCTGGCTGCATGAAAGCAACTAGACTTTCTACATTGCTTTCCTCTTGTTAGTTTGTCCTCTGAGCTTAAGATCTGGGAAGGATTGGTGTGGTAGATGGAAGCTTGTCTGTCTTTCAGGGGAAGAGACATGTGAGTACTTAAATGACTTCTGATAGCTGTCAGCCAGCCCCTTCTCAACAACTGAGATGGTTTTGGGCATGTACTTGATTTGTGTTTGTATTCTAATTATCCAGTTTAATTGCCTACCTTCTGTCTAGTCTGTCATTCCTCTTTGTGTTCCACCGGTGTTAAATTCTTTCTAGCAGGCTACCCAGCTGTGTTATCTGCAGAAGAACAGCTGTGAGTTAAAAATTCCTGACTCTTGTAGATTGTAGCTTTGTCAGCTAAAATGTTACACCTTCAAGAACCTTGTGTCTGAAAACAAAACACATGATCTCCTCCTTAGACTTCAGGCCCTTCCTTTGCCTCAGATTGTCTGTGGAGTCAGATATGCTTCTTAATCACTGAATGTTCTTCCCAAGCCCAACTGCCTTTGATTATTCTGAACATCTGCTGACCTAGTGGTGAATCTTGTTTATGGTATATAAGTATGTTAATTGAAGTAATTAAGTGCCATAAAAGCTGAGGAATTGAGATTCTTTCTCCAGAGCAGCAGGAAGTTCAGTAATTGTGCCTTTGAAGTTTGAAGCCTTGCACACACCTAGGTTTTGAAGGCAATGGTGATGGGAGGTGAAAATGTAGAAATAACTGTAGCCACTGCCTTTTCAATTTGGCCATTTGTCAGCTAATCAGGACAGTTTTATGAAAAGTGTGTGTGAGGTGCGTAATCAGAAAAACTCAGAATTCAAGTGTCAGACCCTTCAGTGTTGAGTGGCAGCAGGACAGTGTAAATTTTCCTTCTGTCCACAGGCACACAGTCCCTGCAGCCTTATGGAAGAATGCCCGAGGGAAGGACCAGCTGTGGTTTGAAGAGGCTTTGGGCTCCAGCTCTCCTGTAATCCTCTACTTGCACGGCAATGCGGGAACAAGGTGAGGTGCAAAACACTGATGGCTTTCTTTCACCATGTGTTTTCCTGGCTTGTCACACCTTCAGCACGTTAAGAAAGACAGAGAAAAACTTCTTAGGCATAGTGATAGGACAAGGGATAATGGTTTTAAACTAAAAGGGGGTTGATTTAGATCAGATATAAAGAGGAAATTGTTTACAATGAGGGTGGTCAAACACTGGAACAGGTTGCCCAGAGGTGGTAGATGCCTCATCCATGGAAATATTTAAGGTCAGGCTGGATGGGGCTCTGAGCAAACTGATCTAGTTGAAGATGTCCCTGCTTGTTGCAGGGGATTTGGAATAGATGGCCTTTGAAGGTCTCGTCCAACCCAAACTATTCTATGATTAAAACCAAAATAAAATCTAAAATTAGCTTGGTGCTTCTCTTTTTAAAAGAAGGCACATATGTTTTGTGAAATGATCCTTCTCCATTTATTGAATGTAGGAATAGATTTATTGCAATTATCAGAGATATCTGATATTGTAGTTTACCTTGTATCTTCTGCTAGAAGCCAGGAGGCTGTGACCCTTCCTAAATCAGGTTAGAAGTACTTCTTTCCAGTATAGTAGTCTCTGAATTGATACATGGGATAGTATTAGTGCTTCTGTATATGTGACTCACAGGCATTAAATAAACCTTCCAGTTCCTTTTGTGAGTTTATTTTAGTAGTTAACACATTCTGAGGAAGGAAAATCAGAAAGAAAGAGGAAGGTCATGTGCTGATCTTGTTTCATTATTGCATATGTACAGGACGTTTTTCTGGACCAGGAGCACTTCTAAAATTTGTCATGTTAGAGTTGACTGTGTGTTGGCTAAAGTAGTAGGTTAGCTTTCTGTCCATTATTACTGGATGCTAAAAACCATTAATGCAGTTTTAATTAATTTAATTAATGCAGCTCCCTGAATATTTCTCAGGATCATGTTGTTCTTGCCAGCTGTCCACATGTTAGAGTGCTTTTGTTTATTAGAACATGGTCTTTTTCCTTACAAATATGCATTTCACAAAAGAATATCAACCCCTTTCTGAGTTTTGAGTGTCAGTGCATTTCTTTTGAAGCTGATGTCTACCCATAGATACTCTGAAAGAGCAGAAACATTGCAGGAAAACAAGTTCCATGATGTAAAGAAACTCTATTTTAGTTGTGCTGCTAGTGAAGGTTTGCTAGCTTCTACATCACAAGAACATTTTTCACCTAAATTCTTGTCTTAGCAGTGTGCTTTTCTTGGTACAAGGGCATGGTGTGGAAGATGAGTGCTGCAACCTAGGAAATGCATGAACAGATGTTTTTTTTGCAAACTGCCCTTGCCTTCCTGTGCTGATGCATTGCAAGTTTTAATCAAATTGTAGTATTGTTCTTCAAATACTTCTTCACTTGTTTTTTTGCCTTTATTGGGTGTAGCAAGTGATACTAATGGAAGCTATTCTGCTGCTTAATGGTGGCCATTTGGGGCCAGTTGTGTGCATATTGATTTGATTTTCTTTTTGAGTCCCCGAGGTTCTACTCAGATATGAAACTGATCCCTAGCTCAGTACGTTATTTCACATTTCACTCTGTGCACTGGAGGAGCTGGAGGTGTCTTGGCTTGGCCATTTCAGATTTAATGTGTATCTCTGTATGTTTCTGTGCTGCACATTTCAGTCACTTGTCCAAGGGCTGCTTTACTGCTGCAGGCTGCATGAGCCATGAGTAAAAAGCACTGTCTTGGCTTCTGCTTTGACTTGAGTGATCTGGGGCTGAAGCAAAAATGTTATGTTTACTTGATCCCCTCAGAAAAAAATCATGTTACACTTTAAGGAAAGCATGATAAAGCACAAATGTATGCATGTGAAAGGTGACTTTTCAAGCAAGTGGGTCATCATCTTCATGATGATTGAGCTTGCATGATTCAAAATCACTTAGAAGCAACCCCTTGCATTTTGCCCTGAGTGTTTTTGACTGCATTACGTATTTTGTAGCATGGTTGGAGCTGATGGCTTTTGGCTGGCAAGTGCATGTGGTGTTAGAGGGAAGTCTGGAGATTTGGCATTTTGGTTTAGAAGTCTACACTGGCCAAGCCAGTCGTAGTATGAAAGTTCTAGAGTTTTGATGAGTGCAAGAGTACATTTACGCTAATATCAATACTAAAGTTTGAGTATGGATTAGCCATATTTCAAAGTATGTAATGGCACATTCACATTCCTTTCCATTGTCTAGATTTCAATTTATATATATAAACATCCCATATATCAAGCAGATTCTTCCCCTGGACTTATTTACAGTGTTCAGCTCTGCTTTTCTCTGCTCAGTTTTTGCACATGTCCTTTCTTTCCCTATGCTTGGAGCCAGCTGAGGAAATCCAAGGGCCACCTGCTTGGCTTAATGTCATGATTTCTGCTGGGAGCATCACACTTTGGAGAGTCAGGGCTCCTGGCTGGGGGCAGCTCTTGTGGCAAGAGCTCAGAGTATGCAAAGCCAAAAGGGACAGGCTGTTCTGGATGTATTACAGGCTTTGGAAAAGGCAGATAGCAGAGTGAGTTGAAAAATTCATTTTTATGTGCTGTGAGGCGAGATTTGCATGGAGAAGTTGACCTCAAAATTGTTACCTGCATAGCTCAGCAAAGCCTGGCTGTCTCCTTGAAGCCTGTGACAAAGCAGTTATGGTTTCTGCTGATTGACATGTTTTTGTTAAATTGCCTGAGGCAATTGGGAAGTATGTTTCTGGAAACTTAAATGCTCACATATGGTTAGTTTGGTTCTATTGGTTTGTTTTTGTTTCTGTTTGGTTGGTTGGTTTGTTTCATGCTTTTCCTTTTTTTTCTCTCCTTTTCTCTTCATGAATCACTCTTGCCAGAGGAGGGGATCACCGGGTGGAGCTTTACAAGGTAAGTGGCTGCCCGTGTTGTCCAAACAGTTGCATGAACACATGAGGTGTGCACAGAGTTGAGAAGACTGATCATAACAGCCCACTGCCAGCAGGCACAGGTCTTGGGGCTCTCACTGTTCTTTAAATAAGAAGCCTGTATGGAAAGAGGGAGCTGTGAACACACTTCTCCATCTTCAAAGATGTTTGAAAGGTGTTTTATTTGCTGTTGTTAACTGCCAGCTCCAACTGAGCTAACCAACGCAGTTTCTGGGAAAAAACAAAAGTTTTATTTAATTACAGCCACAATTTGATTGATTAACTTAGTGTACAAAATTAAGGTACCATTTAATAGTATTCAGCCTGGGTTTCCCCTTTACTCATGGCACAGTGCATTTGTATGAGTGGTGCCATCTCAAGTGCAGAAGGTTTTGTAGAAAACCCAATGAATTTCCCAGGTGTAGCATTATGGTGTGAGTTAAGTGAGAACAGAGAGTCTCAGTTGCTTTGAGTGTTTTGTCTAATGACTTTTGGAGTAATTAATTTTATTAAACGGTCTTTTGAAATTCTCACACACAATTTCTTGATCTCATATAATGTGTTTCTAAAAGAGCCATAATTGGTTTTGCTGGTTCATTTCAGAGAGGTCTGAGTCTGTTTTTTCTTCTCTTTATAATTTGTGTCAGTGTTGGCACTCATAAAGCTTTATTGCAATGCAATGCAAGATCCCCTGCTGCAAAGTCTTTTAAATTCAGATTGCTTGGAAGACACTGTTTAGCAGCCCCATGGAGGCAGGTGATATTTCATTTCCTTTAAGAAAAAAAAAAGATGAGCTAAATTGCAGAAAATTGGTTTACGAGACTGTCGTGTATGGTGATCTATTTTGTGTATGATGATCTATTTGGTCATTTTTTTGGGAACCAGCCTGTGCTGGGATGCATTTTGTGCTGGCCAAGACAGGCAGAGGAATTTGGTTTGATTTTGGTGGACAAGAGTAGCAGTGTTTCAGAATACTCATGGATTTGATGTGTTTCTGTGTGTACATACACAGAGAACACAGTTTACCAAACCCCAAGGTTTCTGTTCCTGGGTCTGGTATTTTTTGCTTCTGAGAATATCCAGGCAAGATGCTTAGCTTGTCTTTTTCAGTCAGTTGCTCACATGTGGACACACACATGGGCTTACCAGACCCACTCCAGGTTTGTGTGTATTCCAGCAGAATGGAACAGTTTGGGTTGATGTCCTTTTTGTTGGTGCTTTTAATAGGCCTTCAAGGCAGCCAACACATAACAAACAGAAGATAGGTGAACAGAAGATAGGTGAACTCTCAAGAGATTAATTTTTTATGGCCTGAAAAAGGTGAGGTTGTGTATTATATCTTAGCAGTAAAATCACATTTTCAATCTAAAAGCCAAACTATGCAGGAAGTTCTGCATGTCCAGTCAGGGAGTCCAACGTGTAAGTGAACATATAAAAATGTTATACAGTGATTCCATTGGAAAGAGCTGTCCTGCAGCACCTAATTTGTTAATTAATACTTTACGTGATTATTATGCTGTTATGTAGGCTGCAGTGGCATTTATGTACAACACAACTACACCTCTGTGCTGTTGGCACAGTTATTTGCAAGAGGATGCTGAAGAAACAGTAACTTCTGAATGTATATCCCAGAGGGGGACTATGGCATATTTAACACCTATGCTGTAAAGGGCATTTGCCCTGGAAGTGCACACTGCATGGACCTTGTCACCTCCAGTGGAAACCCTCTGAAGGATTTAGATCCCAAGAAAGAGGAATGGGAATTTCATGGGAATTGCTTGAAGAGACCTGAATAGCAAAGGAGCTTTGAGTGACTTTGTAGTTGCAGTTGTTGCAGTTGCATCTGCTAATAGAAATTCCAAACAATTTATGGGGAGGAAATGGCATTAAAACCACAGCTAAGTGCTGCAAGGGTGAGCATGATGTCACATGTTTTTCTCAAGGGAATGCCAGCAAGCAGTGGGGCAAACTGTGGGATATATACATGAGGTTACTGTCTTTCCATCTTCAGGTCACCGTTTAGTTTCTAGTGGGACGATGGAAGTGCTCTCTCCCTTTCCAGTCAGGTTCCAGTTGTCTCTGTAAGGTCCACTTGCTGCTGTGTGTCACAAAGTGGTTGTGAAATGTTTAATTGTTTATAAAACCTACCCAATATACATAATCTCTTGAAATTGTGGTACAAGTAATGCTCAGCTGACAGGTGTCATTTCACTTGTAGACTAGGATAGTCCCAGTACCACTGGAAACAGTGTTGGTTTTATATTTACAGATTTCCTCTTTAGAGTGTAGAGTAATACTAATGTTACTTTTTAAAATCATGTATCATACAGAGACCTCAAGAGCAACATTTTAATCCTTTTGTGACTTTTTGACTTTTATCTACCACAGAGCTGTTAGGTTCATATCAAGCAATGGTAGCTTGGAGTGCTAGTATGGTTTTTACCAAGGCACTTTTTCCAAGCAAGTTGATCTAAAATTGAGTGGGTTTACTTGCTTTTTATGTATTTTGTACAGATTGCCATTGTCTCTAACATTAATCTTCATAATAGAGCAATTGCACATTTTTGATCTATACATTTAAGCCTTTTGCAATGGACTCCTACATGTTATGCTTCCATTTATGCTAATTTAAGTAGTATAATTGAAGCAGTTGTACTATTTCACTGCAAAACATGAAAGTCTCTGTAGGGGAAACAGTAGGATATTTGCAGATGTTAAGGTCAAAGTTGTTAAAGGGATTATCAACATCTTAGGTTGCCTGATATGAGGTCCAGGAAACAAACACAGTAAAACCAGTGGGCTGAGGTGATTAGTGTTTGGAAAGCCTTTGCCTTTGGAAAGTCTGTGCCTGCTACAGTGAAAAGCTGTAAATTGGCCCTTTAACATGTCAATAATGTTATAAAATGAATCCCTGCACCTTGGCCTGATGCAAGAGCATGGCTGGTGTGCAAGACTCTGAAATGGATTTCTGAATGCTTCTCTGCCTTCTCCAGGTTCTCAGCTCCCTTGGGTACCATGTGGTGACGTTTGACTATCGAGGTATGTGGGCTTCTTCTATAAACACTTGCTGCCAGCTAATTATATGTGGTTATTGCTTCTCTTTTTTCCCCTTATGGGTATCCAAAGAATTTCCAGAAATTTCTTTCCAGTGCCTTCATCTGGAGCACTGCTTCCTGATGTCCAGCTGGGTGGACTCTGGCTCCTGTCTGTCCTCAGGCACAGGGCTTGATTTGGGAGCTAAGGAGCAGAGAGTGAGCCAGGCACACAGGCTGTCACAGCATCCACTTAAGGCACCCTCCAGGTGCACATATGGAAGCTGATAGGCTTGCCTAGGTGTAGTCCTTTTGGATAAGATCTAGTTGACTCTCCTAAGGTCACACAGGGAACTGAACTTGCACTTACTTCCTTTTAAAAGCTCATAGGTGAGATAAGACACAGTAAATGATTTGCTAACCAGCAGTCAGGCATCTGCTGCTCCTTTTTTACCTTAGTATTTAAGCTGTGGTTGTAGTGTAATGCCACTGTAGATACAGGAAAAAAAATTAATCCATTGCATTTTTGTCAACAAGATGTCTGGGAGAGGTTTATTTGTAGGAGCTTGCCCTGTTTTTCAGTCCTGCTGGCAGCTGCTTCTCTGGCTGGTTATTAGGTATCAGAAGGGATGTGGGGTTCTGGCTGTTGAGCATACAATGTATACATGTACTGCAATAGTTACAGAGCCAAAACAGTCAGGAGGGTGGAAAATTGCTGGAGGACACTGATTGAACAGCACAGACAAACTGATGTTGCAACAGCTCTGTGAGACATGCTTGGGTTTTGGCCCTAAGCATCCAATCTGTGCTGTCAGAGACTCCAGTTACAAATTGCTTACGTGCATGCAAAAGCAGGGGAGGTACGGGAGCTGGGCTATTGCAGGTGGGTACATGCAAGAACACCATTGTAGCAGTGTTTGAGATCCAGTACCTGGTTTTGCTGTTGACTAAATCCACAAAAACTCCTTGGCAGATAGCAGTTACCTTGATTAAATGACTGTGGATCGATCAGGGCTTTCAGCCCCAAATTGTAGAGGTGCACAGTGAAGTGAACAGAAGCTGCCCACGTCCCAGGTCCCTTTGCAGTTGCAGATGGACTGCATGGGAAGAGCTGGCTAGCTCTGCTGAGCAGTTTGGGCGATTCTCAGCAGGACTCTTTGTGTTCCAGGCTGGGGTGACTCAATAGGCAGCCCGTCAGAGAGGGGAATGACCTATGATGCCCTTCATGTCTTCGACTGGATAAAAGCACGAAGTGGAGACAACCCTGTCTATATATGGGGACACTCCCTGGGCACAGGGTAAGCATCTAATCTTAGTGGCACTGTGCAGCTTCTGAAGAACATTAAGTGCTGACCTTGGATGAAGGTGCTGTTTGATGTAATCCCTGGGCTGGCTTGGCATCTGTGGCATAATTTCTGGAGGGTACCTTTCCCCTTTGCACTCTGCAGAGTGAGAAGGGCTCCAGTGAACAACTTTAGTAATGGGTCTTGAACCTTCATTGTCCAGAGGGTTCACACTAGAAAGACCTTCATGATAATAGATTGCAGATTGTCCTTCAGAGCAGAACATCAGACTTCTCTAGTACTCTGAGTGTCTCAGACCAGCCACACCTGTGTGTGGCTTGTCCTTACAAAAGGTTTCCTCCTATCCATGGTAAACATGCCATGTGTAATCAGTGCTTGTGCAGATGCCACCTCTGATACTTGCATGGTCATGCAAGGCACAGGGAAGTTCAAAGTGTCAATTACCTTTGCCTTCATTCCTGCTTCCTCCCTTTCCATGGCTGTCTGGAGGTCAGTCATGTTCAGCAAGCACCACATGCTCTTGCCCCTGTGACTGGTGGAGGAGCAAAGGGTAAACAGGAGTTCCCTTTGGGTTGAGCTGAGTGCAGATAAACTGTAAGACCACAGCACCTTGCCTTGCAGTGAAACAAATGCTGGGACAGGGAGGTGTTTCAGGGTAGTGCATCTTCATTGCTGTGACACCAAAGACCCTGCTTTGTTTGAGAGAAGACAAAGCCTTTTTCTTTCGCTTGTCCTCTAAATTTTTTGTCCTGTTCAGAATCCCTTTCTGGGTCAGAGCACGCTTGTGATGTTTCCCAACACTGCAGTCAGACTGTCTTGAGACTGGTCCCCAGCTGAGTTCTCTAGTGACTGCAGCCAGTCTAGAGTTCAAGGTTTGTGAAATGTGCTGTGCTTGGAGGATTCAGCAACTTTGGAAATACCCCTGTCCCATTAGGTTGATGCATATGGGAGACTTTGCTGCTTTCTGTCCCAGCCAGGGAAGCTCCTTGCAGTGTAACCCTGGGATCCTGCACTCCAGCTGTCTGGAGCACAGCCCCTTTCTACTTATACCCCTGCATTCCCCTCTTGCTTGTTCACTAACATGCAGGCCCTGATACCATTTGGAATGTTGGGTATATGAGGCCAGTGGGAGCCCAGGTCACTGTGGGCTGCCCAGACCTGGGACAGTGTGAGGGATCAACCTTGTGGCTGTTGAGCTGTACCTGTGCCCCCTCTGGAGCTGCTGCTCTGCAGAGGGTCTGTGCCAATTCAATGCCCCTTCTTCTTTCAGGGTTGCAACAAATCTGGTGCGACGCCTTTGTGAGAGAGGTAAGTGTGGCATGTGGATGCTCTTCCCAGCAGCCTGCCGGTGTCCCAGATTCCTGCAGACATTTGGGGTGGTGACAGAGCTGTCCTTGATGCACCGTGGTGGCAGCTGCCCTCATGAGGCAGAGCCTGACCTTGCTGGCTGTCTGCACCCCTGCATTTCAGCACATTGCCTTTGGTTTTTCAGAAACGCCCCCGGATGCACTGATCCTGGAATCTCCATTCACCAACATACGGGAGGAGGCGCGGAGTCACCCCTTCTCCGTGGCAAGTACACAGTGACTCTCACACTGGTGGCATGTAATTGTGTGCACAGAAATGAGCCTTTAGCTCAACTGTAGCTGAGCTAACTGCATGACTTGTGGGGCAGTGGTGGCCCTTGTAAACACTAGGGGTGAAAAACTACACTTAAGGCAGCTTCTGGGAACACACAGTGAGCAGTACCAGAGCCATGTATCCATCATGGGAGCAAATTGACTCTGAACTGAGCAGACACCCAGTCCAGGCCTTGGATGCAGCCAAGCTGATGAGGTGTCCTGGGATAAAGCTGTTCCAGGAAGCATTGCCAACCGTCCTGCATGATACCTAGGGAGTTTGACCATGCAAGCACCCTGAGGGCCTGCTCCTGAGCAGGCTGGTAAGATGGACCTGAAACAGGGGAGAAAAGATAATGCTGGTGGAACAGGGGCCCTCTCACTGCAAAGAGTGTGGTCAGCGGGCAGGGGATGTTATGGGATGTCATTGGCCTGCCCTGTTAGTGCTGTTTGTATCACTGGCCTGCTGGTGCCTGCCACTAATGCACATTTTTCCTCTCAGATATACAGATACTTCCCTGGATTTGACTGGTTCTTCCTTGACCCCATCACGACAAGTGGAATTAAATTCGCAAATGATGAGAAGTGAGTTCCCTCTTTGCTGGGGTTTCAGCTGTGGCTGCAGTGAGGCATGGCAAACATGAAAGAGGACAGACATGAGACTCCACTCTCTAGCTTTTTTTGTTGCAGCATTGCTCTTACTGGAGTTATTTCAATTATTCTCACAGCCCTGAGAGCAGCACAGTGGAGCTCTTTCTTTTTTAATTGTTCATAATAACAACGTAGAGAGCAGAGACTACTGATATGCTGATTTGGTTCAGACCATTTCTACTTTTCAAGTGTACCTTACACATTAAATAGTAGCATTGGAAAAATGGAAAGTTTTGGAAGATTTCTGTGCATTTCCCTAAGCCATCTTGCCTGTGATTGCCTGACAATCACATTGTCTCCTTTCACTGAGTCTTTCATTGAAGAGCCTGAGCATTTGTGAATTTCCAGTATTGAAACCAAACCAGACCTTGGCGGGGGTGATGATTTTACAGTGGAGTGAGCCACTTTTCTATGGTCTAAGCAGCAAGCAGATTTTATGAAGATGTCTTTCACTGGTAAATTTTCTATAGGTCAAATCAATTGTGCCCTGATAAGGTTTTAAATTGCAGTTAATAACTCACATGATATGTTTGTCATTACAATTTTCTTAAAAATGTATGTTTTGGTGTTAGAGAACTATGGGATTGCTCTGAGCTTTTGTGACACTCTTGTCTGTTTTACAGTGTGAAATATATTTCATGCTCCCTGCTCATCCTTCATGCTGAGGATGATCCAGTGGTACCATTTCATCTGGGAAAAAAGGTACCCTTTGTGGCTCTGCAAACTGATCTGGTGGGGGGAACTGGTGTGGATAGAACAACATGCAGCCAGGCAATAAGTCAATAGTACAAAGGTGCAGAAGTACATAGCCCAGAGGGACTGCAGATTCTGTGGTGTTGGGGGGTTGGTAAATCAGTAGTGAAATGAGGCTGGAGGGGGAGGAAAGGTGGTGGGGGAGCTGGGTTGGAGTAACACGAGTCCCTCACCTGCCTCCCCTTGGTTCAGCTTTACAACATCGCGGCAACGTCGCGGAGTTTCCGGGACTACAAGGTGCAGTTTGTGCCCTTCCACACAGACCTCGGCTACCGGCACAAGTACATCTACAGGAGTCCAGAGCTACCTCGGATACTGCGGTAATGACGGCTGGGCGGGGCGGGGCGGGGCTGGGCACCGGGGCACCCTTTGTTCTCCACCTCCTTGCACAGCACGTTTTGGGAAGGGGAGCTCCAGAAATCAGGGAGCATTTTTCTGGCTCGTCTCTGCTGTGAGCTGGATGCTCTGGAGGAGCTGTTTGCTGGGCAGTTGCTTTGGATTTTTTTGTGGGAGCCTCTGATGGGTGTGAGAGCAAATCTCAGTGCTGTCCCCTGTAGCTGCAAATGCTTGAGCCATAGTGTTTGCCAGGGGAATGGGAAGATCTGCAGGCTGTAGCATGCACCAGAGTATAGGAGAGCTGAGTGTCACTGCTGTGTCACTTCCTTTTCTAGGGAATTCCTGGGAAAATCTGAACATGAGCATCATCACTGAAGACTGGCTGCTTGTCAGCACAGAGATTTTCCTTTCCTTCCTCTCTCTCCTTTTCCTCCCCGCTCCCTATGGGTCAGTCTGCCGTTCTTCCGTCCCTGGCACTAGAGGAGGTCAGGGATTCCCATTCCAGTCCTGATGTGTACCCTTGGCAACTCCAGCTTCTGGCATCAGCATCTGTGACGGCAGAAGGAAGAAGCTGTTGGCTTCTTTTTGGACATGGATGGAGGGGTGGTAACAGCCCAGGAGCCAGTACCAAACGGTGAAAAATGTAAGCGCAGCAAAGCCTCGCCAATCCGTCATGGTACTGCTGAGGACAGATGTTCCTAGGACACTGTGTCATGACCAAGGATGTGTCTTTCACTTTTAAACACTGCTGCTGTTTTTGGATCATGTAGAGATTCATTTGTAGGCAAATGGCTTTTGCCATGTCTCCTCACAACAGTTGTCTTGCTTGAGTTTGAGGTGTTCTTTCTAGAAAATACATGTTTTGCCTTTCCTTTTCGATCAGTGGCTGTAACTACAAATATATGGAAGATCCAGGTAGTGAGAGGTATTTTTATTTAGCTCTTCAGTCACAATGTGCTGCAAGTGTTGGAGTAATTGCACACATTTGGAAATAAAATGAAAGATTTTTTTTTTGTTCTTCCTTTTGAAAGATCTATTTAATGGGAAAGGCTAGTGCCCTTTTATCTTTCCTGTACCTTTTTTTCCTTCTGAACATAATTTCTGCTCCCATCCCTGCTGTCCTCTGTGGACCTCCTCCTCTTCTTCACAAGTACTTCCTATTAGGCTTGGAATGACACATGTACATAAACTGTAGACTTGGGTGTTTAAGCCAGAAAGTGTGAGATTACTTTTTTGCTTGATCTTCCCTTCCATGAATAATGTGTGCCCAGGCTGTCAGAGTGGATGTCTTCCATATCCCTGTACACACCCAGACAACTGTGTGCTGCTTTTCGGTGAGAACGGCAAGGGTTATTTTTCCTCAACTACTTCTTAACTCCTTGGGTCAGGTTTTCCTGTTCCTGGTGGCAGTGCTGTTCCATTGTAGTTAAAAGCAGGCAGTGATACGCAGTTTTTGATGGAAAAATAAGTCTGGGGTGTCACTCCCCATCTCTCCCTCCCCTGCCCTCTTGTGCACTTCCATTAGCATGTCTTAGCCCCTCTGCCACCCGTTGTCCAGGAGGCAGAAGTGGAAATGAGCCTTTCCCACAGGGAGAGGTTCTGAAGATGCCCCTGCCCTGCATGGGGCTAGAAGAGGGGCTGGTTTATGCCAGTGAAGAGCTCTGCACTGAGACAGGAGTCAGTCCCACATTGCCTAGCTGGGTCCTGCCTCCTGTCAGTCCATACAGACAGTACCAGGTGCTGTAGGTTTAGTCACTAGTGCTCAAAGGGAATTGTGCTGCCCCAAAGGTCTGTCCAGGGCTGTACAGCATAGTATAAACCGCTCAGCATGCATCAGAGTTATATCTGCAGGCTCATACTAGTTGCAAAAGAGACAGTAGCTTGTTCCTGTACCAAGATTCTTCTGCCATTAGCGTGGTTGTCCCTGAGGTTTCTGACCCCTGATACTCATAAAGTAGCTGTGCCACTTCAATACAAGTGCATCAACTGTAATTTATTGCACTGACAGATGAGAAATACTTACCTGGCTCTGGAGAGTAACACACACATTCCAGTTAATGCTGCTGCTGGCAGCTGGCTTGGGGCAAAGCACAGCCTGAGCTGGGGCCTGGCTGGCTGCCTTCCTCCTGGTGGGACAGAGCTGGGAATCCAGCATGAGAACTGCTGGTGTTGGTGATTCCCAACACCACTGTTCATGTTAGCAGGCCAGTGATATGCTTGGAAATTTAAACTGAAATGTTTATCTAAAAGTTGTGTAGTTTTAATAAAGGCATTGACTGCTGATCACTTTAGCTTTACCAGTTTTACCTGGCAATTTTTGGGACATTTTTCCCCCATCGAGCAGGTCAGCTGGGAGCTGGGCAGGGCTGCAGTAGGGCTGTGTGTGGGAGGTGAGCTTGCAGCTGGGACTGGGCAAATCTTTGTGGCTGCTGCCAGCTCAGGGGGAGAGGCTCTCCTGCAGTCCAGAGGGTCTGTGCCTGTAGTCTGGCTGCAGCTGAGGCTCTGCTTCTCCCCTGGGAATGGGGGAGATGGGAGCTGCCTGTGTGATTGCTAGTGCAGGAGCCCTGTGTGCTATTTGCAGGGCAACCCCAACACAGTAACCCCCACCCCAGTGCACAGAGTCACCCTGAGATGGGCATGTTGCCCCCCCCATGCTGGTGCCACCACCCTGCCAGCTGCAGGGGACCACAAAGCCACAGCTGGGGAAGGACAGCAGCCAGTCAGGTATCATGGCTTGGACTTGTTGCCACCTCAACCCAGAGATGTGGAGTAGTCCCAAGTCACTCCAAAGTCAAACCAGCAGGTGTTTGGGTTGTTTTAATGAGTTGGTGTCAAACAGGGCAGTACTGGTGCACTACATAGCACTATGGGTGTTAAACAGTGACCCCAGCACTGGGTGGGACTTGTGGAGCAGCATGACCCTGCTACAGTGGAATGCCAGAGATGTGATCCATGTTCATGTACAGCACACAGCTGTACCTGCAGAGCCAAGAGCCAGCAGCATCAGCCACCCACTTGGCAGCTGCAGGTACAGCCCTCCCTATGCAGACATGGAGGCTAAAAATCCCTGGCGTGGCTTGGTTACTGGGCCTTGAGTTAGGAAAGAGGTGTGGCAGTAGGCTACAGTAAGCTCTGTGGCAAGGAAGTGGCTGATCCCAGGCTCTCCTGCTTGTGGCACAGTGTTTGACATTGGTGCCTGCCCTGGGGCCAGCTGCTTTCACAGCCAGCCCCTCCTTTAGGTGATACTGGGTGATGGGATGGGCAGGGAGTGGTCTCTCCCTCCCCAGCTTCGGGCCTGGCAGACCCCCGAAGGAGAAAGACAAGCTTTGTGTTGGCTAATCCTACTTGTGGGGCAGGGTTAAGGAGGCCAGGCCCTTGCACACAGCGGGGAACGGGAGGATTTACTTGAAAGCCCTTGTTAAGCATGGAGCACAGCCGTGGAAGACTTATCCATGGTCATCTCACTAAAAGCACTATGCAGCACATGCAGGCTAGGTGGCTGCAAACACAAGGTCCTTTCTCCTGCCCCCAGCTCTTGTTCCTCAGTCAGGGCTCCTCCTCCGAGCATCCTTCTACCCCTCTGAGGGAAAGGCCTTGGTTCTGCAGAGCTGAGCCCATTGGATTGGTGGTGAAATGCAGGTGAGGCCTCCTGGGCTGGGAGCATATCCCTCCTTCCTTCCCTTGGTGCTTGCATCAATTTCGGGGGATGTTGGGTGGGGGAATTGCTGTGGCAGAAGGCTCCACCCCCCAGATTTCACGGGCGTACTCCGTGATGGTTCTGTCACTGGAGAACTTGCCCGAGCAAGCAATGTTCCTGATGACTTTCCTTGTCCACTCACGGGGATCCTGGGAAGAGGAGAGGAAATGTCAGCACTCACTCACCCAACTCTGTCCTGGCTCACAGCCTTGCAGGGCACTGGCTGTGCACACCTGGCTGCTTTAAACTCTGGTATGGGGCTGCTGAAGCAGCCAAACCAGCCTCACCCTGCCCTATGCATACATGCTGTAGTGTCCATAAGAAGGGCTCCACTGGAGCACGCTCATCCCAGTTACCCCCGCTCTTCCCACTGCACTGCCATGGCCAAAGACCCCATCCTTTCCCACTCAGTCATGGCCAAGTCTTACCATGAACAGCTGGTCCACTTGGCCTTGGCACTTAACGTAGGCCTCATAGTCTGCAAACACCTTAAACCTGAAACCCAAAGCAGAGTCTGACTGGAGTTTGCCTTCTGGGCAGGACAGACATTTCCCATGACCAGCCAGGGCTCCCCCCTGTGCAGGGATGCTTCCTCAGCCTCACCTGTCGTGGTACATGAGCATGTTCACAACATCCCTGAAGCAGCCAGGGTCTCGAGGGGAAAAGAAGCCGCTGCTGATCTGGTCGATGGCCTGGCGCAGCTCGGGCAGGGTCTCGTAGTACTCCCGGGCGTTGTACCTGTGCCCGGCAGAGACAGATTCTAGGCACTGCTGCTATTCCTGCCCTGGAGTCGGGCAGGGAGGGCAGGCATGGATGTGGTACAGCTCCTGAGTGAGAGGCCTTGCTCCCAGGGCTGTGTCCATCAGAGCACCCTGCTCGTGGCTCAGACCAGCAGCAGTGTCTGATACACTTTGTGACATGTGCCACTCGCAGCCACTGTGCTCTGGGCAAGCTGCATTGTTACAGCCCAAGGCAACGACTGCCTCCAGCCCCTGCTTTTTCCTGCTCCAGAGCTGCCCAGGGGGGAAGGTGTCCCTCCCAGAGAACATGGCTCTCCCTGCCAGAGCTGAGCTCCGTATCCCCATCTGATGAGCCCTGGTGTGCACCAACCCTTTCCGATCCAGGGCCTCCACGTCCTCCACCCGCATGCCAAATATGAAGAGGTTTTCTTCTCCTGCTTCCTCGGCCATCTCCACGTTGGCCCCATCCATGGTGCCAATGGTGAGGGCCCCATTCACCATGAACTTCATGTTGCCAGTACCTGAGGCCTCCGTGCCAGCTGTGGAGATCTGCTGGGAGAGATCCGCTGCTGGGATCACTGCCAGGTGCAAGAGAGGTAGGAGTTAATCCTTGGCACGTTGCAGCTCCCCACACCCAGGACAACAATGCAATCCCAGGCATTTGCCAGTGGCCCTTCTGACCTTGCCCTCAGCCCAAACAGCACAACTCTGGGGCCAGGGCCAGGCTCAACTTTGCCATGACCCCATGCAGCTGCTGCCACTCCTGAATGAAGCTGGCTTCCTGCCCTGTGGGGAACCCTCAGGCTCTACCTTGGGGAGAGCCAGGTGTCCTGCCACAACTACCTCTCAGACCACCCCGTTCCTGGGCTCAGCTGGGACATGCCCAACTTCTGACGTGCTTACAGAAGACCAGACATACCCTTCTCAGCCAAGGATACCCGGTAGTTCTCCAGGAAGATGACCTTGAGCTTGTCCCCCACATAGGGGTCGTTGTTGATGACCTCACCAACGGATGTGATGAGTTTGATGATCATCTTGGCCATGTGGTAGCCAGGGGCAGCCTGAAGAAGAGCAGCCCAGAAACGGGGAAGGCGTTTAAGGAAGGGAGAGCATGAGAGATGCCAGTGCTGGGTCCTCACTGTAGGGAGACTCTGGGCCTCACCTCTGCTGTTCACATAGAATCACAGCATGGTCTGGGTTGGAATGGACCTTTAAAGGACATCTAGTCCAACCCCTCTGGAATCTTCAACTAGACCAGGTTGCTGAGAGCCCTGTCCAAACGATCTTGAGTGTTTCCAGGGATGGAGCATCTTTCACCTCTGGGCAACCTCTTCCAGTGGTTCACGACACTCATTGAAAAACTTTCCACCTTAGATCTAATCTAAATCAACCCTTCAATTTAAAACCACTATCCCTTGTCCTATCATAACAGGTTCTGCTAAAACATTTGTCCTCATCTTTCTTAAAAGGCCCACTTCAAGTACTGAAAGACTACAATAAAGTCCCCCCAGAGCCTGAACAACCCTAATTCTCCTGGCCATGAATTAGGAAAAACACCCTCTTGGGAGGAGAAGTCCTGAGCCAAGGGGTAACAGTGATGGAGCCTTGCTCAGTCCAGTTAATCCATGGAGATGGTGTTCCCTGTTGCTGGCTAATCTTCAGCAGGCCCAGCAAAGCCACAGAAAAAGGACAAGACCTTCCCCACCCACCCCCCAAGCCATGCATGCACAGAGTTGGGAACACAGGTTACCTTTCCTCCGATCATAATGGTCCTGGGCACAAAGGATTTGGATGGATTACATCTGATGCCTGAAAGAGCAGGGATTTTTCTTCAAAATTTTTTCAAATTTGAAAGCTCAAATTTGAAAAAAAAAATTTTAAATCTTCACAACTGAAGATAAACTGGGCAGAGTTTACTGTGTGCATCAGAGGTGGGCTGGGATCTCAGCCCATGTCACAGGGACCCATCAACCTTGCAGGATCCTGAAGCCCAACCAGATGTCTGCTGGAGTTACGGTGGGTGAAAAATGGCCACAGAATCCTAGGGGATTCAGACCTTTGGAGAACTACTCAAGCCAGAATAACACAGAGCTCCAATGACTTGCCTCCCTTTGGGAATGGGTAGGGGTCCCAAGCATACACTGGGAAATGCGATTTTAACTTGCACCACGTCAGTCTTAACACCTGCAGCCCACCTGTGAAGGTTACCTGGGCTGGAGATGTGGGCTGTGAGCTTTTCCACAGAGCTCCACATGACCCTTCAGACACTCTGCCTTCCCTCCTGGAGAGAAGCCCTGGCAGTGAGAGGCTGGGGGACTTACGGTTGTAGAGGGTGATGGCATGCAGGCAGTTCAGCAGCTGTCGCTTGTACTCATGGATTCGCTTCACCTGAACATCAAACATGGACTGAGGGTTGATCTTCACCTTGTACTGCTCCTCCAAGTAGGCTGCAAACTTCAGCTTGTTCTCCTGGTAGAAAAATATGGGAGGCAGGCATGGGTTCCCAGGGCTTGCATCAGAAGCGAACATTTGCTGCTGGGATGCTCCTGGGAGCATGGTGCTTTTAGCCTTCTTCCCCCAGGTCATCTCCAGTGCACATTACCTGCTTGACTTTTGCCACATCCCTGATAAAAGTCTCATTATCGATGAAATCCAGCAGCTTCTTCAGCTGGCTCAGATCTGTGACAAAGCCTTCCCCGATTTTCTAAAAGAACAAACCAGGAGAGGAATGTCATGAGACACCTGACCCAGCCCACAACAGCCCATCCCTAACAGAGGTGCCACAGTCCTGTTGGTAACTGGAAGAGGCAGTGTGGCCAGGAAAAGGGGCACAGTTTCCTACAGTGAGGTTACTTCTCTGTCATAAAGAAGCCCAATGAAAACAGGGCACTTGCAAAAAAACTCAGACGAGCCTGCCTCTCAAGGAATTTGGCAGGAAGAGGGAGGATGTGTGCACATGTGCCCAGGCCTCCTGGCAGCTGGAGAAACTGATGGGTAGGACATAAAGATATATTTAATTGCAGGGTGATATTCAGCCGTGGCATGTCCCAGTGTGATGCAAAAACCTGTGCTAAAGGGCCCGGGAGACAGAAGGGATAGAATGGGGGCTGGGCCTCTGTGGGAGCTCCTTTGTGCTATGAAGCTGCACACTTGTGCAGACACCCTGCAGTTGTGCCTGACTGTGTGCAGTCCTCAGCTCCAGATTTCTGCAGCTTTTTTGTGGCCAGCTCTTTATCATTGAATTTAGAGCCCAGCTGATGTCACATCTACACGTACCACAGGTGTGCTCCTCCCAGGCTGTCCCCACACACCTGCCAGGTGTCAGCCTCAGGGCTGACCACACCACAAGAAGAGGTGACCAAAGGGATCACACTCAGCCCCTCACTTCACGTGCTCACCACTCACCTCAGCAATAATGTCAGCCAGTCCTGGGTTGCACAGCAGGAGCCAGCGCCTTGGCGTGATCCCATTGGTCTTGTTCTGAAACTTTTCTGGCTCCAGCTCAGAGAAATCCTTGAATCTGGAACACCAGGGAGCTCTGAGCCACCCACCACCACCCAGAGCTTCAGCTGGGCCCCCCCACTGTGCGCTCCTGACTCAGGGCAGGCTCTGTCAACCTCCCTGTAACAGCTGTGAACTCTCTTTGCTGCCTCTCACCTGCTTCCCCAGCTGTACTGCCAAGAGTGTCACCACTTCAAAGGGAGAAAGTCTCCCCAGCAAGGCAACCAAAGCAGACCTGGACACCCAACTGCCCCAGCTAATCCTCCCTAGCTGGCCGGTAAAGCAGAGAGGGCGCAGGCCCTGGGTGTGTCCCAACTCACACAGAGTTCTTGACGATGTCAGAGTGGATGCGAGCCACGCCATTGACGGCGTGGGAGCCAATGACACAGAGATGAGCCATGTTAATCCGCTTGCAGTCTCCCTCCTCGATCACCGACATCCTGCGCAGACGGTCGATGTCCCCTGGGTACAGAGCTGCCACGTGCTGCAGGCAGGGAGAGGGACGCGGGTGACACAGCCATAGGAGCTAGGAGCCATAGGAGCTAGGAGCATTCCCATCCTAAGACCCCTAGACTTCCCACAGCCTGTGCCCAGTCCCTTACATCGAGGTGCATTTGGTTGAGGGCATAAATGATCTCCAGGTGCCGCGGCAGCAGCTTCTCAAACATGGAGACCGGCCAGCGCTCCAGGGCTTCGGGCAGCACGGTGTGGTTGGTGTAGGCACACGTCTTTTTTGTGATCTCCCAGGCCTGCATTACAGACAGCAGGTTAATGCACATGCACCCAGGCCAGGAGGGAAAAAGAAATCCCAGCGCTCCTTCCCCTCAAGGGTTCAGCACGGACCTCCCAGCTCTGCTCACCTTGTCCCAGTCCACTTTCTCCACATCCACCAGGATCCGCATGAGCTCAGGTATGGACAGGGCAGGGTGGGTGTCATTTAGCTGAATAGCCACCTGCAACACAGACTTGCTGGTCTCAGTTCTGGCAGTGACAGGGCTGTGACAGTGTCCTGCATGCACAGGGTTGGGGTAAGGGTCAGCCCCAAGGCTCTTCTCGTGACTCACACCCCAGAAACAGACAGCTCTCAGTAATGGAGCTATCCAAACTTTTCAAGTTTTGCTCCAAATGACAAAATTTTCCCTGGGAAAAAAGGCCTGGAGTTCATCTGTTTTACAACCCAAATTGCCAGGTTGTTTCTATAAATGTCCCCATTTAGTCCTGAGTGTCCTGCTCTCCCTCATGAAAAGCAGGTCTGGCTGACATTTCCCCAGAGCTCACGCACTCACCTTGTCTGGGAAGGTTTCAAAGCACGTTCTCACAGGGTCTCGGCAGCCGAATTTGGAGGATTTGAAGCGGCGGATGATGTCCTGGAGGGTGGCAGCCACCACAAAGTACTCCTGCTTCAGCCGCAGCTCCTTGCCTTCGAAGAACTGCAAGTGGGGACACCACATCCATCAGAGCTGCAGCTGCCATCTCCACCTGGCAGCCAAACCCCTGGAGATGCTCCTCTCCACACCAAGGGGCTTCCCAAAAGGCCTCACCAGGGCAAATGTGGCTGTTTCTCATATGTCTCTGATGGGGACAGCAGCTGCAGGGACTGACAAGGGGCCTGGCATCCCAAACAGCTGCTTCCAGAGAGAGCAACAGAGCCTGCCACATCCATGCTACTCCGACAGAGCTAGCACAGTTCCCTCCCTTGCTGCAAGATCCTTTGCAGGGTTTTTGGACAAAGGATTTTGGGCTTTCTGCAATAGCCAGGAGTGTCTTTGGACACACCAGATGCCTCTCTCACACACACACCATGATTCATGCTGGTCTATTTTAAAATATCAGCAGGAATGATAGGGTGTGGGGTAAAGTGCAAGGGTTTAGCTTTCCCAGCACAGATGCTAATGCATAACTAGATATGAGGGCTCTTCCCCTTTGGACCCAGTGCCCAGTGAGTGCTTGGTCTGGGACAACCCCTGCAGTGGGAAATTCCTTGAATTGGGGATGGAAATGAGTCCCCACTGCATAAACTGCCAACTGCCTTGAAGTTGAAGGAGTGATGTCTTCCCCTCCCTGCAGCAGGAAACACAGCAGCTCCATAGTATGGGCCAGACTCTTAGCTGCCATCAGTCAGCAAAGACCCTCTGGAGCCAGTAGAGTCATACTTGCTCACTGGGAATTATAGGTATTAAACCAGAACAATAAACATCAGATGGCCATGACCTTCCAGTGGTTGTAAACAAGGAAATACAACTGCAGGAAGGATGATTCTGAGAAATAGGGAAGAGAGGAAAGAGAGTCACTCACGTTATCATTTGGGTACAGGACTCTGGAAATGTTTTCTGCCAGGTTTCTGTCCAGCACTGCCTCGATGTAGTCACCCATATTGACTGCAGGGAAAGAAATACACACAGCACTGCAGCAGCTGTAAAGATTCAGGCAGGTCCCTGACACCACACTTTCCCCTCCTCTCTCATAGAGAGATTTTTGTAACAGGAATATTCAGGCTGATATTAATGAAAAAGGATGGGAATGTACAGGTGTGAAAGCACTAGAGTGACAGGAGGAGACGGGATAACAGAAAGGCACATCTCCATGTGCTTCCCAAGACACACATATGAAGAAGGACAGGAAGAAATACAGACAGCAGCCAGTCAAGGCAAAACAAGGAAGCTACTGAGCAGCCATCTTGCTTGAGAACTAAGGAGAAATGGGCCTGGGCAAAGAAGCACGAACACCATAATCACACTTAACTCCTAAAGGGTACATCAAAACCTAGCTCACAACTGCCAATAAAGAATTGAGAAGACTCTAGAGCCATCACCCCATGTCCCATACACCTTCTCCTGGCAAGGCTGCTTGGACACACATTTCTTGCCAGTATGGAAGAATAAATCAAATCGGTCTAATCTAAAACCATCCCTAGGTGACAGCCTAGCACTCACATCTAGTATGTTAGTCACCCTGTATCTGCTCTTCAGCACAATTAGAGCCTTGAAAATGCACTTAAAGCAAACCGACAGTAAGGTGGGCTGTGCTGCACTTTTGTTTCAGCACTAAATGATGACACTGCATAGAAATGACTCTCCATGGGAAATCTGCAGCTCATTTGGTGACTTAGGGAATCCAGTGGCAGGTGGTCTGTCACTGGGGGAAGGCATAAGGCTGCTTGTGACAGCATTACAAGTGTGATGGGGACGGAAGAAGAATGGATGAGAGTCGTGGTGCATGAGGCTCTGGAAGCAGTTGGGGGTAGTGTGATCCATGGATATGCACACAGTGCTTTGTTTTGGAGCTAGCTATGAGATAACAATACAGCAGGTCAAATGGGAAGTGCTGTGCCAGGTGCTATGCACAAAGGGACAACTGTGTCCCAGTCTGGCAAGAGAAGAGGCAGTGGAGGAACAGCACTTACACTCCTGCAGGTTGAAGTCGTTGGGTGCCTTGGCAGACCAGAGTCTCATGGTGTTCACAGTGTTGTTCTTGTATCCAGGCACTGGGGTGTCATAAGGCATGGCAAGGACAACCTGCAAAGAGCAGTATTCCCCTCTGGTTACAGCACAGTGACTCAGAGGAGGTGGGAAAGTAGCTGAAACCTCTGCAGGAAAAATCCAGAGGACACAGACAAATCCTGGCTGTGGGAGGAATCTCACCTCACTAAAATATACCTGTTGAGCTTCACAGACTTCCCTCCTGTCATGGGCACTTCCACCACCTACTGGGAAAGCATTCATAGGGGAACCAGAGCTTTACTGACCAACTGGAGTTACAACCCCTTCAATGAAATACAAGAGAGAGTTGCAAGCAAACTGCTGACCTTGCTGTACCATCTGGGGTACCTCTTAGTTATTGACCAGAGCACTGAAAGCATCCTCAGCTGCTCACTGCAATTCTGTCTGTGCTGAGGTAGAGCCAGGGCAGCTTGGGCCGTTGTGTTTCCATTTGGGAATAACTCCACAGCCTGAATCCTGCCCATTTGCCTTCTGCAACCTGCCAGGACCAAACACTAGCACTGCAGCACCATTTCCAGAGCCATTCACCCAATATTCAGGGTTAGTTGAAGCTGTCTGGATAAATCCACTAAGATCTCCAGCAACTGAACTGCACATGAGTGCAAAACTCTTTGTGCAGTTTGCAGATGATGCTTAAGCCTCAGGATGCTGCACACATGGCTACAGGGAGTAACCCTGGAGCTCCCAGCTCACACAGCAGGGAAAACCTGCAGGCAAAAACACAGCAGGCAAATCAGCATGTTGGTCCTGAACAGCCTCTTTGTGCAGGCATCAGCAACACCTCCCCTCTGGGGAGAATCAGCAAGAGCTCAGGCTCTCCAAGCTGCTTTTACCAGCTCCGAACATGGAAGCAGGCAGGGAGCCTGCCCAGGGACTGGGGCACACATCACATGAACTCAGCCATGCTATATTTGGAGACTGAGTCTTTGGCTTTTTTTTGAACCTTTCCAACTTGTTCCCTTAACAGCACTATCTGAAAACTCACTTCCTTGTAGGAAGCAGTGCTTGGGATCCCTGAAACCCCAGGTTACCAGCAGATCAGAAGAAAGGCATATTGAAATGCAATGACATTTGGTCCCCAAGTAGATGCCTGCTGCACTTGGAGACCAAAGAGCTCTGGCACAGTGCCTCTGAGATGTTCATTGTGCTGAGGCTGTGGTGTTGAACCCCTGCACTGTTATCCTGGCAATGGCCTAGTTCACTGCACAGTCTTCATCAAACAGAGCCCTGGAAAAATAGTTTATTTCTCCTCTGAGCAGGTCCAGGTGACTCTGTCACTGAGCTTCAGCTCTTGGTGCTGAAGAGAATGGCTGGGCTCTGTGACTGTGAGTTCCCTGGATGAACTGAGCTGGTTCATCAGGCTGAGAGACTGCCAAACACTATGGGAACTCAGCTAAGTCATCTCCCTGAATCCCAGATAAATTAATTGTCCTTCCTTCCTCCATCCTGAGCAGTGCTTACAGAGGAGAGGCTGAAGCATCTTCAATCCTTTTAATAAGCCTGTGCCTTCATTAGCAGCAAGGTGGGAATGCACCTATGCTGCAGCAGCCTGTGCCCTGAACAAGCACGAGCTCCTGAAGTACAGCATTACCTCCTCAACTGTGGGAGAGGCTGAAGGAGTGTTTGTGCTCCAGGATGCCACAAAACAAGGCCTCCAGGCAGACTGGAGACTAGAAAACAGACCTCCAGCCTTCCCTGACAGCACTCTGCCCATCAGGCTGCTCTGGGAAAGAGGAACTTGCTCTCATGACAAGAATTAAACACCCATGGGATTGCTCCATGCCCCTGCACAGCAGCAGCACCAGAACCACCAGAACTCACTCACACAGGGTGTGAGTGAGCAGTGGCCAGGGGCAGTGTGGAAGGAGCTTGCACTTCTCCTCCAACATAAATCCATGAAAGACTGTGGGGCTTTGCCCTGGAGATCAATAGATTCCTCTTTTTCCTCAAATCCCATAGGCTACCAAGTCACCTTCATAAACCCAATGGTAGCAGAGAGAGTTTGGCCAGTCTGGAAGAGAAGCAAAGCCTGAACACCTCAGGCAGCCCCGGGTTACCCTGCCTGGCCTTCCCCAGCCCAGCAGGGAGACAGATGCTGGTGGTACCTGGGTGTCAATCCACTTCACCCCGTCAGGAGTGTGATCCACACGGCCATAGAAGTGCACTGGGATCATGTACTCGGGCCGGGCTTTCTCCCAGGGATTGCCGTAGCGCAGCCAGTCGTCTGCCTCCTCCACCTGCAAGAGTTCAAGGAATGGCTTGTGGCTCCAAGTGAAGCCTGAACAAGGCTCTTTGAAGGGAGACTGGGTTAAAAGCAAAGCTTCAGTAAGCTGGTTTTAAAAATGGATATGCAGAGGCCTCTAGAGGATAGCTGGGCTTTCCAAACTGTGGATGACTGCATCCCAGTGGGTATAAATAAATCAGCCTCCATGGACTTTGCAGCACACTTAAGGTTTAAGCCATCCAAACTGCATAGGCACTCGGTCTGTCTCCATGCCTTTACATCCAGTTTGACTGTGGATATAGTGGAATATGTGGGATGTGGCAGCCACTGGTGCTGCTCCTGGCCACAGGCCACACCCTGTAAGCCGGGTCTTGTTAACTGCTCTGCTAGAGTGGGTTTCTCCTCTCAGATCACAAGAGTGACAATGGGAGCAAAGTGAATCCATCACTTTGCTGGCTCGACCCAGAGATAACATCCAGAGATGCTTTGTGCCTCCAAGCATTTGCTGCTATGAGGGGAGGAACATAAAGGAATGGGGAGATAATGGGACAAGGACAGGGCAAGGCAAGGGGGAGGGCCCCAGCCCAGCATGCCACCACCCCTGTTCTTTTTTAAGAAACATGAAGTCAAAGACCAGGGAAGCTTTCCCCTCCCCGTTTTCACCATTTATGGGGCCTAGCATTGCAGCTGCTTTGTGGAGAAGGAGGAAAAAACAGCCTTTAAACCTCTCATCCTCCCTGAATTACAGGCAGGTATTTTAAGGGGAAAAAGGTACTTTATGCTCCAAAGCAAGGTGAGTCTCCTAATGAAAACCATTTCCAGACACACACTAAGGAAAACTGCTAGCTGGGGCCATTTTCACTTGAAAATAATATTATCACTAATGCTACAGAAAATCCCTGTTTAAGGCCCATCCACCAGTGACCAGGGAACCCACAGGAGCAGCATCACCCCAGGCAGCTGCCTGTGTTCCATCATGATCAAATCCATCCTTGGCCAGACACCTTCCTGAGGTATTTAGGCCCACCTCCATCCTTAGTCTGACTGCTTGCCCACTCACTGCCAAGCTGGATGGCACTCTGGGGTTGTTGCAGCTGCACTGTGGAGACCCAGGCAGGGAAACCTCTGGTCTCAGCCATGCCCTGTGGTTCAACTCCCACATCATCTTGCCCAGTGATGGGCTTGAATGTCCCATTTAGGAGCAGCTCAAGGCACTGCAGTGCATTTTATGTGACCAGGCCTTGTCCACAGCACAAAACAGAGGGAGAAAGAGGGATCTGAGTTTGTCAAGTACCTGCCAGCCATCAACAATCTTCTGGTTGAAGATCCCAAACTCATAGCGGATGCCGTAACCATATGCTGCCAGCCCCAGTGTGGCCATGGAGTCCAGGAAGCAGGCTGTAAGGATCAAGGAAACAGGCTGTAAGAGCCCAGAAAACAGGCTGTAGGAGCAGAGCATGGTCATGCTGTAAAGAACCTCATTCCTTGCTTGCTGCAGTTGCTAGAGTGCTGTGCATGGAGATAGGAGCTGCCACAACAGTGCTGCTGCAAATGTTTATTACTCAGAGGAAACCCATGTGCAGAAGGGACATAAGGAGACAGTCTGCAGCAGGACTCTATGCATGTCCTGTTGAGCCACCACAAACACCCAAAATGGTTGGTGACAAGGACAGGTCACCAAAACCCTAAACCCAGCCTTGTTGCAGTGAGAGCTCTTCTAAACTTTCCTTGCTCTAAGCCTGCCTGCCCAGTAAAGCAGAGCTCCTGACCCAGACCTGCTGCACTACCAACTGCTTTATTATTGCTTCCAAAGGAAACCCTTCCAGCCCTCAATCCAGGCAGTTCTGGTAAAGATCAGCCCCAGCATTTCCTCCACGCTGGGGAGCTCTCATCTCCAGCTGTCCCACAGGACAGGCAGACTAAAATAGCAGCCAACAATCTGCCTGTGTGAGAGCTGTTGAGTGCCTCTGAGAAGTGAGAGATTTCACAGGGAGGTGAGGAGAAAGGCTCCAGACAGCCTCTTCCAACCGCAGCCTGCCTGCTGCACTGCGGAACACACACCTACAGCTCCGGGGTGCTCTCACTGGGGAAGGGATGTTTCTGGCCAGTCAGGAGCTGGCAGGAAGGTACCACACTGCTGAAGGCCGGTGTGGCAGATGCCAGTGGTGAGGGTGTGACAGCCATGCCACCTTTGGTCCCCATGCACTCTGCATGAGGAGGGGGCTCCCCTCTCCCTGGATTACCTGCCAGCCGGCCCAGGCCTCCATTTCCCAGCCCAGCATCTTCTTCAATTTCTTCCAGCTCCTCCAAGTCCAAACCCAGCTATTGGAGAAGAACCATAGCAGAACATGTCACCAAACAAACTCCATGTCTTGAGCTGCTCTCCAAGGAGGGCAAAGACACATCCCAAACCCACCCACACTGTGGGGAATTAAACCCACAAGGTCTCTACATGCCTCCCCACCACTCCCCACAAAGCATCTCATCAGCCCTTAGTCCTTGAGCAGCCCAATTAAAACTGGAAAACAATTTAGCCCATCAGCAAACATTTCTTTCCCATGAACTACATTTCCTTAGAGATTTCACGCAAAACACTCATCCCATGGCAGCCCCACAGGTCAGGATGCCCTTTGACCAACCTCAACATTGGAGACAGTATGGGGAGAATGGGCAAGCCAGAGTAGAAAGGACCCCCGAGGCCAGCCTGGGTAGGGGAGGTAATTCCTCTGCTTGTGCCCATCGGGTCCTTGAGGAAGGGCATGGCCAGGCTGGCAGCAGTCACTCTCTGTGCTTCCCACATCCTGCCCAGCCTGCCACTGAGCTCCTTGGCGGCAGTCCATGGCTGGAAGTGGTTGCCTGCACCTCTTGAGCCTTTTGTTCTATGGCCTGGGGGCCATTGCCAAATGAAGGTAAAGCCTGCCAGCAGCAAGGACTCTGCAGGAGTCCAGAGGCGCAGACTCTTGGGGGGCAGCAGTAGCTCACCCTGGTGCCAGGGGGGACAGCAGGGTGTCAAGCCACCACCACAGCTGCTCCCCAAACTGTTTTCCCAGCACTTTAATGCTCTGCAACCACAAGATGGGAAAGCCTCATGTACAGGGTGATGGGCCCACAAAAACTGAGATGAATTCTCTCAGTGACAGAGCCATGCTGGATACAAGACCTCCGAACCAACCTGGCCACTGTCTGTGATGAGCTCCACATGCTGGAGGCTACAGCAAGGGAAGCCTCCACTAGCATGTCAGGCCAAATCTGCTCTTGGAAAGTATCTTGCAAAGGAACTTAGAGGATGCTTCCTGAAAAAAACCAGCTTGCTCTCTGAAGCATGATACCTCATAGAGGAAACAGGTGCCTCCCTGGAAATCCCTTCCAATCTCTTGGCAGGGAAAGTGCTTGCCAGGATGTTTCAGCAGCAACTGTAGTACCTCATTTTGAAAGACAGTGAAGCACCCAACTCCTGCTAGAAAGTGTAATGTGAATCAATCTGGTGGGGCAGAGCAAGGGGAGAGGGTAAGCTGGGAGAAATGAAGCCTTTGGATGAGAAAGCCAAAAAACTCACATTCTGTCAAAAAAGGTCACTGTGCTGTTGCAGAGGTAACCATGGCCTCACATTTGTGATGGCCTTGGTGAGACCCAGCTGTGTGTCCTTCCAGCTGGAAATCATCTGATGACATTTTACTTTAAGCAAATTATTTCCCTTCTTTCCCCCTTCCCATCAATTAACTTCTACCTGGCAGCACTGCTGCTGTGCCTCGTGTATCCCTATGTATGAACTGTAATTTGGTGTTTTGCTGCTCCAGTCTCCTCTTCTGGCCCAGTCTCTGCCATTAGATTACATCTCCTGTGATAAATCATCATCTCTCCTACTAATGGAAAGTTCTTTGCAGCCTATGACTCCCTAGTCATTTGGGATACAGGGTGTTGTTTTCAATATACACTTCTGGGTTCTCCCATTCACTACAGGGAAATGATGGCTTGAAAAACCATACTCCAATGCTCCCCAAGGCCCCTTCATCACTTTCTCTAGGGAATGAAAAATGCTAACAGAGAGCCAAGCTTCATTTTGTGTAGTCCAAATAACACAGCCTTCTCAGATGAAGTCCTGAGAAATAAAGATCCACACCAATCTGTGTGGAAAAGTCTAGCCTAAGGGGGACCCTGGTACCCCCAAGACTTTACCTGGTAAATGGCTTCATCACAAGCATTCTGCAGGCCCAGGTTCACCATGGTGTTCTGCAGAGTGCGACCCATGTAGAACTCCAGGGACAGGTAGTAGATGCGCTGGGGAGGCAAAGCAAGATGCTTACACACAGCACAGCACTTTCCTTTCAACAAAGCTGCTTAAAATCAAGAGCAGACTCAAAATCAAGAGCAGACTCAAGCATTTTCCAGAGTAGGGATATCTTCCCAGACTGGCTTTTGGCGCCTGTTCCTGAACACCACGCACCAGAGTTGTTTGTCAGAAGAATTTCATGCGGGATGCCGGCCAAGCCTCCACCACGCATCTCCCTGCCAACAGCCTTCTATAGAAAAATCTCGCTGCCTGTTAAGTGTTTCCCTAATTAACTCAGGGCAAGTATTATCTAGGATGCTGAATGATATATTTATACACTGTCAGGCTCAGCTGAGGTGATGTTTACGCTGGGCTTTTAAAGTCTTTCCCATGCTAGGCTGAAGCTGATCCTGTCTCCCAAAAGCCAGAGCAAGCCCCCTGCCCCATGCAGGCCAGCTGGGCCAAGGGCCAACACCTTCCTGCAAGCAATTTTCCAGCACTCCCATCTCATGGGTCCTGCTGCTCTGCCCACGCTGAATTTCACACCATTTCACCCTGTTGAACAAGTAAATTGTCCCATAGGTGGCAGGGTTCCTGGCACAACTGCGCAGTGACCTTCCAAGTTTGAGAGGAGCTGCGTCTGTGCCGCAAATGCTAACGAAAGCCTGTTTGTGGGATGAAAAGCAGGTTGTGCAAACTTTTGCCCTCACTCATATTTATCACTGAGGATATTTTTATAAAGAAATTGGAATTTTTACCAGAGTAATAATCTGACTTCAAATCATGCTTTCCCTTGAATCTCTTTCCACTGTGGCATGGATCTTTCCCTGCTAAGCAGCAGGATTACCCACTCTGCCACCTCTGCTGGGAGTCTGAAAGGGTCCCTCTGTTCCCTGGGGCTCATAATAAAGTCCAAAATAATCACACAACTCCATAAATGCCCTGCTCCTTTCAGTCTCCTGCAGGGGCACATTTTTAGTGAAAATCTAGGTGCAGAAGACAGTAAGCAAACTCACTCCAAGCTCTTCTGAGTCTATGTGGGATCTCTACAATCCCTTCTGTTGGTGCAGCAATACAGATCAGGGTGCATTTGTGTGAGTTAGGATGGAAGGGAGAGTCCCATGCAACAGTGTAACTCCCAGTGCATGTGCAGCCATTGTGCAGTGAAAGTGCATTTTGTCTCTTGTGTCAAGGCAATATTCATAATCTTGGGAAAAGAGCTGACTCAGGAAGGTGGCTGCTGGCACCCTGGGAAGGTATGTGCCTTTCTCAGTACACACCTGCTCTTTGTGGCTCTCCAGTCAAGTGCTGGATTAGGTCTTAATTCAAAAGGATTAAGGCTGAATTATGCCTTGCAGCCCCTCAACACCTCCAGCATTGCTGTCCTGACTTGGCAAGCAGGAGGAACCCCGGGGTTTGGTGAGCTGGGAGAGCTTGTCTGGTTTTCACAAGGCAAGAAACTCTTCTCCAGCCTCAAAGCTGAGCTGCCTGTGTGTTCTGCAGGAGCGAGGTCAGGACACAGCTGCACTGAGCCATGGAGGTGATGATGCCCACAGGGGACACCACAGCGGCAGTGTGAGTGCAGGACGTGACCGCGGTGAAGTGTGCAGAGGAGGTGGCAGCAGCAAGGCCTGCGCAAGGACATGCTCAGAGTGTGACCACATGGGACATGGCTGTGACAAAGTGCAGGGGGTCGCAGTTATGAGTGTGTCTGAGTGGGGACAATACTGCAGCAAGGTTCATTGGAACAGGACTGCAAGAGTTTATGGTGAACTGCACAAGGGACATGGCTGTGGTGGTCTGTGGGGACACAGGCATGGCAAGATGTGTGTGAGAGATGTTGCTGAGGCAAGGCTCATGGGGACAGAGCCACACTAAGGTGCATGCAACAGACACAGCTGTGAAGCTGCTAGGGAGATGCAACCATAATGAGGTGCACACAAGGGACACGGCCATGGCAATGCCCATGGGGACACAGCCACAGCAGGGTGCATGCCAGGGATACATGTGTCATGATGCCCCTACGGAAGAAATCATGGTGGGATGCGTTAGGGGCACAGCCACGGCAAGGGGTCCAAAGCGCCACAGCCATCTGCACACAAGGGACAATGCTCACGGGTCACACCCACAGTGACACCTGCCAGGTAGACAGGAAGACACCCTCAGGGAAGGCACAGCCGCCCAGCCCCAGCCCCTCGTCCCGCTCACCCGGGGCTCACCTTGGGGTCCCGCTCGTAGTAGTGCTGCTGCGTGCGGATCCAGCGGCCCACCAGGTGGTCGCGCACCGTGTGGGCCAGCGCGAAGTAGTAGTCGCGGGGGGTGGCGACGTTGCGGTCCTTGACGAGGGTGAAGTGCAGGTGGCGATTGAAACTCTTGCGCACCTCGGCCACGTCCCCCAGCCCCGCGATGCCCCGCACGCTGATCTGCTTCCGACGGTCCCCGTCGCTCAGCGGCGCCGCCATCCCGCCGCCGCCCCGCCGGCTCCGCCGCTGGCGATGCCTCCGCCGCAGCCGGGGCCGGGGCAGGGCCGGGGCCGCCGCGCCTGCGCCTCCTCCGCCCGCGACGAGGCGGAGCCGGGCCGCTGCCGGGGCGGGCCGAGGGGGACCGGGAGGGCGACTGCGGGCTGGGACGGCGTAGGGGGCTGGGATGGACCGGGCAACGAGGATGGCGGAGGGGCCGATGGCGTCAGGGCGGTGATTTCCCATCGCACCCGCCGTGCGGGCTCTGGCGCTAAAAGCCACCCCACCACCACGTTCTGGTTTTAAACTGGGGGTTTATTGTCGGCACGGCAGATACACAGCTCTGTATTCCCAGTACACAGAGCCAGCGGCCATGCACACAGCAGGCCGGCAGGTCATGTATCGCTGCCCTGAGCCCGTGAGTCAGGGCAGGCATTGCTGGCTCTGGGGGAAGCTGTGCTCTTTTGCACCCCGGAAAGACCACCTGGGTCTTCTCTATACATTCATCAAACACATCACAATTCCACAGTTAGATTACAAATAGCACAGTATGTCGCCTCCAGCCCCTGTGATCACTCCCTGCCCACGTACCAGGCACTGCTGGAGTGCAGCACCTCAGCTACCCTGCCCTGGCTCATTGCAACCACGATACATTCATTTAGCAGAGATGAGTCTGCAGGAAGAGACACCCAAAATACCACGCAAATGCATTCATCTCCCGTCCTGCATCAACCTTGCCAAGGCACAAAAGTCTGCAATGTCCAACGAGCCATGCTCAGGGTTTATTTTTGTGGCTGCATCTTGTTCATCTATCTTCCTCTGACCAGCTCTGGAACTGTCAAATCCATCACATCCTTGTAACCAGGCCTTGCTCATCCAACAAATCTGATGTTGTCTTCCACCATTCACCTCCCAACAGCCAGGAAATCAACATTAAGCTTTGACTCTATAGGGCACAGGCTCCAACTCATGCCTCCAAGTCTATATCCAGTCTCTAGAGTCCTCCTGAGCTCTTCTGCTTCAGCAAGTGGAAAACAGAGCTGTGACTTCCACACTGCCTTTCAAAGCTGCTCTCAGCAGCACACTCTGTGTAAATGCACCATTTTTGCACACACATGAGTTTACCTTCGAACATAGGAGCAGTAAAATAAAAATCATCACTGAAAACTGCTGACAAAAAGGAAAAAAAAACCACCCTGAAATCAGGACAATAAAGAGTTCCTTCTGGAGTGATCGTTCAGCAACTTCAGCACACTACAAGCACATAGTACAGGCATATTCCAAAAAAGATGTGTTTTTCTCATAGAGATCATAGATGTCCTGCAGAGTCCTGGTTTTCCTTCCCAAGTTATCAAGTTTTACGTTAAGCTGACGGCACATGCTGTCAAATCAAGGCTTTTTCTTTACACTGCACTGTAAAAAAGAGCTATAGATGGAGGGGACTTGGCAGGGGGTGGGAGGAAAGGAGTCTAGTTCATGGTGACCTTCCAAAGGACTCTGGAAGCCAAAAGCACACCCTTCCACAGGGTCTCCATGTTGGGCTTCCAAATAATGGAAATTCCCAAAAGTCACCTTCTAGAAGCTTCAGTAGTGCAGTCTATTGAGTGAGTCGATGTAATGGAAAGTGGCTCCCAACGCCCAGCTCGTTTCAACATTGTCAATTTTCCGGGCAAGCTGGGGAAAAAAAAAAAACCAAGCAGAAAAGTTAGAACACACTTCTTTGGGAGAATCTGAAGCATGCAAGCTGAATACGGTGCTGAAGATTAGGACAAACAGTTACCACCATCGTGGGGAGAGTGTTGCTGCACCCACAATCACAGACCATGTGCAGTAGCAAGAAGGTAACTCAAGAACAGAGCTCCAGGCAGGATGAATCCTGCTTTGGCACCCTCCTGCCCATTCTCCCCCAGAAATCCACTTTAAGCTTCACCTTAAAGCCTTGGCTCTTTGGGAAGCCCAGTTCCTGCAGTAGGAAGGTGATGTATGTGAGGTCCATGCAGAGAAAAGGGCTGTTTCCAGGGCTGACTTCCATGGTCTTACAAACTAAGAAGAAAGAAAACAGTGTCTGAGTGCACACTGTGGGCTCAGGTCTAACAGCAGCCCAGCTGTGAAAAATCTCAAATGAATCCATAAAACACCTCTTGTCAGTTGAGCTGTGTCAGTTGTTCTATCTACTTCAAGTCTTCAAATACATGAGCAACCTCAGGTGTGTTATCTTTCTGAGTACCAGCAATCAACAAATGCTGACAAAACGAAATTTTAAAAAACCCTACAAAATAAAAGACAAACCCAAAATAAAATCCACTTCCTTTCTCAGGATGAATTACACACACAGTAGTCCATAAATCAGAACTGCAATTGCTCTGTTGTAAAGCTCACCAAAAAGCCCATGACAGTTTGATCAAAGCCTGAGTTTGTGATCTTAAGAAAAGAATGTTTACATTAGTAAATCTGCATAGGCAGTTCTCTCTGCAGCTGATGAAGTGAAAAGCTATCAGCCACTTTTCCCCCTTTTCCGACTAACAATCAAGCAAATGAACAAATCTTGAGGCAGAAAAAAAAATTAAAGCAGGTTAGAACAGGTTATGCTAACAGGATGATAAAGCCACAATTATTTTGAAAGCATGACTTCAGAACAATTGTCAAGTATCAAGTTTATCAGTAATTCTTGAGAGAGTTTTGAAACATATGTATTACGCAGTATGTCTTACGTGGGCTGCAAACGCAAAAGTTAATATAAAAATTGTTGAGATTTTCAGAGATAAGCAGAAATGTTGGTTAGATGCTATGCAGAGGTACTTAATATTTACTTAAAAGCATCAGGCTTCACACATTTGCCACCTGGGAATGAATTTATACACAATTATTAGTGTGTGTGTGATTGTATTTTACTCACCATACTTAGCTGCAATTTCAAAGTCACTGACAGTTAGGCTTCCTCCTTTTTCTTTATCTAAAAGAAAAAAACAAAAAACCCATGGTCTTTTATGGTCTTTGTACAAAGGCAATTGTAGATTCAAGTCATAAAAGTTATTTGGAAATCAAATATTAAGACTTTGAAATCAATGTCAAAATTCAGACTGGTTTTAAAGGTATAAGAACCTTTAAAAGATTCTCAACATAGATTGAAAATCTTGGTTTTTGAAGAATCTTTAGCCCTGTTTCCTACAGAAAGAGAGCTTACAGACCATCTCACCTGACTCCCATTTCTGCACTGCCCTGTCCAGTGGTGCCTGGACAGTAAACACCTCTGACCAGATCTGACAGGGCAGTGGTGCTCTGCAACACATAAAATCTGAAATTGTTTGTAAAAATAAAGCAGCTGAGGAGGGAAGTATGTTTGTCCAAACTAGCCTGAGATCTCATGATCTCCTTTCTACCACTGAATATGACAGCCTTTTGTACACCACTGGAAAAGAGATGTGATGCATTCTGAATGCATGTGGAAATATCTGAAAAGCTTCATTCCATCTAAAAAGGTCATTGAAGCAAACACAAAGCCCAAATAATTTTTACTGCTTTGCTGCCCAAGAAATTTGTTTATCATTATGAAGTTTTTTTCTATTTTGGATTTTAGAGTTAATTAGGCAACAACCATTTCTGAAATGCAAACAGTGTGTTTAAAAATTATTACCAAAGGCTGTAGGTCCTATTTCACAGCCCCAGTATCTTCTCTACAGAAATTAATATCAAGTCAAGATCAATGCTGCACAGCAGTGCAAAAGCAGACTAAATTCCGTGACAGCTTAGCAAAGCATCATGATGTGTGCAAGTGTTACCACTGCTTCCATAACTTGCCATTTAAAATGAAACCAAACCAGAAGACATACCTATGAGACCAGCCTCTGCTGCACAGTCATAGTAGTAGGAGAAAATGTAAAAGTCCAAGTCCTTCACTTCCTCAGCTCTATGCACTTTCTTGTAGAGCATCTTTGCCACTTTATTAGAACAAGACTCATACAGAGGCTCACCTAAAAGAAAAAAAAACCAACAACCCACCATATTACAGGCAAAAAGTTAAATATATATACAATTTATTTAGGATCTCCAAGGAAACAGACTCCTTTTTGCAAAATAGCACTCCATAAGCTCTTCACAGAGAACTGAAATCTGCATCTTCTTCCAGAGGCAGACATCTATCATCCTCCAGCTGGGACTAGGTATGTGATAAATCAGTGATGAAAAACATCATCTGAGGCAGAAGGACTTTGAAAGACTTGCTCAAGGATTGTTCAACTCCATCTGCCTTACTTCTAGCAGCTTTACTGACTGGACAGACACATCATGGCACAAGAGGAAAGAGCTGCAGGATCTCTTTGACAGCACATCAAGAGGAGCCAGACAAAACAGCAAACAGAGTCTGGTGGCTTTGAAAGAGGATGAGAGTGTATCATTTACTCTGCTAACAGCAGCTGACCTAGATAGGAAGAGTGATAAATCACTATACCTGCCTTCTGTCCTTTAATTTTGTACACTATCTCAGCATGTTGCCATTCAGATTTGAAGCCAGGTGGTAAACAAGGGCTGATCAATTCCTTCCCTTCTCCTACTGCAGAAATAAAACAAAGCCACATCAGGAAAAAACATAAGGAGTTAAATTCAGATCCCTCACCCCCAGCCCTGCTCCATACTGTCCCACAGCCTCCACGAGGTCCCTCCATGGCTGAGTCATGGCTTGTCCCAAGCTCACCCCCAACCTGAGGCTGGGGTGACCCAGGTCTCCTGGGATCTGTCAGTGTCACCTCCTGCATGCATCTCAAATGCACCCAGCCATGGTGACAAGAACCCACATACCACTCAGGAACCTTAAGCCCAGTGGGGATACACAGCTCCTCCCCCCACCACAGGACTGCACACCCTGAGCTCAGAGCCAAGACCTGAGGACTGCCCATAACTTACAGGGTTTTCCCTCAACTCCTCCCAAAATGGCGAGCCTTGCTGACATCAGCCCAAGTCCCAGGTAACTGCAAAGGGATAAAAGCCTCTGTGAGCAACAGACATCCTTCCTCTGATAGTCCACTGACAACCTAGCAGGGATATGCCAGTCTCCTCTACATAGCAGTGGTGAAGTGGCTCAAGTCAGCAGCTCATGCACATGAGTGGGACAGTGTGACAACCCACTCTCATATTACCTTATCCAGAAGGATAAGCTCTCTTTGGAAAAGCTCAGGCAATAGGTGTCAGCTGTAATCTGGCTCTTGGAGAACTGGCAATGGCATTTCCCTAACACTGCTCCTAGCACTACACTGGATACTCCTACCCTCCTCAAAGGCAGCCCAGCCACTAGCATACAGAGTTGACTTTCTGAGCCCAAACACACCCCACATCAAATACAGGAGCAAAGAAGCTGCTGGCCTCTGCCCAAAACACTGGGAGCAGGGAAGACAGTGAGGAAGAAAAAATGACAGAGTCAAAGCATTATGAACTGACTGCAACCCCCATTCTCCATCTCCCTGTGCTGCTCGAGTGGTGAGTAGGTATAAGAATTGGGAGTGAAGCTGAGCCTGGGAAGCAGGGAGAGGCAAGGGGAAGGCGTTTGTGATTTTGTTTTTATTTCTCATTATCCTACTGTTTAATTGGCGACAAATTAAATGAAACACTAAATAAATTGGAGTTAAGTTTGTTTTGCCCCTTACAGTAACTGGGTGTCCCTGTTCTTTATCTTGAACCATGAGCTTTTTGTCACATTTTCTTCCCCCTACCCTGTTAATGGAATGGGAGTGATAGAGGGGCTTGGTGGGCACATGGTGGGCAGCCAAGGTTGAACCACCAAAATTATGTGGCTCAAATTTCTGTGTTTCTTCATGGGATTCATTTGCAAGGACCCCACTCCACAAAAACACCTAGGTCTCCCTGGCTTCACAGAAAGCTTCCATCTGTACACCGTGCTCTCGTTTCCACAACTAACCTGTATGAATACAGCTTGTAGGTGTGGTTAAACATCTGAAATGAAGTTGTATGGCCAGATGGTGATGTCTGGAGAGTTGCCTGGAGGGAGAAAATGATGTCACTGACAAGTTTCTGCCAGCCAGCAGCAAACATCAACAAGGTCATCTTCCAAAACATTAGGAAAAACATGAAACAATCCTAGCAGAATTCAGAGAGAAATTATGAATTTGCAAGGACTTCAATTTGACTGCTGCTACACAAGACAACCACAAAACCTGGAGCTAACAGTGTCTTCACATGACAGGGTCTAAACTGGTACATTTCTATTTGTATCCACACCAATATGCTGCATAAAAGAATTACTTTCACTAAAAAGGAATCCTTATTCCTGCTCTTAACTGCTTTTGTCAAGAGGCTACAGCAACTGCCTCTTCACATGATCCCTACTACAGGAACTGTGTGCAAACTAATAGGAAAGCCAAGCACGCATTAACTTTGTACTCAAGTGAATTCATCTGTGAACTTGCACAGAGGAAAAGCACATCCCTGTGCTTGCCAAGGAACAGAGTGAGGAGCAGCCTGTGGTCTGAAGGAATGAAAGGGTAGCCTGTTCCCCAAGTACATCAGCACAGTTAGAGTGTTTGTGGGGAGCAAAGCTCAGGCCACAGTGCTCTTCATGCTGCTCATATCTTAACTCCTTCTCTATGTCCACAATTTCCACATTCTGCACCCTTCACGTCCCTCATCATTCTGCTGAAACGGTCCAACGCCTTGATTATCCCAGGCTGGGACACTGGATACAGCATCCCATCCCTCTGCTTTTGTGCAGCACTATAAGGATATTACTGTGTTCTTAAACCCCAGTGTAGGTTAAATGCTGGACTTGAATTCATTAACAGCATTGCTTTCTGAGTTCTTTGCTATAAGCTGTACAAACTAAAAGTCAAGGATTAAGACATTCAGGTGAATGTGGCATCCTCCATGAGATAAAACAGCCCTGCCAGACTCACCACAACCATCACTGATCCACAGAGCTGGATGAAGAGGACGGACAAAGAATTGTGAATGACCCTGTGACCGACTATAAAAAGGCAGATATAAACATGTCACAAGTATGGCTTTGCGTCACTGACAAACTCTTGCTCTGTTTCCAAGGTAAAGAAATCCGAGCAGTTACAGATTCCTGCAGCAGCATTTCCCAATAGTGTGCATGCTCACATTACCTCAGTGCGCGGAAGGAAGGTGATCTGTGTTGATCCACCACCCAAATCCAGCATCCCTACACTTCTCTTCTGCGGATCATCTAGCCTGCCTGAAATGTGTGATAGAACAGAGAAAGCCATGGTGGCCACTGTGAGAAACTGGCTAGGAACAAAAACAGAAGTACATTGGTAAAGAAAGAGAACAATCTAACTCTACCTCTCAGCTTCCACACAGCATTAAATTATACTGTCATCTGTGGCTAGCACAGGTTTTTCCCATGAGAATTTTTCTTGTGTTTTATAAATAAAGTTTGGATGTTATTGGAACAGTGTCCCAGAACTTGGACAGTGCAAGCCTGGCCAATCAGGCCTGGGGGAAGGCTTCTGACCGACCAATCTGGGTGACTTTTGAATACTCTATATATATGATGAAATCAAAACAATAAAGGTCATTCCTTCTTGCCACTGAGAACTGGTGCCTTCATTACTCAGCTAGCTGCTCAACAGTGACAGTCATCTACTGGGCTTTACCAGATTGATTTTGGCTTTACCAGACCTGAAAATCTTAAAGTGACAAGAGTGTCTTATTTCTGCAGTGGCTGTTCCTGTCCTAATCACAGCAGCTTTGGTTATTGCATTCCTAAACATTTTGGATGCAAAGACCTTTTGCAAACTCTGCTCTGGTAACCACTTTGTAACACAGAGGAATGTGGTTTTCTTGGCCACCTCTCCCTGATCCTTTAGCAATATTTTGCAGATTCCTATGGCCAAATGGATGACAGACTGAAAAGAGCTGGCCTAAGAGACTCAGCTCGCTTGGAATTCTTCCTGTTGCCAGCTAAGACCTCTGCTCTCATTTAAATCTAGTTCTTCTCGGTTAGATCCTTCAAATGCACCTTCCTGGCAAGGACAGTTTGTGCCAAGTACCTCAGTATACCTTATGCTAGCTGATGTTTGAAGATTGCTGACTTCTCTGATATTTCCTGGGACCATAAAAAGCTCCAGAGCACATTGCTTTCCACACACTATGTGGGGAACAGAGCCCTTGGATGGCAGAGTGCTTTATGTACTGTCAGAGAGGCCTTCAGCTTAGTTTTCTCTCTACTCTTCAGCTACCCATTTCTCACCCAGCAGTGTAAACACCCAGGGCATTTCTGTGTTATAAATCTGTAAGGAAGTAGCTTAGCACTTTCTTTTACTCCCTGCAGCTGCCAGGCACATCTAGAATATTCACACAAAAAATTCAGCCAGAGTCACAGCAAGCTGTAAAAAGGAATAAAATGCTCTGGTACCCTACAGGGAACTGAAAGAAAAGCTACATTAAACATCTAGGAAAAAGGATTAAACTCCTCACTCGATCAATTAAACCGACAAAATCCTAATGACTTAAATAGGCCAGGCCAAAAACAACTGCTGACTCTGAGAATAAGTCTTCTTTCTTCCATTCCACCCTAATGAATGAGCAAATCCCACACAGGGGTAGAAAACAGCATGAATTTCACAGCACTGGTCATATCTTTATATACATGCTCATGTATACATACCAGTTAAAAAATTTATTGTGATCCAGGCAGAAATACCTAATAAGGAAAAGATGCAGAAGACACATGCTTAGATCACATAATTTCATTTTATCTAACAACAGTAACAAGTAAGTTAAGCCATATTACAAGGTTTCCAGAACTCTCAGTGGCTGACAAAACTAAGATTAGACTATCTGAACAAAGAGAATGACCTTCTCTATCAGAGCTTATGTGATATTTGGGAGAGAAGACCCATGTATGAAATGCCTGGAGAACTCTCTATTTCACAGGTCAAAAACTTAGGCAGGAAGTCACAAAGGCTGCAGTCTTTATCTAAAAGACAAAGAGATTACTGAAACTCACATTGTTCATTTTCTAGGAAAACATCCACTGTTAGGTTTATGTTTGATGTCAGGCACTCAACTTTTCTTTATGAATACTAAGAATTTTCCTCTTTCAGTGTTCTAATTTTTCCTGTTTTCCTCTAAGCAATTTTGCTAGCTACGCTGTTTCTGTCCTCTTCTTGTTTTATAAACTGTTTCCCCATAAATTAAGTGAATCAGTGGCCTTATGTTAACAAATTCAAATATTTATTCACATGGTTAAAACTGAAGGCATGCTAGAGAGCATGGCCCACTTCAGTCCTTAGCTGAACCAAGGCTATCACTGCTATTACTGACTTTAATACAAAAGGAAAAGAATGTCTTTCTTCCATTAAGTGGTAATAAGAGAGACTCATAAACAGCTTCAGCTATTTTAAAGCTTAGTTTCTGAGCAGATTTAAAACACTCAGTTACTTAGAATTTAGACATTCTGACCTCAACATTTTTGGATGAACATCAACTTACTTCAGCATGTATTTTCTTCTCTGCATAACATTTTTGTTTTCAGATTGAATTTACAATCCCACTCATTAGATCAGTTATAATTAACATTATGACAAAATACTTCCAGAAAGCTCTGATAAGCATTGTCAACAGCAGAGTGGGCACACCCAATTGTTGATGACCATCTCAACAAGCAGATATTCAGAAACTTTTCCAGCAGTTCTGACTGCACAGTGGCTTCCCAGTGATCCTACAGGAACTGCTCAACACTCAGAGCTTTCAAGATCAGGACAGAGCTTAGGACTTCAAATTGGGTAACACAGCATAAGATTTCTTTAGCAGTAGCCACATAAAAACTCTGCTTTTGTCAAATCTGCTGCTTATGGGTTCCCACTACAGAAAGTAGGGACTTGTCACAGTGCAGCAGGGATCTCCAGGACTGCAGAAAGAGTCCCCACAAGGCAGCCTACCTTCATCAGTTCCATTCATTATGGACACGCAGTTGTCCCTCACAAAGAAGGGGGAGGCTTGAAAAATCTCCTTCACCTGTAGTTCAAATAAAAGCTACATTCAGAGAAATACTTTTTCAGCTGTAAAAAGGTTTTTTAAAACTCCAGTTTTACACTACTGCTCCTCTCCTTGGGCCAGATTCTTACTGCTGCTCACCACTTTGTTTGAAGCCCAAGAGTTCAACAAGAAGCAGCCTTTAAGTGCTGGCCCTGCAGTTTGGTGCAGAGACAGGGATGGATGTGTGGGTTTTCAAGCATGAAGACTGCTCAGAAATGCCATTAACAAGGGATGGGCATGGGTAGGGAAAGGAATTCAGTTTACTTTGCTGCAATTGGTGACCCTCAAGGTATTATCCACGCACGGGAAAGGCAGGAGATGAACACCCTAGTTTTCATGAATGTCCCAGGTAACTGCATTTTTAACAGGAGACTATTTTCTGGAAAGCAAATGGAAAAACAAGAAAGAATACCTTTTCCAGCAACTTCTGAGCTTTCTCTCCTGGCAGCAACCGTAGGCCAGCCGTGGCTTTCAGGACCAGAGGAGTAAACTTCCACAGCTCCATAGGAACTTCCTTCTTTGCCACCTCCAGGAGCTCTTTTATTCCCTGGCCACTCTGTGAGCAGAGAAAGAACAATAAAAGGCATCTTAAAAACTCTTCTGAAAGAGGAAAAGGGTGATCAGAGCTACAGTTCACTGTAAATGTGAAACAGAGACAAATTAATATCACAAGGGGTCAGGAGAAGGTGCAGGACCCACTGTCTCCTACAGCATAAGGCCCAGTGGATATAATGGGAATTACTGAGCAACAGGTCCAAAGCAGAAAGAGTCACTTTTTCAAATAGTGAAAGAGAACAGAATTCTCTGCCACTAAATGTATTGGCTACAAAAGGCCCAAAGGCAGTATGACAAATTCTTGGGAAACAAAGGCTCTTGTAAAACACTACGAGATGGGTCTAAGTCTGGCTCTGGGAGTCCCTAAACCCCTGCAAGCTATAAGGTAAGTGAGACAGGAAATAAGTCACTTAAATTACCTTTTCGACATCGTCAGCATATGCAGATAGACCTGGTTTCAGTGCTTTAAATGTCTCATGGGTTAATCTGGGAGTCTCTGTTCAAAAGCAGTATCCAAAAGTAAGTAATGGTACAAATAATTTTGCATACACAAAAAGAAAACCATTGAAAAAGTTACGTTATTATGTGCTAATAGAAGTAAATTGAAGCCTCTGTCTAATGAACTATTAACAGCCACCTGACCTTTAAATATAGCCCTGGCTGTGGATTTAGAACCTGAGAAAACCACTTCTAAAGTAATGGCTGGTTGTCAGGTGCTGGTGTCCACTAGGCACAGATTTTTCACGCACCTCAGTCACCAGATGGGTACAAGCTCTCTTTGAGGCCTTACACCAGATTTTCAAACTGCATCTCTAAAAAAAGACCTCACATTTCAGCCTGCTCTGTTCTGGCTAAACTTGACTCCAGCAAAACCTAATGGTAGCTTTTCCACTATTTTCAGTGGCAGAGGAGGGATACAGACGCAACTATTATGGAAACCTGCAGTCCAGACAATGCTACATTCCACACAGTTTGTTGCAATATCTTCGGAAACTGTGTTTCAAATGAAACAGACAAGGAAGAAGCAAAGACTCGGGAACACACCAAAAAAAAGGAAATCCATGGTCTGTTGTTTAACACCTTGGGTGGCTGACCCTTACACACCGGTACATTATGCAAACCTAAGGTGCTCCCCAGAGGCCAATCACACCATACACCATACAGCTAATCCTTGTAAGAGCCTTTGGATCGCCTACTAACAGCACCCACAGAGGTTCTTTGATCTTTAAGAGTTTCACACACAGGAGCTGACAATGTATAAACAAATGAAACTATCTACTCCAGAGGAAACCTGAAGCTTTTTTGTACACTTTTGTCTCACTTCTCAGAAGTAGTTTCTGTCCAGATGCAATACACAGCAATTTTAATAAAATGATTTTCAAGTTTTGGTTTGTTTTGCTGTTGAAACCCAACACTGAAGCCAAGGATGCACTCAACCAGACACTGTAGAGAGAAGCAGCTCACTGCCAGGAACTGAAGACACCCAGCAATCTAAAAAAATTGGGGAAATAAGGCAGTTTGAATTTATAATTCTCTCTGCCAGCAATGTGATGAAAAATTGCCCTTCTTCAAGCCACCGCTCTAAAAGTATAGCTGCTATTTAGTTCATATTGACATTGCAGCATTTTCTCCTTCTTGAACATTTTCACAATTTCATCCAAACACACACGCCTGAATCATAATATACCTGCTGACAGCTCTCTAAAAAGACCTGAAGCATGTTTTTTCAACTAATCCCTAGAAAACTGTCATCAATCATCTGCTCCATAATGTTATGGAAGACTTAATCTGTCATGCAATGAACAGGACATACCTCTTGGCTGCTGTGCAAATTTAAATATATGGATGCGAGTTCCCGTGCTTCCTGCGTCAAACATAATTCCATAAAAGACCGAGAGATCTGTGGTCACTGCCTGATGGGTCAGTTTATCTCCCCTGCTTTCAGCAACTCCTTCTGTGACTCCCACAAATGGTTTGGAGCCCAAGTGCCATTTTATGTATGCAACATAAACAGCTATGCATGTCAAAATCCCAAAAGCGAAGAACCGCTTTGATATCTTCATGGCTTCCATTTAATGGGATGTTTTGTTTCTTTCCTTTATCAAGTGGTCTATTCTTTGTCCTTCACGCAGAACAGGTGGCTCCCACATGCCTCCTACATCCAAAAAAAGAGAAAAAATGTTTTACTTTCCCGACCTGATAAAAAGATCTAAAAGTATGATTCCCACAACACTGCACACTACTTTCCCAATGAACAGAAGGAACCTCCTTTAGCGTGCCAGTGAGCTCCACAGCTCACTTTAAGGCATGGAGCAGCACAAATCATCTTTCCCACCATTGCTAGAGAGGCCTAACAAGGCACAAAATAAGGAGAGTTCAGAGAAGCTAAACACAGAAGCTGAGGTGGGAGGGGACCTCAGGAGGTTTCTCATCCAAAGTCCTGCTCACAGCAGGGGCAGCTGTTGAGCCCCTCCATGTGGCTAAGGGCTATATCCAAGAGCATTTTGAAAAACTCTGAGGACGAAGATCCCACAGCTTCTCAGGCCAGTTATCTTTGTTAGTTCCTGGATGGGGAAGGAGGTCCCAGAAGACTGGACAAGGACAATTAACAATTAACATTTAAAAGGCAAGATGGAAGATCCAGGGAATCCTCCCCCATCTCCAATACCAGGAAAGAAACTGCACCAAAGCACAACCCACAAAATCTACAAGCCCTCACACAGCATCATTCAGATGATTAAAAAACAGTCGGTGGTGACTTATGGGGAGCAAAATTACATATAATTTTTTCTTTTTTTTTTTTTATAGAGTAATGAAGAGAAAGCAAACCAAATGATGAAATTGAGCTAAACCAGGTTTTTGACACATACGTATTCTGCTGATATGAATTCGGGAAGCATATGGAAGATGTGAATGGGAGGAATTTAAAATCAAGGCGATTACAGCATATTTCCAAAAACAGGTAAGACAAAATTCCATAAAAATGGAGGAAAACAAAATCACAGGCACAAATACACACAAAGAATAGATCAGCTAAAGGGAAAGGGAACTCTAAATTGCTATGACAGAGAAATCAGGAAGATGGCATGGCAAATGAAAAATCTTTCTGGCTTCTATCAGCAGGCAGGTGGCAATCGCTGCAGCTCCACGGGGTGAGCACTCCGATCCTCCTGGCGCCAGGAAGGCCTCAGCTGCAGCTACACCAGAGCTGAATGTCACCGGAGGGAGGAAAGCCGCAGGGACCTGGTGATCCTCCGAGGAGACACGAGCTGCACCGCGGGAAAGCGGAGGCTGGAAGAATGAGGAGGCATAGCAGCCTGGAAGCGCTATCCCCCTACCGCCGTTTGCCTGGCGGGAATCGCGACTGTCCCCTCTTTGCCTTTGTCAGGGGACGCCAAGCTTTGCTGCGAGGGAAAAGCTTCCCGGGAGCCGGCAATGCAGGCGGCAGCCGGGCAGAGCTTGGCCAGCGCGGGCCCGACCCGGCCCACCCCGCGGGGAGCCCCCCGCTCACACACGGCGCGCTGTCCCGCCGTCCGCCCGCACTTCCTCCCTCTTCCCTCCTTCCTCCCCGTCTCCTTCCCTCCTCCCTCCCTCCCGAACTCACGCCGCCCCCGCCAGCCCCGCCATGGCGCCGCCGCCGCCCGGCTCGCGGGCGGCCCCGCGCGCACGGCGCAGGCGCGAGGCGGCCGCGCGACCCCGTGAGGCGAGGGCGAGCCGCGCGAGCGCCTCGGGGAGGGTGCTGCGCGAAAATGTGCTTAAAAATTAAAAAATAATTAAAAAATAGGCGAAACGCCGTAAAATCAGAAAGGGGAAACAGCGCTGAAAAATGTGGAATGTGTAAAAATGATCTTGGATCAGCTGGGAGTTAGCATCGCTCAGCCAAGGGCACGCTGGAGCTAACAAGCTCTGAGGACATGAAGGTGTTGGTGTGTATATTGCCAACTTCGCGAAACACTCACGGTCCGTGTATCCTGTAGTTGGAACATGTTCATTATAGTACTAAAAATCACGCTTACAGGTCAAAAAGGTTGTGCCCAGGTGAAGAGCCTTCCCCTGAACATGCACGGAAATTAGGTGAATTTAGCAGTAAATTAGGAAATTTATTGCACATAATTTGTGTGATAATTACTAACCAGTCCTAATAGAGGGGCTGTACTGTCTTAGCTTAAGACAATTTAAGAGGTAAATGCTCTAAAACGACTCATCTCCCCTTAGTTTTAACCAATCTCTTTCCACCAATAAGGAAGGAATTTGAATAGATGTAAGTGAAAAAGTAAGTTTATTACCAACATTGGAATAGCAACAGTGGAATAACAACAGGCAAAAAAATAATAGTAGATAACCACTAGAAACAAAATTGCTGAATCTCACTCACCCCTCAGGAATAAAGACTTTAAAAGTGCCTGTGACACCTTCCACCCCGGTTCTGTTTTCTGGCTGTAGGGTCTTAGAGACAAAAACAATTTGGGGCACGGATAGATATGGAATAAAGTACATTTTGGGTTACCCTTGACATGTACTTGGGAGGTTACTAACATTTAATTGCTGTGTACAAATAATGGCCTGGAAAGTCCTGAGGGGCATCCTTGACTTGTGGAATATCAGCAATCATCCAGGCTTGTGCAACTCTCAAATAAATAATCAAATGTATCCCTTGAGTGTGTAATTTTTGGCTTGTTGCACACTGGGTAATGAATCTGATTTTTGTGGACACTAACAGGAGCCATCCTCAAGGTGAGGGGAGGCAGGGCAGAGCAGGGCCTGTGAGGGTGGCAGGAGAGGTCCCATGACCCAGGGATAATGCCACCAGGAGATGGCTGGCAGGGCTGCTGGACACCCTTTGCCTCCCAATGAGAACCAGCCCTGCCAGGAGCTCTTGTCCTGCAGGTTTGGGCCAAGTCTGAGGCAGGAAGCGTGGGTAGTTGTGAGCAAAGGATGCCCTTGAGTAGTTTCTTCGTGCCTTTCCCCATGCCTCACATACAAAGATTTAAATTTTTTAAAGATTTGTGGCTCTTCTGTGATGTGACTGCAGCAGAATGTATGTTTGGTTTCTGTGGTGGTTTGTAAGCAAGACCCTGATGGTGTGGTTTCACCACAGAAGCATGAGTCTGCCAGCAGCTTGAAGAAAAAAGACATCTGAGAATGCTCTGCTAATTCCTGTAGGTGTTAATCCCAAAATTGCTGCTGTGGCATTCCTGTCAGTTATGGCATCTCAGGAGCTGCAAACCCATCAGGAAGAAGGTAGACAGGAGAAGCTCAGGAAAGGTGCAGCCTGACTGCTGAGTGAATACCCTTTATCTCTGGGATTGAGGGGAGGATGATCCTCACAGCTGGGCATGGGCCACTGGTTTTGTTGAGCCTGCAGCACAGCATCACCCTTTTCTGCCCCAAAATATGAGATGTTGACAAGCTAAAAACATTTTTTTAAGGTTCTTGCTGTGCCAGGTGTAGCTCAGTGATATCTAGTGGCAGTGTGAAGGTAAATTCAGTGCAAATAAGCTGGGTTTCAGTTAGCTTTGTTCTGAGTGATCCCCTTTTGGTAAAACAGCAAAAAATGGGGATAGGAAGTAAAGATACTACAGGTTTTGGGCTAGGGAGCTACTCAGGGCTGGAGTTGTCCTCCAAAGTAGAAGACTAGGGAGTCTCACCCCAAATTCTGTAGTTGTCACTGGGATCTTGGGCTGCTGTGAAAATTCTCACCTAAGAGCAAGTTTCCTGAAACCTAGAATAGGACTTGAGTCCCTTATGTTGAGAAACAGTGAGTCATCTGAACTCATTACAACAGACAGCCTGCTACATCAACAGCCTGTTTCTTCTTCCAGGTTGCAAGAAAACAGGAATAATTCCAGAGGGTTACTTGTGGTGAAGGACTGCTTGCATTTTTTCCTTCAAGACAAAAGATTTCAGTGATACCAGTATTGTTTTTCTTAGCAAAAAATGGTTTTCAATCCTGAATTTAAAAATGCTCCTGTCACCGATTGCTAAGTCAGCAAAAGAAGGTCTTTGCCCTTTTCACGAGGGAAGACAGATGCCAGGAGGTGAGGTCCTTGTGGGAAAAGCAGGTCAAGGCCAGCAGAGAGCAGTATTTTGTCAGGAACACCATTTCCCCAGGGATGGGGCAAAATAGTACAGTATTTATTTCTCTTAGTTGAAATATCTTGCATATCTGTTCATAAACAGTGTTGCAGTTAGGATTAGAGATTCCAAAGAATTGGGAATGTAATGCTGGATTTTTGGGGTTTTTTCCCCTCCTGTGAAAAGCATTACTTATTTGCATGGGAACAGTTCTCAGGCTGTTCTTGTAAACCCTCATTCCTCGGCTGGGGACCTGGTATGGAGTATAGGTGGTTTAAATAATTTTGGATTTCTTCCTGAGACTGTGTCACACACAGTACTGTGGTCATTCTTACAATTAGCCACAAAGTCAGAGATTTGTGACAATTTTTCAAGTATGATGTCTACATATCATACATATTACTTGTACGAGTACATTTAGATTCATAGCTTAGTGTATTGTATGTATCATACCTGAGCTACAATGCAGATTATTGGGAACCAGTTTAGGAAGCTTTTGGGAATAATCTCTGTCATTTCAGCATTACAAGAGTAATTGTGTTGGATATCTGAATGAGCATTAAGAACGGGAATCAAAGACAAGTTGTACAGATAGGAGAATCTGTATAATTAAAAGGTTATTTCACCAATTTGATAATGATTCTTGTGAACAGTGACGAGAGTATGTTGTACTGTAAGAACAAAATCAGTGGTTTTGGCATGGTGTGCCCATGAACTGCATGTGATTGGCACATTGTGCAAGTCAGGTAGTAACTTGTGCCAAATCCCACTGAATGATCTATGTCCCTACATCCTCAGAGAGGCACATGAGTGTTCAACCAGCTGATGTGTACCCAGCCACAGAGTTTGGGCTGCTGCAGTATGTGGAAATACTAAGGAAAAGGAATAGCAACTAAACATATAGCTCAAATTTCCATTCAAGATCCATTTTCTCCCTTCATCTCAAAAACCAAATTATAGTCTTGCTGACCTTTAGCAGAAAAATGTGATGTTCATTGACCCCTGAACGTTAAATTTGTTTCCTTGCTGTAAACCATATACTTGTAGCCTTTGCTATGGCAATCTATCACCACATCCTTGCCATATCCCTGAGCAGGATAGGAAGTTCTGCAGTCCTGTCTGCTTACCTGAAACCCCACATGGCACCTGCTGCTGTCTGATGCCCACTGCCGTGGTTCTTCATAATTCCTTCCCAAAATTCCTAGCAAGGGTGGGCTTGGCATATACTGCAGCTTCTCTGCAGCTGCATCTCTCCCTGATCAAGATGGCCACGATCAAATATACCAGACAAATGCTGAGATACCATTTCCTTTATTATGGAGGAATCATAAAAAAGATATTTTTCCATCTCCCCTTTGGATACCCATCAGTTTTTCACACAGTCATAGAAATTAAACGACTTTGAGACATTAGTGTTTCTGGCAATTTTGGCAGAAATTAGTAACTGGTTCAATATTTTGGAGGGGTAGTTCTGTGCTTGTATCATAGAGCTCCATCTCCCAGGAGATGCCACTGATGTTTTCCTTGATGATTGTGGCTGTAGTACCACAAACCAGAAAAACAGAGGTCCCTGCTGTTCCTCACAAACCATGTGCAGAAACGAACTGTAACTTTGGAAATGCTGCCTCAACGTGGTCTTTTTGGTGCCCTACAGGCTGAAGTTCTTCATAAATTTATCATGACCTACATAATTGACCTATATTATGTGTCTGTTTGTTAAATAGATTGCACTAATTATAAACATGAATGGGGATGGCTTAGTGGTTATTTATTTATACTGAGGTGTGTGCCTGTTGTCTGATATGATGTACAGGAGGATCATTGCCAGATTTTCCTCCTTGGCCCCTCCATATTTGACATGTGCCATGAACTCTTGTAATAAAACATGAATAGATTCTGCTTTCAGAGAAAAAAAAAGGGAAATTTTTTTTTATTGCTCTTCTAAGCAAGGGGATGTATCCTCTGGCAGGTTTGTATGCAAGAAAATTGAGCATGAGGGAGAAAACACAACTCAGCAAAATTTTCAAGCCCTTGATTTGTAGGGCAGTGAGTAGGGGCTGAGTGTGTTTTGCCCTTTGGTCACTTCATTGAGACCTTTCTAGGCTGGGAAACAGCATTACTACACCTTGCTGATAGCTGAGCATTTTACAATGAATGGGTTTATTTCTCCTTGTGCTTGTGCCACACTTGCAGGCTGCTGGAGCTGTTTGAAATCCAGGGTGCCGTTGAAATGTGGTGAGTTTAGTGGAACTGCACCTGCTCCCAGCAAGTATGAATTTTGCTTTTAACGTTTCAGACCGGCATCCAAAGCCTGGCTGATTTGCCTCTAGGGGCAGATTTGGATCAGGGCTTTAAAACAGATGTCTGCTGCCACAGACCCCCTCAGTTGTATTAGCAACGCTGTCAGGCGGTTTCCACTGCCGTGTCCTCATTCAGATAGACATGAGTGTAATCTAATTAAGGAGAATTCCCCAATTTTTTTTTTTCATGTCTGCTATCACTGTGTTTTTAACTTCTCTAAATTCATTATAAATGCGCCCATCTGTGGGCTGTCACATAGCACTGGCTCCAAGAAGCTGGCTTTGGAGAAAAAGTAGGTGGGGAGGATGAACAAAGTGAAAACAAATTGCTGTTAATTTTAACTGTTTGCAATTTCAGAAATTGTCCCTTGTGTTTCATGTCAGGGATGCGTTTCCCAGCAGTTAAAGAAATAGGTTTTACCAGTGGGTTTGTGGGCCAAATGTTTATTTAAATATACATATTATTCATTTGGTAGGCTGGTTGTCAAGGTGCACAGATTTATCTGTTGGAATAGACAGCCTATGCCTTTAACAAGCTTTTGTTAATAAAGATTTTTATGACCTTGTCATAATCTTAGAGTCAGTTGTGAAAATTCTGAGGGAGAAAAAAGTAATTTCTCACCTTATCATTCTGCTTCCTCTGCAGAAGATTGACCATAACCTCTTCTATACACCTTTAAAAAGTTATTACTGGCTTATGTATGATGACGAGGTTCAAAAAAACAGCTTTTGGTAAAAATACTCTGATTTTTAAAAAAAATTTGAGCATGATATTTGAAACCTAGAATAATTTAGTTTTGAAGTGACCTCTTGACATTCCTGAGCTCAAAACAGGGCCAAATTTGAAGTTTGATTGGATTGCTCAAAGCCTTGTCCAGCTGACTGTTTAGTATCTCTAAGGATGGAGACTCTCTGGGCTCTGTCCCAGGACTAAACCACCCATAATGTGAAATATGTTGTGTGCTTCCTAATAGGAATTTGCCATGTTCCAGTTTGTGTCCATCACTTCTTCTGATGTCACTGAAAGTCTCTGGGAAAAGCCTGACTCCTTCTTCTCTTCTTCAGGTAGTTTCAGATCATCAAAGCCCTCCTCCTTGCCTCCCTGTCTCTGGGATGAACAAACAGGTGCTGAACTGAGGGGTAAGGACTCTTCCTTCTCCTTTTCCCTTTCCTCTTTAAGGAAGACCTTGATTGTATCAACCTCTGAAAAATTGCCCTTAATATGCATCTGCCAGTTAGATTGTGACTACAGACAGTAGTTGTGGGATTTTGGAAATTATTTGGATTTTCACATGATTGCTTGTTTTCACACTGTTTGGTTTCATGATGAATTTTCTGTGTGAGTCTTCCGATATTTTCAATGACTATTATGTAAGGCATGTCAGAAGCAATTTAAAGTCATTACGAATAAACAGAAAATAGAAAGTGTTTGTCTTTCCTTAATATTCATAATACCCTTTTGCTTCATATGTGTAGAAATGGAAATAGGGAAATACAGCTGCCTGCCAATTCCCCCTTATATATATAACTCAGGGTGTCCAATCATAAAAGTAAATCTGGCCTGAAGATTTAGCACATGTTTCTTCATTGAAGAAAAATGTGACTGGGACAGATTGAAGAACAAAAACTACTTCAAGGCCCATTTCAATGTGGCAGTGCTGTCTGAGGCAGCACAGCCTGCTTACATTGCCTTCCATGAGAAACAAGAGGAGCTGAAGCCACAGAGGCCTGAGACCCTTTCATTTTTCATTCTATGAAACTTTCATGTCAGCTGTTGGAGGGGGATCTAAATAGCTGTTCACAGGTGTTATTCTTGTATTTATTTCAGAAGCTGCAAAGGAACATATAATTAAGGAAGTATGATCCTAAAAGTTACTTTTGTGCTCTGAAAAAATGTCTCACTCTCATTTGTTGGGAGGTGTCCGAAGTTTTCTGTGTGAAATAATCATTGTACACCTTGGAAAGAAAAGAAGTGTTCTCAGTTACTTTTTCCATGTCTTGCACCAGCTACTGACAAATAATTACTAGTGGTAGCCTCTTGTTAACCTTCAACCGTCTATGCTTCAGGAGCTGCAGGACTGTTCTCCAGTATTTCTAAGCTTCCTTGAGAAAGCAAACTTATTTTCAGTAGTTTAGTTCCCATAAATAAATGTATTTTCTAGTGCCCCAATGACAAATTCACTGTTGCTTATAAAGCACTGCCGTGCCAGAGCGAATGCAAGTGTCTGGATGAATATTTATGATCAGCTCAGAGAAGCAAGCTTTGGAAATGTCTAACCTTCAGCTTGAGGCATTTTAAGAAGACTTTTTTCCAACCTCAGTCTCCCTGCTCTTTGAGAACTGCGCCTTTTGGAGCACTCACCCTGGGAACCCAGAAATGCAGACACCAAAACCCATTACTTCCTTTTGAATATAAAGTGCCACCTTTTTTTCCTCAGTAAATAGGGTCACCTATCTGTCTTCTGACACAACTTAGAAAATAAGTCTCTTCTTGCAAAATGTAATCTTAATCTCTTTGATGAGCTCAGTTACTTTGATATTCTGATGCAGAAAAATGTTGCTGTGAGATTTCCATTTCTTTCCAGAAAAAAAAGACTTCTGACATTAGGCACTGGTTTGAGCCAACATGAAGCAGAAACTGCATTTCTTGGAAAAAAGTAACTGAAACAATCTTTGCTTTTTAGTTGAATGTATAACCACAGTTGTCTGGAAAGGTGATATTTTAACAAGCGAATATATTTTGCTTGCATATCTCTGTGAATTTGCAAAAGTTATTTTTTGATTCAGCTAACAAACTGAAAATCCCATCAATTGTAGAACAACAGTTGAAATACCCTAGAAGGACCCATTTCTGAAATTTTCATAGTATTTTCTTTGGTAAATAGTTGGGCCATGTTTTTCAAGAAATCTATACATTGAATTGTGGTGCAGAAAGCAGTTGCAGGGAAGATGTCCTATGACAGGGAAAGTGCCCAGCAGAGCAGGCAAGTGCTCTGTGTGTGACCACAGAGCTGGTCTGGAGCTCTGTGAACTGCCAGAACTCTCTTTCTGTGAACTCTCACAGAACTGCCCAGCCCAGGGAGATGTGAGAGGTTGGCTTACAACAAAGTTTGTGAGAACAGAGAGCTCATAGTTTCCTGATTGTAATCAAACCCAGACTTTGGAGACAGTGGGATGACAAACAAGGCCTGCATCCTGCTACTGCAGGCTTGAGGGCTGGATCACATCAGAGCTACCAGGGAAGCAGAGCACAGCAAAACTAAGAACTATTCCAGAAGAAGTAGAGGGTGCTTGTATTAGGGACCAGCGCCAGAGGAGGAGATCAGCAGAAATCGGCTCAATAAATGCACTGGCTGGCCTTCTGCAGTCAGTGGGGCAAGCCCTTCTTGGGGACAATTCAGCTGTTTGAAGAGCACTGCATCCCAGAGGGATGGTTGGAATCAGGTGCTAATTTTCCCTTATGTTCCTGGAGCAAAGAAAAAGAAAAATGTGCTGGAGCTGACCTGGGACCAGCCGTTTGCCCACCACTCATGAAAACCACGTCACCTCTCGCTTGTCCTCATGAATAACGGGGGTTGGAATTTACCAAGCGAAGTGATCAGACCCTTCAGCCTGCTATTCATTACTCCAATTAACAATCAGTTGCCTGAAAAATGGGCCAATCTGTTTCTTGGGGAGCCACATAGAAAATCCACAAGGCAAGCCAATTAGCATACCAGTCCTCACCGTCTAGGGAATCTAATTTAGTCATTTGGTTGATCTAAGTACCAAAATATTGCTGTTTTGTTACGGAGCATATAATGTTTGTTAAATGGCTGAAATCCCCCGGGGCCCATATGCTGCTGATACTCCCTGCGTCCTCCCAAGCTGGCAGAGGCAATAAGGCAAAAACTGTTTTGTCCTGCACATGGCCCCTGTATTTTCCTGGCACTACACGGCAGCTGGACGCAGGCAGAACAAACCTTCGCCACCCAGGGTGGGCGGGATAGCTTCCCTCCGAAATAGTTGCACACTTGAGCAAGCCCATTGTCTGCCCAGAAAGCATTTCAACCGCCTCTTAGCAGGCAGCCGCGGCTACAAATAGTGCGCAGAGCCAGTGTTTGGACAACCTGTCTGCACAGTGCATTGTGCAGGAGCAATTAGTTTGCAAATTGCCCATTTGCACATCCGCGCATGAATTAGTTACATTGCTCCCACAGGGTTTGTTATTCTTATCATTGCTGTTAAGGAAGGCCCATGAATAAAAAAGGTAATTTGGACAAACGCCTTTCTCCCCACCAGCGCGAAGTTGGAGCTTCTTCCTCGGAGAGGACAAGCAGTAGGTGGAGTCCCTAGGAGGAAAAGAGCATCTGAGGGATGCTGCCTCTGCTTGGTTCTAATTCTCTGGGTTGATGCTGGTGTAATGGTGGCAAGAGTTAGGGGAAGTCTTTTGCTCATTTCATAGCATTTTTTTTTGTGAAAGAAAATACATGACAGCTGTAAGCTTCTACTGCCATTCCTGGTGCACATGCCCTGTGCTTGGAGATGTGACCCCAATCCTGTAACTGAATTGCTCCTTCATTTCTGGAGAAATCTCCCGTTGGGATTTTAACAGCCAAGGAAACACCAGAGCTACCAATATATTCTGACTAATTTAATGGCATTGGTTTTATTCTGGTCTGAATTTGCTGGAGCTGGCGGAGAGTGACATTGGAAATAAAGGAGTGGACAGTCCTTCTCAGTGTTCACACCACATTTAGCTCTCCAGTTCAAAACCCCAAACTGCAGATCACTGCTACCTAGTCAGGAGAAAGGCAGTATAGGTGAGATGTGACTATGTCTGTCACACCTGGGCATTTTGGCCAGACACTCCAATTAATCTGTGCCTGCTGAAGAAGTTGTGTTCTTATCAGAGTTGTTCATCTGTGCAAGTGTCTAAGTGTTCTGTTGCCTAGCTTTGAAGCTGCTGATGTTTTTCCACCGTTGTCTCACCGACCTGAGCTGGATTTTAGCTCAGCTGCTCACCTCACATGCCTTGCAAACCCTAGTAGAAATATTCAGATGCTGCTACATGATCACCTTCTGGACTGCTGCACTTTTGCCAGATATCCAGACTCTTGCTAGTCCAGTGGCTACTGACAAGGCTGAGAAAAGTTATAGAAAAGCAAGTTGTGGTCAGGTGGTGTGAATGTCCTGCATGGACATCTGCTTTTCTTCTGGGAAATCCCAGAAGCTGATGTGGTAGATGCTCTGTGGCACATACATTTTTAATTTCAAGTTGCCAGAGGCCACGTAACATCAGAAAGAAAGGGAAAGGGAAAGGGAAAGGGAAAGGGAAAGGGAAAGGAAAAGGAAAAGGAAAAGGAAAAGGAAAAGGAAAAGGAAAAGAAGAAAATCTATCTCTGTCTCATATCCTTACACCCTATAATGTTCCTGATAATGTCTTTTCTGAGGGTCAATAGTGTCACTCTACCCCATGTTCATAGCTGGCACAGTTAAGAAAAGCACATATTTTTGGCTGCTATAAAAAAACACTAGGGAATCCATGGTGAAAAATATGTCCCTTCTTTTTTTACCTGAATTCATCTTGCTTCTGTGAGAGAATGTGTTCCAACCAAAGCATTTTCTTCAAGTTTTTCTTCAGCTATTATTGTTTACCACCCAAAGGACCATCTCCAGTCACCACATTTTCCATGGAGAGGCAGAAATGCTTTTTGAAAGCATGAATGTATTTCTGCAAGTGGTCGAATTTGCTTGCACTTCTGACCAGCCCTTGTGCTATTTAGTGTTGATTTATCCCCTTTGTAGATGTGATGGAAACTCAGTAACATTTAATGTTTGTTTGCAGCTCAGTGTTTAACCAAACTCTGCTGGGCAAGAAAAGGCTGGTGTTGATTTGAGGATTTAGCAGTCAAATAGATGGAAAACTGGCCACTATGGGCACAGCCAATATTATATTACACTAATTTCCATTTAAAGCAGAATGAAATTAAATTCCTTTGAAAAGCTGTAGTACTATTTTATCAGCATGCATACAATCTTTGAGCCAATTTATAATCTGACGGAAAAGGATTATTTGTCTTTTCTGAAACCATAAAAAGCAGAACTTCCTGATGCTGCTCTTCCAAATTCTTTACACACTGAGTCATCTACATTTCTTCCTTGGAAAGGTAAGGAGCAGGTAGTTACCTGCAGCTTTCTCCAAAAGAGGTGACCACTGCTTCTTTCCTCGTTAGAAACTGCAAAAGTTTATTGGCTTAAAGAAAATTATTCTGAACTTTGAATGGCAGCTTAACAATCAGCGTCTTGTGGGAAGGCCAGCTAACAAACAGGAGATATGTTTGCTCTTGGTAAAAGCAGGAACTTCCTTCTTACTTTCTTTGATTCTATTAGTCACAGCCTGTTTCAGTGCTTTTTATTTCTATGTCTGCCCTTGCCAATTCCTGCCTGCTAGTTGGTAACCATTGGTGTGATGATTTCCTGGAGCTACTGAGTTTAAAACAATTGTGCCTGTGATCCTAATTTTCATCCCATTGATGGTCCTAAGATTTGAGGAGCTCGAGCTGTGCATGGGGTAATAAAGACCAGGATGCAGCTTTCCTGCTACAGACCACTGCTCTTTGATCATAACTGTGGTCCAAATGCTTTAGGGAATGGGCAACTGCTGCATTTTATTAAAGACATGCAACTGAAATAATAATCGGATAAAAGGATCATTTATTGTCAAACGATTACGGAGCTGCATTATGTGATTTCATATATTTTCCTTCAAAATCTCTGCATTTCAAACCAGCTTGTGGTTTTACTCTGTGCCATTAACACTTTGGTATTACACAGGAGTATATTTCACATGGCAGTTCAGTGGGATATGGATTATGTTATCAGGAAATAAATAAAATTTTCTCAAGTTGGCCTTGGCTCTGCTGGTGGTAATCGTGAAATTGTTTGTCCTTAAGCTATGGCAGAGGATTGGATTCTTAAAAACTGGATAGAGAAAAATGCTTTTAGAGTGATTTCTTTACAATAAAAACATGATAGTCTTAAAGCTAACTGATAATCTTTGTGAGTCCGTTCCATGTGAATCAGGAGAACAAACAGATTCCCAGCTGATATAAGTCAACACAGTCCCATTTGCTGAAAAAGCTGGGTCAGTCCACAGCAGCTGAGGATCCAGCCCCGTGACTGAAAGAATCCTCATCTTGCTGGCAAAACAAGGGAAAAGACTGTAACAGGATTTTGTGAGGACAAATAATATTAAAGAGCAAATAAGATGGGCTGGGGACCAAATAGGATGCCTGTTTCATTTGTAATTTCTCAAGATTTTTTTTTCACTGGAATGTGCACCAATGCAGACAAGTTGTCTTGTAGAGCTGGGGGCTGTTAACCTTTTTTTAGTAGCGTTTAGTGTCTACCACTGTAGTGGAGTTAGACTCATGAATAGTACACCTTTAATAACAAAACTCCTGAGTTAATCTTCTCTAGAGGTCTGCGTGACATTACTAGCTATAATCTAACCCTTCCAGGTTATTGTCAATGCACTTATGGGCATAAAACCTTCTTTGGGAGAATTAGGTATTTTCTCATTATGCATGCCAGTAGCTTTTCACTGAATAGCACTCAATTTCCATGAAAATCTGAGTTTCTCCGGCAAGTTGCAGAGTTTACCTAGTCTATACCAAGGATCTTAAGAATTTTCTACTGATCTGTCCTCTTGCCACCTCTGAATTAGTCAGGTGAGATACTCTCTGACGAACTGCTGGAAAATTAAAGCAGTTTGTCGTCAGAACAGGCAGATGCAGGGTGTGCGTGGGGAAGGAAACGCTGGAAGCAGATGAGTCCCTGCTGAATGTGGAGTCATTTCAGGACAACAGCCTGGTGGTTGAAGGATCCATCCATTTCTGTTCCTTCCTCTGCCTGCAGGACCTCGTTGCCATGTGTGCTGGGAAATTGTGCAGCTGCTTGGGCTGACCAGTGACCAGCTGCTTAAAAGGTGTTTAAGGTTTCCAGGGTTGCATGCAGACACCTAAAGTCTGAGCCCCAGGCAGCCACAGCCTGTCTCAGCTCCTGTGGGGAAAGTAATGCTTCATTTCTCTGCCCTTGTATGTCCAGGTTTACAAAACTCTTCAGGAAAGGGACCTTCTCTTGCTTTGCTTGTCATGCTAATAATAAACAACCACAGCTTGGAGACTGGAGTGACTGCAGCAAGAGGAGCTGAGATTGCATCGCTGTGTCACCCATCCTTGTGCCACAGATGCTTTACTGACCTTGTCCTCATCTGAGACATCCAGGAATGCACAGGCAGCAGGGCTGTGCTGGTGGGAGTGACCGAGCACCTGCCCTCTGCCTGAGGAGGTAGGCACTGACCAGTGCCAGTTCTCACACTCCTCGTGAGGTGGAACAGGGAAATGAGGTCACAGCAGAGAGGGGTTGCAGTTTTGCTGTCTGCAGAAGAGTTTGTGGGAGTTCGACATGCTGGGTCTATGACAGGTGTCCAAGGTGCTGGGAGTGATGGAGAATCTTGTCCCTTCCGGGTTATGGAAGGCAAGGAGGATTTTGCTGGCGAATGACATCTCCAGTCAGGTCTCACCTGCAGCCAACTGCAGCTGCAAACCAGTGTTGGTGTTGTGCTCCCCAGATATAGCGTTGCTGAAATGTTTGTGTGTATAGAAACCTTTGTGGAGACCATTGCTGAGATGTGACCACGTGCCAAACTCTGCAACGCAGAAATGGAAAAAGCTGCAAGGTGCATTCTCGTTTCCCACCATGGCTTGAGCATGGATGTGGAGGAGAAGCAAGGTGGGAGATGTTATAGCATTTAGTACTGGGGCTATATTGTAAATAAACCATCCCTGCTCCAATATACAGGGGCACAGGACAGAACAGGTAGGGGTTTCCACATCCTCCATGTCCTACAGAGCTAGTTGTCCAAGGGATCATTCAGAGCTCATGGCTAAGCTGGAAATCAAAGTGAAGCCCCTCAGGTGCTTGAGACAAGTTGCTTCCGCCTTCTCTTTCCAGCTAGCTCATCTCAGGTCATGTGTGCCATTCAGCTTAGGTGGCTGCCCAACACTGGAGAAATCCCACACTGATCTGTGATACTCCTGCCAGCTACTTTTGTTTTGCTTTAAATTCACTGCTTCTTCTTTTCAGAGGCTTGTTCAGTGAGGCTTGGCTTGAAGAGGGGCTGAAATACCATCACACATTCTGTACCTTATGAGAGGAAGTGTAATTAAGCCACCTACCTCTTAAATGCACACCTTCAAATAATCAGGGAAAGCCACCACAAGGGTTAAACACTTTATTTAGATGGCTTTGTTTGTTACGTGTGTGCTTTGCTTGTTCTGAGAATTAACAGAAGATAAGCTAAAAGTTCATTTATAAGAGTATTAAAGGATAATTATGATGGAGTAAATGCAGCAGGTCAAAAGGCATTATGATGAACAGAATCATAATATAGGGCTTGGGAAAATAAGCTAAAATGTACAATGCCTAACATCACTCACTGAATGCCACAGAAAGTGTACTTCCTTGCTGTTTCTCTCTGCTTCCTCATTCCCACTCTAAATTAAAGTACATCCATCAGCACTCTGCTGTTTGAGCATGAATATGTCATGATAATCAATTGCAGTAACTTAAATTAAACTTTTGGGCAGGCATAAATATGTGACCTTTTAATATCAACGAAATGATAAAAAAGATTTGGTAGGAAATCTGTTTCAATCAGATTAGAGGAGAAGTGGGTAAAGCTGATTACAAGCCCACTAAACACAGTATTTGGGCAGTATTTGTTCAAAAACAATAGCGTTAATTCTACTTTAACAAGTATTATCTGGAAAATCAATAATTAATGGTAACCCATTATCAACTTGTAATTTAGCACAGAGATTAAGTTGGGGGAGAAGTGAAAGCGAGTGGGCAACCTGCTTTTACTTGACCTGTCAGGCTGATGGATTAGCAAGTGACAGCAGGGCTTCATATTTTTTTAAATGAGAAGTGGTAGAAATAAGTCAATTTGGGCCTCTTGCTGTTTGGCACCACCTTGCCCTCCTGCTTTCTCAAGCTTTGCAGAAGAGCTGCCTTGTGCAGCCAGGTCGCTGCAGCCACAGTGGATGACATCTTGAGAGCACTTGGTGGCGGGACAAAGCAGGGGGACATCACCCTCAAATCCACAGGATTCATGGAAAGAGGTGAACAGAGAAGGGGAGAAGGTGCTGTTTGTTGGTGATGTGAGCATGTGCAGCAACATCACCTTGGCTTGGCTTCTTGCAGGTGCATCCCCTCTTTAACATCTTTATGCAACTCCCAGCTTGCCAAAGTGCCCCTTACCATGTTTCCTCCCTTGACTGACAGGATTTGTAGCAACTTGTGGGAATGCATGTGAGCAGCCAGATTTTCCTCAGCTGTCTCCTCCCTTCCCCCTGCCACATCAGCCCTATTTGGGGAAACAACCTCATTTGTTGTCTGTGCAGTGCTGGGACTCAGATCCCTCCTGTGTGTGTGTGGGTTGGAAGTGGTGAGCATGACTTGTCTCTGCAGCAGGTCATTGCAACAGATGCTAAACAGATAATGGTTTTGTGAAGACAAAATTCTTCCAGAGGATACAGACGTCCTGATCAAGGATTTGTGTGTGTGCATGTGTGTGTGCTTCTCTCCGTGTCTCTGTGTGTGTTTGCTGAGGCCAGAGCAGGCTTTTAGGGGAGGAACTTTGCTAAATTTCAGGCGGACAGCAGTGAGCCACCACTTCCACTTCGCTGCTGGTCTGTCCATCTTTTCCTTCTGGGCAGAGGCTCTTTCTTCCCAGAGTTGAGTTACCTGCGTGGTTTTGGGCAGAGTAGGATGCAATCCATGGGCTGCACTGGTTTATGAGAGTAAGAGAGGAAAAGGAGATGGGTTGAGGAGAGTGGGAAGCAAGTAAGCCAGTGCTAGAGGGCTGGTGGAAGCCTTGGTGCAGTTGGACACAGCTATGTAGTCACCTACAGGTGGGATGCTCTCACCTTGTTCAAAGGCAATGGTCAGACATGACAAGCAGTGGCTACATGCTCTGTTTCTGAACTGCAGTGATGGTCAGACTGTTCCTGACTGGGCAACTGGAAGGCTGATGTCCAGAAACTGGCTGGACACAGCTGGCTCTGGGGCACAGTGTGCAGCAGGGTGGTGATGGGGGTTTCTTGACAGTCAGCAGGGCGGGATGCTCTCAGCAAAGGGAACAGATTGAAGGCAGATTGTGTGGGTGAAGTAGCACCGTGCTACATAGATAGGGAGTGGCTTCAGAAATGGCATTTAATCATTCAACATTAACACAAGACATCTGTCACCACCCTTGGCAGTGATGGTGCTACACAGCAAAACAATATGTTCTGGTGCTCCTAATCACAGGAAAAACACTACTTTTTTTTGCAGAGAGTTCTTTTAGTGCCCAGCACAAATCCTTCTATTTTATTATAGCAATCCCAGCCAAATCCTCCAATAAATGGAGTTTTTATTAATGTGCAGCTGTTGAATGAGAAAAAAAATAAAACTCAGAAATAAAAATGAATCCCTGAATAATCAGGCTGATCCCATGCAGTAAGAACAAACAGGCCGACCACATACTTACAGCTTTTTGGTATTATTTAAAAATATGGTCAGGGCTTTTCTTTCCCACTCTGTTTTTTTGTTTGTTTTTTTTTTTACACGAACCTGATTAAATTTTGCTCAGGGAGATCCAAGCCACTTCTGTGTGCTGGAAATGCAGCAAAGAGTGAGAGGAACTGTGATGAGGGTTACAACCAATGTGTGTTTCTGATACTTGCCTAGTGCCATGGTCAGGAATTTGCTTTGGCCAGGGAAGTGAGTGGTGGGGTGGCAGAGTGCCCAGAGCAGCTGGGGTCTGGCTTTGAAACAAGGGATGTGCTTGCAAAAGTGAACAGAGTGTCAAAAAAAAAAAAAAAAAAAAATTGGAAAAAGCTAAGTGACAAAAGTACTCTGACCATGGCAGCTCTCATCAGGGGATTGTGTGGTTTGCTTTAACCAGCTGCAGTTTGGTGCTCTTTGCCTTGACTTTGAGCTTGCCAGGTGAAATACCAATCAAAAGTGCTATTTTGCAACTAAAAATGAAGGAAGAGTGATCCTATGATGATGTGGTGGGTAAGGCAGGGCAGGTGATGAGTTGGGGGAAAAAGCAATGCCCACCCTGGATTTAGCCCCAGGTCCATCCTTTCCCTGTCCTGCCCTGCCAAAGCATCTGCATGCTCAGTGTGATGAGTGAAGAGGCGGGCCAGGAACAGAACAAATCTCCTTCCTTTATGCTCTCTCTTGCTGCTGGGAAATCTGGTTCAACCCTGCTCCACCCACGGCCCAGCCATGCAACTGCACGCGCGATGGAAGCTGGGCTAAAGCAGGTCCCAGGCTCCAGTCCAGCTGGCAATACGGTGACCATCAAGGGCTGTTCCCTGATGGCTCCAGCCCAGAGGAGAGTGCTGAGTGAGCAGAGATGTAGGAAAATTGCTGGAGCTGCCATCGGATGCACGCATATGTATCCAGGTGGCTGAGACCTCAGACAGCCCCATGGGGAGCCCACCTAGTGCTAAACCTCCAACAGGAGGGCAAAGGCAGCCTGGGAGGCACCCCCAGGGCCAACAGGGCTTTCATCCTACCCTAGGCACTCTAAGTTTAGCAGTGGCCCTTGGGACAGCACCTGTCACGAGGAGCCAGACCCTGATCACCCAGGGGTGCAGCCTGGCTGATGTGAGGCAGGAGGGAATGTCCCGAGCAGATAGCACCCTGCCTACGAAATGGCACGACCATCTCTGCTATTTGTTCTGATTAAATTTGAGCCAAAGTAAAGCCCTAATTCTTCTGATTAAAGCTTAGAAGTTAAGCTCTTCAGACAGGATGTGTGCCTTGCCCTGTGCTCTCCTAAACCACTTTGTCCATTCCATGACAAGGCACTAAGAATACACTCTTGTGTGTTTCTTCTCAAGCACTCATGATGTGCAGTCCAGAGGATGTATGATGTGCCTGGAACATCCCACCACTTCTGTCTGAATAGTGGTATTTATATGTGGTCACCCGGCTACTTTTGAAAGCAGAGAAATAGAAGCAACTGCTCCAAGCAAAGCAGAGGTCCAGGTCTGCCAGTGTTCATCGTTTATGGCTTGGGCTTTGACTAGAGGAATTGCCCTGGGAGAGAAGTCCCAACCCAATCATGGATTGGGGTGTTAAACCAGTGCTGTGTTACCTCAGGTGCTCTGCGAGTCTGGGATCAGCACCATCACTGCCCTGCAGGGAATGGGTAAAAGGCAGCTAACATTGTGAGTTAGGGTGTCAGGGACAGGAGCAGCTTTGTCACTGTTTTAGGTTCCATGAATAGGTAGTTTACCCAGGGTAGCTCTGTTATGAGGCTTTATTGAGTGCTCTGTACCTTGTTTGTCTGCTCTGCAGGACTTTCTGAGGATGTGGGATAGGAATGTGGATGAGGCTCACCTGCATCACACTTACTTTTCAGGAGAAGTTCCTGGCACCTGCTGGGAAGTCTGACCCTGGGCAAGACCTGGGCTGCTCTGGTTTCAGCAGGGTCTGGGGACACACCCTCTGAGAATGAAGGACCTCATTCTTCACAGATGTTCGGCTCCTTGCAGGGAATATAGGAAACTTCTGTCTAGAACATCTTGCGTGGGGAGGCTCTCCCATCCTTTCCTCCTCTGCACCGCAGCCAGAGGCACAGCCTGGTATTGTTTGTCACAGATCAATGCATTTACCCATGTGGAAAAATGTCATTACCGCCAGGGCTCGGCTTTTCTTTCCCCTTGAACCGCCCCTGCTGTGCTGGTGAGGGGCTGGCTAATTGCCTCTTTTCTCAGGTTGCCCCTGGGGATGGCTGCCCCCGCAGCCTGCCGCGCAGCTCAGCTGTACTCTCAGGGCTTCCCTCAGCCGCAGGGGCTGCTTTGCCAAACAAATGAACACTCAGGCACGGTGCAGAACCATGGGGCTCTTTGTTACATCTCCTCCTGTGAGCTAAAGAAACAAAGGGGGAGTCACTTAAAAAGAGAGGGAAGGATGGCTCACGGGCTCCCAGCTAGGAGGGGAGATGCAGGTAACCTGCTTGTGTGTGCATCCCGCTGGGATGGTCCCAAAATGGGACTGAGGCACAGGTTTCCTGCCCTGAGCTGGGCAAGAGCAGAGGGAAGGGTATTGCCCAGGGTCTCTTCTGGCACCAGGGCGTGTTCACCTCTCAGGAGTCTGGGGAGTGCTTTGGCTAGAAGAGCTCTGCGGGAGCTGCAAAGGAGGCTGAGCTGGGGAATGCTGAAGGAAACTGGTGACCAGGCATGTTTTCCCTGGAGAAACTGGAAACTTTCTAGGTATCAAGCAACTGGAAATAAGAGCCTTCACTGCCATTTGCAAATAGGAAGAGAATACATTTATTCTACCTTCAAAATCCACATAACCTCAAGACAAACGAGAAGACTGCAGACAATAATCCCAGATGGGAGAGGTTTATTTTTTCGTCTTGTTACTTTTCCTCCTCCTATTTTCCCCAGAGTGTGACAATACCGATAATATAAGTCCTATTTGAGGTGATTAAATAATTATTAATTGTCAGCAATATTCAATCTGTTAATTTTATACAATATGTTCCCTTTCGGCATCAGGGCCCACCTTGACTATGTTAGAGGAATCCTGTCAAAGCAAAGCCCAGGAATTTGCAGAAAAAGTGGAAAGTCCTCTGTGCTAAACTCTGTCCTGCATTGTAGGAAAAATTAGTCTTACAAGAAAATTTTACAGATTTTACAACTAGGTGTTGCCAGTGCAGGAGAATAGAGGAGAGGATGATGCAGGGGTGACATTGGTGAGAGCAAGGCTGAGCTGTAACAGCAAAACCAGGCAGGGGAAGTCCCCATGTGTTGAAAGGTGCCCTTTCTGCATCCAAAAAGCAAATTGCAGAATGTGGTGACAGAGCACAGAAAACACAACCCTGAGTGTGTGAAGGAAAGCTGGGCAGGAAAAGCTTTCCTGCAGGGTCAAGTAAAATTGGTGAAGAGAGCTACAGGAACTCTCTGTATTTCTCACACCAAATTATGTGGTTGCCCACAGAGATGAGACAGACAAGCCTGTGTGCCTTCACTCTTCTGAGAAAGAGGATCCATGTGTGTGGATATATTTATGTTACTTTTCTGTTATTTCTATAGGTCCTTTAAAAGGTCTGATTGGGACAAGATAGCTTTGGTAAAGGGTCATTTGCTTGTGTGATGTCAGATGGGATCTGTGAGGCTGCCACATCAGTCTTCAGCTAAAAGACCCCAGTTTAGGTTTCTTAAGAGTTCAGTTGTTAATGGGGAAGAGGGAGAACACTGTGAGATTCATTAATGAATCTGAAAATATCTGCTCTGTCTGAAAAAAATAGAGACGTTGGTTCGTGTTGGGAAGCCATGCTTCAAAATCTCCCTGGGAAAGCCAAGGTGCCATTTGTCTCAGCTAGCCCAGGCCAGTGATGAGAAAGGGATCTGGACCTCTGCAGAGCCAAAACCTCTGAATTCACCTGCAAGTAAAGCTGCCCCATTTCAGCACCTGTTTGCACTCAGGAGAGTCGATCCAGAAAGCCATATTAAGGGGAAGAGTGAGAGTAGTTGCCTGTGTGCTGGTGTCCCCTGCTTTAATTAGGTTAGTTTCTTTCATGGCAAGTGCTGTCATACCAAGCTGAAAAATCAATACCATATGGCACACCAGTCAGATAGCAAACTCGGAGATTAATTAAAGGAGAAGTGCTTCTGTTAGGTCTCAGAGCATAGCGCCCATGATTAGGCATGGCTGAACTGGTTTGGAAATGCAAAGGCTGGGCAGCACCAGAGCTGAGCAGGAATATCTGCCTCTCTGGGATCAGAACAAACTGTAATCCTCATTTTTGTGCTCCCAGCAAAAATACATGAAGAACACTGAAATCAGTGTTTTACGTGTTTTCCTGGATTTTCCTGTGTCTTGCTTCCATGCCAGGGGAGGGAAGTGGGAAGGGAAGCATTGTTGGAAGTCTTCTGCTTGGTGAGGTGCTGGGTTGGAACATGGAGAAGGTGCTGCCTGGGGCTCACTGTACTGGAAGGGGAGATGGAAGAGCCATGGGAAGCAGGAGGAGAGGAGAGGAGAGGAGAGGAGAGGAGAGGAGAGGAGAGGAGAGGAGAGGAGAGGAGAGGAGAGGAGAGGAGAGGAGAGGAGAGGAGAGGAGAGGAGAGGAGAGGAGAGGAAGGAAGGAAGGAAGGAAGGAAGGAAGGAAGGAAGAAAGGAAAGGAAAGGAAAGGAAAGGAAAGGAAAGGAAAGGAAAGGAAAGGAAAGGAAAGGAAAGGAAAGGAAAGGAAAGGAAAGGAAAGGAATCTGACTCTATTGCTTGGGAAGTTTCATTTCCAGGGCGCGGACCAGAGTGGGACAATGTCTACCCCTCTTTTGGGATTTGCTGATTTAATGAATGTGGCAGCTATTGTGTGTGTTTGGGACCCTCACAGCCGTTTTTCTTCTGCCGATACTTTCTTTTCTTTTCGGCTTTAATGAGTGTTTCTCTAATTGACTTGATGATTTCTGTTTAATTAGCACATTTTGGAGGAATGATCAAAAAATAATAAGATAAAGTAATCAGACAAGCATAGTGCAAAGGAATAATAGCTCCTTTGTGGGGCTAATTGGAATGGACAGTCCATCAGCTAGTTTGGGGCTCCTCACAGTTGGATATTCCCAGCCTAGTGGTGCCTTGTGCCCAGAGCTTCCAAACACCCACATAGACCCAGCTTTGGTAGTCATTTCAATTAGCTTTAATGAGCTGTGAATGAGCACCAAGGAGAACCCAGTCTGGGCCTGACCTGTTTTGCCATTGCCCAGATTTTGTGGAAGCAGTGTTTGCCCAGAACCTACATCAGGTACCAGGCCCTGGGTAGCACCAAGCAGAGCATCTCCAGAGAGGGCTGTGTCCCAGCTCACACATCCTGTATACGACAAGAGGGGATTGCCCACAGGGATATGAGATGGGCAGATAAATGGTACTAGAAGGCACCAATTTTGTAAGAAGTAAGGAGTGGAAGCAAAAAGCAGCAGCTGAAGGAGCAACCAGAAATCAGAACTACAACTCTTGTGACATTCCATCTGGGTTCCTTCCTGAACGGAGCAGGAGGGAACTCTGTCCCTCCTGTTCCCATGCATACATACACCTCTGGAACGAGCCCCAGCCTCCTCCCTAGGAGCAGGAACAAGGCTTTCCACAGGCTACATCACCTGTAGCTCCTGGAGATACACAGGGTGAGCTCTGCTCACTCACCAACTACCAGCCATGCCTCCAGTCGAGGTTGTAGGTGTAGCACCTTGATGGCCATTTCTTTGCCCTGTGTTGGCTTGGAATTAATTAGGAGATGGGCTCCAGGCTGCTGTGACAGCTGTCTGCGTGCGGCACTTCCCAGCAGTTTGATTAAATCTGCGACACTCCAGATGTGAGCGCCCTGTGCAGCGGCACATGCTTTGCTCTTAAACTCCACTTAAACCGTGACTGCTCTTCTGGTTTTAATCAAAGGCAAATGCCTTAAGACAGAAATCTGTGCAGAGGAATTAGTAGGGATGTCTCTGGGGCGTGCAGAGTGGGACATGGAAAGGGACCCCCCGTGCCAAATTAGGGCTGAAAACACTTGCAGTAAGCTGGGCTACAGCACTGAGCAGGTGGTGCCTGGCCAGCTGTGGCTGAGCTGACCCTGCAAACCCTCTGCTTCACCCACATTCAGTTGAGCTACAAATGAAGCACTTCCCACAGCCTGACAGTGCAGGGAGCACAGGTTCCCTGGTTAATTTAACCTGCTCATGCTGCCTGCCTCTGCAATCACCCCAGTAGGGAGGGTATGTGGCCACTATGTCTATCTATTCCCACCTGGCCAGGAGTGCACATACAATCCCCCACTGAGCCCTGCTGCAGCCTGGGGAAAGTCTTATCACCTGCATTTCAAGGAGGAGGCTCATCTGGAACTTAGAGCTGGGGTTTTAGCCTTGCAAAATACATATGTGAGTGGATGCAACACCCCCTCTTTGCTGCTTTGTCCCCTAGCTATGGGCTGTTTCTCAGTCCCTTTTCACCCACAAGTCAGAGGCAATGCTTTCACAGCAGCCATCACTTCCCCATGTTCCCAGCAGGACATGGAGGAGGCAAAAGGAAAGCCCTTTTTCTTCTGTCCACGCTTATTGAGGTTCTCACCCTTGCCAAATTGCTTGTGTTACCATCAGCTGGCTGCTCACCCTGCTGCGCTCCACTTCTGGGCCACCCTACACCTGTGCAAGGCTCACAGTGGCCACCAACAGACTGGCTGAGCTTGCCCTACACAGTAGGTGTCAGAGGGCTGTGGCATCAATGTCAGCCCTGGGCACCAGGCTCCAACCTGCTCCTGTGCTGGTGTGCCAGGAGCTGATGCAGGTGTGGGGTGTAGAGCTGGGGGTGAGTGCTGGGCTGTGACTGCTGGTGCAGCTCCAATGGATGGGTGTGCAGTAAGAGCTGAGCTGTTGGAGATGAGTTCTCCATCCAGCCTGGGGCACAGGAGGCTCTTCCACCCTGAGCTGCCTGAAACTGTCAGATGGTCCTTTATTATTGACCTGATTCATATCTAAACCAGGGAGGTGAAAGCTGTCTTATCCCATTACTAATCCCCTAAACCAGGCCCTTCAATACCTTCTCCTTGCTACCCCCTCCTCATTGCTACAGCAGGTGGTTGCAGGGTGAGTGCACATCCTTCTGGGGCTTTCCTCAAGCCCCACGGTGAAGCCAGGGACTCCAAAAACCTGCCAAATGCTGTCTCTGGAGCTATCATCAGCTGAGGAGGGTCTGCCAAAATGCTGCTCATATCTAATCCCCTAACGACTTGCAAGGCTTGCTCCTGGTGTCTGAGCAGGACAGCTCCAGGCAGCTATCCCATCATGTGTACCCTCCATCCTGTAGCTCATGGCAGGTGTCTGACGTCGTGGTGGAGCAGCCATGGGGAAGAGGAGGGGACAACCTGGGGACTGTCCCACCCCTCTGTGTCCCTAGTCCTTAAAAGTGCAGCAGGGATGGGAGTGCTCCAGCATCAGCTGCAGGCAGCACTCACCCCTTGCACCCCTGGGACATGGGACTGCACCAAGGCTGGGGTCCTGTGGCCTCGGGCTGCTCTGGTAGAGCCTGGTGGAGATTCTGGCTGCTGGGGCACCTTGAGGCTGCTGGGCCGGCTGGCACAGGCACCCTGCCCACGGAGATGGGGGGGCAAACCCCAGGGAAATTAGAGCAAGGGGCGATGTTTGATGTTCTGCTCTTTAAGCGATTAATAATCTTTCGGCGTCGGAGAATCAGCTGAAAATCTTCCTTGGAAAATAATGAGCAGAGAAACATTTACTGATTAGTCTAATCCCAGCTAATCCTATCTGATGAGCATATATCAAGATATCCTTTAACTGATTTATTGTCCGAAGGGCCGGTGGAGTTGCCCCTCTCCACCGTGGCTGGGGGAGCTGGGGGTGGCAGCAGGCGTGTCCCCACACCCTATCCCACTGCCCTGTCCCGGGATGCGGTGCATCCCCATCCCCCGCGGCACGGCCTCAGTCACCCTCCGCCCTGAGCAGCGGCGCCATATCCAGGCCACCTTGCCAGCATGGGGAGATTTAATCGCTATTTCCATTTCTGCATCTATCGGCTTTCTCTTGGGTTGGAGCTTTTATGTTTCATAAACTGATTAGGAGCAATTATACGTGCTTTATCCCCAAACTTTCCAAATGCCTAGGCCATATGCATATTTAAGGCTTCATCATCTCTCCCAACAGCTCAGCCTCAATGTAAACTGCTGAAATCAAGCTGATTCTGGGACAACATCAAAAATTAGGGTTTTAACCACTAATATCTGCTCGAACAGGAAATTTGTTGTGGGTGGTGGCCGGATTATGACTTCTAATTACTGTGGCAGATCCTCCCTGCCTAGCAGTGAAAGTCTCCTATTCCAGCAAAACTGCAGCAAAACCACTCCGGAGAAGTGAAGATGCCCAGGGGGATCCCAGGGTGCTCTGTGCCTGGGCAGGGGGCAGCCCTGGGTGGGGATGCCCCGAGCATCCCTGCATCCCGAGCACACCGAATTGGTGGCTTTGGAAGTGTGACCACACTCCCACACCTCCCATTCCCCTCACACCCGTTTGCCTTTCTTGGTGAGAAGCACGACGGTCCAGAGAGTCCCCCCCGCCAGCCCCCAGTGCCGGCCACGGCAATTATCCTAAATGAAAGTTATTGTTCTGCTAATCCTGGGAACAGCTTGCGATGGGAGATTTGGGTCTTTCTTTAATAATGCAAAGTTAATGCGGAGTCCCCTTGTAATTATCTTTATCAGAAGGACCCTCGGTTAATCTCACCGTCCAATGAAGGCCTGGATCAGGCGGCCCATGTAAGCCGGTTGTAAATCATTTCCATCAACAGATGAAGGGAAGGGGAAAAAAAATTGCAGCCCAGGTGCAAGAATCTGGGAGCAAAAGGGAGCACAGAGGCCAGGCACCTCGAGGTGGCCCTGGCCCCGGTGACAAGATACCTGGGGTCAGGGAGGGTCCTGCCCAACAATTCCTGCCTGTTGCCATCCCCATCTCTGATGTGGGACGTCCCATCTGGGATGTGGGGCTGAAAGGTCTTGAGGTGGAATGAGGTTTCTGGGGAGTGCACTGCCAGGCACTGGAAGAAGGGGTATGGGGACAAAGGGACATAGCAGGGGGTCCCTGGGAGGGGACCCGGGAAGGGAACCCAAGGGGATGTAAGGGGGATTTCTGGGGACTGGGGCGGGAACTGGGTGACAGGGCTGGGGCAGGACAGGCACTGAAGGGGAGTCCTGGAAAGGCAATGAGTGGGACCGCAGGGGACCCAGCAGGGGGGTGGTGAGGATGGAGGGGCGGGGGCCGAGGGGAACGGAGGGAGGGACGGCGAGAGGGGGCGGCGGGGGGCCGGGCGGTGGCCTGGGAGGGCCGGGGGAGGGGCGCGGGGCCGGTGCGGGCCGGGGGGGCGGACAGGGGCCGTTAATCCGGGGATTGGGAGCGCCCCCCCCGCCGGTCTGGAGTGTGATTGGAGCCGCGACCGGCGGCGGGACGATAAAAAGGGCGGCGGGCGGTGGTGGCCGGGCCAGGCGGCGGCGGCGGCGATGCCGGGCCGGGCGGAGCCGTCGGGGGGACGCGCGGCGGCGGGGCCGGTGGCGGTGCCCGTACCGGTGACACCCGGGGCGGCGGCGCGGCCGGGAGGCGCGGGGCTGCGGGCCAAGGGCTTCGCCATCACCGACCTGCTGGGGCTGGAAGCCGAGCTGCAGCCGCCCCCCGGGCCCCCTCCCGCCGCCACCGCCGGTGGCTACGAGGGCGGCGGTGCGCTGGGGCTGGGGCTGGGGCTGCTGTGCGGCCTGGGGGGGCCGGGAGCCCCGTGCCTGCTGCCCGCCCCGCTGCCGCTCCTGCCCGCCCGCGGCCCCCGCCCGCCCCCCGGGCCGCCTCCCGCCGCCCGCCGCCACAAGGAGAACATCTCCGGTGAGCGGGGTCGGGGTCGAGGGTGGCCGCTCAGGCGCGCACGGGGCCCCCCGTCCGGAGCCGCTGTCGTGGCTGCCTCGCACCTGCGGCCGCGGCCGGCATCCTCCCGCCGGTGCGCGATCGGCTCCCGTGCTGCCCTTCCCGCCGGGATGCCGAGCCTTCGACCCCCCGGCAAGTGCGGGCTCCCACCCCCTGCCCCGGGATGGCATCACCGGTGCGGCGCCTCGGGCTCGGCCGTGGGAGGGAACCCCTCGCTGCCCCGGGCCGGCTCTCCGCGGGCGGCCGGAACCGTGTTCGGGAAGCTGGGTTCGGTTGCCCCGCTCTCGACAGGAACGTGACTCTTCCCCTCCCGCATGCTGCTGCCAGATGAGGACAGCCTGTCTGGGGACGCCAGCGACTTGAAGATGTCCACCTCCCAGATCAAGAGGAAGAAACGCCGGCACAGGTAGAGCCGGGCTGTCCCCGTTCTCACCGCCTCTCTGCTGCCACCATCCTCCCGCCGTTCCTCTGATCCCCAGGCCGGGGCGGTGGGTATCCCCAAAGGGAATAAAGGGAGGAAAAGAAGGAAAGGGGAGGGCTGCAGTTGGGGTGGGGGGAGGATTTTCCGGAGGAAAACCTCAACGCGAGGGGGGCTGCCAGCCTCTGCTTTCCCAAGGGTCGGGACTGTGTGACAGGATGCTCTCTCCTGTCGGCAGGACGGTGTTCACAGCTCACCAGCTGGAGGAGCTGGAGAAGGCTTTCAACGAAGCGCACTACCCCGACGTCTATGCCCGGGAGATGCTGGCCGTGAAGACAGAGCTGCCGGAGGACAGGATACAGGTAGGTGGCTGCAGCGGTCCTCTCTCTTCTGTCGAGTCTGCGGGCTGCCAGCACCCGGCAATCTCCTCTGCTCTGTGGCAGTGAGTGCAGGTGGTGGGAACGTGGTGGCACTGAAACGCTTCAGGGCGCCTGCGGGGAGGCTCAGCTTCTGCCCGCTGGCATCGAACAGCCTTCAAATGGACATGCAGAACCAGGGGACTGAGCTGGCCCCAGCAGTTGCTCACTGCTGGCAACTTGGCTCTGTCCTCCCACTCGGGCAGGAGCTGAGAGCAATTCAGAGCTGCTGGGCCAAGCTGTGACACAGGAGCTTGCTCACTAGGTTGTCCCTCTGAGGGACGCATGGCATTTTAGGGCCTCATCCTGCTCCACTGTGGAACAGCCCAGTAGCTTTAGAACGAGGTGGTGGTGTGGGCAGCAGCCTGGTTATATCTACACCCCTCAAACTTTCAAAGGCAGGAAAGGGGTGGAGAGAGGGACCTGAGTGCCCTGTTATTGTTTGTCACTGTATTATGGAGCCCTTTTTCTGGAGAGGCTGGTGCTTCGTGGATCAGGCAGGGAGGCCCTGCGGGCAGGTGGAACGTAGGGTGACTTTGGCTGGGATCACCCTCCTGTGTCACGATCAGCCTCGTGTTAACATGTGCTCCCTCTCCCCCCCTCCCTCCCCTCTCTGACACCCACGTGTGTGCCCTCCCTCACACCCCTCCCCACACGCCACCCTGGCTGCCCTCCCGGTGCCACCTGCGTGTCCACACCCTGTGTCCACACCCCCAAACCCCTCCACACACCCCCACGGCCCGCCTTTTGCCCTGGATGCACATTCCCCTGCTCCCAATGGGCCCTGGACACCCGGCCACGGGGGCTGTCTCCTCCCCAATCCCACCCCTCCGTGCTCTCCTGGCTGTTACCCCTGAAGGTTTGGTTTCAGAACCGAAGAGCCAAGTGGCGGAAGCGGGAGAAGTGCTGGGGCCGGAGCAGCGTGATGGCCGAGTACGGCCTCTACGGGGCCATGGTGAGGCATTCCATCCCTCTGCCCGAGTCCATCATCAACTCTGCCAAGAGCGGGCTCGTGGGATCCTGCGCCCCGTGGCTGCTGGGTGAGTGGGAATTTGGGCTGCTGCTGGGGGGATCAGGGCTCAGCCTCTTTCATATGGCTGTCCTCGCCTTTTTCCAGCAAGGAATGGGGCCTCTCCTGGCCTCGAGCTGTACGCAGGCTGCCAAGTGCCCAGGGTTTTCCACTTCTTCCTTGCAAAGAACAGCTAGGAAAAGGAAGACCTTTTACTGCTGGGTCAGACACATGCCTGCACGTGGGTGGATATCACTCTGTAGTGCTAGCAGGCAGAGTGGGAGTTGTAAGGCATTTAAGAAGTCACCACCATCCGCCCCTAAACTGAAGATGACATTAATGCTACCTCAGAGCTACTCTCTGCTCATACACAGTCAAAATCTAGGTTGGAATGGGTCATTACAGCACACATCTCCCTGTAAGCCTTCCCTGCTACAGGGGAGGTATGGACTAATTTTGCCACAAGCCATCCCCTCAGGCTGCAGAGAGCAGGTGGCAGGGCTCTGGGTCGGGAAAGGCTGGTAGAGAGAGCTTTCCTTGGGATGCAAGAGAGAACTGAAGGAAGCAGCAGGAATGCAGGAGGGGATTCTGAACAGTCCCAGGCAGAAATAAGCAACCAGCGCCCTTGGCTTTGCTCTCTCCCTTCTGCAAGGTATGCACAAAAAGTCCATGGAGGTAAGCAGGAAGGCAGAGAGCCAAGAGAAGCTGGCAGATGGCTGGCGAATGGAGCAGGAGGAGGAGGAACTCAAAGGGAAGCAGGCCAGTTCCCAGAGGGGCTCCAACAAGCTTGGGCCTGCAAAAGACTCGGAGGACACAGCCATAGACCTCTCCAGGACAGCCAAGCATGAGAAGAGGGGTGTGCTGAGGCAGTACATCAACGGGGACACCCCCACAGAGCAGAACGACAGGGACCACTGAGCTTGGGCTGCTCCGGAGGAGGCCAGACCTCACAGCATCCTGGCGAGATCATAATATTTATTCATTTATTGATATATATATATATATTTTTCTTCAATAACAGAACTTTTATCTGAATTCAGGGCATTTTAAAACTGGGCACACACATCCCCTTGTCCCCTCACTTTCAAGCTGTTAACTTCTCAGCAGAGCCAGGGTGGAGGGTGGCAGAGGAGTCCCAGTGGGGCCAAGAGCAGTGCGAGGATGGGAGCGCATTGTGGTCAGCACCGACTGCTGCTGGGGAGGAGCCCCCTTCCCCTCTGGGCTGGGAACACTTCCCCAGCTAGCCAGGAGCACAAAGAGGAGCAACGCAATAGGAGTTGCTCCCTCCTCCAACATGCAGGTGCAAGGATGGTGCAGGAGTTTACAGACGCCTTTCTCTGAGCACTTCCACCCCTGCGCAAGCGCCCGTGTGTGAGTCCTTCCACACTGAGCACACAATTCTTCCACCTTGAGGAGCAGCAGGGTTTTTAAACATGGTAGGGTTCATCCTCAAGCTGGTGTAACCTGACAGACAGGCAGGATTATACTTCCTGAGGATCTGGCCTGCCAATGCAGCCTTATCACTGGATTTACACTGTGTAGCTTCCTTAACTCATATTTCGGAGAAGGGGGTAAGGACGTTTTTGTTTATGCAATGATTTTGTACACTCTTGAATGTCATTTGTCACACTATGCATGATAGAACAGACCTTTTTGAAAAGCAAGCCATAGTACCCTGGAGCAATTAAACAATTTTGTGAATTCACATAAGAAGATATTTTGTAATTGTCTGTAAAAAGTGTTAATGTCAGAGCTGTTTCTTGGTTGCCCTATATTTATGTCGAAAAGCACTTTAGTAATCTGGATTTTTGAATGTGGCTCTTCCTGTATTGTCCACCATTTATTTATTACGCATCCATAAATAAAATTGTGGTGTATCTTTGGTTTTCATGCTCTGCATTGCAATTTATACCTTCCTTTGACACATCTTGTGGCAGTTGTTGAACTGGCCCATGCACATACCTTGACAGCTCTCCTGGAACACCTCCAGTTTCATCCACCAGCCAAAACATAATGGAAAATTATCAAAAGGTTTTATTAAAATCTGAGTAATTCCCATTTGGAAAGTTTCCTAATACAGCTCAGGCGGTGTGTAGCCAGGTACTGATGCTGTCACCTGGTCCTCCCTCTGCCGCTGGGCCTGGCTGCTTGCACACAGGCAGCCACAGGCTGTGCTGGACAGGGGGAGAGTGGTGGGACAGTTCCTGGGAAGAGCAGAGCAATAAGTGGCACGTGCAGATTTCCTGCCTTTCCCCTCCTTTTTCTGGCCAGACCCCACCAGGCGGCCAGGGGGAGGGGTAACATATGCATGGCAAATACAAGCTTTGCAGGAAAAAAAAAAAAAGTTTGCTGGGGGGGCTGTGGGGAGCACGGTTCAGAAAAGGACCAGCCAGGGCTTATTGCAGCAGCAATTAGGCTCACTGAGAGCCGAGACTTAGCACATTGGAGGCCTAATCCTGCCTGAGCAGCATCTGCAAACCTTTTATTTGGGCTGTGCCACGCTGGCACTGGATGCTTGCAATCCTTTTTTTTTTTCCTTTGGTCTGCCTGCGTGCAGATGGCCTGGCTCTTTGCCTTGTGCTGGCTGCAGTGCTGTGAGAGCAAGCACGTCACCACCCCAAGTGCTACAAGGGGAGACACTGTAGTTCTAGCACTGCACGGGGCACAAGCCACTCATGCTCCTGGCAGTGCCTGGTGGGCTCCCAGCCCTCACCACACGCTGGGAAGGAGGAGCCAAGAGGAGGGCTACTGGCCCAAGGCACTTTTCGTGTGCTGGGAAGGAACTGTGGGGTACAGATGCTGCTGGATGGCAGTGACTCTCCAGGCTCAGCTCCTGGTGACAGGGTCTGGTGGTGCACTCCTTGGAGTAGGGAGTCACTCATCTCTGAGCTGCCTGTGCTAAACCTGGCAGGAAAGTGTTCACTGTCTTCCAAAGTCACTCTGCTTGGAGCAGCACATTACTCCTGTTTCTTCAGGTTTGTTCCATCCTGAGACCAGTGGCAGCCAAATCCAGCCATGGCTCCTGCCTGGGTCAGTTATGACAGTGCAAAAGAAGAAACCCTGATGTAAGTCAAGGGCTGCCACTTGCACACATCACTGCTGCCCATGTGCAACCCCACAGCCATCCTGGTGACCACATCAGGGCGTGGCTGCCACGAGCTTCCCTCTGTGAGGGGCCCTGGGGTCCCTCAGCCACAAGTGCTGGGCTTGCTCAGGCAGGAGATCCCTTCCATGTGGCCCAGGCAAGAGGAGTCAGTAAATTCAAAGCCAGCGTTTGGCACACACAGATCTCTTCACTGACTGGAAGCTGTCAGGCAACCACGGGCTGCAAGGAAGTGATGAGTGTGTCCTAGTGATGGGCCCAGAGCAGAGAAGACTGCAGGGCTGCATTCGTGGAAGCATCTCCATGATGCCTTTTTCTGTACAGCTTTAGCAATGTTAATTTCTAACTGTGTCATTTCGTTTCGGCCGCAGGCTGGATTTTCAGACCGAACGCTTTGCAAGCGCTCCCTCGTGTGGAGCAGGGCGATGGGACACGGCGAGCAGCCCAGGAACGTCCAGGAACGGGGAAGGCTGGCTGGAGCCCTAGAGGCACCTGGAAGCCTCACTCCTTCCCCTGATTCCCACAGACACCTGAGGGGGCGTCTGGATGTCTGCTGTGGATGCAGAATTAAAGAATCTTTCGGGGTTTGTGTTTCATTACTCCAGTCTTGTACCCCCAACTCGAGCAATCTCTGTACCAGAACAAGCTGGGTTCTGGCAGAGGGCACAGGTGCTGATCAGAGGCTCTGATTTGTCCAGACTGCTCTAGGTACAGAGCAATCTTGTTCTGGGGTGCAGCAGGTACAGCATTGCCTGCTGGTTGAGGAAGGGGACTGTCCCACCCTGCTCTGCACTGCTGCGGCCTCACTTTGAGTCCTCAGGGCAGTTTTGGGCACTGCAACGTAAAACAGATATAAAAACCTATTAGAGAGCTTCCAAAGGACGGCTACTAAGATGATGAAGGGTCAAATGAGGAGAAGCCTTGTGAGGAGCAGCTGAAGGCACTGCTGTTCAGGTCTGTTCAGCCTGAAGGAGAGTGAGGTGAGACCCTGTCACAGTCTGCAGCTTCCTCACGAGGGGAAGCAGATGGGCAGCACTGATCTCTTCTCTGTGGTGATCAATGACAAGACCCGAGAGAATGGCTCTGAAACTGTGTCAGAGGAGGTTTAGGTTGGATATCAGGAAAAGGTTCTTCCCCTAGAGGGTGGCTGGGCACTAGAACAGGGTCCCAAAGGAAGTGGTCACAGCACCATGCCTGACAGAGTTCAGCGAGTGTTTGGACAATACTCTCGAGCATCCTCTGTGATTACTGGGGTTGTCCGGTGCAGGGACATAAGCTGGACTTTAATGATCCTATGTGTCTCTTCCAACTCAGGCTATTCTACGATTCTACGATTTCCTAGGTTAGTTCAGCACTACCACTATTACAGGTGCATCCTTATAAGCGAAATGCACATATTCAGCCCGAAAAGTCTCCCCAGGCTGGCACTGCCAAGGGCACTCTGTTCTGCTCCAAGTGCCATTTTCCTGCCATCCCACACTCTGCTGCGGTGAGGCTCGCGGGTGGGAGTGGAGCAGCAAACGCCTCGCCTGCCTTTCTGGCTCCATCCCCCCTCTTTCCCACCGTCCGCAAGCTCTGGCTGCTGGAGCCCAGGGAGGACGGTCCCGGCGTCACCGGGTGTCGCTGCCGCCAGCACGGTACAGAACGAGCGGGAGAGCGCAGCCGCCCGAGCACGGCCCGGGGCAGCTCTGCGCCGCCGCTCTGCGGCCCCGGCGGGGCGGGGCGGCCAGCGCGCTCCGCCCCGCGCTCTCTGCCGGCGGCGCGATGGCGGTGGCCGTGCTGCGGCCGCTGGACGCCCCGCCGGCCGAGCTGTGTCCGGCCACGGCGCTGCTGCTGGCGCCGGCGGGGCTGTGCGCGGCGCTGCGCGGGCGGGGCGGCGCGCTGGTGCTGGCGGTGCGGCCGGCGGGGCGCGGCGGGGCGCAGCCGGTGCTGCTGAGCGCCGTGGCGCTGGAGGCGGGCGGGCGGCGCGGCGCGGAGCTGTGGCTCCGCGGGGCGCTGCTGCGGCGGCTGGGGCTGGCGGCCGGCCGGCGGGTGGCCGTGTGGCCCGTGCGGCGCCCGCCGGCGCTCGCCTGGGTGCTGCTGGGGGCGGCGGGGCGGGCGGGGAGGCTGGCGGGCGGCGCGGTGCTGGCGCGGCGGGGCGAGGCGCTGCCGGGGCCGGGCCCGGGCCCGGGCCCGCTGGTGCTGGAGGCGCGCCCGGCGCTCCAGGGGTTGCTGGGCAGCGGGACGCGCACCGCCCTCGCTCCCCCGCCGCCGCCGCCCGCCCCGCCGGGCACCGCCCGCGGCCGCCCGCCCCCCGCCGCCGCGCCGCCCCTCGTCTCCCGCTTCGCTGTCGCCGCCGCCGGCCCGCGGCTGCGTGCGGTGCCCGGCGGGGCCGGCGGCGGCGGCGGGGCGGAGGTGTGGGTGAGCCGGCGCGGGCTGCTGGCGCTGGGGCTGTTCCAGGGCGAGTGGGTGCGGGTGGGCGCGGAGGGAGCGGCCCGGGAGCACCTGGCGGCGCTGCTGGCTCGGCCGCCGCCCTGGGAGTACCCGCGGGCCGCCCGCCGCGGCCTGGCCGACGGCACCGCGCTGCTCGCCCCGGCCCTGGCCTTCAACCTGGGCTGCGACCCCGCCGCCGCCGCCCACCTCCGCCTGCAGGTGAGCCGGGGCCGGGCACCACGGGGATCGGGCCGGCGGCGGCCGCGCCTCACGGGGCGCCCCGTCCTTTCCGCAGAGGTACGAAAGGACCGGCGCCGCGGATGGGAAGGGCAGCCGGTCCGTGCTGTCTGTGCCCCCGTTCGCCAGGGAGCTGCACTTGCAGATCGTCTGCTCGCCGGCCTACAGCACCCTGGGAAGCTACGACCATGTGCTCTACAGGCACTTCGAAACGCCACGGTGAGCTGTGCGGGACAGACTCATGAGATCCTCTGTGTGTTGGTGCCACTCACTGGGGATGTAGATACCCATACCCCCAGTGCAGGCGCTGTGTAGTTTTAGAATATCCCCTTGCATTGTTCTGTCACGAGTGTGCTCTGCTGGGATGCAACACTTCTTGTCCTGTCCTTCAGAAGTCATCTTCAAGTCTCCTTCCTCATGAGCCACCATCCAGTGCCGAGGCCTCACAAGTGTTTCCCACAAACTTCCATTGTGGGCCGTGTTTGTAATTGCAGTTTTCAGCTGTGTAGTCTGGAAACCGGATGTGTTTGCCATCTTGTTGTGCGACACCTGCTTCCGAGCATCTTTCATATGGCTGTCAAGGCTGTCTGTTGGAATTATAGCCAGCTCCTGCGTAGATAAGGTGGAGATTTTGTCTGAATGAGACACTCTAATGACCTTTATCTTCTATACCATTCCCAGAAGCCTCCCCTTAGTAATCGGGATACACTTGATTCCATCTGGTGTACACCAAATCTTTCAGTGGCTATTGATAGTTTTATTTACAGACAAGGAGTGAGTATGAATAGTTACATTCTTTTCTGTGAAAACACTTGTGAGGCAGGGCAGGAAGGGCACACAACCAGAAGGATTTACTCTCTTTCACTGGTGAAATTCTGTTTGTTTTGTAGGCTGGTCCAGGAGGGAGACATTCTTTGTGTTCCAACATTTGGAAATGCTGAGTTTATAGAACTAAATGCAGACAAGTTCCTAAGGTAGGTGTCAACAAACTGTGACTCTCTTACTTCACACTAGAAGAGCAGAGATACTTCGCCATGACTGACTCTCTTGAAATCAGACAGTTTATTCCATTGTGATCTGTCCCTGGATTTTAGTGTTTTATCTGTCTCTTAATATACTGGGAAGAGGGTAATGTTTTTGTTGGATTATGGGGGGCTGCAGCTAAGAGTTAGAGCAGCTGATGGGGATAAAGAATGAAGAGGAAGGGGTGGCGTGAAGACAGTCAGAGCTACATAAAGAAGGCAAAATGGAAGCTGGGCTTCTCAGCTTGTGACAGAATGTGAATATAAGCTCTTGGAGTTCCTGTTAGAATAACTTTCTGTTTTTTGCTCAGGTGGCTGTGTAACAGTTGTGCTAAATGGGAGAAGGTCCCCTTTGTATCAGGGGCAGGGTGGTCACAGTAGCACATGATCCCAACATTCACATTGGCTGATCCTTGTGGATACTGCAGGAGGACAAGAGTATCTCTGCTTACCTGTGCTTTTCAGCTGGCTTCTTGTTAACATTTATATTGTTCCTCCCTTCAAGATCTTGGCTTAGCAATTTTGGGTGCTTGTTTTTCCCTTAGGTGGCCAGAGCTTTATTTCAAGGTGAAGAAGGTTGTAGGCATGGTGGAAGGCGAGCAGTCTGAGGGTTACCTGGTGGACACCCAGAACACTTCTCTCTATCTGGTGAGATGTCTGTAGAGAGCAGGGAGGGTGGACAGGAGATCTGAGGCTGAGCTTGCACTGTGGATGACTAATGTACCTGTGGAGGCTTGTGCCTCCTGCCATTGGAAAATGACATTTCAGGACAGATTTTGTCACCTGCTTTTACTTGGGTGCTTTTTTTCCCTTTCTCACAGGTGGGTTCAACGAACAGCACTGTCCCATCTGCCCCAGCCTATAACAGCAATGAGTTCTGGAGCAGTTTGTCTCCTGCAGGACTTTCTGACGTCGTGAAACAGCTCTGTGATGCTCTTCGGCCTCACCTGAGCTGTAGGTGAGTTAGAACTCCTTGGATTGAGCCCTGGAAGAGGGGGGACCATGGCCACAGGGAGAACTCCCTGTCTGTTGCAGGGCAAATGCACTGAGCAGCGTGGGCAGCGTTCTCCTCTCGGGGCCGAGCGGCAGTGGGAAGCTGATGGCTGTCAGAGCTGTGTGTAGCTGCCTCAACCTCCACCTCTTCAAGGTAATTCCTCCTGTGGCCAGTGGATTGGTGGATTTACAACATACACAGAATTATGGAAGTGTTTTTTAAGTCAGCCCTGCCAATGCCCCTGCTGCAGCCATGAAACGAGCCTACCCAGGAGCTGCTTCCATGTGCACATGCAGACAAAAGGAGTCTGAGTATGCTGAGTTTAGCAGCTCAAGCATAAGCATGACGAGATGTTTCCTCTGGAATGTACCCTCCAGTGCTCCAGAATCAGTAATTTAGAGATCTCTTTGTCCAGGGGGTGCACTTGTACCTTTCTTCTCTGAGTGTTGCTATTATTGCTGTCAGGCTGATGTACTTTACAAGTACCACAATATGCAGTTGTGTTTCAGCAGAGTAATGTTCTGTCATTTGACAGGGCATTGAGCTGACACTATACCCTGGAGGGTGGCAGGAACTGAAATACTGAGGTAAATTGGAGAGGTGATGAAGGCAGGAATTGGAGTGGCATTGGATATTTGTTTTCAATTGTCCTTGCACAGGTCGGGCAAAAGGCATGTTGAAAAGCGAGGCACAGAAGATGCTGAGGTCTTCAGTTGAGTGGGCAAAGAAGCAGCCCTTGGTTTCATGTCAGCATGTATACCAGACCTGGCTCAAAACCTCTTGGCATGTAAAAGAGCTGCCCTGTAACTGTGTTCACATTCACCATCACACCCCTGCCAAGAGCAGTGAAGTGGCAGGTGGAAGTAGTTGGAAGTAGATGGAAGTACAGTAGTCACTGTAGTTGGTTTTATGTGGAAAATTATATATTTCAAGCTGACTGTCAGTATTAAGAATTTGGTTTTATGTCAATGGCTTCATGTAAACTTGTGCTCTGCTCTCCACAAATATCAAAAATCAGGTCACATTTTAGGAAACAAACTTGAGAATAGGTGCTGTTGCTGTGCAGATCCAAGCTGTCTTGCCACAGCTTGAATATCATGCATGTGTCTGGTCTCCCTATCACAAAAACATAAAACTGAACTGGAAAAAATCAGAGAAGGACACTGGGGAAGATCAGGGGTCTAGACCAGTTTCTGTGTGGTGAAAAGCTGATTGGGTTCTTCAGCTTGAAAAAGAAAGAATTCGGGGAGAGTTTAATACAAGTTTTTACAAGGTCATTTTGAAAGAGTTTTTCACAAGAGCTTCAGTGGTCAGCAGAGCATGGAAGGTGTTTACTTTTCTCTGTGCCAGGATGAGACCTGGGACTGTCAGATGAAGCTAAGGAGAGCAGGCAGGCTAAAGGAGATGCTTCTCTGTGTAGGTAACAATATTTGGATGAGAAATCTACTGTTGTGAAACTACATCTGACTGGGAAAATCCCTTTTGATGGGAGTGGTAGGTGCCTGGATGGCCAAATGAGGTCTAGCACCTGTCTCTGTCCAGCACAGAAGGTTCTGGGAACCAAGACAGTCTTCACTGACTTGTTAAAAATGCTCTTTTCCTTCAGAACTCTTTTGTTCACTCTGACAGTTCAGGAGTATCCCACAAATGCTTTCATTTCCTTGAATCTGTAGAGTTATGTTTGCAAAAATGAGAGGATTAGAAGTCATGTGGGGACTTTTCTAGGAGACTTTCTGAAAATTTGAAAGGACATGGAAGAAGAAAAAAATGGAAAGAATAGGGCTGGAAGGTTCCTCTTTTTGTGGAAGGAAGTCGTGGGCTTGCTTCTTTTTTTGTGGATTGTTTCAGAGTAAACTCCTTTCTTGTTCTGTTCTAAGTAAAGCTGTAACACTGGGTCAGTGGAGGAGGTAGATACTGACTTGGCCTGTTCCTTTGTGGTGCTGAGCTCTGTTTTTTCTGCAGATGTGCCACAGCTCTTGGGATCCAATGCAAGATTGCAGGGATTTCACAGGGCCTTCAGATCCATGTTTAGGATGTATTTAGGAGCACTCTGTCACTGCCATGTCCTGTTAGGTGGCCTCAGGTTCTTCTGGGGTGTGTGTGCAAGGCTACAGCTCTGGTTTTAGCACTGTGTGCTGCTTTTAAGGACTACCACACTACTGAAGCCAGAGAGATTTGCTGTCCATCTTACTCTCCTATTCCAGCTTTTGCACTCTCCCCTCCCTTTCTCACTGACTCCAATGCTTGCACTGCCATTCTGCCTGCTCTCCCCTTTCTCTTACTGTTGTGTCTGCTATCCTACCAGGACACAGTAATTCTTCCCCACTCTAATCTCCACCACTTGATCAACAGTTTTTGGTCCTTTCTCTCAGCCTTTTGGTACTTGCACACAGATACTGCTGCCATTAGGCCTGCCACACCCCTAACTCCTGTTTTTTTTCTATGGTACATGGAACACAGGAGTTCCTCTGCTCTGTGTCCCTGTCCTTACCCTTTATGTTGGATCTTGAGATGTTCTCCCTGCTCCAAGCTACCTTCTCTCAGGATGAAACTCAGGGAATCCCAGAGATGGTTTGGCTCTCCGTGCACAACCTCTCAGCACCAGGAGGCAGCACTGTCTGTTCCCAGGCTGCTGTCATCTCTCCCCTTGGATGACTTCAAGTGTTTGGTTTGTAAACAGTGTCTGGGCTTCTCGCCAGCTATAACTTCCCCCCAAACACTCGTCACCTTTACCTTCCTCCTGCACTTTGAGCCTGTGTGGCACTGGTTGAACTGTTTCCTGGGTCTCCTCCTCTACCCTTTGCACTGTTCTGCAAGATACTTTGTACTCCCTGTCTTCCACAGCTCTCCTGTCCCTTCCAGCTTAGGTTGCTGACCCGTGACATCAACCATATAGATTTCTGCAGATACAGATCATATAGATCTATATCTGTAGAAATACACCATATTTCTGCGTATACCATAAATCCATATAGATCACCATTTTCAGATACGATCTTCCTGCCCACCTCACCTCCTGCAGAGAAGCAAGAAACAGCCAAGGCATCCTGAATGTGCCTATTATGAATATAACCTGGATGTAAATCTGGGAAATTGCCACTTTGATCTCCTCTGAGCTGTGAATTGCCCGCAGAAAGCATTGTGAAATGTTGTCCCAGGCCCCCCAGCTGTCCATGTTGCAACTGTGTTGTGTGGTGTGTCTGGCAGGTCGATTGCGTCAGTTTGTGCAGTGACACCAGTGCAGCCACAGAAGAGAGAGTGCAGGTGGCCTTCACCCAGGCCCAGCAGTACCAGCCCTGTGTGCTCCTGCTGAAAGACATTGAAGTGCTTGGCAGAGACCGAGACGGGCTCGGAGAGGATGCCAGGGTCATTGCTACTCTGAGGCAGCTGCTCCTGGACAGAGACCCAGCACAGAGGTATGGACCCTGCACGTTTGTTGTGGGCATCTGAGGTAATTGCTTCTGCCAATGGCCTGGCCATTGCAGATTGAGTTGGCATGTGTGGTGGCCATGTCAGAGGGTACTTCCACAGAAATGACACCATGCATTTGTCCCCTTTTTCTCAGCAGCCACCCTGTCCTGGTGATTGGCACAACCTGCAAGCCCCAGAATGTTCCTACAGATGTGCAGACTGCTTTCCTTCATGAGGTGAAGATCGAAGCCCCTTCAGAGGAGCAGAGGAGGTTGATGCTGAGCATGCTGACTGCCAGCCTGCCTCTGGGCAAAGAAGTGAGCCTGTCCAAGCTGGCCCGCAGGACTGCCGTGAGTGAAACCACAGCAGCATGTGGAGATGGGCAGGCTGGGAGTGCTGGGCCAATCTCCCCTAGCTGGCCTTAGAGAAAGGGGCTAGTTCCTACAGCCCAGTCAACTTCTTCAGTGGTTAATCGTGGTCCTCAGACATCAGCTTTTAAATACAGATTTTTAGTGCCTGTGGACTTCACACCTTTTGCAGAGGTGTTGGCTGATGTTCAGGTCTGCTAATAAAAAAAAAAAATTAATCTAGAGGCTTTAACCAGAGGCTCAAAGAACAGCTCTGCCAGGAATATTTCCCCATACCTTTTATGGCCTAGGTGGAGCTGTGGTCAGGGACTGAACTGATGCTCTTTTTTTCCATGTTCACAGGGTTTTGTGCTGGGAGATTTCTGTGCCTTGTTGTCCCACAGCAGCCGCGCTGCTGTCACCCGAATCCAGGCCTTGAGGTAGCACAGGCAACAGGGTGGGGAGGGCAGGGGCTGCAGCCAGCCTGATGATGCCAGTAGTGGAGCAGAGCCTGACTCCTTTCCTTTTCTTTCTTCACCAGTTTTCCAGGTGGACTGAGTGAAGAAGTGGAGAGGGATTTTTGCACTGCTGGGTTCCCAGTGCTTGAGGAAGATTTTAGTGCTGCACTGGACCAGCTGCATGATGCCCACTCACAGGCAGTGGGAGCCCCAAAGGTGGGATGCTGGGGAACAAGGAGGGAGTGGGTTCTGCAGAGCTCTTGGCTCAAGATGCCTGTTGCAGATCTTGCAGGGCTATGCCCTGGAACATTGCTTTCTGTTCTGTCATTCCAGCTTTCAGTGGGAAACAGTCCTCTGGGCTTTCCCCCATTAATGATAGTCACCCTCTTTGGTTTGAATTTGTCAGGGAAGCCCTTGCAGTGCTAATTGCAGACCAGTTACTTGGCTGGTGCCAGAGGGGTGCCAGCTGTGCAGTTCAGCTTTTTGAGGGGCAAAGGCTGCCTCGCTGAACTCTCCTCAGCCACCTGGCTTGTGGGAACAGAGAGACTGTGGCACAGGCTGGTGAGGGAGTTTCTCCACATGTGTGAGAAGCCTTAGACTTGATCCCTGGCTTTGGATGCTGCTTGGGCTGGCATGGCCTTTTCTGACAGACAGACACTTTCAAGAGCTTTGGAAAACTTTAGGGAAAGTGGCATGGAGAATCTGAGAAATCCAACAGAGTCAGCTTCCCAGGAGAGGTGTGATCTGCATCTGGCAGGTCAGCACCTGGGGAAGCAGCATTTGGGGTGATTGGTTTTACTAGGTAATATGGTGTTAGGACCAAGCAAAGTGATCAGAACCTCTTTTCCATGCCTGTGAGTGCAAATGAGTTCAGCACAGGACAGGAAGCCTTGGCTTTGGAGCAGTTCCTCTGGCATCTTCCCCAGCTGCCCACTTAATTCATGAAGTGAGCTCTGCTTTAAGGTGTTTGCCAAGTTTGCTGTTAGACAAATAACCATAGAGCATGCTCAGCAGTGAGCTGTGTGAATGGGAGCTAATTTTGTTTGCATTTTACATTCCTTTATTGATTTCTTAGTAATTGGTTGTGGTCAGAAAGCCCATTAGCAGACCTGGATACTCTTAACATACATTGCTTTCCATTCCCTGCTTGCACTTTCTGGTTAGTCACACATTTGTTTGCAGTTACAGCTTGAGCCTTCTAGAGAGAACTGATTCCAAATCTCATGTTATTAACAGAGTCTGCACCATGTCTTAGACTTACAATGTGCTCCCCTGAAAACAACCTTGCTGCAGTTCCAGCTCCTGTGCTGATGTCTGTTGAACTTTTTCTAGTGAGGCAGGATAAGCAAAAGTGCAGAAGAGAGGGCAGCTCTTCCATTCATTGTAACTGCAGAAGGACCTATGACCTTTTGCTTTAAAAGTGTTGTTTTTTCTGAAAATCCTTGTTTTGTTTTACATGATTTTCTTGATGGTCTTGCTGGACAGCTGAAGAAATAAAATGAGATAACATTATCTCAAGAAGTGAAGGAAGGAGATGCAAATTGGCTGAGGGGGAAGAGTTTTGCCCTAGCCTATTTTTAAACTCCCCACTTGTGCTGGCACCAACAGCCAGCAGCTGGGGGGAAGTGTTGTGGGGCTTTGCTTTCTCTGCACGTTCCCAGGAGAACTACTCTGACTCTCAGGAGGATCTCATACAGGCTGTGGCATTCCAGCTATTCATAAAGCCATGAGCAGAGCAGCAGCATGCTCTGGGATTATTTTGCTCAGCACAAAATAACCCAAGAGGCATTGGCTCAGCCATCTCAGGTTTGTTCTCTTCTCTCTGTTTGCCATGACCCCTCACATGTCTGCAGCTGACCCCATCCCTATCTATTTCTTGTGAGCATACATAGACTTTGTTCTTGCATCCCCCCTTTCAAAAGCAGTGGGTGTTCCATACACTGTCCTACAGGATCTCTGTCCCTTGCATTCTCCTTGCCATCACAGAGGTCCTGGCAGCCCAGGTTCTGTTGCTCTGCAAAGTGTGAAGCCCTTGCACAGTCTCACCCCCCTGGGGGATAAGGTGCCCTTAACACAAGTCACTTACAGTTGCAAGGTTCAGGTTTCTTTTTGATTTTTTGTTCTTTCTTATTTTTACCTTCCCTCATCCATCCCAAAGGCTATCTGCAGCAGGACTCTCTCCCCTCAAAGCTGCAGGCAACCCTGGCAGATCTTTCCCTGGGGTATTTTTGCTGACAGATGATCTGAGGTGCAGTGGAGGATTGGAGATGAGGTGCATACTGCGAGTGCAGCATGCCTGGGGACGTGTTTGTACGGTTTGCTTTCCCCATTGCAAAGCTCAGAAGAGGGGAAATGTGGATATTGGATACTGGAGCAAGTGCTGCCCAGGCATGCTTGGGATTCAGGAATAAGTGCTGACAAGGATTCTCCCTCTCCTGGCAGATCCCCTCAGTGTCCTGGCAAGACGTTGGTGGGCTGCAGGAGGTGAAGAAGGAGATCCTGGACACTATCCAGTTGCCCCTGGAGCACCCAGAGCTGCTGTCACTGGGTGTGTGCCGCTCTGGTCTGCTGCTGTACGGGCCTCCAGGGACAGGGAAGACCTTGTTGGCAAAAGCTGTGGCAACAACGTGTGCCATGACATTCCTTAGGTGAGAAAAGTGGGGGGATTCACGCAATGGGACTCACTTCCTTCTGGCAGGGGATGGGTGTCTTCTAACTGGCTTCCTGTTCTCCCTGCCCCACAGTGTGAAAGGGCCAGAGCTCATCAACATGTACGTTGGGCAGAGCGAGGAGAACGTGCGCAATGGTGAGGATGTGCATCCTGCTCCTGCATGTGGGAAGATGGGGCTTTTCTGTAGTGCTGCAGGGAAGGAGGTGGTGTTTAAACCCCTAATTCCAACTCCCAAGAGCTCTCAGCAAGGACTTGAAGCCAGCTGTCTCCTACACCCAGTCCGTTCCCTGCCTCGCTGCAGCTTCGCATCCTCCTCTCTCTGCTCCTGTTGCTCCTGTCCCTTGGTGTTCCTGGTGGGACAGCAGCCCCTCAGAAACACGGCTGAGCCTTGGTGCCCACCCTGCTAGGTGCTGCCTGTTTCCACTCTATTGAGCCACTCAGGCAGGAGCAGTTGGTGGTGATACAGTGGGCATCTGGTTTCCATCCACAGCTCTTTCCTGCTGGGAATGTAGCAGGTCTTATTGCTATTGACTGCTCCTCTAGGTCTTTTTCACCTTTTGTGCTGTCTCTTCACAGTGTTTGCCAGAGCCAGGGCAGCTGCTCCCTGCATTATCTTCTTTGATGAACTGGATTCCCTGGCCCCCAGTCGTGGGAGAAGTGGAGATTCAGGGGGTGTCATGGACAGGTGAGTGAGCATCAGGTGTCCTTGAGAGAGCAGCATTCCTGTCTCAGCTGTAGGTGGTGCAGGAGATTGCCCTGCAAGGCAGAGTCCATTCCACCACTCTTTCTCTGTTTTTTCCCCTGTCTGCTCCCTTAAGCTCTCAGCACAGCCTGTCTCTTCTCTCTGAGTGTTGGTACTGCTGTTTGCATTGCCTCAGGTTCACGATTGCCCAAGCTTGTGCAAACATTTGGTTAAGACAGTCTCCTCCATCTGCCTCTGTGGCTGCCAAGTGCTCCCTTTGGCCTCTCCAAGGTCATCCTTCACACCCCTGCCATGCTGTCCTCCTATTAGCTGCTGTTTCCCTGTGGTGGGAAACCTTTCAGCTGCTTTCGGTAGAAGCAAAATATGTACAGCTTAGACATACCCAGAAACAGGGGAATTTTCCCTAGGCCTCTTCTGCTAAACTGACAGTCCCCATCCAGTCTTCCTCTTCAGAAGTAGTCTGGGTACCAGGGGTTTGGACTCACTGTGCAGTGAGCTCACATGCACACTGGCTGTGCTAGTGGAGAAGTCTGGATGATTGTGTAAGGGCCCTTCAGGGAAGAGAAATAGGAGCTGAAGTCCAAGAAATGGACCTGCCACTGGCCTCACTTCTTCCTCCTTCGGAAGGCTGAAGGAGAACAGTGAGTGACTTGCCAAAGCCTAGTTGTGAGCATCCTGTCTTGTCCCCTGCAGAGTTGTCTCACAGCTCCTCGCAGAGCTCGATGGCCTTCATTCCACCAGAGAGGTGTTTGTCATTGGAGCCACCAACAGGCCTGACCTCCTGGACCCAGCTCTGCTACGGCCAGGCAGGTATGTCACATCCTACCCTGTCTCACTCCAGGGGAGTTCCCCAGAGCTCCTCAGGCAGTGGTGAGCAGGACTGTGTCCCCACCATGCTCCCTCTACAGAGATTGTTTATGAAGCCCCCTGCCCCTGGCTCAAGGAAGCCAAGAGGAGGCAAGTGCCTGTGGCTGTAGCAGCAGCATAAGATACCACGGCTTGTTGCCCCCACCACTCTGCTTAGTGCCCCAGCAGCACAGCAGGGCAATGAGGGACCTGCTGTTGCACAAAACTGGTGGCACGAGTTGGTGCCCCAGGGACTTTTCTGCAGAGCTGCCTCCCAGCCAGTCCTCAAGCCTGTGATTTGCTCATCCTGGGGCAGGATTTTGTATCTGCTGTTGTTGGACCCTCTGTGGTTTCTGTCAGTCCATTTCTCTAGCCTGCCACTGTCCCTCTGAAGAGCAGCCCTGCCCTGCAGCACATCGACTGCTTCCCCCTGGGCTCTGTATCATCCACAAACTGGGCAGCAAAAGAAGCTGTCCCAGGGCCACCCTTCAGCTCCTGGTGCACAGGGCTGAGCACTTGTGGCAGGTTTGCTTTGGCCTGTTCTCAGCTGTCTTCTCTCTGCTGACAGGTTTGACAAGCTGGTCTACGTGGGCATCAGCGAGGACCGGGAGTCGCAGCTGCAGGTGCTGAGTGCTGTCACCAGGAAGTGAGTGACCCTGTCCTCTTGCAGCAGCCTCCCACCACCCTCCAGAGGGTCCCAACCTTCCTGGGGCTCTTGCTTAGCATGCTCCATCTTGGCTTCATGTCTGATCGCTGGGGAGCACCTGAGGTCAATGAACCACAGCCAGCGGGTAGGGGAGAAGGACAGAGCAACTTCCAGAAGCAGAACTAGGACTGGTTTTTCTAAAAGATGGGAGAAGCTCAAGCCTGCCTGTCCAAGTGGAGGGGTTTGTAGAGTTTCCCAGCCACAGTGCCCATATGCTCTTCTGAAGGAGCTCAGCCAGATCCTAATCATGCAAGGAGATCCCAGTGCAGCTGCAGGACAGGAAGCTCCCATTTGATTCCTGCAGGAGTTCCCCTGCTGTTTGGCAATCCAAGCGTGAAGGCAGCTCCATTCATCTCATTGCTTCTCCTCCTGTGATGCTCAGGGATGTTTAGGCTGTGATCTGTGTGTCTTTCCAATCACTGGTTGTGTGTAATCATTGAGCAGCAGTGTTTGGCTGCTTTTCTAGCTGCTCTGAGCTCCTGAGAGCATCTCTGGAGGAAGAAAAGCAAACCCTGCAATTCAGGTGCAGAAGTACCACCCACCACAGCTGGGTGAGTGGCTGTGACTGCCTCTGCAGGGACTCTGTCATGGATGGCTGAGATCACCTCTGCCTGTGACCATAAGTTAGTAGGAGAGGTGAGGACGTGAGCTGGCTGCAAGCAGCTTGTTTCACCCTGTGTCTTGGCCGTGCCCTCCAGCAGCATGCTGGTCATGCTGAAGGAGGCTCACTGTCTGCAGCGTGGCTCTGATGGGATGGTTTGGTGTTACAGTGGTTTGTACTGTCATTAACCATGTTCTCACCCAACCCTGGCTGTAGGTTGTTCTCAGGCATGTGGAGCGCTTAATTGATCTAGGTGAGAAGTCAAACACCAATTGCGTAAACAGATGGTGTTCTAGAGAGTTCATCCTGCACCATGGCTCCAAAACTGATCTCTGCATCTTTTATGCTTCCTAGCCTGGAACCAGAGAGGCGCAGAGAAGTTGTGGATGCCCCATCCATGGACGTGCTCAAGGCCAAGCATCCTTGTCTAGTGGAAAGTGTCCCTGCCTATGGCAGGGGAGTTGGAACTGGATAAGCTTTAAGATCCCTTCCAACCAACCCAGACCATGCTGTGCTGTGGTTCTGTGATTTAAAGTTTCCTTTGATCCTGCTTAACAGGAAAGAGGGCCTTGCTGCAGGGATGTTTTAAAGAGAGGTGACTGTTAAAAAAAAAACCAATAAAACAAACTTGCTAATTTTTTTTTTTTTGAGCAAGCAGAGCACAGTCCAGAAGTGGCTAAACATGGTTACTGTGCTTGTTCCTTATCACACTGGCTGCCACAGCTCTCCTGGTCTGTTTTGTCTGTGGCCTTTACACCTGCATTTTTCTCTCTTGGCAGGTTTAAACTGGATCCTTCTGTGAATCTCACCACTATCCTAGAAAAATGCCCAGCTCAGCTGACAGGAGCAGACATCTACGCCCTGTGTTCAGATGCCATAATGTGCGCTGTCAAACGCAAGGTGGAATGGATCGAGGAAGGTAGGAGCCCTGCCCTTACCTGTTCCACGTGTTGGAGCAGCCCAGCATAGGGGCAGAGAGGAGAGTTATCACTGCTGGTAGCTGGGCTGTGAGAGAAGATCCCTTTTGGGACCACAGCACTGGGCTCTGGGTTAGTGGTAGGCAGGCAGTTTCTGCAGATGTGGTCATCTTCACCTCCAGCGCTTGGCCCCAGGGGGAAGGAGAGAGATGCAGGTTTTTCTTGCAGTCTCTGATGGCTGGAGAGTGGGCTTTTGGATCTTGCCAGCTGCTCCTCTTCTCAGCCCATTCCTGTTCTTTCTCTCATGCAGGGCTGGATACTGAGAGCTCTGCTCTGATCCTGACCATGGAAGACTTTCTGCAGGCTGCTGCCAGGTTGCAGCCGTCAGTCTCTGAGCAGGAGCTGCTCAGGTACAGACTCATCCAGCAGAAGTTTGCGGCCTGCTAATGCTCAGCAGAGCTGGGACTGGAGAACAGGCACAAACAGGCACCTGCCTGCTCTTCTGATGCCTCCTGGGCCCTCTTCCTTTGAGCTTGGGTGGAAGTAGTGTCTGCAGTTTCCCAAGCAAAAGCCTGGTGGAAGTGCTACTCTGCTCAGCCAGGAGGGTGGTGGGTTCTGTCCAGGTCCCTCACATGTCAGCAGTGCGTTGTGGCTGCTGGGAACATAGCAGAGTGACTTCCTGGTGGGGACAAAGCTGAATCCCATGGCTGTGGGCAGTGTAGCAGTGTCTCCATGGGTGGCAGGGCATTCATCGGTGGGGGAGCCAGGCTCAAACTGCACCTGCTTTGGCAGCAGGTGCAGGGCTGGAGGCAGCTGCTTGTTGGGTTGTCAAGCTCCCAGTGAGAGGTGCTGGCTGGAGGGCAGCAGGACACAGGGCACTGCTGCTCCAGCAGGCCTGGACTTGACATAGTCTCTGAATAAATACAGGTTTTTTAGCTGTAGGTGTTCACTGCCTGACCTCAAGTTGTTGCTTGCTGATGGTGGCCATAGGCTCAGGAAAATCCCTGCAAACCCCTGGGTGGGCTGGGTGATGTGGGAAAATCATTGTGCTGCAGTTAGGGAAGGGAGCACACCTGTGTCTTACTCAGGCTGGGGCCACTCTCATCCTGCCAGAATAGCTGGAGCCCATGGTGGATGAGGAGAGCCTGAGGGACTGGGGCTTGCTTAGCTGGGAGCTGGACTCCCTCTGCAGAGGGAGCCTAGTTCTTGCTGGAGGCACTGGGTGACAGGACATGAGGCAATGAGAGCAAGTGGCAGCAAAGAAATTCCCATTGGATAAGAAGAAAAGCTTGTCATAGGGAGGAGCACTTCAGCCTTGGAAGTACTCAAACTTTGCCTGGAGCAGCCTGGAGCTGCCCTGTCTGCACTAATTTGTGCTGAGCACCAGTTGGCCTAGACCCCCCGAGGTCCTCTCTCACCTCTCTCTGCAGCCTCAGAGCAGCTGCTGGCAGCATTGTGTATCCCTTGCTTCCCAGCCTTTTCCAAGGATGCCAAACAAATGGCACTTGAGCTGTCTGTGGCAGCTGCTGTGGCCAGGTCTTTGCAGCTGCCCTCAGCCCCTGGACAGCCTGAAGGGTTGCTGGTGCCAGCTTTTGCCCCACCTGCTGAAGGCACTGAGCCGGCTGGCAGCTGGGTTCCTGGGCCAAGTGTGACTGTGAGAGCCTCCTCCCCTGCTGGAGTTCCTCTGCTGAGGGCTGGTTCCACGGCAGCTTCTGGCATTCCATGTGCAAATCCCCAGCTGGTGCATGCCTGGAGCTCTGTGGCTCTGGCCCCGGCGCCTGAGCTTGTTCAGGCAGGGCTGTCCCTGACCGCACTGCTTGGTGCTGCTGGATCTTCCCCAGCGTGGAGCGGAGGGAGCTGCAGCCACAGCAGAACGCTGGTGGAGTGTCCAGTGTGGAGTCTTCCCACTCTGGGAGCCCCAGTGGGGGGCGTGGGTACCCCCCTATGGGGCTGAGGAGTGTCAAGGATTCAGCACCTCTTCGGGAGGTGCATGTGAGAAAACAGGTTCTAACACACTCCTGCCAGCGGTGCTGCAGGGGCTCAGCTGGGATGTGCAACCACCTGGGATCCAGCTCACCCCTCCTTCAAGGTGGCCCCCAAGCCCCACACTGCAGGTATGTCTGGCACCTGCAGCTGGGGACTTGCAGGGGAAGCTGTGCCTGCACCCATCCTGTGCTGCCCCCAGGCTGAGCACCTCCTTCCACAGCGTCCTGAGGAGGCTGTGGCCGTTCCCCTTGCCCCATACCCTGCCCATACAGGGACACAAGGACCATGATCGCAGGTAGCTCTCACAAGTGTTCTTAATTAAGGGGAGGGGTCTCCCAGGTGGCTCTCAGCCATGTCCCCACCCCTTGCTTGGACCCACAGCTGCTCGCAGCTCTCAGCCACCACAGTCCCATCTCTGTAGCCCCCTCAGCCTGTCTTCTTGACAACGTGGATGAAGTAGCAGGGCACGTGGGCCTGTCCCGGTGTGTAGGGCTGGAAGTCGCCCAGGACGCTGTGCTGGCACTTCCCCTGAAAGGCACCTTTCAGCAGAGCTGTGAAGGCCTCCAGCCGGTGTGGGTAGTAGGAGAGCCGAAACTTGCTGCAAGGAGGCAACGCTGGTGAGGCAGGGGGACAGTGGGGCGCAGTGCCAGCCACCCCCCCATGCTGGGAGCCAGCCCTTCTCACCTCAGCTCCGGGTCTGCCCCTGCCTCAGTGGGGGGGACCTGCACTGTGTAGTCCAGGGTCACCATGTGTGCCTTGTTGTTCACCAGCAGCACTGAGGTGGTGATGTCCTTGGTCAAGTCACTCTGGGAGACCACAGGAGGACATCTGTATCCTGCGGGGACTCAGTGGCCCCCAGTCTGGGCACAATCCAGGGGGCCATGGGGCTGGGGCAGAGGGGATTGGGACTGGGGCAGGGCCTGCCAGCCACCAACCTTGTAGTAGATGTTCTTGCCGGGTGGTGCGCAGCCCGTGGCCAGGATGTGATCGTAGTTGCGGTGGTCAATGACCAGGACACCCCCAGGCCGCACCATGCTGGCAATGTTCCTCAGGGCCAGCTTGTGGTCACTCTGGTCCCCTGGAGAGGAAACTATGGCGTCTCCAGGCACTGGCTGTACTCCATGGCACAGCCCACATGGCCTCATCTTACCCATACACACATACACATATATATATCTGCCTCTACCATCTTTCCCCAGTCTCGGCTTGGAGAACCCACAGCTCCACCCATGGCATGAGCTTAGGCATGTTCTCAGCCTCACCAGGGCAGAGCATGCCACGTGGAAACCCACTACCCCACTTGTGGCACAGGTCTGGGTGTGCCTCCAGCCTTGCCAGAGCTATGACATTGATGCACGTACCTCCACCATGACCATGGAACCCAATGGGCCCAGTCATGTCACAGACTGGGGGCAGTGGGGCATCAGCTCCAGCCTCCCTGGAGATGTGCCATTAAACCACAGCTCCACTGTGTGTAATCCCCTGTCCCACTAAGGGCATGAGTTAGGACACATTCGCAGCCTGCTGGGAGACACTGTGCAAACATGCGTAGGTACTTCCCCTCCTCTCCCCTGCCCCCAACTCACCTTTGAAATCAGGCAGGTGAGCAAAGGAGTTGCCGAGGCAGATGACTGCATCAAACCCATCTCCTGGCTTCTCCAGGTCCTTCTCCAGTGTGAGCCAGTTGGCCTCCTCGATGACTGCAGCACACAGAGATGGATGAGGGCAGGGACACCCAACAGCCTCCCCCTTGCAAAACACCATCCCAGCATCACCCAGCCCTTCCCTGGCCCCTGTGGGCGCTGAATCTAGCCTCTGGCCAGCAGCCAGGCAGGCAAGGACCGTGGCTTGCCTTTGCCAGGCAGCTGGCACTGGCAGGTCCCTGCAGCAAGGCCACCTGGCCAGCGGCAGCCCCAGGTGAGGGGCCTGAGCACTGCGAGGGGCCATGGGAAGTACGCGAGGGGCGCGCAGGGCAGGGGCTCTCTGCGCTGGGGTGGGCTATCGGTGTCTGCAGGCCCCTCCCGGCCCCCACAGGCCCCGCACCCCATCGGTCGAAGGGCTCCTCCTTGCGCCGCTCCCAGCGCTCCTTCAGCGCGTACTTGAGCATCTTGTCGCTGGCGTCGACGCTGGTCACCTGGAAGCCCTCCTCGAGCAGCATGATGGAGTCCACCCTGGGGACACGGCTGTCAGCGGGGCCGGGGGAAGCTGAGGGGGCCGGGGGGGGTTTGGAGGGGGGAGCACAGGGGGCAGCGAGGCCCGGGGTAGGCCCGGGCAGGGGGAAGGGACACCTGGGAGGCGGGCGGGCGCGGGGCGCGGGGCCTCACCCGGTGCCGCAGGCCACGTCGAGGACGGAGCGGCAGCGGTGCTGGCGGAGCAGCGCCAGGAGCCAGCTGCGGTACTCGGCCGTGCGGCCCCGCGTGTCCCCGATGTACAGCTGCCACACGCGGGCCGCCCGCCCGTCCGCGTACTGGTCCGGCAGCCCCTCCGCGCCCACTCCCAGCGACCGCGTCCGGTACACGCTGTCCACCATCCCGCCGCCGCCGCCACCGACACGGACACGGAGAGCAACACCGCCGCGCCTCCTCAGCCTCGCTGCGCCGCGCCCCCGCCGCGCCCCGCCCCCGCCCTCCCGCCAATCCCCGCCGCGTCCGCCCCCGCCGCCCCGCCAATCGCCGCTCGCGCCGCGCCCCTCCCGCCCCCGCGCCGGGACACGCCCCCCCGGCAGCGGCCCCGCCAATCCGCGCCGCCGCTCTGCGCTCGCTCCGCCCCCCTCACGGCCCCGACCTCAGCCCCGGCGGGTCAGGGCCCGGCGCGGCCTGCGGGACTCGCCCGCCCCTCACCGGCATCCCCGGCCGCGGCAGCGCTGATCCCCACCCAGCGGCAGCAGAAGCAGGGCCGGCAGCGGCGGCGGCGACTCTGGGGAAAACGTCTTTATTTACAGTCCCGGCGGCGTGCGAGGAGCCGGCGGCGGGACAGCACTCGCGGTCTCCCGGAGGTGGAGCCCCCGGCAGGGATGCGGCAGGGCTAGGTCCGCGGCTCCGTGACACCTAATCACGGGATGGCACCCAGGCTGGCAAGGCGGGGCCAGGCGCCCCGGTCTCTCCCGGGTCACAAGTCCCTTTTCCTTTGGTACCCATAGGCACAGCGGGGTGAAACCCCGGAGCGGGCAGCCCCGGCGGCAGGGGCTGCGTGCCTACAGCTCATCAGTTGGGCTGTGGGTGAGCGGAGCCTGCTCCTGGACCCCCTCCAGGGCCTCCCCTGTGTCCGGAAGGCTGGCAGCTCCCTCGCTCTCATCCTTCCGCCCCTTTTTCTTCTTCTTCCCGCTCTTTTTTTTGCTCTGCTTCTCCTCCACGCTTGCCAAGTCACCCTTCTTGCCACTCCACTTCTCTGCCAGGCAGCCTAGGGAAGAGAGGGGCAGAGGGGGCTCTGACTGAGAGGCAGAGCTCATCATGCTCTAGCAAGGCTCCCCTGCCCTCCCCAGCATTCCTGCATTATTTCAGCCCCTTGCAGCAGCCAGAACTTACTTGTGTCCTTTCCTTTTAGCACGTGGTTGGCACAGAGAAACTGGGAGAGATCCTCTGTCTGGTGGTGCCTGTACCAGTCCTCGATCACATCTTCATACTCCTCTACCAGCACATCGCACTAGGGCAGAGAGGAGACCCCAGCTCCAGACACGTGCTGGTGTGGCAGGACCCAGGGCCAGGGCAGCAGGTCCTGCCACCATCCTGCTCCCAGCAGCACACCCCTGGACCCTCTCCCTGCCTCCACTCCAGCCCACAAGGTCATACCAGCCACTGAGGGCCAATCCCACGGGGAAAAGTACCTGCTTTTTAAGGTCGGCCACCTCAGCGGAGGTCTCGTTCCAGAGCTCGTAGGGAATGTCCATCACCACCTTGACACCCTTGTGCACCAGGTTGTGCAGGGTCTCGAACGTCTCCGACATGCCCTGTGGGAGGGAGCAGCACTGCCTGGTGAGGTGGTGCTCCTGCTGGGCTCTCACTCTCTCCTCCCAGTGTCAGCCACACAACCCTGCTCAGCAATGCAGGAGTATGCAAGCCACACAAAATCAGGACTCCTGGAGCATCAACATTACCAAGAGGGAGTTCAAGTGGCAGCAAGTCCCCCTCTGGAAACCTGGTCCCAAACCCAAGAGGAAAACAGCCCCTGGTCCCCTCCACGCTGGCAGGGGCCTGTCCATTGCCACCAAAGACAGCACTCCATGTCTGACTTGGGGGGCAGCATGGCCTCACAGGCCAGGCACTGGCAGGGGGTCCAGAGGATGGGAAGAATGAACCTGGTTTGTCACTCTGGCAGTGCAGGGATGGGCAAGGCACATTTGGGAGCAGGAACTGGAGGAATGGCTCTCACCTTTGCGAATCTGTTACTGCCGCTCCTCTCCTTGTGCAGGTTGTACTCCAACAGCCGCTTGCAGATGTTCTCTGTCACCTCAATTAACCGGATGTCCCTGCATGGAGAGGAGGAAGGGCTCAGGCTTGGCGTGGCCCCCTCAGCAACAGCACAGGCTGAGCCTCCCAAAGCCCCTGGCTCTGGAGGCAGCAACAGCAGCAGGAAATTCCCATCCCATTCCCACTTACGACTGTGTGTACTTGACAGCAGAGCCCTTCCCGTCCAGGAAGCCGTACTTGGTGTCAATCACCTCCTTGGTCTTGCCAGTCTCCTCAAAGGCGGATTTCAGCTCCACGGCTACGTACTTGCACACTGCGGAAAGGAGAGAGCACAAGTGGCTTAGGGGGTGTCACTGTTCTGATGGGCAGTGTCAGAGCATCTGGGACAGCAGCAAGAACCAGCACCCAGAACTGGGCACACCAAAGCTGCTGTGAGCACAAAACACATCTTGGCCATTCTAAGAAATAACCATGAATGGCTCAGCTGCTTCCACTGCAGAACCCTTGATGCAGGAACACCCAAACCACTGCTTCAGTGTAAGCCACCTGCTATGGCACAGCTGGAAAGTCAGACAGGCTCAGTTCTTCCCACAGGTTTCCCCCCAAAAGCCTCTACCTCCCCGCCACAAGCTGCTCTCTTCCTTTTGGAAGAAAACAGGGTCTTTTTGCAATGCAGGTCCCAGTGTGGCTCACAGCTGCTCCTTGTGACCACAGAACATCCCATCTGGTACCAGGTCTGTGCTGTCAGTGCTCTGGGGACACAGGGGCGGTGCTGGGGATGGGGCACCTGGCAGGGCTCAGTGGGCTGGGTGGCAGGACAAGGTGCTAGCTGTGAGCTCCAGCAACCCAACCAGGGGCTCTGCCTGCAGCAGAGATCACATCATCAACAGATTGAGAACACAGCGCATGGTTACTTTTATAAAACTAAAAAAAAAAAGCTTTATTTCTTCTGTAAAAAGAGCCCAACAGAGCTATAGAAACAGAGCAGGAGAAATATCTCAGGGGTTTACAAGTGGAAGCGTGGAGGGATGGAAGCCAGGCATGGTGTGGCCTTTCCTCCCCCAAAAATAGGGTCTTGGGGGGCTGGAGAAAGCTTTGTCCTGCGGTGCAGTCTCCTGTCTGTCAGGAACCACCTCTTCTTTGAGTTAGAAGGGCCAAGTCCCAGCAGGAACAGTCTGACAGCAGTGAGCCATTGTCTTCTCCCAGGCAATTATGTGAGTGAAGAGATGCCCCAGGCAGGAAGAGAGCAAGGTGGCTTCTCCAGAGCTCCCATGCACACGTTGAGAAGCCCTGTGCACGCCTCCTGCACAATTCTTTCTCTGCTGGCACCAGGGGCCGGAGGTGACTGTGGCCATTTCTCAAGTGGGATGATCACTCCTCCCTGCAGCCCCTTGGAACTCGGGGCTCAAGGATGTCCCCTCTCCACACCACACCTGCTGCAGCATCCCCACACAGGCCAGGAGTGCTCACTGCTGAGTCCAGTTTTCCAGATGCTTCCTGCAGATTTTGCTGAGCACTGACAGGTTCCAAGCCTGAGCAGGAAGAGGAGCAGCGTGCAGTCAGTGCTTGCTCTGATGCTTCTCTGAGGTTACGCTGGTGCCACGGCAGAGCTCGGACATCAGTGTCTCCAGAGCAGCTTCCCCGGCAGGGAAAGCTTTGTAAAGAGCTCCCTGTTGCTTTATTTTCTCTTTGTTGTCGAGATCCCCATCTCGGGCCCAGCAAAGACAAAGAAAACCGCAGCAGACAGCAAATGTCCGTCATGACCTACCCTGGACTGCCTGTGAACCAAAGGGATACTCAGATAGGAAGCATCACGGAGACCGAACTGTGAGCAGCACCGACGACCAGTCCCAGCTACGAGCCGGCAGGGGATCAGTGACTGCCGGGAACAGCGGTGCCCGCGGGCAGGAGGCGGGCAGAGGGGCAGCCCGCGGGGGCTCAGCCCCGCACCAGCAACCCCCGACCCGAGCAGACAGCGGGCGGCGGCCGATCACCCCAGTCCCCCGGGGCCCCGCTTACCCTCGCACTTGCTGGGCAGTCGCACCCAGTCCGAGTCGTCGCCCCCCGCCAGCGCCGCCGCCATCAGCAGCATCAGCAGCGCTGCCCCCGCCGCCGCCGCCATGACTCCGCTTCCGGGGCGCGCTCCAGCCCCGCCACGCCCGGTTACCATGGCGACCCCACCGCGCCGGCCAATCCCGAAGGCACGCGTGACCCGCGTGACCAATCCCCGCCGGCAGCCACGAGCCAATCGCAGAGAAGCGCGGCCCCCTAGCCCCGCCCCCGGGCGGTCCCGCCCAGCGCCCACGTGGGAGGGGCGAACACGGCCGCACCTCGGGCTGCCCGCCTTGACCACCCCGTCCCACAGCCCTCGGGGCTCTCCCTGCAACTCCGGAAACCTTCCCCCGCGAGGTATCTTAGGGACCCTTCCCCAGCTCTCGATAATTTGGGCTTCCTTCCCGCCCTCCAGGTAATTCCGGGGCCCTGCCACCCACAGAAACGTGTTAGTCTCTCTTGTCCACCCAAACAAAGATTCCCATCCTGTACCACTCCAAACCACACTGGGTTTCCTGCCTCCTGCATTTGGGGGTCCTCCTTCAGTCTCCAGAATATTCCCAGTGACTTCCATAACCCTAGACCAAACCAGGGGGACTTACCCTTTCGCATGGGCAAATGCCTCAGCTCTGGGCGAGGAGGATGGAGGTGAGGACAGCATCAGAGAGCAAGACTTTCAGCAACACCACACGGACAGCCATGAGCAAGGCTGCCAAGGCATGAGCTGGTGACACTGCAATGGAAAGGTGAGGTGATGCCTGCCACAGATAACCCACTGCCCCCACGTCCTCTCCTGTCTCTATGGGGCCAAGTTCAGGCAGACTTGGGATCTTTACACATCCCAGAGACACCTCCTGTCACCCCCACGCTGTCCCTGAGGGCAAGCTGGCTCTGACCCAGTTTCCCCATTCTTACCACTGAGATGAAGCTTCCCTCCCTCTTCCCCAGTCCCACCACACTGTGGGAAAACCCACCCCAACCACCACAGAACCCCAGCAAAGCCACTGCCAGGGCTTTCCCCCTGGCAACTGACATTCCCACCAGGCAGGGGTCAGAGACTCACCAGCTGTGCTACACAGCTCTGCCACCTCCTCGTCGCCTGTGGGATGAAAGAGCAGCTGGGGAGATGCTGGCAGCCCAGCACCAGGTGCATGCCAGGGCTGGCCACAAACCCCTTCCTGTGCCTGCCGGGGAGAGCAACGTTGGCCTCACACCTGCTCCCTGCTGGCCCCAGAGGACCTGCCAACCTCCCTCCTTGGGGGCCACTGGGGCACCTGCTAGGCTAGGCAGCAGTGGCCAAAGCAGGCAGAGGGGGTGGCAGCCCAGTCATACCTGTGATGTGGATGGGGCTGGAGCTGTGGGACGGGGAGGTCCTGTTGGCCCCCACATGGCAGGCAAGTTCCCTCTCGCGTGGGGGATCACTGGAAAGGAGGGAGACGGAGCAAGCGGTGCCACCATCCTCCTGGGAGGCCCCATAGGCAAAGGACTGCAGGATGCTGCCGTTCCCAGTGGAGATCCACACAGCATGGCCAGAGCTGGGGGCCAGGTCGCTCACCACGCACACCACCAGCTGCCGGCGCTGCCCAGCCAGCACCATGCTCAGCGGCCGGGTCAGGGTGGGCAGGGGCTCAGCTGCCCTGGCAACTGAGGGAGACAGGTTTAGAGGCACGGCATCCCTCACATCCCACCCAGCACGGCTGCCAACTCGGCAGCACCAAGCTTTTGCACCCAGGCTGGATGGCACTCTGCCTTTCCACCTGCTGGGGCTGTCCCGGGTGTACTCACGGGGCAGGAGTGGGAGCAGAGCGGCAGCCAGCAGCACCCGGAGCAGCTCCATGGAGGCTGCAGCGCATGGGGCTGCTAAGGGCTCAGCCCCCACCCGCAGCTCCAGCTGCGCCGCCCACCGCCGGGACCGCCGGGCTGGTGCAGCGCTCCCCTGCCGGTGGTACGGCCCCACTCCGCCCCGCCGGGGCCGCTGCTCCTTCCCGGTCGCGCCGCGGAGCGAGTCCCAGCCCTCGGGATGCCGCGGGAACCAGCGGGCGTGCCGCACTTCCGCGCCTAGGGGACACCCCCACCACCTCCCGCCTGCCCAGCCCTGGGAGTACCCCCCGGCCCCAGCACGGCACTGCCGGCAGGGGATGTAGAAACTACGAAAGAACTCTGGATCGGCTGGGTAAGGCTGCGCCCGGGGCACAGGCTCTGCCCCGCGGCAGGCGGGGCGGGCAGAGGGGAACGGAGGACAGCTGGGACAGGGCTGGCTTGCAGCAGGGTGGCAGCTGTCCTGCACTCAGGGGGACGATGAGCTCCGGTCCCACAGTGTCCCACTGCACATGCACCGACATCCACGGCTGGAGGCAGGCTAGAAAAGCCTTTGCTTTCTTCTTCAGCTGAACACAACAAAACAAACCCCAGCACTCCTCGTCTTGGTGAAACCAAACACTTCCAGGACACATCTGACAGGGCAACCTTAGGTTACTTGCAGTCAAGGCTGCGGCTTCATGAAGCAGAACTTTGAGCCCCCTTCTTTATGACTCAAGGCACATGTATTGAAATAAAGAAAAACAAAACATGTTCAATAACTTTACATAAACCCATCATTAAGGCATACATTTTCCAAATATTTTTCTCAAAAAAAAAAAAAACCAAAACCCACCCTTTTTTTTGTAATTTCCAGCATTCACTTCATGCTGGTTTATGATCTCTTCATCTCTGCAGCTTCAGACAGTACTCAAAGAACCCCTTCACTCTCAACCCAGGAGCCTGGTGAGAGCAGCAATATTGCCTGATTTTCATACACATCTCAATAGCTGGTGATCCTTCAGGAAGTAAAAAAAAACTTCAACAGAGCTATCTTTCCCCACCTCACAGCTTGGCAACCACCTTGTCACAATACACATATATCAAATTAATCTTGAATTCATTTGAAGAACCTGAGAGCTGACTTAACACCTGAAACTCAGGGACAAGGACAACAGTTGATAGGTGCCTCCTCCCTCCAATCACCACATTACTCCACATGGAGCTTAGTTTTTATGTTCATGGCTGCCAGCTCAGCCACAAAGTAGCGGAACACATGGGGCACAGGGACAACCTCGATGGCGTCCACCTCATTGCAGATGGAGCAAGAGTACCTCCTGCTGCTGGTGATGGAGGAGTGGGACAGTTTCTCTAGCACAGGGGATGTCATGCTGCCACAGCTTGTGCACACATAGGCCACGGAGCCATCGGAGCAGTTGAACAGGCGGTCCTGCAGCAGGAAGGATGTGCCATGAGCCAGCAGAGCATCCCGCTCCATCTCACCAAAGCGGATCCCACCTTCCACGTTCCTCCCCTTGACGGGCTGGTTGGTGACAGCATCTCGGGGGCCCGTGGTCCTCACCTGGAACTTGTCAGAGACCATGTGGCGCAGGCGCTGGTAGTACACCACCCCCACGAAGATCTCTGCCTCCAGCTCCACCCCGCTGATGCCGCTGTACATCTTCTCCGTCCCAAAGAAGTTGTACCCTGCGCTCACTAAAGTCTCGCCAAAGTATTTCAGAGCAGACTTCTTCTCCGAGAAGGTGAAGGGAGTGGCATCATAGGAGACCCCGTGCAGGGCTGCTGACTTCCCCGCCATGCTCTCGATTAACATCCCAATGGTCATCCGGGAGGGAAAGCCGTGTGGGTTGAAGAGGATGTCTGGAACCATCCCATTCTCTGTGAAAGGCATATCCTCGACGGGCCAGAGCTGGCTCAGGATACCTTTCTGTCCGTGACGGCTGGCAAATTTGTCTCCAACAGTGGGATTTCGGGGAACCCTCACAGTGATGCAAACCTTCTTGAACTTCCCAGTGCCACGGTCATTGCTGCACAACCTAACATTGTCTACAATGCCCACTTCCTTATGCCTGTGTAGGTGGAAGAACAATCACAGCAAAGGTATCAGGTGTGCTAATAGTTTTTAGTTTTGAAACGAAAATGAAGAAAAAAACCTAAACCATTTATAAAAGACCTTGGGACAGCCTGGAAATAATACCATTCTTCAAAGTACTATTCAGTGGTGAGGGAAATCATGTAAGAATTAGGACAAGGAAGCAATACAAGGGCATCTTCCAAGTGCCATTCAGCTACAACTTTCAGGCGATCAGGTAATTGGGTGCCACCCATGATTTAAAATGAAGATCATTGCAACCTGATTCATCTGTATCACATTTTGTATCTGATAAACTGCATCCCACTGCCATTTTCTTTGTGCTAAGGCAGCAGCCCCTCTCCCTACCACCAACAAATTCACACCATACTGATGGGATTCCAAAATAAAGAGCCCAGTTCAGCTCTGTAGTAGAAGAGGGGAGCTCAGAGTAGAAAGGGAATGCAAAGTGTGAGCTTTGCCAACTAGTGCCTGGTTCAGGGGTCTGCTCCTTCTCCAAATGAGCCCTCAGTCTGATATCCCATGTGCCAGGTGTCAGCTGCAGGCCTAACTGTTGTCATGTCCACATGCAACCAGCACAGGCAATCACCCAAAAAATATCCTCCTGGGGTGAGTCAGCTCTGCAGCACACACTGGCTCGGAGAAAAGATGTGATAGATGCCTGAGAGTCACCTACAGCATGAACTTCATGCTCTCTGCTAAGCCACAGACACTATTATGTGAGGAGCAAAAGGAGCACCCCCAGAAAAAGGGCCACATGCTCTCCCCATGGAGCAAGCAGAGCCAGGAGTGACAAGCTGTACTTACGGATAGGACACAGTGAAGGTCTCCCCTGTGTTGAGGTTCATGAAGCTGTAGAAGGGGTCCCCAGGCTGCAGGATAGACCCAACAAAAGGCAGTCCATCAGCATCCAGCTTCTCCCCGACATTTGGATCACCAGGCCTGATGCCAAATACTAAATTATCGCCTGCCCTGCTGGCTTTAAGGGCAAGGTCGATGCTCTCCGCCTTGATAACACTTCCATAAGCAAACCCTCTCTGCCAGGAAGATTTATTTACAATCTAAAAACAAGAAGCAAAAGTTGATTAAAGACTAGCTAATAACGTCAAAAAAGAAAACATTTACAAAAGTAAACATCAGATCAAAATGGTAACATTGTCCTTTTAAATAAAGCTTCCCAGTACGTCACCATTCCAAAAAGCTCAAGCCTCCCATAATCTCAGTATCTTTCAAAGCTGGACAGCAAGTGCCTTGCAGGATCTCCTGCATTGTCTGCTGTAACAACACAACCACTGTGCTGCTGTTATCTGCCCAAAAAGTGTGAGCACTACCAGAAGCAGAAAGCGGGGTCTTCTCAGTCACGTACCACCCTTACTTCCAGTCCCCCACATGAAATTCCTTCACAAGACAGCAGGATTTTTCCTTCTCGTGGCTTACCATTGCATCTTCCATGTCATAGCCACTGTAGGAGATGACAGCTACAATGGAGTTGGTGCCAACGGGATAGCTGTCCATCCCATAATAGTCATACATGCTGGGCCTCACCATAGGGCTCTGGGGGGTGTGCAGGTGGTACAGCTTGTTATCCGAGCGATCCTTGTAGTTGTAAACTGGAAAACCCATGGTCTGCTTTCCTGGAAGGAAGGAGGGAAACTTGGATTTATTCTCCCATGTATCTTAAGAAATAAGCTGGAAATACTTACAAATTTAGAAGGATTATCAATCTTAAACCTCTTGGAATTTAGTAATTGCCCTAAGCCTGGCTATAATTTTTCTATGAACCACAATACTCAATTCCTTTCATAGCATTTCATAAGGACTGCATCTAATTTTGTTTTCTTTTCTGCAGTTTCAAAATTCCCACTAACATTGGTGTGGTGTTTCTGGTTTTGCTTACTTGGAGATTTTTTTTGGATGGTTTTTTGTTTTGTTGGGGGGGAGGCATGTGTGTCTTCTCCCCTGCATCTGCCATAGTGTTACATGATACATATTTCTAGGTCAAAAGGCATTTGCGTCCCCAACATAAATATCCTGGCAAGAAAACTGAGCTTTGAACACTGTCATATAGCTACTTGCAGAAAAGCATGAGAAAGAGGTAGTGTTTTAAAGACATCTTTCTGATAATACTGTCAGAAATTCAATATACTAGAGGTGTTAATGAGGTGTTAATCCCCTTGCCCAGGAACTTGAAGCACTTGGGTACTACAGCACTTACCCATCTGGCACTGGTACATGTTCCGAGGGCTTTGGTTGTGGTCAGAGAAGGGAATGAGATTGGCCACCACGCTCAAAATGCTGTGAGGGAAGAGCTCCTGGTGAGTGGTCACTCCAGGTACCACCTCTGACTCCAGCGTGGCCACGTTCATGAAGATCTGCAAGCATCAAATTGGATAATCCTTGTTCCCTTCCTTCTTTTAAAGGGAAGGAAACAAACCAAAGCTGTCTCCAATGGCTTTTTATCCACTTCAGTTTTAGCTGTGGCTGCTGTCTGCACCTTAGCGTATTAGCAAGGCAAATCAGACAGCTGGTAAACCACCTACCACAGATTAGCTGCAAGGAAACAAAGTCTGAAATACAAAACTGCAGTAATGTGTCCTCCTTTCTGTCTCCCACTTTAACTGTTCCAAGTGGATAAGCTCCCCAGCAAGCCACTGCTTGGCTGCCCAGGAGCCATTTGGCAAACATGATGTAACACAGTAGGCACAAGACAGCAATCCTTCACTTCAGATCTTCACAGAGTTAATACTGAGAGCAGATTTCAAGATCTCAAAAAGATCTCTGCAGTCCAGCAAAGACATTTACCAGAAATCAATTTGCAGGCGTGAAAAAAACCCTTTTGTCACCTATTCTAGCTCTTCAACACAAGCTCCCTATGCCCCATCCTCAGCTCCTTTCACAAATATTTTCCAACCCCCTTTTTGATGCCAAGTACCTTTGTAACATGGAAATATGCAAACCCCACCTGTTCCAGAGTCCCAATCCATTCATTCCTTCCATAGAGGAGGTTTTTGACAGGCCGCACCATCCGGCAAGGGCTAGTGAAAATGAACAAGCCAGGGTACAGGCTGGGTTTTCCTGTCATTGGGATAAGGACCACTTCTGCCCGTGCAGGAAATCTCTTCTCTTGTGTAATCTGTCGGTGCAAAGATATAACAATCTAGATACACGAATCGAGTTTAGTTAAACTGCATCCACCAGGTTACACAATGAAAATATCAACCACAGGTGTAGACACTAATCAAAAAAGATGGAGAAAAGACCTTAAAAATACTTTTAGAAAAACCTCCACCAAAAAAAAGACAGAATATGTCTTACCTTTTCCAAGAAAATGTTATTTAAAAAAAAATTAACTTCATAAACCAACAGATGAAATGCATGGATAAAAACAAGCAGAAAAGCACACTCCAATACTAATATAAAGCCAAAGATAACTTACTGGGTCAGATTACAAAAAAAAATAGAATAAATAGAAGCCTAAAAAATTCCAAACATGCCTATTTTTGACCACTGCACACTGAGGATGTTTAGCTAAGGAACATTTCAAACAAGACAACAAACCTTGAAACGGCGGAGGGTTTGTGCAATCTCAGGTGCCAGCTCCCCCTCTACCCAGCCCACCATGGAGCCATCCAACACAACTCTGTAGCACTCTGAGTAAGGCCTGCTTGGAGCTGCATCAATGGGGGTGACACCTGTGGGAAGAGGAGATTGACCGAAGGAACAGCCAAAAAAAAAAGCAGGCAAAACACAAGTTATTTCTGCATTACTTCTGCTTATTGTGGTAAACTAAACCACCAGGCCAGTAACACATACCCAGGGAACATAACAAAGGTGGAATGTCTATCACAGGCACCATCTCAGTCACGATTTCACACAGAGCTGTCATGTGGTTCATCAGACCGCAGGGCTCTCCATCTGGGGTGTCCACAGGGCACAGGAAGCCCCAGGATTCGGGCAGCAGCTTGCGGACAGTCGTGGTTCTCATCTGGGAAAACGCTGCCCCTCTGTGTATGCAGCGGAAGTGGGAGAGGTAGCGGATGAAATTCAGCTTGTCCCCCACCACACAGAGACCACTGTCCTGCAACATGCCCAGCCCTTGGGAACAAAGGTGAGATTTATGTCAGGACCTTCAAACACAGCATGATGTAACAAGACAGCTTTGTATTTTTCACTGACTAAAGATGGATCCTAACAAGGGTGGTGCATGTGCACAGGCAACTCAGTGACCTGGAAGAGACCTAGAGACTTTAAATTCCAAGCTATTGCCTAAAATCTAGTTCCCTTTACAAACACGTGAAAATAATTCCCAATGAAGCTACTTGGAATTTGCAGCTGGTATGTTTCACCAAAATTCTGCAGACTTCCAATACAAATTCCTTTTCTAGTGGGCACTCCATTACAACACTGTCATAAGGAACACAATTTGAATATATATTAGCAAAGCAGTTTCTCTCCATTTAAGCTTACATGACTAATGGAGCAGTTCTGATTAAAAAATACCCCTTCTCTGTCTTATGCCGCACCTTTTAAGAAGAAATAATCTTTGGAAAAGCAAATCAAAAGTTGCTGTTTTGGACAAGGCTAAATTTAATTTCAACAACTTATCTGGGTAGAGGCTTTGCTTTTATAACTAACCTCTTCTATACCATGCACAGTCCCTATGCCTGTGGAGAAATCTTGCCTGTTTCCTCAACCATCCCTTTCTTCAAACTCCTTCTAGTAATTCAGTTACAGTGTACAATATCTGCCTACAAGCAGCTGTTTTCAGTGAAGAGCTCAGTTTTATGTTGTTCTTCATTCTGTTTTATAGGAAAAAAGAAAATGCTTCTTAAGCCTGCAGATTTACCTGTTTTAGAGCGCAGGTTACCAGTTGCAAGCAGATACTCAAATGGCTTGGTGAAGTCTGGTGTCAAGCCGAATGCCTTCACCAAGCTGTCTGTATTTAGGCTGATATCTGCCTTTTCTGCTCTTTTCTCCAAAACAAACCTAACAGATTGTAGCCAGGTTTCAAGCCTCTCCTACGGTTTAAAAGTGAGAGATTCAAAATTAAAACAGAAAAAGAAAGGCTCAAATTAGAACATCAGCTCTAATGTAGCACATCAGTTGCATACACTACAGAAGTCCTCTGAAAATAGCAAGATGGACAACTTTTAAGGAACTGATAGTTTTCCAGCCTTATTTCCAACACTGACTTCATTCTATCAAGACACTGATGGTATCATGTCAACACAGAACCAAAAGAAAAACACCCACCCAACAGCTTGGCAATCACTTCCACCCAGCATGGTGATGAGTCTGGCAAATGAAGCACAATAACAGAATTTCACAGAGCACAGACAAAACCCAAAGCAGAAAATGTACCTATAATCTGACCAGAAGGATAAGTCTGTATACACAGTACACTGTGTCTGCTGTGTGCTTTAGACTATTCAGGATCTTTAAATTCAAAAACGGAGCTCTTAACTCCCTCCCCTGTTGATCTGACAACTAAGCAGGAAAGCAACTTTTTCTGGTTCCTTGTAGTTCTACACAGCACTAAAATGCTTCCCCAAATTCACTTTCAAACTACTCAAGTAGTAGAGAGGCTTTGACAGTCTTTCAACGAAATAATGCTAAAGGGAAAAAAAAAAAAGATTAAAGAAGAATTATGTAATAACTCAGGGAAATATCTTATTTGGGAATGAGAACTACTATTCCATGAAGAGTTTCATGGGACAGTCAAGCTTCAGAACAGGACTACTCTCCTCACAGCATCCTAAAATGAGGTATCCCTATAAACTAAATTGGAACAGATTTAACAGTAAGTTAGCTGTTCAAGTAAGAAGCATGTTGCCAACTTTCTGATCCATACAGAAATTTAAAGATGTGGGAGCCATGACCTTACCTTTAAGAACATAAGGAAAAGCTGTCCTGGGGTGAGCACCTCGTGATTCATGAGACTGTCTGGATTATCCTCCATGCACTCCCCTTTGGCAAAAGCATAGAGCTTCTGGGTCATCATACAGAGAAGGTAGAACTTTTCAATTTTGTTGGTCAGGTGAATGCAGATACAATTACTGAAGGGAGAAAGAAGGAGGACAACTACCATGATCTCTTCATGCTAGCTTCGTATTCTTCAGGTTTCTCCTAAGTAACTGTAAACCAATTTTTCTGCTGATAAAAAGCCTAACAAGGCAAGTAGTAGTAAACTACAAAACATTTCTGTTAACACTATCAGTGTCCTGCCACAGAAAGTCCAAATCTCCACGGCTTATCAAGCCACGTATGGAAAACTGTGGGCCCAGCAACACTCTAGCACAAACAAAAAAGAAAACCACACCTAATTCCTCAAGCTTGAGGAAGAGTAAACACCTACTTTATCCCCGCAAAAAAATTTTTTTTAGTTGAATGCTTGTCACACTCACAGTCTCAAAGCTAATTCTTCCATTGCTTTCTAACTTATTTCATGGAAAAAGAAGATTTTAAAGCATCTATTTTCCGCCACTTTAAAAGACAGAAGTTATTCAGAGTTGGCAAAAATTGTGTGAAACTGGTAACAAACTGCAGTATTTCTGTTCAACAAATGGAGCCTCATGCACTCATAGAGCTACCTTTAACCTTCTCTTCTTCAACCTATGTGTTTTTCATCAATTACATCACAAAAATATCATCTACATAAAAACTGACACCCTCTTGTGAAGCCGTTTTGGGAATACTTGTGTCAATCCATTAAAATACATATCATAATATCCTGAAGTTCCATCAAAAACTGGCCACTGGTTACTGCTTTATAAACTCATGTGAAAACCCAAATAAAATGTGATGTAACACGGCAGTGTACTCTCACACGTGCCCATAAATTCAACACAATGACACTGAATCACTCCCACATACAGACCTCAGAATGAAATTTGCAGCCTGTTCATTGCTGTACCACTCAGGCAGGTTGAGTTTCACTCTGAAGCTCTTTCCCAGGTATTCCAGGACATTTTGCTGTGTCAAACAGCCAGCATCAACCACCGCTCTCATCATCTCAGTAATACAGTTCACATAAAAGGTGTCATCTTCCCTTCCTTTCACCAACTCTTCAAAAATCTGGTAGTCTGGGAAATTAACTAATGCCTGAGAGACAGAAATGTATTGGATCAGAAAAATAAGGTCATAACAACATCTGTCCATAAAATACAGCTAAAGAAGTAAGGCACTCCACGATTTAGGTTTTCAGTGCTCTGGAAATGCCCTTTGACAATGCCAACTGAAAAATGCTCTGGGATTGAGGTGTTTAGAGAGTAATGCAGGGGATATTCATACCCTGATAATGATCTTAATGCAGACCATTCATTAGCAAAAACCCACAAAATCATGACGGTGTGACTCTCCCCTCATCTCCTGCCCCTGCAGACTCTTCCTCTGCTGCAGACTGAGTGTTACATTACAGTGTTAAACAATTTGGATAGCCCTCCTCCAACCAGTATAGGAAGACTGACTGAAAACACTCCCAGTGGAATTAGCTTCTTCTCATTACTTGAAATAAAAATGCTTTGCAAAATTTGTGTATTTATTCAATACAGAAAGCACAAGCATTCATTGCTTACCTTCAGAGCAAATCCCAAGGGGAGGAAGAACAACTCTTTGCGAAAAATGAAATTCACCATGACACAGCCATTTTCCAAGTAGTGAAGGTTCATATTTATTGCAGTGTGCTCATCCTTGACACAGTGCATCACCACTCCTGCAAAAATCACAGGACTACTGTAAGATGCATAAAACCAAAAGTGGCTGCATTGCCAAGTGTCCAAATAGGCGTGAACAATTAGTAAGAGAAATTTTGGTACTTGATGTCTGAGAACACAAGGCAGATCACCCACTTCAGCGTCTGTGTGCCACTTCAAACAAACACACCTGCTCAACTCAGCTCTTAGCAAAAGAGTGCAGTGTCACAGGACAGCCAGCACAATTGCTGAGAGGCTTGGAAGATGCAGAGTTTTTAAGGAAAGACCCAAGTCTCAACTATTGTTTGTAACCTTTGGCTGTAAGCTAAAGTAACACACAAGTACTCTTCCTAACTGCACTCCTGTCTGTGTGTTTGGGTGGCAGTGCTGCAGCAATGTTTCCTTGTCCTGTTCCATGCTATCCACTGCAGGACAAAGAAAAATGAAAGAAAAAGGACTATCTAATCTGGCACTGCCTTGAAATAAACTGGTGTGAAACTACAATGTGTGTTCAAGCACCATGGTCTAGTCAAATCAGCAACTGGCAGCACTTGAGTTTAAAATGGTATTTAATATTTTCTTGCTTAATTCAATCTTAAACTGGTTTTGCTGAGTATATATGATAAAGGTAGGGTGCAGCAAGAACCTAGTTACTCTGCTTCACGTAAATTAAATCTGTCACCATGAAGTATGGACAAACAAAATCAGTGAAATGAGTTCACTGAATTATAGCAAAGGTGGGGTTTTAGTTACACCTTTCACAGAATAAAAGGTGACACGTACTAGAATAAAAATCTCCTCACTACCCATGGGCAGCTCAGACAGCTCCCACAAGGCACCTTCTTCATGCTTGTACTGTCATGGTGGTGTTTACCCTTTATTTTTATGTGCAGCAAAAAATATCATCATTATACAAGAACTCTAACAAAACAAACCATCAAAATTCAGCTACAGATGGTCACTGCTGATTGTCCTCAAGCAGTTGTTACCAGGATGCTGCAGGGAACTGTGGAGCTTACCATACTCTGTGAAACCAGGGCCTCTGTTTTTCCACTTGTGTCTTGTCATTGCAAGAGGAAAGTTTCGCCTGGGCATAATCAGCATCCTGATTACTTTTTCTAAGCCATTGATTATAAAGTAACCTCCCATTTCCTGGCAGGAGAAGAAAAATTATCTTAATATGCTTAGAAACACAGAACCAGCATTTTAAGTAAAAGGAAAAAAAATGCTTGTATTATACACTAAACCCAAACATTTCATGGGAAATAGCAAGACATGGTTCAGCACTGCTTTTGGAAAGGCTGCACTCCTTACCAGGGACTTATGAAGTCTAAATGTAGCAGAGTGCAAGGTAAGGGATGCATGTTCCACAATTTAAAGGAGGAAAAAATAACCCCAAAACCTTTGTGATGAATTGAAGATCTCTGAAGGGCTGACATTAATCTTTTAAAATAAGTGCTCTGAAGTTCTCATTTTGAGTTTATAAACCAGAGGGATCTTCAGAGCAAAAGATTTCTTTCTAGTCACATACAAGGTTACTTTCCCAATTTTCCTTTGTAGTTTGCTCTTTTTTGGTGAGTGCAAAATGCAGCACTAAATAATTCTGTATTCAATTACAGACAGCTGACATGCTACTGGGGAGACAGGGAAAAAGCTGCAGAAGACAACTGGGAATAAAAATGTCTCTTTCAGTGCCTGTCCTTCAAATCTTTCTCTCTGCAGGGTCCCCTTCACAGCACCCTCAGTTGCTGGGTAGCAGCTGAGAGGTTCTATACCAAAACTGTAGGTATTGGCACCAAAGAGATCCCTCTATTCAACAACAGCCATGGCTACAAACTTTTCAAGCTGTTTCATGAAACCACCATAAACAAGGTGCATTCAGAGAAAATGCAAGTCAAACTTGAAACAAAACAGAAATGGTCAAGCCCTGCAAAGAGGAGGTGACCTGACAGACTGCTTAAGTGAAATGCAGATTTTCTTGACCCACAAAATCCCCATTACCTCTTCCTCCTCATGGTGCTGCAAAAGGTCTTGTGGAGAGAAACCACAGAGGTTGCACAATTTGGACTTCACCATGATTGGAATATACCCTAAGGGCTGTTTGATAGTCCCTTGTGGCACATCATTCATTGACCAGCTGATGTCAGCCTAAAACGATACAACACCAACAGTAAGAAAGTTAAGTAACCCTTTTAATATTTCCTGCTGTATTAGTTGTACCTTTCATATAGCCACAAGCAGTTGAAGACTTCTACCACTGTAAAATGGTAGTAATAATAAAAAGAAGAACCAGTAGATACATGCATAAAGACTACACTCTGGGAAACAGTCAACATGAGCTTACAGAAGAAAACCATACAATTCTAGAGCTAGGTGAAGAGGCTGCTGGGTGAGTGAGCAAGGTTGGTCTGGTCTCCTTTGCTTTTCAGACCCTTCAACAGAGCAGCCTAAACAAAAAAAAAAAAAAAAAAAAAAGGCAGCCATAGGATAGGAAAGGAAACCTCAGAAGTTAAGAGCTAAAAGTAGAAGACAGCAAGTGTCCAATGAAAGGACATCCACACTACAGGCCTGACAAAATCTTTCCTAAGGTTTCTTCACTTAACATGTTCATGAGTGATCTGAAAAGCGAGAAAGAAAAGCATGTGGGAAAGAAAATCAGCAATAGCAAGTTCTGGCAGTGGGTCTGCAGGAGGACTGTGAGAACAAACAACTCTAACTTTACATGCAGAATGATGGGTTTTAAAAGAGCTGCTGTCCTGCAGGACAGAAATACTGGCATTCCATACAAGAACATGGGTTCAACACGTGGCAACAGCTGAAATGAGTGAATTGAGGCTTAGAAATTACTGGAAAAGGGAAGGGAAATGCTACTGTGCCACTTTAAATCAATAGGGCAGCCTTACAAAGAGACTGCTGCAGTCTGGTCTACACCTTAAGTGATGACAAATGGTATACAGCTGCTCAGCAGACTGGGGCTCACGTCTTACCTTCGGGCAGTGGGAACAGAGGGATATGGAGCTAAAGCAGCACGGTGGAAAGAGGGAATGATTACTCACTGCTATCTGCTGTGCATGGGCAGGGAATGGGAGGGGTTAACCTGGCCCAGCACAAGGCAATGCCTTCTCATACAAAGCACAGTGAACTGTTCTAACTGCTCCAAACATTGAAAAAATTATTAAACAGACAGACAATGGAAGAAAAAAAAAAGAGATGGAAAATAATTCAAGTATGAAACATAAAACCATGTCTAGCTCGGGAAAACCTAAGATCCACTGGGAATACAGCTATGAACAATCTGCAGCTGCCCCACTTTCATGTTCAGATAAGATACTACGATTAGAGTAGCTTTATCATGGCAAGGTGTACAGCTTCAGACAAATTTTAAAAAATATAGAGAAAGTAAAAGAAAGCAAAAAGCTGAAACTCCAAGCAAAAATTCCCTCGCACCTGGTGCCTCATGTAAGCGATCAGCTTAGACACAATTATACAATTTTAATGGAAAACAGCAATGTACAATGCTTTCACAGTACAAAGTATCTGCTCGGGATGCTTCCTCTCCAGGCAAATTTCAAAGCACTTCAGAAAAACCATGAACATGTGAACAAGAGAGATTTATAGCTCTGGACTTCTGCACAGGAGCAACTGAAATCCAGCTTTTGAAACCTGGATTCTTGCAGAAACAATATTTGGACGATGATTCTCTCTGGGATGATACAAAGCCTTCCAAGCTGGCTGGCTGCTTGCAGGGAGAAATGTGACACGGGAAAGAAGGGCAGCAGGGCCGGGACCACGACAAGCTTGATGTGCGGGAAAAACAGCGAGGCCACACAGCATCAGCACCCCAGAGGCCAGGCGGGGCAGCGTTCCCTGGATCCCCGTGAGACCGGAGAGCCGGGAAGGGGCCTTTAGTCAGAGCACAGGGCGGGGACACGCGTGTAGGGGCTCGGCCGGGACAGGGACACGCGTGTAGGGGCTCGGCCGGGACAGGGACACGCGTGTAAAGGCTCGGCCGGCACAGGGACACGCGTGTAGGGGCTCGGCCGGCACAGGGACACGCGTGTAGGGGCTCGGCCGGCACAGGGACACACGTGTGAAGGCTCGGCCACTCACCGTGATCCTGCCGCGGTAGGTGCTGCGCAGCCCGCGGCACTCAGCCGGGAACACCCTCCTCTCCTGGCACACCGAGCCGGCCGGCACGGCCGGGGGGGCGATGGACACCCCGACCAGCGTCAGCGCCAGCCGGGTGTCCTTCAGCGCGAACTCCACCGGGGGCACATCCTGCAAAGGCAGCGGGTCAGCGCGGCGGGGAAGCGGGAGGGCCCTGCCCCGCGCCCCCCTCCGCCCCCCGCACCTGCACGGCGCGATAGACGCCCTCGCTGACGGCGTAGTTGAAGGACTCGATGTGGGCGCTGGTGAGGTCGCGCTGTGTGGTGCCGCGGCGCGGCGGCCGCAGGCGGTGCGGGTCCGGGCGCGGGTGCTGCTGCGGGTCCGTCCCGCTGCCCGCCATGCCGCGCGCTCCTCCTCACGGGAAGCGGCGCGCGGACACCGCCGCGTGCGAGCCTCGCGCCGCCTCCCGCCACGCCCCGCGCGTGCGCACCGCGCCCGGCACCGCCCGGCACCTCCGGGGGCGCGTCCGTCCATGCATCCGTCTGTCCGTCCGTCCCTGCGGCCACTCCCGTCCCCAAACCCCGCCCCGCAGCCCCGGCCCCCGGAGCTGCACGCTTCCCGCCCGGCACCCCCAGCACCCGGTCGCCCTCCGCACCCGTGTCACCCGTGTCCCTCGCCCCGCCCAGCCACATGCGCCCCAAGCAGAGGAGCCTGGACAGCCACCCATCCCTATCACTCTGCCACTTCCGCACGCCTGGAATCCCCTAGCCCGTACTCCCTCGCGGGTGCCGGGACAGCCCCCGGGGTGAGGCCAGTTCCCGGGGTCCCGCACGGTGAGAGGTGGGGAACACACCACAGCACCCACAAGAAGCGTTCCCTGGGGACTTGACACCCCGGGGACCCGTTGCCCCAAGGAAACACCACAGGCCGTGGGGTTTGCATGTTTTAATGATGGTTTAGGAGAGATGTGGATAGATGTGAGCTCACCGGAGAGCCGGGAGCTCGGGCATTCGCCAGCCCCACATGCACATGCTGACGTGAGAGCAGCTGGGCACACGATGCGGAGCATGACGGGCGCTGTCAGCTCGGCATCGCCCCGTGTGCCCCACATCCTCTCAACACCAGGGTTTCCCAAGGGCTGCCACAGCAGACACTGTCATGGAGCATGATTATGAACAGCACAGCGTTGCTCTCTCGGCAGAGAGCCGTGTGTGGAGAACAAGAAATGCTGGGAGCAGGGACATGCAAGCAGTCCTGAAGGGCACTGGTCACAGTCACCTGGATGAAATCAGCGTTGGAGCCTTTCTCAGACTTCTCTGGCATTCTCCATGGACTGTGGGCAGCCACCAGAGTTCAGCAGAAGCACGACATGACTAACTTGTATGGAACAAGCCACATGGGAGTTACCTGAAACCCAGAGTCCAGTGGGACCAGACCCTGCTGGACAACGCAGCCAGAACACCTGGGCCAGAAATTCTTCATGGATGACATGAAGGGATACAACTAAGACTAGACACATTCTGCAGTATGGTAGGTGTCTTCTGGAAACCCAGCAGTATCCTGGGTAAAAGCTCAGGAAAGAGAGTAAGACCTTTTCTATTGACCTTTTAGCTGAAATAAACTAGAAAACATTTATTGTTGTATTTTCCTAAAAAAAAAAAAAAGAAACAAACAAAAGTCTCACAGGGGCTTGTGAGCATCACTTGCAAGGTGCACCCATGGCTGCAATGCCCAGGACTCAGCCACACACACATCCTCTACTCCACCTCATAGCTAGCATTTTGGACAAAACTTTAGGCACTGTGCTCTCTGTCCTTTATCATTTACCTTCTGTGCTTTACTATGGGGGGCACTTCGAGGGAAGGTGGAAAATACACATTTTCCTCCAGAGGATGTTGCTTATTCCTGAAAAATTCAGCAGAGGATTCAAGTGTCCCTGAAACACTACCTCCCCCAAGCCCAGCTGGAAAGGCAGGGTATGAATAGCTGCATCATCTGTAGTTGTGGCTCTACCACCAAGCATTATCTAAATTTCCCTTTTGAGGAGAAGGATGGGTCTAGCACCCCAGAAAATGAGCATTTCTCGGTTCATTGTGATGGGGAAAATTCTCTGTTCTTGTCTGCCCTAGAGCCTGCCTTTTGCTTATCTGCCCTAGAGCTTATGAGAGCCCAGCTGTCACCTCAGGCACATCCTAGATGAGAGCAATTGTCGTGAGATCTTCCTGTTGCTGGGCAAAAAAGGTGCAGTTTTTAAACTCACCTAAGCTAACGTGAAAATGTCAGTGGAGATGCGGTGAACTTTGCAAGTTGAGTAACAACTCTTAACAGCCTACATTTCACCTTGGTGTGTTACCACTACACTTCACCTGGACTGCAGGGAAATTCTGACACCTCTGTGCTACCATAAGGTTAAAAACCCCAACCAGTCCTTCCCCCACACCCTTCTCCCTGCTTATCACCCAGCCCTGTCAGGATTGTCTGCTGCATGAAGAACTCTGGAATCTTCAGTCATAAGCTGAAATGAGTACACCAAAATGCTAGGTTCTTCTGAGGAAGGCAGAAATTCCATTGCTCAATTCACTTCCCATTACATACAGGCAGCTTGTAATCTCCACAATGTCTTCTTGTTTGTTTGTTATGGGGAAGAGGAAACAGTTTCTTTCCATGACCATATATCCCTGCCAGAGGGATGTGCTGGGCTCATACTGAAAATTCAGATACACTTCACAAGGTGGGAAACATGACAAGGATTTAGGTTATACTTGAAGCAGATGTTGCCTCTGAAATTCAGAGACCTCAAGGAACTTAACCTCTCCTTCCCCCCCAAAGCACCTGATTTCCCAGATGTGTGGCAAACAGGAATCTCTCCCCTGGTCTACAAAACCTCACCCACCTTGCCCCTAGCTAAGATCAAGCTGTGGACTATGTTCCGAGCAGAAGATTGCAATACCTGTCAGGCGGAGGAGAATAAAATTGGCGGGATCAAACAGGATTTGGGTAGAAAATCAAGCCTCAAGTAAATCATGAAGGTGAAAGCTGAGAGAAGAGCCTAAATTCACTGCAGTGCCTCAGAAGAAACTGGGATCAGATTTCTGCTTCTTGAAACACTCAGCACAAAGTGATGCTAGAAATCCTACAGCCTGCCGGTGAGCTCCAAGGGGGTCTCTCTACCTCTTTTAAGCAGAATCCAACTGCCTCAGACTGGGATAGACACTGATTCAAATCTCAATAGGAAAAGGGATAGCTATAAAGAAAACTGCCTTCCTTGCTTGGGTTAATTCACCACCTGCAGTTCAGCACCCTTTTGCCAGCCATTGCCTGGGTGTTCAGCCAACCAGCTTGGAAAATGACCTAAGAAAACTGACTTCTTGGTGTTCCTGGTTTTAGGCACCCTGCGATGCCAGAGAGCTTGCTCCTTTCTATGAAACAGAGCAGGAACAAAGGAAAGGAGTCACCTATTTGGAGCTGAGCTAAGGCACTAATGATGCAGTAGGTGAGGAAAGAATAAACACAGCGGGAGGAGGACAACTCCATCGTTCTCTTCACTCGATTCCCTTAAAAAACCCAATGTTATCTCTATAGAAAAGGAGGAGCTAATACAGCATTACAGTATCCCTGCTGGGTTTTCATTTTAAGGTTGTTCTGTTGTTCTCCCAGAGAGATTTGTTTCAGGTATCAAAGTCACAGGAGCTGTTTCTAAAGTGGGTTTTGGTGAATGCAGGCAGAGTTATCTGAGCAGCTCTGGCTCATCACAGCTCTGTGAGGATGCCTGTTTTGTTGTTTTTCCCTGTGGTCTCCCAGAAAATATGAAGCCTGTCTCTATCACTTTTTGGCATGATACTGAGATAAGCCACCAAACTGTGCTGACCCGAGGGGTGCAGTCTCTCCCTGTTCACAGCAGTGGCAGTTGTGTTGTCATCACAGCTTGATGAAGATCGATGATGACTGGCTCATCTTCTGCCCAGTGTCATTGAGCGGGAAAACGCTGGAGATGGCTACATCCACAATTCCTTGGCAGAGCTCTGCATACAGCTTCCTGAGAGATGACAGAGAGAAAGAGAGAGAGAATCAGACATCCTGACAGAACAACCAGCAGACCCCCGGCCAACTTCTATGTAGAAATGCATTTTCCCAGCAGGATCTACAAGATCCTATTCCCATTACTTGGAGTTTCAGGGTGGCAAACAGGAGGAGAGCACCAGCTCTTCCACCTCCTCCCTGCTTACACCAGCAACCATCTTCTTTTTTCCATGGTGGTAATTCCCAATATTGCTCTCTTCCAGAAAGGACCACAAAACCTATTACCTTTGGTTAATGTTAGGTCAAGCTTCTGAGCAGAGGCTCTGTACCCTCAAGCCCCAGACTTGAGTCACCAAAAGACACAGGGGCAGAAAACATCTCAGGGCTCCCTGTACCAGCCTTCCAACTCAGGGAGTCGTGATTTCCCACACCAGATGCCATTCACATGGAAATGTGCCCCAGAGGGGCTGCTCTGATGCATTCCTGGTTTGATGAAATGCACTGCTGGGGTGCAGCTGTACACACCAGCTTGTGACCAGGCACAGAGGCTTCACAGGACTCTCAGACATGTGGGATGTGTTTCACCATGGCACAGCTCACACACAGCAGGATTACAGAGAAGAGAGACAACTTAAAAACAGCTTCATTTTCTGCTGGAGGAAATACATATGTAACCTCCCTGAATGTGCTGGCATCTGAGATATATTTAGTACCAAAGCTGTTTTTCCTAGGATTAACAACGTCTTTTACTCCATGCCACTGGGGCTGTGTGACAGTAACATGTTTTTTCCTGGGAATGTTACTGCTTTCAGCAGCCAGTTTTTCCTCTTTAAATGACAGCTGTGTGAGTGCTCCAAATTAGAATAACCTTGAACAGGAGAAGCCACAAACAGCCAAAACCTACCTCAACTGCTTTCAATCTTCCATATGCCCAACAAAGCCCTTGCTCTTCCAAGAGGCACAAAACAAACAGGGCACTGCTGCAATCCAAATACACCCAGCAACAGCCAAATTCTACCCATACAGCAACACAAGGAGGTGCAAGGCAGTATTGCACCATGATGCACTATGTGAACAAGGCACCCTGGACACAGAAAGCTCCCCAAGCTCTAGCCCTGAAAAGGCTGCTGAACAGGCTGTCTGGTAGGTCTGACCTGCATTTTTTGTCCACTATTAGTGATTATCTAATCTAATTTAATCAACATCTAATCTGATAAAATTCTAATGCAGTGATGCACAGCCTGGTCTGTTTTGCTGTTTTTGTTTTTTTTTTTTTTAATATGATACAGTTGCTCACTTAGCAAAAATTTCTAGTCTCCTCCACTTGTCTCAATCACATAATACAGCACCTCCTGCTGTGCCTACACAGAGATATTCATGGCCAGGCCTCTTTGGCTGTTCCAGCCTCCCTGTGGCTGCTGGAAGAAGCTATAATCCAATCTCTGTAATACCAAGAGGGTTAATTCAATTTTTACTGTGCCTAAGAACTTGTAGCAGAGAAACAAGGCATGCAAAATCTGCTTTCCCAGCAAGGATGGCTGGAAGGTAAGAAGAAAACATCTGGCTCAGGAATGCAGGCACAGCCAAAACAAGGCCTGAATCTGGGAACTTGGGGAGGGTTTTTGGTAATGGGCAAATTGTAATATGTATGAAGTAACTGTACATAAGCAGCACACTTGTAAAATCACATGGGCACATAAGGTCAGGAGTTATCCTCATGTGACCTGAATAAATGATGCCCTTCTTAACACTAAACTGGTGTTAAGGAGTCTTAATTCTGGTTTTCAGAGATTTTGTAACATCTGCAGCATTCACAGTGTGCCCTGGGGTCCTGCTGCCTGCAAATTGAGTCATTCACTTCCAGCTGCTGCCCTTAATGCTACTCATTTATCATGTGTTCATATAAAGAGCTCCAGAAGAGAGACTGAGAAACAATCTGACTCCCAAAGCATGAAATCTGCAAACATAACTTCAATCCAAGAGTAATAAAACTGACCCAGGTTATATTCAAGCCCGTTTGTTCAAAAACCAAGGTTAGTGCCCCATCTCATGGGGGAAAGAAGCTGGGGGATACCAAACACAGAGGCAGGAGCAATGAACTCAAATGGACTGGTACTGTCCAGTGTGGGTTAGCCTGAAAAACTCCCTTGCTGTTCACTTTCTTTCATCTTTTTCACTTGGAGCTGGGACATAGCCATGTTTTGGGTGATGGTGGCATCACAAGAGTACTACAGAAACTGATTTACTCACTGGGCACATGCTGGGGCCCCGTTGACTTCTATTAGCCAGACCTTCAGCTCCTCATCCACCATGAAGTCAAAGCCAAAGAGCTGGAAGCTCTGGTAGTGAAGATGCTTCGTGCTGATTGCAGGCTCTATACACATAAGGCAGCTTCTGTGAAGGGAAAAACAGAAACTCAAGGTTCAGGCCCCTGAGTTAACTCACAAAGAGCTGGAGAGCAGCATCCTCCCTCACTACTGGGTCAGGCAAGCTGAAAAGCATGATGTGCAATGCCACAAAGGGCTGCAGCAGGTCCCCAAGGAACTGCCACTGGATGCTCATTTGCCTCCACGTCCCTCAAAGATTATGCCATATTTTTTCAGTGCAATTAACAGCAATGGGGTACTTGTAAAGTAAAGTCCTTCATGAAGGACTGCGCTGTCAAGACCTGGATTCTCTGCAGCACCAAGATCTCTCTCCAGGCACTTTCTATGTCCAGGAGGGAATTGGCTCCATGTGGACTGAGCAGGACAACCTAGGCAAACACCATGTGCTGCTGCTTGCTGATGGTGGGAGAAGCATCCAGAGTCTGCAAACTTGAGTTTGCAGTCAGCTTCACTTCCCCTCTAGACCTTTATGCCTTTTTTAATCTCAACCTCTCCCATCTTTTGATGGGAGGTCTCATCTTTTGACATGCTCTCTTCCCTTTTCCCTCCATCCTTCTCCAGCCACAGCTGGCAAAACACAGACACATGGACACATACCATTGAGGAAACATTACCCATGGATGTGCCTTTTCACTGAGCAGTGACATTAGGGTATTTATGGCCTTATCGTAGATTTATGCATTTGAAATCATTCCCTTCTTGGTCTGTCTGCTTCCCCAGCTGTGTCCACACACATTCCCTGTCACTAGAGGGTTATGTTCTAGGCAGCAAGCAGCTGGCTACCTTATTATGTGTTTGATTTGCTGTAAGATGCTATTCTCAAGCGTTGTGTTCAGGGCATCCATCAGATACTGGTTGAACTCCTCGAAGAACATTTCATTCCCTTCCTCATACCGCCCGTAGTTTTTGGAATATTCCTTCTGAATGCAGTGATTGGTCAAGTGGCAGGTTTTGTCCTGGAAATTAGCACTGTTATATGGTTCTGAAGAGGTCCGCAGGACACCCTCTCTGTAGAGGTAGATATTATATTGATGATCCACGAGAACCCAGCTCCTGGGGGACAGGAGAACAAACTCTAGTCTCAGTGGCTCAAAAAGAAACAGCAACAAAAAGAAAACTGGTACTACAAAGGCAGAAAAGGTTACCTGATGTCAAACTTGCGATGCCCTGGCTCTAAAAGTAGAGGATTTTCCAGGTATTTCTGAATCACATGCACTTGTCCCTGCTCATCGATGAAGTCCAGGAGCTCTGCAGAATCTGAAGAAATCAGGATCCCTTCCCCTAGCACAGAAAGTTGAAGACAAAAATAAGTAGAGGATCCTTCTACCTTTGTTTGAGCTTTTTCAGGCCCCAAGTGGACCATGGCTCATTAGCCCAAAAAGCAACATGCAAGAACCTATGGCCCCAGGGCAAGCCAGTGCCCATGCAACATCACATTCACTCCAAGGGAATGAATCTGTGGAGGGATCTCCTTCTTACCATGCCACAGGGCCTCTGGCTGCCCAGTAACCAGGCCCAGTGCCTGATTTGGCATGGCCTGCCTGTGGCACATCTATAGAGGGGTGGCTGTTGAGGTGTGAGGAGATGCACAGCAGACAGGGACCAAGGCAAGCAGTGAGGCAGCTGCTTGGTTTAGGGGCATTTTGTTTTCTTTTACATCTTTTTTTTTCTTCCTATCTAGGCTTGGCAGGGGTGAGAGGGTGTGGTGGTGCTTGTATTTAGCACTTGAAGAATTTGGTTTTGTTTTTCCCCAGTTTTCAGCAGTTTATAGAAAATAGGGGGTTTGGTGCATTTTTGTAAAGTTTTCTTGCTTTTTTTTTATTTGGGGACAGAGGTTTGTGAGGTTTTTTTTTATCCTAGATTCAAGACTTTCTTTCCCTGTCTGGCTTCTCTGGCTGCCAGGGGCAGTCACACATGCACACTTGTGCAGTGTTGTCCTGCTCACTGAGTTCATTTGTTATTAAAATCATTGCTGAATAAGGAAAAGTACTACTTTAAGTTGTTCATCCATGTAGTCAGTGTTCCTGCTGTGGAAGCTCTTCATTAAAAAAATGCACTGTGATGTTTAAATACTCCCACATTTTGGCTGAAGCTGTCACTGTTCATTTCTTGCAAGAGTCCAAATATGAAACTTCTGTTGCAGAGCACTGAAGAGAGACCATTTTCCTTCTGGGATTCCATAAAGTAGTGGCATGGTGCCATGAGGAATAAGGCAGCTCAGGTAAAGCTATCAAACACTCCTCTGTCACTGTGCCCATTCTTGAGGCATTTAGTCAACTTTTTTGACTAAACCCGATCATTTAGTCTTAATTTTGGGCTGAGTGTTTTTGAGGAAATACTGTGCGAAAAAACCCCACTCTTCAAGGGGGCATCGAAGGGATAATACAGGTTTGGAGCACAGGAAGGGTTTGACAGGATCATCCCATGAAAAATACTCCTAGCTGTGACTTCTGAAGGCTGCTGCTGACACAGCCCTGCAGGTACTCCCACTCTCTGCTTCCATGCTCTGCTCAGCTTTCCAGCCCTCCTGACCTCCCATTCATCCCAGCATCCTCCACTGGAAGGAAATCTGTCCTCAAGGTATCTTTCTCACCCATGCTTTATGCAGGTGGCAAGATTTTTAGTCCCCTGATCACAGCAGAGCAAGGCAGAACCTTGCTTTGGCACAACTTCAGGCTGTGCACTGGGGGAAAGAGGGAAACAACATCCCTAATCCAGTAAAGCCTCTGCAGTGGGGAGATCAGCAGGCACCCACTCTACACTGGACAGATGGCACACCAAGGGGAGGGTCAGGGTAACTGTGCACCCAGTCAGCAACCCAGTGAGGCAGCAAAGCAGCTTATGTGGGGCAGCTGTCCCTGCTCTCAAACACCAAAACCTCCAGCCACAGTTGCAAACTCTTAAACATTTAAGTCAGGGCATCCTAAACCTTTAATTTTCCTGTTACTGATGGATGACCAAACTTCCATTACACCTGTCCCAAGACAGAGGCTGTACCTGAGCTGTATCTTTCTCGGTAATTAGTGTGAACAAGCTTTTTTCTTCATTAGAAGTAATCCCCAGACATTTAAAATGCCCCTCTAGATTACCACGAGACTCTGCCTTCCACTTTAATTTGCAGCAGCACACTGATGAATACAAAAGGCTGCTCTATTTTAGTGCATTAAAGATGACATCACACTTGCATAAAGGATCTGAAGAGTTTGAACCTCCTCATCGTGAAGCAGACCCCAGCAACAGCCTTGTCAATTGCCCAGATGAAGTTTTTGTCAGTTTACCACACAGAAACACATTCCCTCACTAGCACAACAAAAGGACTCATCTTCCCTTTGCTCCTGATGAAAATAAGGATACTCTTCCAATGCTTCTTGGTGACACAGCCACTAGAAAAGAGCAGTGAGGCAAGCCAGTGTGAAATGAGAGTTTTATCAAGCAGACTCTCTGCAGCCACCTCTGGCTTTCACATTCTCTTTTTGCAAGACTGCATCAAAAGCAACTCTGCAAATATGAGTAATATATGTGGGCTTGTTCACTTTGAAAGGACCAGGTCCTTCCTCAGGCCAGGCTCTGCTGCACACATGGCAAGGTAAGTTTTTAAATACAGCCATTCTAATAATGTGCCCATGATAACACTGTAACTGACAGAGAGCATGCAGTTATCAAAGCACTGCATCTATAGCTGTGTCCAGCTATCTCATAGCTCGTTACTTCTGTGGAATAAGTGATGGAATGACCCTGGAACAAGGAAGGACATATTATCACTTGGCTATCTATTGCCCTAGTCAGATTAAATGGACAGACAGACACTGCATTGCTTGTCTTTGATCTGGTACCTTCCCCTGAGGCATGAGTGCAATTTTGACATAATGAGCTCGCCTCTCAGTGTGACCATAGGCAGGCCACTGGCACCAGGCATCTGAGTCTGGCTGAAAAGACAAGCAGGATTTCCACCCAGAAGAAGCCAAGCTTAGCTGCAGCATGCGGATTTGGGTTCCTTGACCTTGAAGGCTGCTGTCCTGCATGCTGACCTCCACCCAATATCCTGTTCTGCTCCATCTAACCTGCTCTCCACATTCCCCACACTTGCTGGTCCCTGCTGCCTCCTCCCTGCAGCACTTTTCCACATTTGGAGGTGCATGTGTAGAGAAGTGGAAGCTCTTTGACTGCCATGCACGTTCGAGGTAGAGTGTGCATGCTACACTGCTTGTCAGGAGCCCCATGCTGGCTTGGCTGGCATGCAGCTGGTGGGTGAAGCCCTTCACAGACAGACTATGTATCAGCTTGGCTCAGACAAACCCTGGGACTCTACGGATCATGTAAAGAATGAGGAATATTGAGAAATAGCTCCTGGTGCTGGAGAATGAACCTTTGGCACCAGCTGAGGACTTGGCGATCCACACGTTGCCTTCTTTGCCTTCCCGCCGCTTGTTGTAAGCTGCCAGAAACACTTCCCGCTCATCCGTCCTCGAGTTGTTTATGAGATGGTGAAGTCCATTCTGTGCTGGAGCCACGGGGGTCTTCAGGTTTGTTGGGTAAATTACATATGACTCAGGGAACCACGTGCAGGACTCCGATAGCTCAGGGCTTGTCTTGATGAGCCTGGGTGAAGAGAGACAGGCTGTTACTCTCTGGAGTGTCCCCAAATGCACGAGGGTCATTTCATAAGGAAAAATCATCATTAACTGGGCTCTTTTGCTTGATGAACAGCAGTTTATGGATAGCCTGTGCTAAATTATTAATATTTTCCTCAGACCCTTGAAATTCAGGTTTTCATAAAGACACCATGGTAACCCCAGCCCACAGCAAACACTACTTTCTGAACCAGAACCTGCATGCTTTCATTAAACATGTTAGTGATACCACGGACATCATGAAGCTAACAGCTAAGAAGTTTCCATGTATCTAGAGCTTGTGATGCATTCCCTGCATCATCACATCCCAAGGTGTCTGGGATCCCTTTGGCACATCTCTCCTACCAGTAATGTCTGCAAACTCCTGTTAGCACAGCCCAGGCCTGTTGTCTTTTAAGAGTCAAGGGAGTTGCCTGCCTCTCCAAATGCCTGTGCTTTGCTTAAGGCCAAAAGCAGAGTTCATGAGATACTGACTCTCCCTGTGCATTTGTGCCTCTCTGTTGAGATGGCAGTGAGTCAGTAACACTCTGGGAGCCCTGAGGAATGTCATTTGTTGTCCCTTGGGTTCATAAGTAGCTTGGTGCATGGTTGATCCTACAGTTAGAAAGGTCAGCCAAGCTTCAGGAGACAAAAACAGGTGTGCAAGTGCTTTTAGCACTTCAGGTAACAGGCCAAGAAGAAATCCAGCTGAGGAGTGCTGTGAGTGCTTGTTTAAAAAAATACTCTGCCACTTTCTGACAAACACCATCACCACTGCCAGGAAAGCAATTAGGAAGAGGTTCTTTGCAGGGGAAGGAGAGGCCTTGGATCAGCACACACAGTCTGCAGGACTGCATCAGTGACAGGCAGCACAGACTCTAATGGACAGTCAAATTGCTGAAGGAAACCAAGAGCTCTGACAAAGATACTCAAGTGGGAACAGAGTTTGCACTGGGACGAGGGTTATCTACAATGAAAGTTCATCCACATTTCCCCAGGAGACCTTGGCATGGCAGGTCATGCAGAAATAACTCCCAGAGCTCTTCCTGGAGATGTCTCCAAGCATTTGCTTGACCAACAAATTTGATTAGCTAAAGGCACATTAGTGTCTCTTCTCTGTATGAAACAGAATAAAAGGAAAAGGTTTTAATTAAATGTCTACAAGGAAAAAGAGCAGCTATGCTTGGGTTTCTTTTTCCTTTTGATTTGGCTCTAATCTGATTCAATACACTCTGTGGTTTCAAGTAGATATAAGTCAGTGGAAATGGCATTTCCCCTGAAGCTACAAAGAGGCCTTTGTGCACACAAACAGCTCTAGAGACCAGCCAGGGAGTCTGAAAACAGCACATGCTAGGACACTCCCAGGGCAGCTGTTCTGTGAAATACCTCCAAGCAGGTTCAACACTCAACAGGGGTTAGAAGAAAAGCTTCTGCCAAGCCCATCTAATATTTCAGTGAATTTCTTACTTCACCAGAGATGCTTTGCGGCACAGCTTGTCTGCTCCCCTGTAGTAATTCACCAGCTGCACAAGTCCAGGTTCATGGCCTAAGAAGGGGAAACAGAAGTCAGACAAGCTTCTCAATTGATAAAGGGAAAACAGCTGCTTGGTGCAAAGGACCTGTGAAGTAGGGAAAAAAAAAAATGGAGGCTGGTTTCTTGCCCTGCATTACAGGAACAGGTTGTAAACTGGTACTGGCTCCTGTGGTTTCTTTCACTTAGTTACAAAACCCCATGTATTTACCCATTTGTTTTTAATCTGACACATCCACTTTGCAAAGGAAAGGAATTATTTCCTAATTCACACTGAGAACTGGCAGCACCACCCAAAAGTGCTCTCCATTTGCTGTCGGCAGCTTTTAAAACCAAGACTTCAGTTACTCTTAAATACAGGTGGAAGATGCAGGGAAACACATCATCACACAAAGATCACAGCTTAGCAAAGGACCTTTTTCTTTGTCATGTAGAGCAGGGTTCCCTCTTGGACCTGATATCACAAAACACTGGGAAACACTGACAGATTTGGAGTCTTGCTTCTTTCTTGAAGTTTGCAACAAGACCCGTTGGATACCTGGGGTGGGAAGGAACCTCTGGGAGTCTCTGCTCCAACCTCTTGTTCAGTCAAAGTCTGAGTATCCCCAAGGATGAAGACCCTACTGCTTCTGTAAGCCCTTGTCCCAGTGCTTGGCTGCCAACCTGAGTCCCCTGATGGCCCCTGCTATATTCACTCCATGTTTAAGTGTTTCTTGCACTGGAAACTCCCAAACTGGCCCCAGTCTCCATCTGTGGCCTCACCAGTGCCTAAAACACTGCTAAACAGATGGGTACCTCCTTACCAACACTGGACTCCACACTACAGCCTGCCTTCCTTCACCTTTCACACTATGGAAACACTTGCACTCAGCCAGAAACTCTCTGGGAGGAACCAGAATCCTGAAAAAGGATTCAGAGTTTCACTTATCCTCCTCAGTGCTTGTCTGGGAAAAAAGGCCTGAAGCAAACATTACCTTAAACCAGGCAGCTGCAAGATCACAGAGAGTGAATATCTATTTTCAGCCTGAAAGTCACGTCCCTGACCTGGGTCACTTTTATTCACAAATCTTTAAATACAAGATAGCTGAAAACCATCCTGCAGAAAAGATCTGTTAAATTCAGGCACTTCAGTGTGCAGCCAGCATGGTCAAGTTTTTTTCCTGAAAAGAAAATAATAAAACCCCTCATATTTTCTTCTGTTTCTAGTTTATCCTGGGGAGACACATCCTCATTGGTTTCCCTACGCATCCCAATGAGGCAGTGGGCTGCAATGTAGAGTTGGGTGGCCAGCAAAGAGGGACCATGAGACAGGAAGAGAACCTTCTGGTGCATGTTGTGGGATTAAAAAGCTGCCAAGGCACTGACCAAAGTGGCCAGCAGGGCATAGAGTCCAGCATCCTCTGGTACATGAAGCCTCTGTAGCCTCTTTGCCCTTTCCATCCCCTCATCACAAACTGCTTTTCTGCTAGATGCAAACACAGCTTAAGGATACAATCCCCCAGGAACTAGGTTATCAGTGTGACCTACAGAGGTCCCTGCATCTGAGCAGAAGCAGTGGTAAGTGCTGAGAGTCCCCACTTCTCTCAGTGATCCAGCTTAGGCCCTGAGTAATGCAAATCCCTGCAGTTCCCCGAATTAATGTCTGCTTCCACTGAGTAGAGCCCTTAGGAAAACCAAGCCAGCTTTGATGCAACAGTTGCTCAGGAAGACAAACCGGAGAAGATAAGAGCTTTTTTGGAAAGTGTACCAAAATAACCACATTATTTTTGCTCTGAATCTATCGATTTCAGGCAACCAGTTCCTGCTATAGGAGGATGGTTTAAAGGAGCCAGTGACAAAGCATGGCCCTTCTCCACAGGTTATAGACGTGTCTTGGCTGTGAGAAATGGTTTGAGTTTTTGGGCATCACATGGCAACACAGGTTGAAGGTCTCACTGAAGCCCTTCCATCACCCCAGGACACTTTTGGAGGATGGAAGGGGTTAGTTAGACATGGCCACAAGCCCCCCATGGCTGGATGTGCTGTGCATGCCCGCTCTCATCAAAGAACTGCACTCATTCTGCCACGAGGCCTGATGCTCACAGGTCCTCCATGCTGAGCACGTTAAAGCACAGCTCTGCCTGCTGTGCCTGCTGCCAGCACATGTGAGCATCCTCACTGCCTGAGCCTCTCCTGGTGTTTCCCTGCCCGCTGCAGACACCTTGATGCAGGAAGGTGACCAGATGGCATTGCCATGTGATGGGGACTTTCCACGCACAAAGGTGGAGGAGACAAGGGAGAGGTGCTGGAGCTGGTGACTTGCAGATCTGAAAGAGCAGTCACAGATGGGTCTCTGCTGCAAAAAAGGGGCTGCAAAGCCATCCTGCATCAGCGCTGCTGGAGTGAGTGGGCTCTGCCTATTCTGATGTTTCTGCAGACAGAAGCAGTGCTGCAAAACCACCCCAAAAAGAAAGAAACCAGGGCCAAGATGACAGTGCATCCCTGCTCCCTGCCACGCCCTGCAACACTGCCAGTGCCTGGCTTGGCTCTCCCTGCATGTGGGCACTCTCCCTCCCTGCTTCTGGGATCTGCACCATCCAGCAGGGCAGACGGCCAGGGTGTCTGTGCCATGGGACAGGCAGCATGCATGGCAGGCAGGGGACAAGCCTGCACAGGGCAGCTCCCAGGGCCTGGCAGGTCACCGCAGGTGACAGTGGGGGTCAGCAGCAGGGGAGAAGGTGGTGGGGCACGGGGTATATGGGTCCCTACACACACACTGGGCCTCTGGAATTACCCATACCCTGCTCCAGGCAGGGACTAGTGCTGTCACCCTCACCAAGCTCTGCAGAGGCACATCGCCACCAGCCTCAGCTCTGGCGTGAAGGTTTGAGCGTGCCTGGCTTAGAGCTGCTCTGCCTCCTGTCCCAAACGACAGAAACACCCCCACAACATGTGAGCTGAGCACAGCAATGTCCCTGCCCAGCGCCAGGCAGGGGATGACCCGGGAACCACCGCGACCCCACAAACCCACGGCGTTTGCCTGAAGCCCCCCGCAGCGATGCAAACAGCCCCAAGGGCACTGCTGCGGGACATGGAAGGCAGCCCGGCAAGCAGCACCTGGAGGGGAAGCCGGGACCCTGAGGCCGGCCACATGTCACAGGGGGGGCTCCGGGTGACCCTTGTGCCCCCTCCCCCGCCCTTCTCATTGCTTCCCCACAGCGGAGGCCTCAAGCTGGGCGGCGGTGTTCGGGGGGCAGCGGTGAAAGCACTCCCGGGGAGCCTGGGAAGGGGATCTTTGCAGCCCTGGCTGGCGTCAGCAGCGCCTGCGGAGAGCCCTGCCGGGGTCGGGAGGCGGCTGCACGGAGAGCCCGCGGTGCCTGAGCTTTGTCTGGGCGCCGGAGGCCGGGGCGGGCACCGAGCCGCAGTGACAGGAGCCGCGGGGACGGGGAGTCCCGGCGACAGCGAGCGGCGGGGACAGCGACAGGGCGGTGAGCGGGGCCGGCGGGCAGCGCCTCCCGAACCCCGGCAGGGCTGTGCCCGCAGCGCCGACAGGAGGCTGCGGAGCCCCGCGGGGACGCTGCCCTGCGGCGGGGACACCGGAGCGGGAGGGCACGGCGGCAGCCCCGGGCCGCAGGGCAGCGGGGGGAGGCCGGGCCCTGCTGCCGGCGGAGAAGCCTTACCCAGCCTGCCGAAGGGGAGCCGGTTCCTCTCGCCCAGCATCAGGTTGAAGCGGGGGTTGTCCCTGCGGAGGCGCCGCCACTGCCCGCTGGCCAGCAGCAGCCGGCTCACCTCGGTGTACACGCTGCTGCCCTCGTCCCGCACCACGAAGGTGTACATGGCGGCGGGCGGGGGAAGGGGCTCCCCGCCCTACCCCCGGCGGCTCATGGGCCCCGCCGCAGCCCAGGCAGGGCCCTGCGCCGCCGCCGCCGACCGGCCCGGCTCCGCATGGCCGGGGCCGCCGCCCCCGCCTACCGCCCGAGAGCCTGCCCGGGCGGGGACTGACCCGGAACCAGAACCGCCCTCCCGATCCCGATCCTGATCCTGATCCTGATCCGACTGCTGCTCCGGCTCCTCCCCGCCCCGCTACGCCGTGCAGCCGCCGGGGGCGGGGCTGTGCAGCGGGCCGGGCCTGCCGCTCGGTGGTGTGGCTGCGGCCGGGATGTGTCACCGGCCGGGATGTGTCACCGGCCGGGATGTGTCACCGGCCGGGATGTGTCACCGGCCGGGGTCTGTCACCGGCCGGGTTGTGTCACCCAGCGCCGCCGCTCCCCGGTGTGCCTCCGGCCGGGGTGTCCCCTGTCACCCAGCACAGCCTGCAGTGCTGCCCCTGCAGTGCTCCAGGCCTGAGGGATGCTCACCCTGCCTGTTTGGACACCCAGCCCTGGGTGTCGGTGCTGTGCACTCGAGTCCTCAGCTCTGAGCCAGTCCATCTTCTGCTTCCTAACCTATTTGACTCTTCATATGACTTCTTCTCATACGTTGCTACCTAGTTTGGTCGTTGTGTTTGTGAAGAGGTGTTCTTGTTTGTAGCCATCGCTTTTGCCTTCCTCACAAACAAACTGCAGCAGACCAAAGATATCGCACAAATTCAAAACTTGGAAATTAGATTTCCTCCCCACTGTAAATCAGGTTTGTCTTAACAAACCTATCAATAATGAAAATGTTGAGGTTTTGAGATGGTTGGTGTCCTGTTTTTCGTACAGACACTCTATGAGTAATGACATCAGCATTGCATACTCTAGCTGACTTCTATAAAACATGATGTACTTCCAAGAGATAAAGAACATTTTGCTGAATGAAACACAAATTGGTCCTGACCTGCACATTGCCTTTTCTTTTTTTAACAGCACAAGGTAAGGTGTTAAGTGATTCATTGGCAGAAAAAAATAATTCAAAAAAACAGTTGCTGTCTTATAGCAGCTAGAAAAATTCTCAAGGCAGCTTATTTCTACTAGGAGGTGCTCTTGGACCTAGGATTGGATGTGCCTCTGCATGTGTTTTCAGATGCATTGTCATTGTGTGCTCTCTTCACAGCGCAGTGCATGTTTTAGCTTAAAGCACAGCCCAGGGAATCACACAGCACCTGGGCAACTGCTGTTCAACAAAATTCCAAATTTATAGATCATTTACAATTTGTGAATAATTTGGTGTCTCATCTCTGTTGTTTGCAGAATTAAGTGCAAGAGGCAAAGATATTCCATAAAGTTAAGATGAATGTATTAGACCAGTAAGCAGAATGGAGTCCAGTAATTAACTACTCGATATTCCATGCAAAGTTTCCTGTAGCAAGGTGGATTTTGTGTTTTGGATTTGAGTTAGTTTGTTTTTTTCTGTAGCTTAAAGTACACTTCTTGCATACACACTAGATTTAAATGCAAAAGCTTTTCTCTTCTTTATGTGTGTAGGGAAAATGCCTGCAGTCAACCTATTCTCAGTGGGATTCCTGCATGTGCTTTTTGCTGGCTTTGAGCCTCAGTGTGAAAACTGTCCAGACCATTTCTAAATACGAGAAATATTTGTAGCTACAGTTTACGGTTTAAAATGAACCATAAATTACCATCCAGTTGGATTTATTAGAGCTTATTTGGGTTTGTGTGATTCACAGTCAGTATTTTGTACTCGTGCACTGTTTCCCGAGGTGTACAAACCAATGGACTGTAGTTTCTGGAAAGCCGTGCAGGGATCTGAAAAGTCCAAGTCCAACAAGGCGGAAGACTGGAAAAGCTAAGCACGAGGTGCCTTTATTTCCATACCCTGTTAGACCTCTGCATCCTTGCTGCTGGGTTAGCTCCCGCCAGCTTTTCCTGGTCTGCCTCCTTCCTCCAGCATCCTCAGTCCCTCTTCCCTGCGGAGCGAGATGGGTGGGCAGTAAGGCTCTTTTCCCTGGCAGATCGGAGCACGGCTCAGCTGTGCAGTCCCACACGGTGGCTTGTCGCACGGGGTCCCTCACTTCAGCAGAGCCTGCAGCGGCACTCCCTCGGGGGCGCTGACTTCTGGCGGCGCTTTCACTCTGGAAGGAAGGAGAGAGAAGTGAGAGAAGCAGGAATGCCGACAGTCCCACCGGGATGTGCCTTCCTCCTCTGCCACCCACAGATGAAGGGACAGCAGAGAGGAATGTCCCCTGTGCCCGGGCAGAAGGGTGGCGGTGTCTCACCGTGGCTTCTCGATGTCCTCGATGCCCTCGGGAAGGCGCACGTTCAGCGTCTCCGGCAGCAGAAAGGCCACCGCGCCGCTGCACACCGCGACCCCGCAGTATGTCACCTCGGGCAGGGACCGCCACACCTCGTCCAGCAGGAACACCAGCGGGGCCAGGGCTCCTCCCAGGCGTGCCATGAAGGAGGTGTACCCCATCCCGTTCTGCCTGGAAAGGTGCAGACCGCCACAAGGAAGAGACGGATACTTCCATCGTACCACACCTCTGCCCCTTATCCCACAATTTTCTCTAAGTGCTGAGGCTTTTTCCACCCCGGGTTTTTCCTCTGCCATTTTTTTCTTCATCTCTTCCTAAAATCATAGCATTTCCCAGAGAGCAACTGTAGCTGCTGTGAGAAATAGATTTATGTCTATTATGAGAAAAAAGCTGCAGTTCCACACTAAAAATACCTGCTCTAAAGTTGTTTCCTCTTTGAATATTAAAACCCTGAGAGCATTTTCTAATAGTAAGACTAATGAGTCCTCTGAACTGCTTAGAGCAAATCCATGTTCCTCCTTCTCCCAGGTACTTCCAGGCAGGTGGCGTACACTGGAAATACCTGTGAGCACTTTTGGTCCAAGGAAGGAAAACCTTGGAGGTCTAATTTTGAGGGGAAGGGTTGCATTTCACACTGATGACAAAGATCCCAGGGTCTTGTGCATATGCAGGACAAGTACTGCAGACGGAACCAACTATTTTGTCTTTGTTAATGTCTTTGAGCATGTAAGATACAAACTGATTTGGAACAAAAAGTAACAGATCAGTGTGACCACTTTGGTTTAAATGTGAATCATTCCCCACATGCAACAAGACCTTTGAAAGCTAAAGGACTAAATGGCAGAGAATGGTACTCTGGGCAGGAAGGGAAAGAAGTGAAGTAAGCCACAAGGCCTGCTGTGATTCATGAGGGTTTTTTCAGACTTGCCCTAAGAAATCAGTGAGATGATTCCCTCCACCAGACTCAGCTATATCCCAAACTATGCAGATGCTAAACCTGGTTTTATGTTACTGTTACCCAGGTATGTCAAATAAGCTCTCTTTTTCCTCCTAAAAGGCCAGTTACATGCTGCTTCAGTATCATCTCATGTCCAAAAGACTCTCAAACATGTGGTAGTATGTGTCCCTTGTGAAACTTGATATTTCAAGTTATCATTTTCAGCTTCTTCTAACAGTTCCTGACAGATTATCACAGAGAACTAAGACTTTACTAAGCACATGTGCCTTATGGAGTGCAAAAATCTTCCCACACAGAATACTCCTCACCTCTCCATTAATCTTCCTGTCAGCATAACCTAACCACACACAACCCAGGTGAGAAGAAGCCTGCCTCTCATGAGTACATGAAATCCCTAGAACCTGCTGGTTCTGGAGGCAAGGGGCCAGTGCTGAGTGCAGTCAACAGCACATCCTGCTGTGCTGATGTCAAAGACCTGAGGAGGCACTGGGGCTGTGATCAGGTGGGTGGCACCTCTTACCTCAGAATGGTGGGAAAGAGCTCCGAGGTGTACAGGTAGACAGTGGTGAAAGCAGCTTCTGAGAAACCCTTGCCCATGATGGCCACAACTGAACGCAAAGAGGTCAAGGCTGGGGGAAAGAAAAGGATTGATGACAATGGTCAAAGAGCTGCCTCTAGGAAGAAGCTTCCATGTGTGAAAAGGGAGAAGGTTCACTGCTCTCACACACAAAACTGGGAGCTTCAAAACCCTGGAGCTGCTGTCTCCAAAGGCTGGATCTGTCAGTTTAGTAAGTGTTAGCCCAAGTGGGAGCTGAACTGATGACAGGATGGGTCCTGACAGTTCCCATTGGACAGGGTTGATAATTTAGATAGGCACTGTGCCTTGCTGTCACTGGACCCTTCCTAGACCCTTCACAGTAACTGGAAACAATCTGCTGTGCACAGGCATTAGGATAAGTGTCTTGTCTCATAGACACCCTTTAGGTGGTGGACTTCTCTACACAGAATTTCCTGCAGAAAAATCCATGCACAAAATGGACTCCCCTCCCCCTTTAGCAAGTACTGTGTAGAGCAGGAGAGCATCTCACACTTGGGAATGACAATGTTGGCTCCTATGCACAGTCCAGTCAGGATGAGTGTCCATGCCTGGCTCTGCCGCCGCCCGACTCGGTTCACCAGCACGTACATCACCATCTTGGCTGGAATCTCAATCACGCCAAAGACAAACTGGGAGAGGTAGATGTTGAGCCCAAAGCCAGTCAGGTTCATGCTCATGCCATAGTAAGAGAAGGCAACACCAAACCTGCAAGGAGTGGATGGAGATGGACTGAGGGAATTCCCTCTGGGAACTGCAGGGTGAATCTCCTGCTGTGAAGTGACACTGCTTACCACACCACGCCAGAACACAGAGAGATCTTCCTCAGCACTGGGGTCCGGAACAGGCTGATGTAGGAGTAACTCCCTCCCATGTTTTTGTCTGTGGCCATCATTGTGAGGGCCTGGGAGAGATGGAAAGAAAGAAATAGCTCAGCTACTGTGCTTTCAGGATGCAGACACGAAACCCCAGGCAGGCTGGGGACTTTGTCCTTCCCTTCAAGCTTCAGATCCACCTTGGATTTTCCATACATTCCCTTTGCAGAACAATTCTCTGAGCAAATGTTTCCAGAGGCATGTCTTCTTACAACTTTGCAGATTGCCTGCTATATTAGACCTCTTTTTCTTCTCATGGCCCCTTCCTCCCTCTCACCTACATTCCCTGTGTGGCAGAAAGGGCTGTAGAGAAATGGCAGATCATGGTGTTGGAAAAGTCAGTGTTGGCCAGTTCCATTCTCTTCCCCATGTGGCTGCTTGGTGTTGTATAAGGAGCTAACAGTGAGCTGCATGCTTTATTCTTAAGAGTGCATTCATTTAAAGACTATTTATACATCTGTTTATATAAATACAGAAGACATAAAAAAGTCACTGAGAAGTGAGCCCTGTCTGTGAAGAAGAAGAGAGTGCTTGTTCAGTTGGTTCAATTGCTTGGCAATTGGCTGATGGGTAAATATCAGCAGAGCTAATAAGTTTTACTCACTGTGTATTTAGTCCAGTGTCCAGTCCACTGAGGCCTCTTGCCATGGCAAAAATGAGTGTAAAGACACTGCACCTAGTGAAGGGTATTTCTGACCTTATGGGAGCTGAGCTGCTGCTTTATCTTTAGAATATTTTTCAGAATTTTTGCTTTCTACAGAAGAATGGACCATGATACCCTGTGACCCACAGTGCCCCACAGATCACACTGCAGGCTAAGCATTGCTCCAGCCATCAAAAAGGAATCAAACACAGAGAGACAAAGTGAGAAAGGAAAAACATGTGTCTGGATCTTCAGTTCCTTACCTCTGGTGAGACAGCAAAGTCTTTCCTTCCATTCATTCTTGCACATCTAAGCAGGTGCCTGTGGGCTTGCTTCACTTTGCCTTTGGCTATGAGCCACCGGGCAGACTCTGGGACCCACCTGCAGGTGAAGGAGAGAAGACTGTTCCTGTTGGAGCTGCATGTTTTCCACCCCACACACATGGCTCTGGTGTCTTCTCCATGAGACTTCAGCCTCAGCTAAATAGAACAACTGTGGTGCATGGGAAGAGTAGAGGGACACCCTTTTGACATGGACATGACTCCTACCCCCAAAGGAGTACAGTCTGCTAACTGAGGTATGTCTAGCCCAATTTAATTAATGGGATTTTTGATCAAAGCTTGAACTTTCTGAGCTGGTTGAAGTTTCAAACTCTTATCAATTAAAGCTGGCCCCAGGGAGTTTATGTTTACACATTTGTGCTTTCTGGGACTCTTTAAACCTTGAAACTGTAGGATATTAAAAACTACAGTGTAAAAAAGATTTAGTGAGCACTATACATGCTTTGTTGCTAAAATTATTTGGTTTTCACAATAATCAAAGCCTTTTGCACATTGGAGTCTCCCACTAGAATGGTCTGAGACCAGATCCCTATAACCCACTGTTTGTGATTCATGTGCTCTAAATCAGATTACAATAAAACTAATGAGCAACTATTGTCACTGTTCAAGCAGGAATTGAAAATTATGTGTAAAGCTAAAATGTTTGTAGAACTGGCCTTTTTGAAAGTTTTCATCTCCTTCCCATAAGCTTACAACTTTGGGAAATACAAAGAAGGAAAGATGGCATTTTGCACTCACTGCTACTGTCTCTAGCAAGTAATATTTTGTCTTATAGTTGTCTAATGTCTCCTCTGAGTTCTGACATTGTGTCAATAATATCTACAGAGTGCTAAATTAGATTTTAATTCCATACTTCAGAGACTTCCAATTTTCTGCAATCACTGACCTTTGGGTGCTTGAAAACTAGAGTATAATTTGTTGGAGACTAATCTCCATGAAAGATATTAATATAAGAAGAAAAATCAAACAGTTATGATGGAAAGGGTGGGTCCAAATGCATCTGTGAATTTCAGCACTTCCAAGGACTCAGTTTTTTTATGGCTGGTTGTCCTAGAAAGAGAGAAAAACAACCTGAACTAAAAAATCAGCAGAACATGTATTTTAGTTGTGTTGGACTTGATCAGTGAAATAGCAAATGTTACTCATTGCCAAAAAGCCCTCATCACCAGTGAAACTGCACATCTTTCTTTAGCCATTGATTGACAACAGCACCAGTTTATATCCCATTTTGGTAAGTATTATTTGAGATTTTCCTGCGAGATCTGTGTAGGTATTTAATCTAAACAACCCTAAACAACCACCCTAAGGTGAAGAAGACCCAGCCCCCCATCTCTGAATGTTCTCAGTGGGGCATTTGTGGGAATACCTGACTGCTTATTTCAGCACAAGACCTTTTTTCCAGTGAGCAAATGGAGCTGCTTATTCAAAGGACTGAGTTGGATCATCAAGTAAGTTGATCCAATTCCCTTCACATTGCAGTCACACTGTCAGTGAATCAACTCTGTATTCGAGTTTTTATCACTACGTTAAAAAAAAAAAAAGAAGGAAAAAGCAAAGTTTCAGTGATTAAATGAACGATCTTCCATTTTAAAGCTTAGGAGATGTCAGGTATTTCTTAAATAAGGCTACAGGGGGGGAAATTGCCCAGGGAAAACAGCTGTATTTGGCCCATCAGGGTGGTTATACAGCTGAGAAAAGCCATGGGAAGTGCAGAGATAAATGAACTTGACCTAGCCTGAAAGTGACAGTGGCTTTCATGGAAAATTTGGTGCCAAAAGTATCTTTCCCAGCGAGCTGGGGAAAGAGAATGGACAAATTATTTATCTTGAGTTTCCTAAGGATTAAAGCCTGGATCTGGTTGTGTCTTCCTTTATTAAGATCTCTTTTCTTTACTCTGAGCCATGCCTGACAGAGCTGGCAGCACCAAATCCTCCTTCCTTGTGCTGCTACCTGTAATCCAAATGCCTCAGCCCCAGTCCTGCCTCCTCCTTGTCCCCAAAGCTGTGATGTGACCTTGGCTCCTGGCCATGCTGGGGAGACAAAACCCAGGTCACTCCAGAGCTGCCACACAGGGGCAACCCGGGTACAGGATGCAGATGAGTCCTGTTCATCCTGAGGTTGCTGAGTGAATCCTAGGATCAGCAGAGGCAAATCCCAGCGTGGTCCCCTCCTGCTGGCTGCACTCACCACAGGCAGATGATGCTCAGGAGACAAGGTCCTGTCACAGCCACCAGCAGCCAGTGCCACTCCCGCACCAAGTACGCTGCCAGGGCCAGCAGCATGTTCCCAACGCTCCAGAAGATGCTGGTCAGGATCCCAGTGAAGGTGCGGTGCTGGACATCCACCCACTCCATCCCTGGAAGAGGGAGGTGGAGTTCAGCTGGGACACACAGGATTTCTCCAGGAAAGGAGGGTCTGCAGGGCTTTTTAACAAGGGCAAAGGGAGCTGACATCCCTGCTCTTCTCCTTCACAAAGTTCCACTGTTTGGCCAATAGCTGGAACATTTAAAATATTCAGCCACAGTTCTTAACCTCTTGCAAAGCTCTAAGGAACTGAAATAAAATCTTAAGATAAGAAATACTGGACATGTGTTAAGAAACAGTGCTAAAACCACTCTAGGTGATAGAAGATTTTTTATCTGATTCAAGAGCATTCAAATGGTCTTCATCAACCAGATTTTTTTTTCCCCTAACGACCTTGCCTGCACAGTTTCCCATTTCTCTGTCCACTCAATATTTCAGATTAAAGAAATATATTGAGATGAAATTAGGTACAATTTGCATGGATCCTTGCAAGAGGGGTATTCTGTAAAGAAATTCCACAGGCAGTGATTTCCAGACCCCTGTTCCTACTTAACTCTGTTCTTACTAACCCTGACAAGTCCTTTGTCACCCACTGCCTGCCAGGAGTCCCTGTGACACCCAGAACCACCCCCACTCACCCAAAGGCAGGACAATCAGGGAGACACCACTCAGGGCCACCCCAGTGAGGCTCCGTGTGACAGCCAGCATCGTGTAGGACATGGAGGCAGCACTCAGCATCCCAAAAACCACAGAGCACACGAGGGACAGCTGGATCATGGTCTTCCGTCCGAACCTGCCATGAGCACAGGCTGGGTTACTCTGGCTGGAAACCTGTCATGGGAGCAGGGTTTGAAATGGGCAAACCAGAGATTTTAGAGGAAAATGAAAAGGTGCAACAGCCTGGAGAGGAGGGAATGGCTCTGGATCAAGCTGGTGCCACAGTGGTGCAATCCCATTCAGAGGCTGCCCCATGAATGGTGGGATTCTCCAGTGGAAAGAGCAGCACTGCTCAGAAAAACAAATGAGGCTCTCCTGGCCAACACCACCACCAAAAGCAATGGTGCCAGCTTGAAATGCCATGCTGCTGTCACACCCTGCTCCCTCCAGTGACAATGTCCTTCTACCATGGCTTACCCAGGACTGGCCATGGCCACCATTCTCAGGGAGGAGACAGAGCCATGACACATTCACCCTGCTCCCTGGAAGGCAAACAAAGCAATCCAGTTATCAACCCACACGTTCAAATAGCCCTGAAATCCTAAGGGGTTTCTGAGGAATCTGCCAGGATGTTTCCCCCCAAGGGGTTTCCTTAGCTGATTGTCCAGAATCCTGTGTGGAGAAATAAAAAAAAGTCAAATGCACACAGATGGACATGTACACACACACACACACACACACACTCCTATCATCAGCACTGCATGATAGGAGATCTTAGGCTCAAACTGGAGTCATAGATTAAGCCTGCCAGCAGGTGATGTTCAGTCTACAAGGACTGAAATCTGCTCTGATCCTGTCACTGGGGCTCTCCCAGTGGCCACCTGAGAAGGATGGTGGCAAAAAATGATTGTTCCAGGGGAAGAAGTTTTGTGCCAGGACATAATGCCACAGTAATTCCTAAAATAACCACAAATTACTTTATTCAGCAGCTGATTAATGAATCTACTGGCAAAAAACCCCCAGCTTGTGGCTTGGGTATGGGGAGTTTGCTGGATATGCTTTCAAATTTATGCAGTGGCAGTTTGCAAAACACATCATGATGCCCCTGGGTCTGAACAGGAATGACCCAGAAACACACCAGAGCTGGATCCAGTTTCCAATAGGCAACTGCCTAAGAAGGAAGATACATTTTTTAAATGAAGATTTTCCTTGAAAATACAGTAAGAAGGATATAAAACCATAAGATTCCTGATAGGACTCAAGGCAGCTATTTAAGGACCCATTACTAGACTCTCTCAGCAAATGCACACTACCTGACAGGAAAACCAGAAAAGAGCTAGCAGAATTGAACTGCAGGATACAGGAAGGCTGCTAGAAATAATGCTATTAAAATTGTCTGCAAAGAGAGTGAGAGGAAAGCACAACCTCTGAAAGATTGTAACAAATACAATAAAAGGAGCAGACCGCACAAGCTTAAAAATTAATAAAAAAAGCCATTTTCATTTAATAAACCAACCTGAAGGTCTGCCAAAGCATCATAGAGCCAATTCTGTACAAGGACAAGGGACAAAAACACTCTTTGGAGAAGAGCAACAAAACCAGAAACCATATATATGTATTTTTGCACATGTATATTCACAGTGAAGGTTGTTGGAGGGTTTACCTGGGTAAAATTTGTCAGTAGAGTTGTTCTCAAATCCAAATATCTGTAATGGCTTGGAAAAAAAGGAACCTGAACAGCAACAAAATTCCAGGGCTAGATGATTTTCCCCTGGAGTACCAGAGATGAAATCTCTGCCTCACTGTTAGCACAAAGAAGTGGGATCTCACCTCTAGCAGAGAAAAGGAAGGTTGCTATTGGGAGGTCGACTTTGAAGAGATGATAGGGGGGATGTTGGGGGTGACATCTGAGGTTTAACCTGAAGATTCTTCATTTTCCACTTGCTTCCCTAGCCACTGCCCATTGCTGGGTTGATGTCTGCCTGGAGCAAAACTGTGTTTATCTGTCATAATGCCAAAATCTTCCTACTGAGTAGCTGTGGTCAGCTCAGAGCCTCCATTTTAAATGAGAAGATAAAATTGTTTCTCTATTTTAGATTAAACTGCCCTGGATTTTTTTTTTCTGCTTCTCTTATCCAGTCACAGAGTCCTTTAGCTCCTTGTGTAACTCCACACTTGGACCTCATCTCTGCCAGACTCAGCATCACCTCCCCACTTGCTCCCTTCCCAGATAATTTATAAATGTGCTGAAAAACACTCAAAGCCAAGCACAGGCACCTCCCTTGTCATAATGGAGCACTTGCATCTCCTCGATCCTTCCTGGCTTTTAACTGATTTTTTAGTCACACTGAGACCTTTCTCCCTCTCCTAGGCAGCTTAGTTTCTTCAGGAGTGTCTGAGAAGGAGATTTAGATGGGGTCTCCTCTGCTGAAATGCCTGTTGGTGAATGCAAAAAAATCCAGCACATTTGTAAGGCTTGGATCTTTTGAAAAAACATGTCTGGTCCTTCACTGGTGTGTCCCACCTACCCCTGGCTCAGTCTTTCAGTGTAGTTTCTGCCAATTTGCCTGGTGCAGACAGAGGTCAGGCTGCCTGGCATTCCTGAGACCTTATCTAGAGACAACTTTCAAGCATTGCTATCCCAAAGCTGCTGTAGGGCTCCAGGATAACCACTCCCTGCTCCTGGCATCTGACTGGCATTCATCTGCTGTACTTCTCTCTGCCTTCTTCTGTCAGTGTATTTCAAAGCTCCAGCTCCAACACCTGCCTCTACACATTCTCCCACTGTGAACACAGACTTATTTATGTCTCACACTACAGTCTTTTTATTTCCAGATGCTCCTTTTATGCCTTGATCCTCTACTGGCTCTTCCCCCTTACAATCCATTTGTGAAACAGACTATTTTTAATTTTGTACTACCTTGTGAGACCTTGTTTTCTGCCGTATATTGTCCTGCTCCTTTTCTTGATTCTGAATTTCTCCCCCTCCAACTGTGCTATATAACTATTGGAGATACAAAGCTAAGGCACACAGTTTGAAAATCAGCCAAGTGTCTTGGGTCCTTGTAAAAGTGTACCCAAATACTCACGGGTAAAGATGGATGTAAAAATTCCCATCTGCAGCACTAAAGTCTCTGGGTCCTTCACACTTCAGGTTCCTCTCTGCAGTGATTTTGTACCTTGCTGTACTCTAATTCCTCCCAGAGGAGGGAAATCAGGAAGCAGTTTCCCAATAATGAATACTGTACAGGGAATATCCCGATTTTGTGCCTGTACTCTCTAGTGGGTTTCCTGGTTCTGCTGTTTGCAAAAATATTTAGTTTCTTAATTGATGCCCTTTTTAGGTTATTACTTGGATTTTTTCCCAGGTTTATATTTTCACATCCCAACATTTAACCAAAGAGAGCAGATTCACTCCTGTTTTCTTCATTGCTTCAGCTCTTCCTTGAGGAAGAAATGCCTCCCTGCTTGTAAGAACCTCCTTTACCCTGATTCTCCAGGAATGACAGAGTCAGATTTTGCTTGCTGGATACTCTTTTGAGCTATGGCAAGCATTTGCTCTGAGCCCCTTGTTTGGGTGTCAGTAGCCAATTTGTGTATAACTTGCAAGGAGTGAACTCTTTTAGCCTTTTTGTTCAGCTTCCTTTCAATCAGCTTTCTCCTCCATTTTATTTTTTTTTTTTCAGAAACCGGTCTTGCAGACTGGATTTTTTTTTTGTTGTTGTTTATATTGTTCCTGCTGCAATTCTGACCACAGTCAGCAGGGCATCTGACTCCTAACCAAGGCCAGAGCTGCTTCTCTGATCCAAGAAGCATTTACTCCCTGCATTGCTTCCCAGTATGACTTGAATCTGATATCCAAGTGAGTGGCTGGATTCTCCCTTTGCAACTGCCTTTTCTCCTTTCCTGGCCCTCTGATTGCCTATTGAAGGTCACATGTTTGAGGGATTCTTTCTGTGGAAGTGGTGCCCCAGAGGAGGAGGCTGAAAGGGGTCAAACCTGTCGGAGAGGTACCCGAACACCATGGCCCCCATCGTGACGCCGATGAAGAAGAAGGTTGCTGTTGCCTGGTTCAGCCCACGCTGCTCACACACGAGGTCCCACTGAAACACAAGGCCAAAATGACACTTAGTGCCCAGCTCAGTCCCTGCTGCCTTCTCACACTCCTTCAATCCTGTGGTCAGACATTGTGTGTTGCAGTTTCTATCTGCTGAGTCTGACGGAGGGATGGAATCCTGCACTAAACTGCATAACTGGAAAATGGAAAGCTGCATCTTACAAAAGTCCCAGTTATCCATCCCCACTGTGACAGCCTCTCTGTGAATACTTCATGGAATCACACCATCATGGAAGATGCTGAGTTGGAAGTGACCCATCAGGGCCTTGGAGCCCAACTCCTGGCCCTGCACAGCACCATTCCTGGGAATCACACCCCGTGCCTGAGAGCATTGTCCAAACGCTTCTTGCATTCTGTCAGGCTTGGAGCTGTGATCACTGCCTTGCAGAGTCTGTTCCAGTGCCCAACCACCCTCTGGGTGGAAAACTTCTCTGATATCCAACCTAAACCTCCCCTGACACAGCTTCATGCCTTTTCTTCTAGTCCTGTCACAAGAATGAAGAGATCAGTACCTGCCCCTCTGCTTGCCCTCGTGAGGATGTTGAAGACCCCAGTGAGGTCTCCCCTCAGTCACCTCCAGGCTGGACAGACCAAATGACCTCAGCCACTCCTCATAAGGCTTGCCCTCCAGACCTTTCACCTTCCTCATGGCCCTCCTTTGAATGCTCTCCAATAGCTGAATATCTTTTCTATATTGTGGTACCCAAAACTGCCCTTAGCACTCAAGCTGAGACCACCCCAGTGCAGAACAGAGCAGGGCAATCCCCTCCTTTGGCTGGTTGGTGATTGCTGTGCCTGATGCCCCTCAGGACCCAGGTGGGCATCAGAAAACCTTCCTGGGTACCACACATGGAAAATTCCCCTTTTTTCTTCTCCTGACCTCTGCAAGACCTGCCCAGCTGCAAGTCCCCCCCAGCTCCCTCTGTTGTGCTGCTGAGACTGCCCTGGTGAGCTGGGCATTTGCAGGGTGTCCCACTGCAGTGAGCTGTCACACCCCTCAGTGTGCATTAGGGAATGTCGTGTTCACAACCAGTTTCTGCTGCCCTGACCAGTTTCCTTGGAAGTTGTCTGTGCAGGGAGGAAGGAGGGCAGAATGGAAGTGAGGTCAAATACTTGCTCTTAATGCTAACCTATTGATTTCTTACTGAGAAGCTGGTTTGGATATTCATTCTAATTAAGTTAATGAACATAATTTTACTCTCTTGGAAGTGCAAATGTCGCTAATCTCTACAGAATGCTGTGGCCAAGCGGCAGAGTTAATTTTCTCTGTGTGCATATGCGACAAAACTTAATTTAATCATCAACTAAGCCTCTCTGACAAGGCCAGACAGACCTTAAACAACCTTTCCTGCTACAAAAGCAGGATTCCAGAGAAAGCTCTGGCCCCTTGAACAGGTCCTGAGGCTCCATGCCTGATGAAAGCTAACCCTAACCCTAACCTGCCTGATGCAAACAGGAGCAGTTTGGGTGGTGGGGAGGAAGCACCAGCTGCAGGCTAAGACTTGTCCCTGCTCTCACTGAGACACTCTCCACTGTCTTTGTGTGATTTAGACCTTTTTCCACGGCAAGTAAAGCAGTAACACACAGAGGTGTCACTGCTAGCCCTGGAAAAGTGTTTCAGAAGGTGGCTGGTAAATATTTGATGGGCAAGGACCTCGGGCAGGCTCAAGGTTATGTCTGGCCAACATACTCCATCTCAGTGGAAGACCCTCGGGAGAGCATTTGATTTGGCAGCAAAAGACATTGGGGGTAAGAGAAGAGAGGCAGCACAACCTTGGGGAGAAGAGAAGGAAGGTGAAGATGAGTGAGGAGGGGTGGCCAAGGGAATAGAAGTTATAAAGTGTTTGGAAAACCAAGTGAAGGAGTTAAGGGCTCATATGAAACCCTGACTGTTTCCAGGTCAGGCCACAAATGCCATGTGGCCCACACAGAGAAAATCCTGTGTGTCTGTCATTCCCCTGCCACCTGACCCCCTCATGAATCTCTCAATCATCTGGGGAAATGAAGATGATTATAATGAGAAATGTTGGCATCAATCTAAGCAAGATGAGATGCACACAGTAATAATAATAATAATAATAATAATAATAATAACAATAATAAAAAATGTTAGCTCCTAACACTGAGTTTCAAAGAGCTTCCCCCTCCCTGGACATCTTCTCTAAGCAGGTTGTGTCCACTGGTTACAATGCACAGATCCTCCTCTCATTCTGTGCACTCAGCAAACACCTGTCCATCTGCTCCTCAAAGGACAGAGCAAATTTCATTTTTGGCTGGATCACAGGCCAGGAGTTACCTGGGTGGAGATGGTGGAGGTGAACTGCGAGTGGTCATAGACCCATCCATGCTGGCAGTGCTGGATGATGGATTTGTTTTCTGGTTGCAGAGAGGAGTTGAGCAGCAGGTGAAACTGAGGCTGTGAGAACATCTCACAGGAGCTGAAGGTGCCATCGGGCTTCCGAGGGATGCTGATGAGTAGAATTTCCTCCGTGGTGAGATTCCCAAATTCCTCTTGGTGTGGGATTGCACAGTGATGAGAGGGGGTAGCAGCAAGGAAATTGTGCAGCAGGAAATGCATGGGCAGGTTGATTCTTGGGAGGCAGAGGACAGCCAAAATCAAAATCTGGAATCTGCCAAAGCCCCCGATTTCCAGCAAGAGATCCTCAAATTTCATCTTTCCTGTGGAGATGGCTCATTCAGAGTGGCTGTGTAACAAGGAGCAGCAACATGAGCCTCTGTCCTTGGAACTCAGCTTCCCATGGCTTTTCATACAGCCACCTCTTTGGACTTTGAGACCTTGCTGAAAGGTGTCAAAAGTCACAGTGAAACTCTCCACTTGGGGTATAGCCAAAGAAATTATCCTGTGTGCACACAACACATCCCTTTCAAACAGACCCAGCACAAGGCACCTGCTCTTTTTGGAGTCCTTTCCTCCTGCTGTGGTTTTGGGACATTAGGAAGGGAGGCTGTGGGGACAGTACTGTGAGAGCACTCTCATTTCCCATGTGAAGGTCCCAGGAGCTGCAGCAAACTCTGCCTGGGGTGAGCTGGTCACCAGCCAGACCTGTTGGACCATGACAGAGGCCTCCGGAAGAGCAGGGGTGTCCCACTGTGTCAGGACACCTGAGGACACCAAAGCCTGGCTGCTGAGCACCAGCTAAGGGGGTTTTGGTGTGGTTTGTTCAAGTCATGGCCTTGGAGCAGGGAGTGGAGAGAGGCTGAGAGGGTGCCTGGAAGGGAGATGTGTCTCTGGATGGAGGCAAACAGGGAGGTGCCCTTGGGAGTGAAAAGCTGGGCTGTGAGTGAATGTCACCTGCTCACCTGTGCCCTGCAAAGAATGGAAAAATTGAAAATGTTTCCCCACAAAGTCATCTCCTGCAAGTCCCTGCACACCCTTCTCAAACCTGGGGACAAGACATGAGCCTGCTTCCCTTGCAGTAAGTGCTCTGGACAGACTGGGCCTGTGGGGTAACACATCCCAGATGGCTGTGTCCTCAGCTCAGGGGGCAGAGCATCACACTGCAAGCAGGGGCAGCACCCTCCAAAGGCTGAAGAAGCAGAGCAGTGGAGCTGCTGAGAGCTTGCCCTAAGTTATCTCCCAGTGCATTTTCACACTGTACCTCTTTCCTCACCGTCTGTGCCCTTCTCCATCAGCCCTGCAGCTCACAGGAGTGAAGTAGGGACACCTGACAATACTGTGTCTCCAGGATTACAGTTTAAGCTGAAGTTGAATTAAAGGACAAATTATTTTTCTTCACCACTTCTAAGAGCAAGGAAGAGAAAGTCTCATTGATACGCTGCTGCATATTCAAACTGCAAACAGATCCAGCCTCCCCTTCAGAAATGAGATAATACATCATTGTTCTGCAGCTCCTGGGGCTCTGCTGCTCATACTGCATTGCTTAAAATGTACATTGCTCTATTTCTTTAACCAGTCACCAGCTTTAGTTAATGACCAACATGTGTGCAAAGGCTGTGACTGACTTGACTGAATTAACAACTTGGTTAATTAGACTTGACTCAAACAGCTTGAATGTGACCAGAGAGAGCAGTCAGACTCCTCTGCTGTTGCTGTCACATATAATGCTGGAAAGAAGAGTTCATGTTTTACTTCACATGAGTACCACTTTCTTCTGCAAATTTTCTTTCTCCTCCTTTTCAGGATGCCAACTACTTGTTGAGAAGGTTGGATTATTAAATTACTTGGTCACTAATGTAATTTTCCTCTAACCAGTGCTGTTGGGGAACTGTGTCAGGGCAGAGATTCAGCCCACACTATTAGGCTGCATTTTACTGAGGAAATAGCAAATTCAAACTACTCCTTCAGTCAGGGAAAGAAAGACACAGCAGGAATAGGAAGTCCAGACAGGATCAAATGTTTTCAGGGGTGAGATTCCATCTGATTAAATCATTCTCAGTTAGACAAGAGAACCCTGTGTGAAGTAAAACATTGCCAGGGAACTCAAAACAAACCCACTGGTTCAGGGAGCAGCATGAGCAGGGAATTATGACCCAGGAGCTGGGAAGACTCCAGCACTGGCCATGCCCTCCTCAACTGGGCACAGTCCCAGAGAGTCTCAGCATGGCTGGCTGAGCCTGGTGGCACAGGGTCAATCAACAGCCCCAGACACAGCGAGAGGATGAACCAGAACCAGGGTTCCTCCAGAGAGCCTGGAGCAGGAGAAGGGCTGCAGACAAAGCTACAAGGCAGGCCCAAGATCCATGCAGCACCCAGGACAGCAGGCAGGAACATGTCTAACACAGCTCAGATGGATGGGAGACACAGGCCTGAGCAGCAATGAGGTCCTGGGCCATAAGCAGAAGGTGCTTGGTGGCAGTGCAGGGCAGTAACAGCCTTTAGTGCCTTTGGGGCCCTGATGCCCTGAAGGGTCATGGCTTTACACCAAAAGCTCAGGGAATGCTGCACAGGGAGCTTGGAGCAGGCTTTAGCACTAGCTGGATCAGAGTTTTTGGAAAGCCTGTGCACACAGTAAAGGTGTGGGAGTGAAAATACACACAGCTACACACTTGTGCTGAAAGTACAGATGGGGAGATGGTGAGAGTGATTTGCAGGGAATTACTGAGTGGGTGAAGTGAGGTCCAATGCTCACCCTGATGGTGTTTCTTTGCCACTGTGTCTGTGTGCTTGTCAGGTCCCAACAGCTCCACAGCTCCATCCTGCATTTCCTCCCCCTCCCAGGTCATTCCCAATGGGGTCCTCCCCAGAAGGAGTTATGAAAAGCTGCAGAGTGTCCAGGGAAGCTGCTTTCACCATACAGCACCACACCTTCAGTGTTTGAACTGCTCTGCCTTCCTTCACTGAACACCTTCCTCCACTCATCACCTTATTTCACTACCTTTCTCATGTAATCTAAGCATCTCTTAGTTTCTGTCTTGGGTGACCAAGACTTCAGTTTTGACTTTTCTGCCCTGTGTTTGAATAGGGATCCTTTGCAGTTTGCAGTTTCAGCAATACAGGAACCGACTCAGGATTCCCTGAGTTCTTCAATAAGAAACTCACCCAATATTCCATCTCCAACATTGGCAAGAAACATGGGAAAGAGAGTAGGGCATCTGGTATTACTTCCCAGATGGTCTTCTTGCCTCCAACCTATTCCTTGTTTGAGGATGCAGTTTTTGTGACTGCCACTATGAGATGCACTGTCCCAAACTGGTTGCTTATTGACAGCTTTCAATTTACATCTATGCTTTGGGTTAAAATTCCAATGTAATATTAGAGGTCTCTTCCAACCTGAATTATCCTATGAGCCTATGGATGTTACACCACAAGATTTTGGGTTTGTTTAGCCTGTTATTTTAAATCTGAGGCTTTATCACAGTGTTTCAAACTGGATTAGTAAATTTAAACAACTGGACTCAATTACATTATTTTCATTTGACATTTTTTGTACCTAATGAAACCCATGTGGATGCTCTAAGAGTCTCTTGGTCTCCAGGTGCTTTCTACAACCTGACTCATTTTGGCAGCTTACTTGAAGCTACAGGCATGAATGACTTTTTCTCACTGGCATGAAAAAGTGTCCTTGGGTTGAGCTGTCCTTGGGTTGAGCTGATTCCAGAGCTGCACGGTGAGAGAGAGTCCATGGCAGCCTCCCTCTGACATTAGAGGGTAGATGAATGCAAGGCTGGGAATAAAAAGTATTTCTTTGCAGTGCAGGCTTACACTGCAGTGCTGAGGCACTCCTGTGGCTCACCTTGTCTGCACTGGGGCTTTTCTTGCCTTGAAATATTTCTAAGTGATTGCAGAAGAAAGATCTCTGAGCCCAGCAGTCTCTTTGGCTTTTCTAGATATAACAAAAGCTGTTCTGAGTAAAGATACTGCCTCCTTCTGCAAACCTGTCTTTTCCTATTTTGTGAGGCTGTTCCAACACGAGCAGCCTATTTTAGTTTCTTTCTCCATTTGCCTTCTCTCTTGACAAAGGCAGAGGCACATTGTTCCTGACAAACCTGCCTTCCAGAGAACCTCTCATTTCACCATCCAGGGGTGCTGATGAAGCCCCTCTGGCAACCCTTCCTGCTGGCAGCTGATCCATGCAGCTCTGAAATACTTCTCGATTTCCCACTTCATGCTGCTCAGCTTTAACTTTCATCTGCCTGTTCCTGACACAGGCTTTAAAGAGCTTTTACATCCCAGTGTTTATTTTTATGCTTTTGCATTCTACACTGGAGTAAAATGTGTTTTCTTTTGGTTATAGGAGAAAGAACAGAAACTGTTATCATAGGAACAGCTTTCCAAGGGAGCACTTATTTTTTATTCTTTTTATTTCTTATTCTTTATTCCCTCTTCCACTGCCCTATCCCAAAGCTTGGCAATAAACTGTAACTACACATACCTGGATGTGGTCTGCACAACACAGGCACGAGGTAACTTGTGTGTGGTAAAAGGAATGTTGTAAAAACTGTCCTTAGCTTAAACATCAGATGGTCAGAGAGTATTAAAAGTCAAACCATGCCAAGTCACTGGTTTGCTTTTGCTCCACTTCCCACATATTAATGTGCAGGTCCAACATCTCTGCCAATGTTACTTAACTGTGGCATCTAGACTTTGCAAAAGCATATTTTTTTTATTTTGTTGTTGTTGTTGTTGTTAGAAAAGCAGGCTTTTCTCTCTGACAAGTGTTGTTTTGGGAGAGGATGGCTGAGCCTGCTGCCTCCAGTGTGGTTGTAAACAAGGTTCATTGTGAAGGAAAATATCTTGCAACACCAATAAACTGGAGAAGACACCAATGAAAAGGTAGACAGGCTTTTAATGGCATGATCCAGAATCCCCTTTTAATAACAAATCTAATGACAACTGTGTCTGATATGAACAAGAAATGGCATAATTGTTTATTTTTTTTTTAAGATGTGATCTGAAATTAAGACAAATGCCAGGTGGATCTGTACACAGACAGGGCTTCTGTGATGCATGCCAGATTTTATGGCCAAGAAATTTGCCATGCAGTTGAACCAGATTGTGGTTCCTCAGTCGGAGTCCTACATTCTGTTTGCAGTGTGTAAACATTCTCCAGCTGCTTTCCTAAAGAATGCAAAGAAGATATGTAGAGAGATTTAGCCTTGGGATTCAGTCACATTTCCAGGCAGGCAGTACCACGGAGCAGAAGTCCTGTCTCCAGAGTGTGCCAGAGGCGAAGGAAAACATCGGTGCGCCAGGTACAACGTCTGAGTGTAGAGTCACATGCTATCGTGTTAAAAGGAGATATATAAAATTATCTGTGTTTCCAGCTCCAATTCCTGTCTGGAGAAGAAGCAGCAGGTCCCAGAGCACAGCAGTCCTGCCGACACTGGTGTCACACACGTGGGTCCTGCAGAGCTCATCCCACCCTCCGCAGGGATGGTCCCAAGCCTGTGCCGTGCATTCCAGCCGCATTCTCAAGGAAACATCGGCCCCAGCCTCCTCCAGGAAACCTGTGCCAGAGTTCCCTGTGCTCCAGGCAGGGCAATGTGAGCCAAGCCAGAGGCAGAGCAGCCACTGAGAAGCACCGTGCTGACACCAGTCCCACGGTAGCCTCGCCAAAGCAGAGCTCTCACCCCTGAGGGCTCCTCTGGTTCAGGAGCTCAGAGCAGGAGGAGTTATTATCTTGGTCCCTACCAGGAACCCAGCTCTGCATTTGCTTTGGTAGCTCCCTTCCTAATTTCAGCACAGAGGACATCAGTGCTTACTTTAAACCTGCTTTCCAGCCATTTGCAGCTCCAGAAATGAAAGGGAAAATGTTCCTCCTTATGACCCAGAGCTGGCCTGCATGGGGCAGGGCCTGCTGAATAGGTTGGTGGCCAAGTCTGCCTCAGGATCTGCAGAATCCAGGAGGGTTTCAATCCCCCAGGCAGAGAGGGACTGACCTGGAGGGAATGTACAGTGACTGAAGACAAGATTTGCTGGAGGAGCTACATCAGGAACGAAGTGACAGGAGAGTGATGGAGTACAAACCACTGTCATTTCATGGGATTCTGGCTGCACTCGGGATCACAGCTCACCTCAGCCTGCAGGCAGAGCTATTCCCTGGCCTCACAAAGCTACCAACCCCAATGCTCATGGAGATCCTAACATCAGTTGGCTCTGCTGCCACTGCCAGCATCATCCCAGCCCCTTGGAATGCAGCACCTGCTCCTGGCTGAAGAGCACAGCCACTGAGGGTTCTGCAGAGGACCTCAGCAGCCAGCACACAGTGAGCCCAAGGGCTCCCACCCAGCAGCCCAGTTACAGGCACACAGCACACGAGGAAAGGGCCTGGACAGGAGCACAAGCTCTCTTCCTGCTGTGGAGGTGTAGGAGTAGCTGGCAAACAGATGGAACCAAAGGTGCTTGCAAACTCTCAGCTGGTCCCCATGGGCTGTGTCAAAGCAGCCTAGCACTGCTGGAACATGGGCATGTTTCAGTTCAGCCAGAAGAAACTCATTTGATACCAAACTCATTACGTCCACAGGGGGACATTTACTGTGTTCACAAGATTAATTTAACTGCAGGTGACTGATGTGTGAGGCAAGGCCTTCTGTGGGCATTGGTGCCTGTGCATGTGGAATAGTGGTGGGATCATGCCACGGGGTGAATAAACTACACAGAGAAGAAAGAAGTGTGCTGAGGGACCACTGAGCTGCTACTGGTGCTGCCCAGGCTATCAGTGATCATCTTACATAGGATCTACAGTGAGTGAGAAAACACCTCTGTGTTGGAAAGGAGAAATGTGAAAGATTTTCTTGCCCCAACACAACCTGCTTTGGATTAAAACGTTTCACCACCAAGCTCTCAATGGTTGTGTTAGCCAGGGGCAGCCACGTGAACAGTGATGCTCCAGATCCTGATCCATGCCCCACAGAGCTGTGTGTCAGTCCAGCAGCTGCTGCAGGTCTGGTGGCAAGGACAGCTGTCAGCCACCCAGGCTGGCGTGTTCTGGCCCTGGTTTGTGCCCAGGCAGGTGGAGCCTCACAGCTGACATGCACTTGGGTAGAGAGAGTGGTACCCTGTTCCCCCATCCACATTCACTGCACACAGCAGTCAGCCCTGCAAACAGCTGAAGTCACGGGTGAGACTTCTCTGAAGGTAGCAGGATCCTTTATAACCTTTAGCTGCTATATATAATGGTCACTACTTATATTGTTATAATAATATATATATATTATAATATTCTTTACTTAGAAAGGGCAAGCAAAGTCTCCTGCCTCTCACTGATTCCAAGCACAACTGACTCAGAGATATTTGCTACCAAAACACCTTTTGCACCAAGGTGAGCCAAAGTGCCTGTGCTGCCAACCAGACAAATCAGTTAATCAGCTCCATCCATCCGTGTGTTTGAGCCTCTCCACAGTGTCAGTCTGACTGGTGCCATCTGTCCTTTTCCTCCCTCTGCTCATATAATCCATTGACACACTGGCTCAGCGCTGAGAACTGCCTTTCAGATTGCCCACCTGGCACATCCCCCCTGTATCCACGTCTCTTTGCAGGCAGCTCCTGGCCAGACAGCAGCCATTGGCTCCTTTTCACCACACAGGGTGCTCTCTTCTCAGCCCCTGCAGAGTGAGGGCTCAGCATACACCAGGCAGTCCCAAAGACTCTTGTAGTCCCAACACAGATGAACAAGACCTGCCTGTGTCACCCATGCAAATGCACACACAGATGAAGCAACAGTGGTGGCCTGTCCCAGGAGCTCCCTCAAAACCCACATGTGACAGATCCTGCAGCAAAGACACATGGGAAACACCCAGGAAATTCCCACAAACATGAGAGAGTGCTGGGAAACCTGCTTCTTTTCCCCTGACCCCACACAGGTGTTTTTTATTCTTCCTAGCCATCTCCTCTGCTCTGGTCAGCTCCCTCTTGGCCTCGATCTGCTCTTCTCTGCAGTGAAGCAAGGACACAGCCACACCCCCCCAGCAGTGTTGCCAGACTAGATCCCCTGGCATTCCTCAACCAATTAACTTCTCCCTAAAATCACAGGCCTTATTCCTTCTTGTCCTCAGACATGATCTCTGTTTGCTCCAGCTATGGCAGGTGCCTTTCCAACCTCCCTGCAGGGCAGTGGAAGAAGAGAGGATCCAGAGGGGCTGTTGACCCTTCTGAAGGATTGTTTTCTCAGTAACACTAGCAGAGAGCACCCCTGCTGCCAGAAAATGCCTTGAGAGAGACACACGAGGAACATGAAATTCTGTGTGTGCTGCTCCCCAGTGACAGGAGCACCTCCATCCCAGAGGACATGATCCAGGGAACACCAAGCTGCATTCTCCTGCTCCCCTCCATGCCAGGGACAGCTGGGAAGCAGGGCTGTGCTGGGGCAGGGAGCCTGGTAGCACAGCCACAGGGAGAGGTAACTCATGCTGCTCTCAGATCTCTGCACACCCAGCTGCACCCTCAGCCCAGCCCTGTCAATCTTTCTGTGCTGGCAATCTTTCCCTGGCTTTCTGGAACCTGTGGGACTTGTCAGGCATCTGTCCAGTATCTACCAGCATGTGTCCCAGCAGGACCAGGAATCTGCTGCACCACAGAGAGATGATACTTTGGTGTCACAAGATTCCTGCCTGCTACTTGTGGTTGGGTCATGGTAGAAAGACCTCTTAGAAGACAGCTCGGTTTCACAGAAACCTTTTAGTAAGAAAAAGTCCCCATATTCCTGTGAAAGATTTCACTGGATGGTTGCTTCACAATTAAAAGCCTGCCTGATTTCTTCATCTGCTGTTCTTGGCTACTCTGTCTTCCCTGCTTTCATGTGCCAGATGAAGACCACAGAACCACAGAATGGTTTGGGTTGGAAGGGACCTTAAAGATCATCCAGTTTCAACACCCCTGCCATGGGCAGGGACACCTTCCACTAGACCAGGTTGCTCAGGGCCCCATCCAGCCTGGCCTTGTCTCTGCCCTGGAGCTTCCTTCTTGACACCGGGCCATGGAAAACTCTCCTTTAAACTTTTTCTTGAACAAATACATTGATTGTGCTTTATTGACTTCCCATGATGAGGCAGGTTTGCTAACCCTGTTAATAGTCCTGTAGTCCTCTTTCCAAGCTCTTTCCATGTCATTTTTGGCATGTGCATCTAAGACCTGGATGGAGCATCTGGTAAAGGCTTCACAACCATGTCTTACCATCTGAGCACTCTAAAATCAATAGCCCTCCAATAAATTAATAGGAGTCCCATTATGATTTATATTTCTGGAAAGAATCTGTGTTTGGGTTTATTCTGTTTTCTACTTTCTAAACCTGCAGTGCATATTTAGGTTCTAGTCTGACCCACACTTCAAACTCATAGAAAGTTATGGTGCCACCAGAAGAAGTGGTCACAGTCTCTATCCTCTCCTTCTGTTTTGTGACCAAATGGTGAACCAGAGTGATGAAATGAACCAGATGAAAACCAAACTGGTGAATCAGATGGGTTCATGTTGTGCTGGATCAGCATTTCCAGCCACTTTATCAAACAGCTGCTGCAATGTAAATGTGGTGGAACTGTGCAACGAAGCAGACGGAGCTCAGAGGGATATTGCCTTTGATGGCAACATCAGCTCAGTCTATCAAACCACAGCCTGAGTTCCCTCTGAGTTCCTTCTGAGTGCTGCTCTGCAAAAATGAGGGCATGTTTTCAGACTAAGCTGTGCTGCTTACTTGATCAGGGTGAACCACATCAGTGGAAAACACTTTGAGCTAGGTAAAATAAATTCTTAGGGTGCTGGCAACACTGAGACTGTCATATAAAGAGGTAATTCCTGTCTCCTGTTTCTACACATTTCCTTGTTCAGGTGTGCAAGGAGTACGCTTTTCTTCCAGCCACCCTGTCATAGCTCTCATACTCCTTTCCAGGACTCTTGTAGATATGAGCAACTTCAGGATTCCTTGAATTCAACAGCCATCACTGTGACTGTTTGCATTCATGTTCAAATGAATCAAGTTTATTACTGTTCAGATTCCTCTGTCAAGCTTTGTTGTTTGCAAATAGTAAATATTTGCAGGTAGTTGAAACTGCAAGAATGGGTGTACAGAGCAGCTGTATTTTTATTCTGCCTCATGCAAAGCCTCTTAGGCATGACAATGGTGAGAAGCGCAAAGTATTTGGGTCTGGAGTGTTTTCTCCTGTGGGGTGTGAGGAAAATTTTGTCTACTTCAAGATCTCATCAAGCTCAGATAGATATCAGTCCTCTTTGCTTTCATTTTCAAGCCTTCCTAATCAGTCTGGGGGCTAAATGGTTGATTTAGCTCTAGCTGAGTGCTAAGCTTCTGCTCAGATTATATTACTTGAAGAGCACAGCCCTTGCTTTTACATTCACATTGTTCATCCTCAACGTGTTGCAGAGGTGAGCACCAAGGAAAAGACATAAACCCCACCTCTGCCACTCAGCCCACTGTGCCCTCAGATAGAAATGCACCAGGTACCCATGGCATGCCAGCAATCCTCTCAGTGCAAAGCAGCAGCTTTTGGGTATACTACAGGATTATAATTTCCCACCCTGCCATGAGGGGGAACTTTCAACCACAGTGCCAAAATTCACAAACACCAAGAGCGTGAGAGTAAAACACAAGGAATTCAGGTGCAAGGGGCACCCAGGCTAAAGGCATCCAGTGACTATTCACATCTTCATGGTGGAGCTGTGTTTGGTGGAGTACAGGTCTGTGGCACCAACCACACTCAGGCTGAGGGGAACTACCCTTGCTGGGAGATGTGATGTCCACAGAACACAGTTTGGTATTTGTGGCAGAAGTGGCTGCAGTGTGTTCCCTTCTGCGTTAATTAGCAAGAGCTCTTGATTTCCCAGCAAGCTGCCAACACACCCCTACTTCCATCAAAGTAGCCACCACACAGGCACCTGCTGAAACAGCAGCAGTGTCTGAGCAGCAATGCTCGACAGCCTCCTCTGTGGGACATACCAGAGCAGGTAGGAGCATCCAGCAAGACCTGCCTATCTCCTAATTCCCACCTGTAGATGCATCTCTGGAAAGGAGAGAAGAGCCCTCTCCTCCTTGCCCCTTCTCTTATCTCAGCACACAAGGATGCATCCATCCCTCTTGGCTAAGCTGGTGGCAATCCCTTGCTAACACAGAGGGTGGCAGGTGAGCCAACACTCAGGCAGATGATGGCAGCCAAGGCTGGTGTTGTCCCAGCAAGGAGAAAGGAAGGACCTGCCTGAAGGACAGCCTTCCTCCTAAAGAGCCTTCCTCTTTAGCAGGCCTTGCTCTCGTCACCTCTGCTCCTCTTTCCACAGCTGGAGTCGGTGTTGAGGACGGGTATTGCTAACAGAGAGAGGGGAATCCCTGGGAGGGAGGCAGGTCAGGCACTGGGCAGGCTGCCTGGGTCATAGTTTGGTGCTGCGCGTTAGCAAGCGTGAGCTGCGGGCTGGGTGTCTCCCTTGGAAAGGCTCCGTGGCTCAGAGGCTGCCAGGCCCGTGGGAGCTGATTGCGGTGTGGGGTGAGAGTGAGTGAAGCATTCAAGTACAGCTACTGCTATACACTCGTGGGTCCAGCATGGAAGGCTGTGCTGCAGCATCTCAAGTGTATACTATATGCAGAAGTTACCCAGTCTGTTGGGCTCGCAGAAGGTCATTATCTGGCAGCTGCCTTACTTTCCAGGGACACCTGCTTTCCTTTGGTTGCTGGACTTTGAGTCTGGGTTTTTCCTCTTTGTCGTTTTTTGGCCACGCCAGGAGATGGCAGGGAATCTCCTGTAGGCCCCGGGGCCTGAGCTGAGGGCTGAGGTCGGGGGGAAGGAGGAACTCGCTGAGGAGCAGTCCCTGGTTTATGCTGTCGGCAGGGAGAAGGACTTTCCCTCCGAGGCAGCAGCTGGCTTCTGGGGGAAGTACTGGGGCTCCTGGAAGGAAGGACAGGGCTCCGAGGGGATGCACCGCTGGACCTCTGTGAGCTGCTCCGTGGAGGAAGGGAAGTGGAACTCGGTGATGAAGGAAGCCGACTCTGTACCTGTGTCGTTCGGCCCTCATTTGGGACACTTCCAGTTGGTTTCTGTGTCTGAAGCCTGCAGGGGAAGAAAAGAGGGAGGATGAAGGGGAGTTTTGCAAAAGGCTCTGGGCTCCTGGCATGATTGGCATGAATGTTGCCAGGCAATTACAAGGAGTCTCCAGAACCAGGATGGCAGAACCTACACTGCTGTGAACCAGATGGGGCACTAGTTTGAAGACCATCCTGTAACTCTCAATGCAGTTAACTGGTAAGTGTTTGCCCTGATTCTCCAGCACCCTCTGAGTCAACATGCAGGCGTGGTATCTGGGATCCTTTTTAACATGCAGAATGGGTGAAGCAACCTCTTCCAAGGCAGGAGATACAATTTGGCAATGTGGGCATGAGTTGGATTGTACCAATTGACCTCTGATGGTAACTGTGATGGAAGACAAACCAACTGAGGCAGTTTCAGCTGGCAGCCTCGCCACCCTTGCAGCTCTAATCACAATAGTCAAGCCAGGTCTCCCTGCAGAGTCATGGCTGTGCTGCAAAACTGAGAGCTCAACACTGGGGGCATCTGTTGTTATCAGACCAAGTGAAAGGGTTTGTCAAAGGAAAGGTCTCAAAGCCAGGGCAAGTGAAGAGAGGCTCCAAAAAAAAAAAAGACAGAGAGCTGAGTATTTCACACACCTGTGAGTCGAAATGACTGTAAGAAACAAAGATAGACTATGCATCCAAGCCAGGTAATGGATGAAGTCATGGGAAGTGAGCCAAGCTCCAGCTGTGTCTCTTCAACAAGCCCAACTCTTTGCACTCCCCACCACTTTGGTCTTACCTGCTGGCAGCAGCTGTGTCCTGCGGGGAGCCGCACAGCCCCGCCATCGCAGCAGCCACGGAGCTCTCCGACCTCGCCGCCTCCAGCGGGGTTTTCACCGGCACGATGGGACGAGGAATCCTGCTCTTTGTGCTTATGGCCCTCTCTTCTCTCCCCAGCAGCGCAGCCCTCTTCTCTCCCTTCCGTGGGATGGAGTCGTCGGAGTCGTGGGTGTCCTCCTCGGAACCGGTGGCTGACAGGGTTTCGGAGGCTCGCCGCCGGTCGTCGCTGGAGGAAGCTGAGGACGAGGCACCTGAGGCCAGCCGGAGGAGGCGGCTCTGTCTCTTCTCCATCACCAGGCGAGCCAAGTCAGGTTGCTTTGCCCTCTTATAAAGCCTTTCTTTGGCTGAGAGTGAAGTTGAAAGGTCTGAGCCAGTGTCCTCCTCAGAGAACAAAATGGGTATCCGACTCCTGTACCTGGAGCCCAGCGGCCTCCTGGGGCCCTGCTGGGGCGTCTCGAGGAGAGTCTCTGCTCGCTTCGGCTGTTCTGTTGCTGGTGCTGCCTTCTCGAGGCCAGGCTCCCTTGTAGCCACCTTGTCAGGCTCTTCCAAATCCAGCGAGAGCGCCGCTTTGCCGGACAGCTCCGGCTTGTCCTCGGGAAGCTTTGCCACGCCGTTGGGAAGGGCTGGCTGCTCCCCCACCGTCTCCGAGGTGGTCTCGATGTGATTGGCAGAAAGCGCGCAGCTCTCCGTCTCTGCCCCTTCCAGGCCAGAATGAATGCTTCCATTCTCCACCAGCACCAGGTTGTCCTCCAGCTCCTCCTCGATGATGACCTCCTCGAACTGCCCCGGGGGGCAATACTCCTCGTGCCGCATCAGCTGCCCGCTGGAAGACATCACGTTTAGGTGGGTCTTCTCAGCAATGTGAACAAATGTGCGCTCGACTTTGGTAAAGGGGGAGGAAGCTGTAGCCACTGCCACAGGAGGCTTTGGTTCAGATTTAAGGACTGAGGACAGGGTCCCTGGCTCAGACACATCCAGCTGGCTCCCCATGGGCTGCGGCCGCTCGCTCTGAGGGGTCAGTGCAGCAAGAGTGCCCAGATCAACTTCTGGAGGTAAGTCTGCGGCCACTGGAGACTTTTTCAGATCACCTGGTGAAAACAGCACTAGTGTTTTTGAGCCTTCCTCCAGCTCCAGGTCCCCATCAGCAGTGGATGCTCGACCCTTGGACCCCTTCTGGTCATCAGCCAGGAGTGTGGATGGTGCACACTCCTGGCTGCGCTCCGTGCTCTTCTGACTCAGGTCGCTGCTGGAATCACTGTGCATGTCAATCTCATTGCCCTCCTCCTCCTCCTCCCCCTCATCCTGCTCATCTTCCTCCTCCTCATAGTCTTCCTCATCTTCTTCCTCCTCCTCCTCCTCCTCTTTTCCATTCATTTCCAGATAAGGTTCCAGAGGTTTGCAAGGAGCAGTCAAGACAATATTTGAGAAATCAACTTTCTTTATCCGCTGGGATAACTTAGGCTTTTCCCAGTAGTTGCACATATCTTTTCTGAAGTCTTGGTAAGGCAAACTTAAAGGGACCGCCTTGGGCAGGCCATTCATTTCAAATGACTTCAGCAGGTATGCCTGCAAGGAGACAAATGTGACAAAAGAAGAGGGTGAGTTAACACTCAGACACAGCTTTGACAGAAGGTATTGGGACCAACAGCAGCGGGAAGAATCCACAGGAAGTATCTAGTCCATCATGCTTCCAAAATGCCCACCTGAGCAATGATCATTTGATTCATACAAACCTTAGAAAGGAGAGATTCACAGATATTTATCAATGAAGGAAAAAAAATAAGTGAAAAAGACATGCCTTTGTTAGCAGTCTTTAACCTGGATCTAAAATAAACATTTTCAAGCAATTCCTCAGGATTTTTTTACATTTCCCAATCTTCTTCGGTGTTTATATATTTATTTCAGTATTAATATATCTACATATTCACTCCTTCCTCACTGGAATCAATTAGCAACCTTCTTTAAGCCCAGGCCACAGCAAACTCAAGGGGCACCTCTAGGCTAGATAAATTTCCTGATCACTTTCCATTACCATCCACCATTGTCCCTGGGGCAATAACACTTGTAGTGCTACTGACTGCATCACCCACCCCCTCTTCTGCTCCCATGTCCCTCCAGCAGCTCCTCATTGTGTCTCCTACAGGCTTCTGCTTCTACTAAAATCATCAGCAAATCATGAAAGATGGGACATAAAGTGTCATTATCAGACCCTGGGGTGTCCAGTGGGGAGAAGTGAAGGGCAGACAGGACAGGTGGTGGGGACACTGTTTCTCCAGCAGCAGCCTGTGGCAGTAGCAGGCTGTGAAATGATTGCAAATGATCCTACAGAAAAACAGCAGCTCCCACACACATGCACACACTTGACCAAAAAAGGACAAAATAAATAGGAAATGCCTATCAAGCATGGCCTAATTAACAATTGCTTGCAAATGAAAATCGCATCAGCACCACTCTGCAGAATGGATTTAAAACCAAATCATTTACAACGCGCTTCTATTAGGGCTTGCAAACTGTGACCTCTCCATAAACACAACTGGTCAATAATGCATCATATGTTGCCCTTGAAAAGTCCTAATCATGAACAGCAGGGCTCCAAACATCTGCGTTTTCCAGCGCCAGAGGATATTTAGGCTACACAGCTAAACATGCACCCACTTAACCATGTGAGCTCAACAGCTGCCAACAGCTACCACATTCACCCAGCCAGGGGCATGGATCTTTTTGTCTCTGCTGGGGAGAGAAAGCCCTCAGTGGCTTTTCAGTCCAATGGCAAAATTTAAAATTGTGCTGAGAATCTGCATGTGCTGAGCCTGAAAAATGTAAGATTTTTATGCTCCTGTACATCAGAGACATTTCAGATAGGCTGGTGGGCAGAATCAAGCTGTCCTGCGTGGTGGTAAGTTGTTATCCAGTTAATATTTCTTTTTATATCTTATGAATTAAAACACAGGCTGGTTTTGGCAATACCTCTGGAGTCCAAAGCTGCTTCTCTTCTTGCATTAAAGCTGAAGCCTGGCCCTGAAGATGGCCCTGTATTAGCCTGACTTGGGCTTTCACTGACCCACTCTACCTTTTGTATCAGGATGGCAGACATGGAACTTGGACTGGAAAGAGGCACTTACCACCCTTTGCAAAGGAAATTATTCACTTGGCTTCTTCCCTCAGGCATTTCTTGGAAATTAGTGCATTCAACAGCCTAGGAATGGATTATGCATGTTGGCTGGGTTTGGTTTTCCCAAGAAATACATCCACAGTGTTGTTCCTGGAGTCCTAGACAAACAGATGTACTTTCCCAGTGGGACTGGGATCTGACCAACATCTTGCCTCATGCTGAGCCTCCCACTGGAAAGAGCTCCACAACCCCAACAACAGTTTCTCTGCCCCATTTTTAGTCACCCCATATTCTAGATGCTGTGTTTGATGATGCAGATGGACAATTGCTGTTTTCTCTTTGCACAGTGAAATATGCACCTGTGGAGACCTTCAAATCTCCTCCCAGCCCTTGCCTTGTGTCATCTCTTCAGCTTTGTGGTCAAGGCGAGCTGAATCCAGCCCTGCAGAGCACATCCTATACAGGCCAGAGATATGGTTTCTGTGCCCTGCAGTCTGCCCCACCAGCAGCCCTGTCTCCAGCAAACCCTCTTTGCTCAATAGCTTTTCTCTTTCAAGACACTGAAAGTTCTTCTGAGATGAGGTTGCACTAAGCAATAATGTATGACATGGAGCTGCACAGCAGGATGTTGCTGTAAGAAAAATAATAGTTCTTAATTTCTTTATTTCTTGTGCTCTGGTGCCCCTTTGCTACCCGTGAATCATGCTGTAGATAACTTTCTAACCTCCATGTACTTCAACTTCTACAAATTCCTTGCAATATTTAGTAAATGGACTGCCTTTCTGTCTGTTATGTCCATTTCTCCATGTATTTTCTTCTTCCCTGCACGGACACTGCACCCTAAGCACAACAGTGACTGCTTTGCTTCCTTTGGGATACTTGGACTGCCTTCCTTGTTGCATGCAGTACCCCAAAACTGCCAGAACACATTCTTTAAAGCAGCCTGAGGCAGTCACTGCTTTGCCACTGTAAATACACCATGGAGAAAGTCCAAAGAGCACAAATATCCAACTACAAGAAACAAGGGGTTCCCAGTTGGAATCCCTCACTAGAGAAACTTGGGTCCTCTCTTGACAATCATTATGTGTCTTTTGTGCTGCATACATCACACTCAGCTGCTCTAGGACTATTCCCCAAAAGCCAGAGAAGAACTTTCCTGCTCTGCTGTACTAATGGGGAGGAAGTGAGGGAAGATGTCAGAAGATCAGAAGTGGAGAGGCTTAGCCTGTATCTTAAAATTTTAGAATAAAAAAGGTATAAGGAATCTCTGGAGGTCTCTCCTCCAACCACCCCTCAAAGCAGGACCAACTTAGAGCTGGCTGTGCTGGGCCATGTCCAGCTGAGTTTTAAGTATCTCCAAGGATAGAGATCCCACAACCTCTTGGGGACCCTCTCCTAAGTTTGAGGCTCTCCATGGTGAGAAAGGTGGGAGATTTAATGTCTAATTCCTGTATCTAATTTTGCTTTCATGCAACTTTTGCCCATAACATCTCATCCTTTCACTGTGCACCTGTGCATCTCCCTACATCAGGCAGTTCAAGGAAGAAACAAGATGCTGCACCAGTCCTCTTTTTATGGCGGAACAAACCCAGCTCTCTCAGCCCCTCCTCATGTCAGATGCTCCTAGTTCCTGATCATCCTGGCAGCCCTCTGTCAGGTTCACTCCACTGTGAGCAGGAACTATGCCAGAAGTTGAGGCAGCCACATTTCCCTACCTGTTTGGCCTCAGATCTCCATTCCTGACTCTCACTTGATTTGTCAGTCAGTTGTCCAGGAATGTCTATGGCATTACATGTGTCTGATCATGTGTTCCCCACGAGTCTGTGTGTTTCACCTCTTTAACACTCTGTCTCTTCAAAAAACTTGCCTCAGATTATTAACTAAGGTTGTACTGCTTGAGGGTGCTGCCCAAACAAACATTTTAGGACTTGATCTACTTTCAGGTCAAACCTGGAAACTCCCAGATGGAAATCTGTGGAGTTTCACAACAGAAGGCAACTGAGATACAAATAAAATCTGAAAGAATGTGGGACAGTTCAGGGTCTGCAAATCTGTACCAACCTATTAGAAATATCAATACCACTGCCCTCGAATGCCCCTGACCAACAGTAGCACTCATGATGACTGGGTGCTGACAGACTGGGAAAAAAGAGGCATCATTGAAAGGACTGGTTTGCCTCATAATTCACCAGGGTGGCCAGTAAACAAACCATCATTGTAGACTGTCAACAATTTTTTGCTAATGCTGTTTTGCTAATACCTTTAACTGCTGCAGTTCCAAACATTATTGAGATAGTGACACTGGCACAGGGCCTGCTCATACCTGGATGGCTGCCCTAGATGTGAAGGACATACTTTTCATAATTCCCCTCCTTGACCATGAGTTTTTTCATTATTGCTCGACCTCTTTATGGACTACGGAGGAAAGGAAAATCATGGGAATGATGTAACAGCACACGAATGTATTAGAATTGTTAATAAGAGAACTGAGATTGTTCCAACAGCTCAGACTGGTCCAAAGAGGAGGAAATCTGATGGATATTTTGCATTCCATTATACCCCCAAGCTAATAGTCCTGTCGAATGCTCCAAGGGGTTACGTTACTAGATGGAAGTTCAGGTGTCGCTTCAAATCTTACGCTGCAGTTAATCCAAGCTTTTGAATGGACACACAATATTAGTCAAAGCACTTTGTGTTTACCTTTTCTTCAGTCTCCCAGATCACCAGTAACTTGGGAAATATTATATATGGACTTGACCAAAACTTGGGAGATCATCTGAAAAAACCACAAATCTGTCTCGGGGAACTGAGGAAGGAAAATATATTTTGAAGTGGCCAAAGAACAATACAACTACATGGAATTGCAACATCACTAAGCCACCATTAACATTTGTGATTAATAGGGAATCCATTGACATGATTTATCATCATCCCCTGGACATGTGTACTATTATATTATGAGGAATGCATATTCCAAGGATGTGGGGAGTGCCACAATGTGGTGTCTGGTCTTTTTTGACTAACAATGATACCAGGTCTGACATGATTTTTTCAGAACTAAGCACACCCTTCTGAGGCACACCAAGTGGGTCAGCAGTGATGTAACATGGTCTGCTGAGGGATGGTGATGCCAACACACACTGGGACTTTGTCATTTTGACACTTTGTCCCCTTGGAGGAAGCAGCCTCCTACAACAGTGGTGTGTGTGGATGAATCAAGAGGGAATCACAAGATCTATGGCAACATGCATGTCCTGGGTAACCTAAAAATGTGTGTTATATTCCATGTCTTTCCTATGCCAACCTGCCCAAGATTATCGCTGTCCCTTTAAAAGACAGGACAGGCACACTGTGGTCAGGAGAAGAGGGCTTCTCCACCAGCTTGTCTGTGCCAAAAAGTTGTTTGTGACAACTGGACCTGTGGTGGGGTGGACTCTGGAATCTATTTTCACACCCCAGCTGATGGCATTCCAAGATCGAATGATGTTATATAATCCTACTAGACAAATCAAAGTATTGACTAATGCAACTCGTGTGGCCCTGGAGGAACTAAGAGTACAATCACAGGCAACATCAAAAATGGCTTTGCAAAACAGACTAACATTAGACTTTTATGATTGCCTGAAAATGAAGTATGTGGATGTGAGACTCTGTCTAATGATACATGCTATATTCACATATCAAATGTAACTAAAGATCTTTATGTACAACTAGATTGTATGAGGTATACAGCAAGAGCAAATAGATATCTTGGAAGTAGTATGGAAAAGGGACGTTAAACAAGCTGCTGCATGGCTTAGGATTTTCACTTACTGACTGGCTACAGAGCTTATCACAGTCCTTGTTATTATTTTTTGTTGTAATTATTACATTTTGTGTATTATTATCATACATATGATCAATGACAACCCAGCTAATGATCTCTCAGGTATGCTTAAAATCTGTATTGATGGGAAATGAAAGACGTGGAAGAGAAGGAAAAGGAATTGCCCTAGAGAGATACCCCAAAAATCAATTACATGAAGTTAAATGAACCTTACAATGTCCCCTGTAGTCAAGAAAAAGAAATACGCAGTCCATCATGTCCCTCAGTGTGAGACAGTGTTATGGCTGTTGTTTGTGTGGGTGTGGCCATGGGGTGAATAACTGCATGAGTGCTAAGCGTTGGTTTAAGTCAGCGATGAATTGATGACCCTCATTGAAATAAAAGTGAGCTGGGCCCCTCGCTGACCTTGCACGTGGCTAGAGCAAGGTCAAACCACTGAATGTTGTCTGGGCTGAAGTGGAGGCCTCATGGCCCAATATTGTTTCAATACCAGCCATCAGCCTCTCTCCCTCTTCACCCTCCACAAAGAGCTGTGTTATAACTCTGGTCCATTAAGAAGATTAGGATGTGTGCAAAGACTCTCTGGAGAAGGTCAGGCAGCCCTCACTGCTGCCTCAGTGGGTGGAGGAGCACCAAAGTGGTGATTTCATCCTTTTGTATCGACTTTAAATTCTGACCAAAAGTAACCAAGACCCTCATTAAGCCTTATTTGCATATTAACTTTCACACCCCTTGGAAAGCAAATAAGAGAAAAGAGGTCATGCATTACATATACGACAACAGTCACCAATATCTCCTATGACATGTGCATATAGTTCACACATCTATCACCTGCAACCCTGAACATGCTTTCCTGTTGCTCCAGTGAACTGCACCATCCATGAATCTGAATCGTGGAAATTCTTATTTAACTCAGCCAGATCTATAGTATTGATAAATTGCATTATTTGTGAATCTGTGATCTGTGAGTTTGTGATCAAGTTCTTATTGAACACAATCAGACCCATAGTGTCAAGACCACATTCTTTGTGTATCTGTGCTTGTGAAAGCTCTTCCTGAACTCAGCTAGACTCACAGTGCTGCATTGGGAATAATCAGCAATTAAGCCCAGCCATGCCTAGCCCCCTGATCTCTGAGGACCTGCTGGAACACAAGTGGGTTTATTTTCTGCCAAAATTTCTACACCCTTAATTCAATTCTATACCCTTAATACACACTCAGTGTCCTCCAGAAAAGCCTGCTCTGCTAAGCAGCTCTGTGCTGATGTGGGGGAAAGGGAACAGTTTCCTGTGTGAGCCTAATAAATTTTCTCTTATAGTTTGGAATCTGGGATTTTTTATCTCCCACCTCTTGTAAGCAAAAATCAACCAGGTATGGGAAAAAAACCCACAATATTTACCTAACATAAATTCAGGAAATGCTGCACTTCTTCTACCTACTGTTCTGTTTCAGATCATGCTCTAAACCATGTCTCAGATGTGGCATCACTGCATCCTTCTGCAGAGCTTGGCAGATGGGTACATCTGCCATGTACCAGCAGCCTCTCAGGGGCAAACCAAAGCACACTTTGAAGCATGGAGAAGATGGGCTTTGGACCTTGCTAAAGGTAGACTCAGAAGAATCCTGCCTGTCCCTCCATACAGTTCCCAGGAGAAAAAAGGGACTCACACATTTTACAACCCACTGAGACCACAGTCTAATCCAGGCTCCTCCTCCCTGACCATCACCTGCCTGCACAAATTGCACTCTGTCTTTGAGGAGCTGGAGTCTTGTGATTCTTCCACATGAGGGAAGTTTCCACCACCCTTCCCACAGGTACCAGAGCCTTCACATGCCTTAAGTTGAAATCACAGTGTGGCCTTCCCGAAGTACATGAAACACATCTCTAACAGGCACATAACTTCGTTTCTGTTCCCAGATCTGTCTTAATTGCAAGTTTTTAGTGATTACAATTGTAAACAATAATGGAACCTTCATTGTTCTACTAGATCTCCTTCAACTCCCTGCCTGGTGCTCCCATGTACCCAAGGATGAGCAGGGGACACCTTCCCAGAGCAAAGGAAGTAGAAAAACAAAGAAAGAAAGCAAATAAAAAACCCAGCCATCAACAAGATGCTGCCTTTGATTCTTTAATAAGGTTTTGGTAGTATACAAGCTTTTTTTTGTTTGTTTCTTTTTTCTTTTTTTTTCTTTTTTTTCCCGATTGTCTGGATTAACATACATGGATTTAAAAAAGGCACAAAATCCATTGCACAGCTTCTGTTTCATTTGTTTTCGATGACATTGCCTGTTCATTGTGGTTTCAAGTGTAGGATTTTACAGTACTCTGCAGCATTTACAGCATGATCTACATACAGGTAATCAATGCATGCTTTTATACAGGAGACAGAATTCAAATTCTCTCTCAGTATTTCTATATACACAATAATACAGTCTTTTTCTTCTGAAAAAAAAGCTTTAAATTGATCTTGCATGCTTGGTATACCAGAAGAATTAGTGCAAGCATATATTACAGTGTTATTGCAGTACAAAAAGGGGTTGACCTTAGGCTCTAAAGGGATTAGATAAGGAAGAATAAAAAGACTCGAGGAAAACAAGCTTTGGATCCCTTTAGTCAACTATGTCCTTCCAAATGGATCCCTACACAGTACTGCCTTTAAAGCTACAGCAGGCTGCGTCCCCTCCATCTCCCTGCTGCCTTCCCCCTGAGACGAACTTCCACAGCTTCTGCAAACCTTCTGTCCCTAGCAGTCCATGAGGACTCCTGGCAGCTTGAGGAATCCCTTCTGCTGGACTTCTTAATACTGGAGACCTGCTTGAAGGGGATTGTACTGAGACCCACTGCTTCAAGCAAACTCAAGTCCCAGCAGATGGAGTTTCTCAAGCAAACCAGGAAGCACAACAGGTTCCCAACAGCTTTTGTCTCCTCTCAGTAGCAATGACCACAGAAACCCACATTCACCTCCTACTCAAGTAGCAGTTGGTTAAATATGGTTTGGACTCTCCTGCTTAGCAGCAACAGAAGTCTAACAGGTGACACAAGGTAATGCAAAGGAAGGATATGCTGGTCCCTGAGATTCTTCATGGGAGCTGAAAAGTCTGAGAAGCAGAAATCAAGTTCTCAACACGACGTTAATTGTTCCACTGGGAATGGGAAGAGGCCTAGTCCTGAGAGATGCAGATGGCACACAGACAGCAAGAGCTGTAGTCCAGTCTTCCCTGTAACAGCTTTTATTTGGATACTATCAGGACCTTAGCATATCCTGGAAGTGACATTATCCTCTGCCAACATAGACTAAGCTTGATCAGGACTGGGAGATCTGGCAGGATTGACAACAGTGAGTGGAAAAAACCTAGAATCTGAGTTTCTGAAGCAGCTCTTTCTTCAAACCAGCATCAGATGAGGTAAAAGTAGCAGGGGTCTTAGAGCTGCCACGCTTACTTGTAGGATCTCCGCGTTCCAAGAATCAGCACCATAAATGTTAGAGATGTTCTTCTATCCAGCATCTTACCATCATATACTCCACAGCCTTTTTCTTCATTCCTTTTACCAAGGTGAATAGGACAGCCCAGTCCTGTGCTGGATAAGTGCTCTGCTCTTCCCTGTTTGTGCTTTCATGTGTTAGGTTTGTGCCAGTTTTCCTAGCGTCTTGGATGGAAGCAAAAGCTCTGTAAAGGTGGAATGCCTGCTACTCAGCTTCCCACCTCTGTACCCACCAGTGTCTCCTGCAGGAGTTGATGCAGAGCTCCCTGTCTGAGCAGACATGGGGACCACTTCATTTTTATCACTCATTAGAGACTCGGGAAATTGTGAGCAAAGTGGAAGGAAATGATAATCCAAAAATTGTTCTAGTCCCTAACTGTAAAGGCAACTTAATAGCAGCAAGAAAGAAGAAGAAGAAGAATATTCTGAAAGCTAAACATCTTCCTAAGTCATAAAAATAACCAGAAGTCAGCAATGCTGAATAAGAACCTGATCTGGTAGGGGTTTTTTTAGGAAGGACCAAGCTGAAGGGGCAAGAGTCCCATGGAAATCCTCCTTATCTGACTTGTTCAGAGGAAATTTGCCATTTCTTTGTTTCATGTTGCCAGATAATTAATTGCACTCATAATTAAACTGAGAAATTTGTTGTAGTTGTTGGAGGAAACCCTGGGGATTCTCATGAGGCAAGTGCACTAGATGAGGTAACTCACTTGAACCACTTTGCATATGAAAAAATAAAACCTCCAAACATAAAGCAATTTTCTTTTCAAACACTAGAAGACATGCAAGTGAATGTAAAATGGGGATTGCTTCCAATCCCCAGGTTACACGGTTAGCAGCTTGTTCAAAATGTACATTCATCGTAACATCATTTTTTTTCCATGGCAGGTGTGATACAAAGGAGTTGCAATACAGCAAATAACACTTAGAAACATTTCCCAGAAATTAATCTTTGCGCTGTCCCCTGGAACTGGCAATGCAGGTTTGTGTTATAGTGACCCAAACACAAAACACGTGGCATAAAAACGCAACAAAAAGCCAGGCAGTGCCACAATGATCAGCCTTCACGTGCTTTATTTCATGGTTTAATATTACCCAAAATAGGTGTTTGCATACTATCAATGAAGTCCCAAGTGCCAGCACTGTTCTCATCATCACAATACTCTGCCACCAGCTGACAGCAAAAGGAGAGATATGTATGTATGTCACAACACATTGAATTAAGAGACCTGGGCTGGGCCAGGTCGCTGAAATCAGACCTGCGGCGTGCAGAGGAGGCCAGGTGTGCCACCTGAACCAGACACCATAAAGATACTTTCTGTAGCTGGTTGAGAATTGTTCTTTGCAACAGCCTTTTCAGCATTTGGGGGTGTGCAAAGTGGCCCACTACTGGCACAGAAACTCTTCTGTAAGGCAGGACCACGCGTGACCGTTCACGTGTGGGTCAAGCACACGCACAAACACACAGACAATCAGAAATGGAAGCTCCAGCAAAAAGCCTCCCAACACCATCCTGGGGACAACAGTGATATCAGGAAGCACATCTGGCTTACTTTGGTCAGCCTCTCCAGAAATTATTATCTCCTCCAGTCACTCTGGGGAGAGCTGGCAACTACAGGGAAAGTAGATCAAGAAGAAGGTACCCCATGTTCTCCAGCTGAGAAATATCTGAGGCAACTTTTTCACAATAAACACTAACAGGATTTTAGGGGTTTGCAAATTATCCATGATTTTTAAAGGCTTCAGACCTTGTCTGCTAGGAAATGCAATTTTATTTTTTTCAGCTAGTCTCTTGCAGCCCATCTGTTACTGCCAAGCAGAGCCAGACAAATATACGATAGCTATCTCCAAATTGTTCTTTCCCATTTTTACCAAAGGGAAACAAGAAAAGGAAAAATAAAAATAAAAGCTTCTCTTTTGAATAGAGTGGGATAAAAGAGCCCTTTCTTATTCAATGTGAAAGTAGCAAAATGGTCTCAGCTTCAGGTAAAATTCTGAGAGTGTCATGAATGACACTAATGACTCTAATGACAACCATTAATAAAATATGTAATTCACATAACCCAGCAGTTGACAATACAAATAAATTCAGTCATTGAAGCAGAACTGCATCAGTTATTATGTGGCTGTAATACAAATATGACTGGATACCACAGAGACTCCATGTAGCCTAAGGAAGAGATGCCAGACCCACTGGACAAACAAGGTTGGTATCTCTCACCAATCCCTTCAGATAAGCAGTAGAAAAGCTTCTCTTTTCAAGAATAATCTTGTTTTGCTGTCAAGCTCTTAAAAGTTTCACATATACACATCATGGAAGATTGATGGAGATGTGAGAGGGAAGGATGTTGGAAAACAGGAAAAGGACTGAACACATCTTTCCATGCTTTCTGACCTTCAGTCTCACAGTGCATCCTATTGTTGAGCTATTTTACAAGAGAGGACTAAACTAGCAATGGTTGTATTTTCTTGCCTTAATTTATTTACAAAGGATCACAGCACCAGATTCAAATAGTGCATTTTTACACAAGAGAGCAAGTGAAATTCCTGGTGATCTGCAGTCAAAAAATGCCTCAATAATATTTGTCACATTTGGTACATAGGTCCCACCCACTGTCCTGACAATTTACAGATCATGAAAAAAATATTCAGCCTCCTGAAATACCCTTTGTGCAACCAAACATCTGGCTTCATCTTGACATATGCTGAAAAGGCTTTTTTTTTTTTGCTGCTGACTCCCCCATATCAAACAGCAGGGAAGTGACTCATGGGAAAAATAAAGCACTTGGGGATCTTTTGGGTTAAGAGCCCATAGGAAGGTATGAATACCTCAAGTGTTGTTTCTGAATAAACTCTGGAAAGACTAAATTGAGGTGTTTGCTCTGGTTTCCCAGACTGCAGAAGGGTCTTTCTGACTGCAGAGGGCTTCTACCCCAAAACAAATCACCAAGACTCTCAGAAGAGGCTGCACACCTTGGGGCAATGTAGTCAGTGACAAAGGTGGTACCAAAGCCTGGCAATGCTACTGAAACAAAAGACAAATGAGGTAGTTAAACACTCCAAAGTGAAATCTTTGGAAGAAATGTTTGAAGCACAGAGCAGAGAAGTGTCCCAAGTGACACTTGTTTTGTTTCTCATCTCAAGAGCTCACAGCCTAGGTAAGTTAGAAGAGGTGTGTGTTCACTGGCTTCAGAGCCACCTTTGGAAAAGAAACAGCCCAGCTACTGAAGAGCCACTCAACCTCTGTGCCCGTGAATGGGCTGGGGAAGCTGCTGAAAACACCTTGGCTAATTATGGCTGATCAGTTCAAGCAACAGGTCTCTTTCCAGAGGTCCTGTATCTAAAAAAATAGGGAAAAGGAAAAGATTGTTGACTGGTTCTTAAAGGCATGCTGCCTTCTTGTTTAACACCTGGGTCTGGCTGCTCCAGAAGCAGCTGGGGAGAGCTGGGTGTCAAATGGAATCGCAGAAGAAACAAGGAGCTTGTTTAAAACAACAAGATACTTTGGTGGCCTATTGGCAGTGGCACAGGCTTGATAAGGGAAGAACAGTCATTATATGTGGCAAAGTAAAGAAAATCCAATCCCCAAAAAAGAATCCACCAGTCTGTGAAACCTCCAGTTTAAGACAGGCAACAGGAGGAAACACTGGTGTGGTAAAGTTTACAGTTAATGAAGAATGTTAGCTCTGTTGCACTTATTAAATTGCCCTTTCCTGGCTGTTTGAAATACCTTATTTATTCTACTTTGATTTGAATCCTTCCCACTCTCCCAACTCCTAAGTTGGAGAATGGGGACAGCCAACTTTGCAAGCCCAGAAAACACCCACTTGGAAGAACTTGTAGAGTTTGCAACTGGAGTTGTGACATTTTCTCACCAACAGAGACCAGACGCTGACTTAAATGGAACTCTGAGACATGCTCACAATGACAGAAGTGGTGCTCAGCCAGCTACTTACATGGTTTGCAAACACAGATGATACCTCTGTTTTAAGGGAAAGGCCATTGCCAGCTGTCTAAATTTAGCTTCTAATGCAGACAGTAACTGGGGGTCATTTGCTAAGTCCTAAGAATTCCAGGATTTGAAACTCATGAAAGTGTCCTGAAAATGGAAGGTATCTTCCATTCTCATCTTTGAAATCAAGCTGTCTTTAAACATTGTGATCCTTACACAGATTCCATGTAGAGCTGAGACTGCTCCAGTTGCCAAAATGTGCCATTTTTTTTCCAATTTCCTCCAAGGAAATCAGAGGGAGGGAAGGCCTCTTGGCTGCTCTAAGTGCTATAGGGATGGCATGGTGCACCATGCGCTATGCAATGCATAGGAAACCAGTGCAGGAGGCATGCTCTGCGGATTCCTGGAAACAGAAAAGACAGAAAGTAGTGCAGGTACCCAGGAATACAAGAAGGATGTGAGGAATGAGATTCCATGAATGGCAGTGGAGGTAAACTATGGGGGCAGGTGAATGTGTGGAGTGGGACACATATAGGCAACCAAGGCAGAGCAAAAAGACTTTGTCATATGGGGAAGAGATGGGAGAGGCAAACTGGAACAAAGAGGCAACTACAGCTAAGAGAACTCCCAGGGAGGTGAAGGTGAGGGGCTCTGCATGTACAGTTTACCAGCAGCTTGGGGCTATAGCCAACTGCTGCTGTTCTCACATCCAGACTCAGATTTGAACAGAAGCTGGGTGGCAGCTGCTGAGCAATGCCTGTGCTTACAGAGCAATGATGAGATCCCAGAGGAGAAACCAGCTGCTTTATCTCAATCCAGCCTGGAGGCCACTGTCCAAGTACAAGCTTCTTCATCCTGGACAAGGGAGGTGTCAGCTGCCATTTAGCCCAACAAATACAACTTTTGAACAAGTTTTTCCCTTTCAGAACAACAGTCTTGCAACAGCCTTGACCACCACAATGCCCAGGTTCAGACACAGAACAAAGAAGGAGTGGTGGAGCAGGAGCGACTTCATCATGAAGAGGTAGCGTAAAGATGGGGTTATATCACCCATATGGCTGTTTTACAGGGCATTTCTATCTTACTTGCTGTCATCACTGTAATAAAAGAGACTTTACATAGTGGAAGAGGTGATGCACCGTAACTCTTTCACATGCCTGCCCCACAACTGTAGTGAAAAAGAATGGGAATGGCAGAAAAGATCAGGTTCACAGCAGGGATTTTGTCAACATGGGTGTATCAAGAGGATACTCCTAACGCCAACTGGCATCTGCAGAACTGCACCTGTGTCAGTGTAACTTATTTTCAGTCCACTCCCTCCCACCAAAACTTTCTCCCCTGAAAGTGAGTACGTGCTGGCATAACCACATTTAACCAATGCTAGCTTAACCCAAGCATTTACAGCAACATTTTCACAGAAATCATATCTCATTAGCTCCCTCCTGAGAGAAGGAGGCTGAGGAGAGAGTAACAAATTGGAAACAACTCCCATTCTGCATAGAAAGAAAGTGAAAGGAGCCAAGAGGCCCAGTTACAAAAAGATGGCTTTTGCATGTATATACAAGTGATGAACATTTGCTCACTGAAGTAGATAATGAGATCCCAGCAACAGCTACCTGTCCTGACGCCAATGATCTCTGTGAGGGAGTGGCAAATGCTCACTTCCAATTTGGATTCTGAGGAGAACAAGTGCTATGTACAATGGGAAGTAAAAGAAGAGTATCTCCCTCAGGATGCAAACCCTGTTCTTGGACCCTTCTGATGGACACAGTTTGCCTAAGAATCTGATGCTGAAAGGGAATTTTATTTCACTAGTATTGATTCCCACTGGCTTATTCCAGCTGAAGAATTAAAAAAACCCTACCAAACATAAAAGGACAAATAACTAGTGCAACCAAATTTTCAGCCCACAGCCCCATGATCAATTTTCATGTCAACAGCTTTCTACCAGTTGGGTTTTTTGCCAACTGATTTTCGACATATTTACATTTATAATTGCAGTCATTATAAATTAAACACGGTAAATAAATGCAATATAAATGTAATCTACATAAGTGTTTTTAGAATTGCACCGCAACTAGTTTCAATATTAATTTATTACATTTCCATATATATAAAAAAGACCTCTTTTCACATTTCTTTAATTTGCCAACTGTTCCTCAACAATATGTAGATTCCATAGTAATTATTACAGCATTAGATGAAGATGTTAAAAAAACCCTTCAAATTGACTATTTTTAATACTTTTTGCATAATACTTTAACATCAGGATTCCAGCCATTAGCACCAATTAATTTGTTCAGAATTAAATTGTAAAAGACATTTGATCATGAAATAAGACTTCCCATAAAACCCAGGTGACAGCAACATGTCCAATTATTCTGGTGTAGAGCCCAAATTTGATGGTTTAACAGGATTGGTTTAGAATCCAATGTCCCACCTTACAGAGACTGAACAGCAAAAAATTCAGTGTCTTTTAATAATGTATTTCATTGTTTTACCACACACCTATGTCTTCAAAATGAGCATCTTGCTTCTAGGTTTACCTTTGCTACTTTATCTTCTAGCACTTAGACTCATATCTTTGCCTGGCAGGTTAAAACCCCTCTTGCTCTATTCAGGGACACCTCACAGCAATCATTTCACTTTTAGTTTTGCATTTAATGACAGACTGCATCTCTTCCAGCTTATTCCACAAGGCAGGTTTTACAGAATCAAGTGTTCCTGTATCACTTCTTCTCTTTAGGTTTTGAAAATCTTTTACAAAGATCTTCATACAAGACTTGGATATGATGTCTGGTAGTGATCTACACTACAAAAGATCTTCCTCTGCTCACATCTTCCATTTTCCTGCTGATACATCAAAGAAGAATGTATTTATTCTTTTTTGCTGTAGCAGCATAATAAGAACTTAGATGCAGCTAATTACTTCACCTAACTCCCACCTCATTTTGGGAGACAGCACCTCCCAGGGCACAGTTTCTCTCATTCTGCACATGTGACTTACATTCTTCATACTCCAAACATGACCTTGTCCCTGGGTGGATGCAATCATTACTTTGAATGCAAGTAATTTATCAAGCAATTCAGATCCTTCTGCAGAGCCAGTCTGTCAGTAGTGTTTTATCAAACCACCCACCTTCTGTCACTGCAAACCTTCTCCTCAGTGATTTCTTTGTTCTTCTTGGCAGCCACTTAAGGCAAGGAATAGTGCTGAGCTAAGGGCAGGAGGTCAGGAGCCCTAATGAGAAACAGCCCCTCTTGTAGGAGATAGCAACATACAAACATATTTTGTTTGTCTAGTTGGCTTTCAATTTATTAATAATTTTAACTGGAAGAAAGTCTTACTGTAGTTTATATAAATCAACCATCTTTATAAATCAGATTTTTGAACTTAGAAGAGCAGCATCAAGTTTATGTGAGTAGCATTATGATGAGTAGCATTAGATAGATTACTGACCGTTGAAATTTATGTATGGAGCTACTTATTGGCTAGCCATTGTTTTTGTCTGAACAAAAGGCTTGGAGTTTATAAATACCCAGTTATCCTGTTTGTTTCCTCTTCTGACTGGCAAAACTAAAAATTGCTTGATTTTTCTTTAAAAATAGAGCAAGGGTAATTTTAATTCCTAATACTGACCTTGAAAAGTGAACATCAGTGTTTTGGAGGCTATGAACAAAAATTATTAAGAGTTACTGATTTAAGTCTACTGCTTTCGCAAATTCCATTTTCTCTGGAATCTGTTGATCCACGAAAGTCTCTATGAAGATGGAAAAAAATAACATCAGAGCAGAGTCTACTTAAGAAAATCATCCCTTCTCATGTCACTTTGAGAAGAGCAAAGCCTTGCTCTTTCTGGTATCTGTGCTTGACAAGAGAACTGCCAAACAGGATTTCAGCCCAAGTATTTTTGGCAATGCCCAGTCCCTTTTAAAAATATAAAGCTCATGAACAAATTGCAGATAAAAAACTTGTCTGAGAAGTAAATTGTCCTGTTCACACATGTTCTTGGGGCAAAGCAAAAGAAACTGGTGTCACTGATCAAAGAATGACTGTGGGAAGAGGCTGGTCATACCCATGCCGAATCCTCTCAAGGAGGGTGTGTTGCCCCCTCCATCTCCATCCCTGCACCCCCCAGGATGCTCTGTCAGCATGTCAGCCTATCTCACCAAGTCCTGCAGCATGCAGACACACTGGGCCAGGTCCTAGGAACTTCAGAAAGCACCCTCCACCCTGCCTGGGGCTGCACTATCTAGTCTTGCTTATGGGAGGGTATATCTCAGGTAGGGCAGATATACCTACAGAGAGCACTGCTTGGGAGGCACCGTTCATTGTAAGCCCATTGGAAACACCCTACCTATGGACTAATACCTCCATGCCACAACTTTCTTCCAACACCCACACTTACCCCAACCCATTTTCACATCTGTCTGAGCTTTCTACAGGTATTCTTGCCTGTATCCTATGCTTATATATTTTCTGCACAGTATTTTACTTTGGACTTGCACATCCTTAGAGCCCTGAGCACCAGCAGTGACCCCTTCTTCCTTAACATCCATACAGCCTCTTCTCCCAGAAGATCAGATCAAAGGCTCATGGGCATTAGAAGACAGTTACTACATTCACTTAAGGACCGAAAGTCTTCATACAGTCTGATGTTTTACACTGCAGCTCTACTGAAAAGGGCAATATATTTCTGCAAACACAGGAAATAAAGATACTTATGACAATTTAAATTTTAAATTAACTTTGATCTCCCTTTTCCTTTGAGATTCAAGTCAGTTTTGGGGAAGGGCTTCATGGGCTCAGTATACCAGGAGCTGAGGCCACTTTATTTCTCAAATGAGATCTATTATCACAGGCATTTCCAAGCAAGGCCAAGAAGCAGGACTGCTCTGCCATTGAAAAGCTGCAGATACCTAAAATTTCTGGAATTTAAAAACAGTGTAATATACAGCTGGATCAGTAAGAAAATCTTTGCTATCCAACTTGACAGTCAGTGCCTCTGGGGGCACATAGGAAAATTTGGAGCAGCTTAGGAGTGGAGAGCAGACAAACAGTTCCACTGTCATGTAACAGAGGCACAGCCAGAGAGACAGAAATGTGTGGTCACTGTATGGAAACCAAACTTCAACAAAAGCAAGGGGATTTCCAAGGCCAAAGCAACAAAGAGATACATGATTGTAACTCCACAAGAGGGACAAACCTGAGGTCCTGCCTCAGGTGAGCTTTGAGTGGGAGTCTGCCTATATCTAGATGGAGTAAAACTGCCTACAGATTCGGCCCCAGTGTAAGATACCAACAGAGATGCTTGAACCGATTTGCTGCGGAAGGTAACGCTTGCCGATACCTCCACAGTCTCTCCATTCCAGTCATAACTTGACAGTGTTTGTTGTTGGATTGCACGTGTTCAGTGAGGCAGCCCTGCACTTCCTACCGCGAGGCCGCAGGACGCGCGAGCGAGTTTTTCAGGCCAGCCCTGGCATCCACCTCTTTCACACACCACACGTTCACCATCTGCGTTCTCATCTTCGGCCTGGCCGCCGCCCCTCGCTCAGGCTGCTGGGAGGTTTAGAAAGGCAGATGTTTTCAGTCTCTGTGGGGTCTGGTTGCAGGGGCTTTGGAAGTTACAGTACCTTTAGGCCAGTGTTGTCTGGGATTCAATATTGCATTAAGTGGTGACACATTGTGGGCGGGTGGGATCTTATTATTGCATTATGGAGGCTGCTGCTTCCCTGAACAGGCTATGTTTTGTGTGTGAAGCGGGCCCACACCTGCTGGAGCTGGGACCTGGAAATGCGGAGGACGGAAGGCATGAGTCTGTGGTTTCCTGCCGTGAGGGGCATGTGCCTGCGGTGGGGCATGCGCACGGGGCTGCTCTCCGCCGAACGGCTGCGCTGTATGAAAGTGCCACCAACGTGAGGGTAGTGTTCTGTCTCCAGGGTTGAGGAGGAGAAAACGGAGGACGCCAGTCTTCTCAGGGGGCTGTACCTCGGGAGGGAGTGCTGAGAAGGCCTGTCCTCCTCCAACTGAAAAAGACCAAGAAGAGTGGAGGAAAAGGTGTCAGGCAAAGACTTGACTCGCCCCTGGTTTGTGATGCGCATGCTGCGGACATCTTCGCCGGCGGATGAAAAATGCTTTTGCTCTACACAGGGCCTTACTTACTGCTCTATGGCTATCAATTCCCAGGGATGCTATGGGCACCATGGAAGCCTGTCCTTACAGGGGGCTTGCCATGCTCTCCCCAGCCACATGTGGACCAGAGTGACACTAGCAGTGCCAGGCTCTGCTACTCTCTCCCCTCCTGTGGCTCTTCAGGCCAAACGCCTCACCTCTCTGTTCCACTGACATTGCTCATCTTGGCACGTCATTAAGCTATTCATACATCTGGAACATAGGTAACAGTCAAACTCTGAACACATTTGGAAACCACATGTATGGTAAATGGTGAAACACCTGGTGCTAAAATGATTATGTGTATTTGAAAGTGAGGGATTCTCAGGGGCTCTTTGAATGAGTCTTATCAGAACTTGCTCCAGGGATTTGAAAAAACAAGTTTGGGGCTGTTAGTAGACTTTTCTCACACACTGCTGGCCTCCTGATACACTTTTATATTGAGTACCTGCAGGGGGAGTGTTAATGCTTCCAGTTTTGGTAAGCACAGGACAGACAGCAGCTGGAAAGGCAGGCAGAGTATTATTCTCCTTTCAGTGAGAAATTCAAAACACAAAGCCATGGGAGGACATGAGGAGGACATGAGGAGAAGATGCACTCTTAGGTCCCTTTTCTGTCAGGAGAGGGAGGAAGGATACCCACTGAGGACAGTTTGTGTCAGGATGAGATTGCAGTCCCTAACCTCCCTTTATGCACTGAATGGAAGAGTGAGGCATTACCAGGATGACTTCAGATCCTTCACCCTGAAACTGCTAAGCCCTTCCTTCCCTTTCTATCTCTTTTATGAAAGTAGCACTTTCACAAGGGTCAGCAATTTCATCCACCAGAACCAGACCTTTTTTCCTGGAATCACATTTTTCCTTTCAAATGCATTCCCTTCCTTGTGCTGAATTTCTTTTCAGGAAGTCTCTGCAGGTGAAATGTGGAAAGGCGATATTGGATTTTCTTTAAGCCAAAACTGCTCTCCTTACCTTACTGGAGATGTTGCCCTTGCACTAGAAAAAGAGCTGAATGTCATCCAGTGTCATCTCTTTCCTGTCACCTTCAATATCTTTGCAGTGCTTTGAGGCAGATATCTTATCTTCAGAAGTGCCTGAGAGCTACTCAGTTCGTGGTTGGCATTAAATGTGAAAAGCAATTATTCACAGTCCTAAACGTACTGCATGTCACTGCATAGATCAAAGTCTCAGATAATAATAATGTAATGCTGTCATACAGGGTACTTGAGAGACAAATAAAATCTAGACAGCAGCTCTAATTTCTCATATAGACAACCATTTCTTCTTTGCATAGACAGTGTAGAAATTCAGTCCTGGGTGTACTGTTTGCAAGCTGCACATTGCAGACATTACTGGAATTTTTATTCCTAATTTTTGCGCCATGTTTGGGTTCAGCATTTTGTATGATTTCCAAGGTGTATATCATCCATCACGGTAAAGACTTCTCTCAGATCACAAAAGATAATTTCAGCTACCCAGAGAGACCTCCTCTATAGCACAGGACCAAGGACCTCCCCAGGCCATGAAGGAACAATTACAACACCCTATCAGCAAGTGCACTTTGGTACTGCTGCCTCCAGGGTGAAGCTGAGCTTACAGACATGCCACCTTTCCTCACTGATGCTCTAATGCTTAAATTACTTAGTCAATGCTAAAGGTGCTGCCCCCTTTTATCCCTTTGCAGCAATCAGGTTGGGCCACCTTCCATCAGGCCTATTCCGCTCTGTTTGGACAGGATCAGGAGGACACCTTGTATGTGAAGTCCCAGGAGAATGTGGTGTTGGTAGAACTCAATATATTTTACAGGTGTAAAACATAATTAGGAATGTCTATTGAGCTCAAGGCTTTGATTGCTACTACCTGATATACATATATATATATATATATATATATAAAAATATATATATATAAAGAGCATATATTAACATTACTTTTACTATCATCCTTTTGCTGATCCTTTATTCCTAACACATGAATGCACAGGGACCCTGAATCTAAAGACTGTAAGGAAACTCTACATTCATCCTTCTCCATCAGCTGACAAGCTCCTCTTTTCATGTGGAGGGAAGACAGGGGAGCTGACTGTCAAAGAATCACATAATCTACAACAGGTATCAAACAAAGCTCAATGGGAATTACATGGAGTGAGGAGCAGTGAGTCTTCCCCTCCTCTGCCAATGCCCATTTCTCACCACTGAGAAATGGTTCCTCAGGTCTGTCCACAGATGATGCTGTAGAAGGGAAAGGAAACCAAGACACACAGCACCTTTTCCCCTGCTCCCCTCTCAGGCTTGAGACATGGACAATTTTAAGCAAGTCCACTTGTGGCATTCTCCTGGCTGTGGGAGAAAAGAGGCCAAAGATAGCATCAGGACGATTTTGAAGAGTGATTCTAACTACACAGCTGAGTTGGTGAGGAAAAATATACCAGTGCCTCTTCACATTGGGATCTCTTCTAACAGATGAACTCTAGGACTGTAAGAGACAGCCTAAGCAAAATGCTTTCTGAACTCTGCAGAATATATTCCAGGATAGGTAAAGCAGAGTTAATATCATCTCCCACTTTCATTTTTCATTTCTCTTGTGGCTTTTTAGGTGTGATGTCATTTGGGCAGGCATGTTTTAGTCAGGTAAATCCCAAAACATTTTGTACAATGCCAACTGCACTAGCAGCAGGGGAGATTGAGAGTCAAGAAATAAGTATGAGCACAGACCTATAGTCAGAATTAATTTCTAAAACTCATACATGTATGAACACTTTTAATTCTTGTCAGTGCAGAAGGCAGCAGTAAATTGCCATCTCTGACAAGTATCAGTGGATTTATTCAGCATACTAAAAAATTTGACAGATTTTTAAATTATATTGAGAGGTGTGGATTTAAATTATTTCCAACAATAACAGCAACCCTATGTCAGGATTAATATGTGAACAGAAGTGCAGGTTCAATCTTTTCTTCCAGTCACTCTTCATCTTTTTCTATTGCTTTATCTGCACACTAGTGCATAAAAAAAGGCTGAGTTTTATTAGTACATCCCTGAAATGCATACATTAAAGCAAACCCTTAGAGCTCTGCTAAACAGATGTATTGAGTGGGGCACAGAGAAAAAGGCTTGAACAGGACATAGTTTCTGTTCTCTCTCTGTATCAGGTCTCCCCATGAGATCTATGCTCCACAGCAGCCATTTTCTTGTCATCTGAAACTGGGAGATACCAAATATGTGAGAATATTTGGGTCAGAAACTCCCCCAGGCTATTCAAAGCCTCCTCTGTACTTGACTTTCCTCACAGCAGCATCTGATCATTCTATGCTCTTTTACACCCACAGAGTTTTCACGAGGACAGCACCAGCTCTCACATTTGCGCTACAATTTCTGTCTTCCAAAAGACTGACATTTTGAAGAAACATCTGAGCTCTAAATGAGGATAACTCAGGGAGCTAAAGGCTGGTCAGCCTAGAAAGGACATGGAGCAAATCCTCCTGGAAGCCATCTCCAAACATATGAAGGAGAAGAAGGTGCAGTCCACATGGGAATACGAAGGGGAAATCATGTCTGATGAACCCGAGAGCTTTCTGTGCGGAGAGGACTGGGTGGGAGGTTGTTGATCTCGACTTTAGTAAGGTTTCTGACACTGTCTCCCATAACATCTTCATAGACAAAATGATGAAATATGGGCTAGATAAGTAGATAGTGAATTGGACTGAAAACTGGGAGGGCTCCTGGTCATAAAATACGGTGTTTGGAGAAAAAAACCTCCAGTCATTAGGGTTGCACCCAGGGGCTGATAATGTGACCACTACTATTTAACAACTTAATTAGTGACCTGGATGATGGGACAGAGTGTACCTTCAGCAGATTCACAGATAACACAATACTGGGAAGAGTGGCCTACACACCAGAGGGTTCTGCTGACATTCAGAGGTGCCTGGATAGGCTGCTGAAATGGGAAAAAAGGAATTTCACTCAGTTGAACAAAGGGAAGTGCGAAGTCCTGCACGTGGGCAGGAACAGAATATGCTGGGGGCCACCTGCGTGGAAAGCAGTTTGACAGAGAAGTAGCTGGAGGTCCTGGTGGACTTTAAGCTGATCACAAGCCAGTAAGGTGCCTTTGGGGCAAAAAGGGCCAACAGCCCCTCAGGATGCATCAGGAGTGCTGCCAGCAGGCTGAGGGACATGGTCCTTCCCCTCTGCTCAACACTGGTGAGTCACACCTGGAGTGCTGTGTTCCAGATCTGAGCTGCTCAGCACAAGAGAGACATGGACACACTGCAGATAGTCCAGCGAAGGGTCACGAAGATGATGAAGGGACTGAAAGACCTTTCATTTGAGGAAAGGCTGAGAGAGCTGGGACTACTTAGTCTGGAGAAGGCAAGGCTCAGGGGGATTGTTATCTACATTTATAAATACCTGATGGGAAGATGGATCCAGACTCTTCTTAATGATGTCCAGGGAAAGTAAAAAAAGAAATGGACAGAAATTGAAATACAGGAAATTCCATTTAAACATAAGAAAATGTTTTTTACCGTAACAGTGATTGAAACCTGGAACAAGTTGCCCAGAGAAGTTGTGGAGTCTCCATCCTGAGAGATATTTTGATTGGACACTATCCTCAGCAACCTGTTCTAGGTGATCCATCTTGGAGCAGAGGGTAGAACTAGATGATCTCTAGAGGTCCCTTCCAATCTCAGGTGTGCTGTGATTCTATGACAATCCAGAAGTCCCTGTGTTTCTGCCAGTTACAAGTGATGGCTCATAGACTGGAGCCAGAGAATGGAGAAACAGAAGGAAGCATTAGAGCAGGGATTCCCCATTTGCTTTCAGTGAGTACTCTACTGAAACCAAGGGATGGTCACCAGTTTTTGGGACACCACAATGTGGTGACAAATGGGTACAACAAAGCCTATGACTTCAGTCATGGTAGTTCTGCATTTAGTGGAATTTTTACCTATCTTAAAGGCTCAGTTATTACTTAAAGATAAGGATGATTTACTCACCTACACACACACACACACACACACACACACACACAACTTAATCAAAGTTTTACTCAAACCCAGAGAAGCACAAGCTTGAGCTACAGGAAACATCTGTAATTGCTAATGAGGCCTTCAGTATTTTTACTAGTTAAGTCCTTGCTCAACTTCTTATTAGTGTCCCAGCTGTTTCTCCATATTTGCTGTACCTCAGGAAAACAGGCCTCTACTTCCCTTTAGGCACCTTTGAGAGCTAATAGCTGGTTTTGTAACAGCAAATGGAAAAACATGAGTATCACTGCAGAGCTGCAGTAGCAACTGAAGGATCCAGACATCCAAGGAAGAACAACTAAATGCCAGTCAGCCAAAGAAGTCCAGTGTTGGTCTGTATGTACAAAGCTAGGCCAAGGAGTAAATAAAGGGTATTTCAGAATACAGGAACAAAAAACTGCAGTTTGCTGAAGAGCAAAGGCTGCCTAATATATTAGCAGCAATCATCCTGAATCCCATTCCTTTACCTTTTTTGCCTGCTTTTTAAATATCACTGTGCAGTGATAAGAAGTCTTTGTGCTGCATCATACCCAGCTCCCCCAGTCATTTCACAGAGGGCTGTATGTGCTATGGCCAAGAAGACCTCTCCAGCCTTCTTAAACCACACTAAATATGTCAGTGAAGTGTCTCTTGTTTTTTAGAGCTGATTCTTTTCAGCTGGCTCTTACCATGTTCACTGCATCTTGCAGATCTTGCACTGACCAACCCCAAAAGTGTACAGACACAGCAAATTCAGACTCAGACCCTTCCCACTCTGCCAATCTTGCCTTACACAATCCCTAGGTATCTGGGGCATTCAACATTTTGGCTTTATACAGCAAACACCTCCACCTAGCAATCTCATAACTGGAATGCAGTCTCCAAGAGAAGCACATGCTCCTTCTAGTCCATGCTCAGCAGGAGAGTCCCACTAGTGCCTGCTGCCAGCATTTCTATCCTTCCTGTAAATGCTGCAGCCTCATACACCTTAGCAAGGAACATCTTGCCTGGCAGACAAAGATTTGCTTTGATTCCTTTTACATAGATTCTTGTCTTGTTCATGGTTTTTTTCTTGTACCTCTCAGGGATGCAGAGAAGAGAAGAATCTGGGCAAGAACTGAACAGGAGGATGTTCTTTTAACATGCTCCAGTCCAGTGAACACTTCCTTGGAGAATAAGCTCAAGAGGGAAGGGGAAATGAAATTACCATCTTCCAGACAGGAACGAGCAGACTGCACAAATGTCTGTCACAGGAGGATATCACTCTGTACATGGCCCAAAACTTGCCTGCTCTTTGCTGCACTTATGGATCCCACATGCATGAGAGATCTTCATCAACATACAAATACAAAAAGCTCTTACAAGAACAGTCTGATTATCTCTTGCACTGAACACTCTGGGACAGCCATCTTCTGAGAAATGAAGATTAGGTATCACAGGAACTCAGAGCTTAGTGTACAATATTTTTCCAGGTAATCTGATAAATTATCTCCCACTAAAAACTGAACTGCTTTATAGCATCAGAGGACCACAGGAAAAAAGCAAAACTGAAAGGAAAAAAGCCCTCTACAACTATATGGAAAAAACACAGGAGGTAAAGAACATTTCTGTGAGTAAATACATGGTAACAGCAATGCCTCTCACTGATGTAAGGTGGATGGGATGTGTGTGCTGGCTACTCTAAACTTTTAATTAGATATTTAGAAGAAAGTTTAATTTCAGGGAGTTATTTTATGATTTGCATTGCTGTGGGCCTGTGCAGTGCTGATGTGTGATTAGGTTAGAGGGCATTCTCTTGCCATACACTGCGGTTGCTACTAAGAAACTATGTGGAGAAGATTTGCTAGCAACACCTCCATACAACTAAGCAGCTATTAACAAAACACTGTGGGAGGGCATAAGAGTGACTAGAGATACCCACAATCATAGCTGTGCTCTCCTCTTGTCCCTGTACCAAAATGGCTGAAAGATCTTCATAACAGTGTGTCCTTAGAAGGACGTCACTGGCTATAGGGAGCACTTCTAAGGTGTTCCCAACATTTGCCAACACCGTCAGAAGAGTTTTACAAGAGCATCCATGCTTGGAATCAAAGACTTCTCCAGCACAGCTGAGGTTTCCTAAGATGATGCTATGCTAAGCAACAAGGTACAGACCCAGGGATCTTACCTGTCTCTGAGGACCAGTAGGTTCAGATTCTCGTCTCCTTTGTCGGAGAGCTGGTGCTGAATGTAAGGGGGAGTGGGCTGGACTTCCTGTCTGCTGTTCATGTCTACTGTCAGACACTGTTTGAGAAGGTCCTTCATGTCTATGGGAACTGTCCTCCTCAGTCACAGGCTGCATACCCCGACTTCGCCCATCATGAGTCTTCGGCCTGACTGCAGCATCTGCCCCCAGGCGCCTTCTCTCCTCCCCATCTTCAATAGGCCTTAGCTCCTCAGGCTCCTCATCTGTGGTTCCAGAGGTGCTTGGCTCAGCACCAGGGTGAAAGTCCTTCAGCTCTGTCTCCTTATCAATGATAACCCACTCCTTGCTGTCAAAGTCCTCCTCCTCTGCGAGCGGCACGGAGCGGAAAGCGTTGCTAAGGGCTTCGTGTTCCACGGACGCAGAGACGTCCATCCTGCCGCTCGCCTGCCGGTCAGCCTGGCCAGTATCGATGGACAGCATCTGGGCTGGCTGCGAGGAGCACACGAGCCGTGATGGAGAGCCAGGGATATCCATTCGAGACCTAGAGACACAACAAGAAGCCATTAAAATGCATCAGGTTTGTGGTTAAAGACAGGGATTGTAACAGAAAACCTGTGTAGTCCTTCTCACTAATTTCTTGGTATATTTCAGAAAGACAGGCTTAAGCAAAAATATTTTAGAACCTATAATGACATGAAGAAGTGCTTCAGTATTTCTTTCCCTTGTAGGGAAACATTCAACATCTCTTTCCCCTGTAGATATTTTTTCCAATTCAACATCTCTTTCCCCTGTAGATATTTTTTCCCCTGTGGATATGACTATCCATGGCTTCTTCAAGGTAAAAAGTCTGATGATAACCATTTTCCCCCAACAACATCCTTCCCCTTTGTTAAGTTCTACTGGCCTGTGGAAAAAAACCCACCCAAACCATGTTCTGATCAATGTTTCTCATCTGGCCTGCATCTGCTGCTTGCTTTGCTTCTCTGCCTATCTCAGAGGCCAGCAGCTTGCTGCACAAAGCCAGAGTGTCTGTTGCCCAGATTTTAGGACAACTGCAGTATGTTTTCAACAGGGATCATCCAGAAGCCTTGCAGACTCTTCTGGGGAAAGCCTTCCATATGTGAGACATCAAAATTTTTGATGAAGAAAGGGGAAGTAGAGAAGGAGGTGAACCAAAGGTCAATGCAGATAAAGTTGTGAGCACTGCCTGCTGATCTAATGATTAGGTTGGTCTCAACAGTCAATCCTCAAGACTGCTAAAAGCAGCAGGAGGCAACAGAGGGTGAACAAACCTTCTTTCATGTGCATCTGCTTTTCCATCAGCCGTGGAGAGCCGCTCTGACTCGGGGCTGTTGACGCGGCGGTAGCGGAGGGAGCGCACTTGTGCGGTCGGGGACTCCGGAGGCACTCGGACAGGGGAACTGGGGCACACCCCGTTTCTCTGCTCCTCTTCCACCATGCACTGAGTCTGCAGGGGGTAAACACAAAGAACTTCAAGACCTGCTCAAAGACATTGATTTCTCATCTATCACTGTTGCTCTGGACCTTCTCCCATAAAATTGTGCATTTTCACAATCTACACCAGCAATGTCTGAAGCGATGCAAAGGTCTCTCTGCCCTGGCAATCAGCTAGTATTAAAATAAGGTATGGATTTTAAATCAATTCAAATATTTAACCATCTTTACAAGGTGGCCTTTGAATTTCAATTACCCTCAGTGTTGATCTAAAGGAGTTCTCATGGGTTAATCTCCTGCATACACAAACCCTAACTGCTTATCCAAGACGTCTAAGAATCTTGTTTGTCAACATTCATTTATGCAGGGTCCATGCATTACATTGCAATGTACAAACTTTTACATCTCACATGACTAAGGCATCTCCTAATTACCAGGTGGTTTGGGGTTTTTATTTGTGTTTTTGTTTGTTCACTTGTTTAAATCTCGGTCCTCTAAACAAAGTCCTCCATGACATACACTCAACCACAACATCTGTAAGAGCTTTCCAGAGACCCAAAGTGATGCAGCGAGCTGAACATGCTCGTGGACACTCTATCAGTACATATTTCCTCTTTCACATGGCCTTATTAAAGTTGATTTTTTTTCTATTTAGCAGCAGACAAAGGAGGAAAAGTAAGTGACCTAAGCACAGCTGCCCTCTGTCTTCCACAGTGCTGATCCTCCTTGGAAGAGAGGGCCTGCTCAGGAAAAAGCACAGAGGCAGAATAGTCCAAGGGCTACAGCAGCAGCATAGGATTTGCATTCAACACTGCTGTGCTGCCAGCCATGCAGCATCAGCTGCTACACACTGCCTCTCCGTGGGGATGTGCCTGGAGAGTGCTTACCCTTCCCTGCTGCATGCCCTACATTCCCTTGTCCTCTACTAATGCCAGAGGGTGTGGACACAAGCAGCATCTCAGTAAAATGCTGCTGATCCAGACAGTTGCCTTTGTGCATGCAATGTGTGTGTGGCAAGTCAGTCAGTGTCCATAAATCAGCAGACCTAAACCACCCAGGCTGGAGCTGGAATGCATAACTAAAGAGCCTTTGCAGCTAGGCAGAGTGGAGGAGAACTTTCAGGCACTAGAGGAAAACCAGAATAGATGGTAATGATTTAATCCGTAATCCAGTCATGGCCGGGAGAAGGTTAGTGACAAGGGAAGGTCAAAAGTGTTTGTGAAAGGAGAAAAGTGCTGATGTAACTGTTGGGTAGCATCAACTTGGTAAGATTCAAGAGCAGAGAGCTGGGGAATGGTGTGGGAGTACAATGACCTGTCCCTTAACACAGACATAGGAGAAGTGGGACAGAAGGAGATCTGAATTGTGCAAACAGGGAAGTAAGGATCATCTTAGAGAGTTATTAGGGAGAAAAAACATGGCAAGATCCACTCATCACCTAAATACAAAGAGCAAGACAGGGAGAGCCAGTTAATTCTAGTGCTACAGGACTGGAAGGTGAAGGATGTGATGCTGTGAAGAGCAGAAGGGTGTTTAAATACACCAGTGCCCTTGTGGTTCTGAAAGACACAACGGATGCCTCAGATTACAAGCAGAGGTAAAGCTGTGCCCTTAGGTATCAAATCTGAAGCATCTTTTTTTTTCTCCACGTGGTGACTGTTACTTAAATAAAAACTGATCCTCTCTCAGAGAACAGTCAAACTAAAGATAATAAGTCTAGCAAAGCAAAAGGACAGGCAAGAGTCAAACTAAAGATAAAAGTCCTCATAGAGAGAAAGGACTTCAGCTTTGGAAAGCTTGCTTCCCTGGGCTTTGCTGCACAGACTGCTGGGCAGCTACAGAACCTGTCAGAGCTGAAGTGCTCACTGCCATGCTGAATAACTCCCTAAGCTCCTTTAGCAGCAACCTGACAACAAATAGCACAGTGCCTGGCAGGAGAGTTATCTAGCTGTGCTGTGGAGCTTCTAGAAATCTCTCCTGCCTTTAGCTGATGGTATGACAGGACTTGTGAATGAAGTACCTAAGACATGACACACAACTAGCACATAGAAAGGACTCCCCTATGCAAAGTCTGACTGAAGAGCATCAAGGCACCTGGTGGTAGAAATGCACAGAAACTCACACTAGGATTTTTCTGTAATACTCTTTTTAAAAAAAACTATGTGAACAGAACTATCCTTCTCTAGCAGGCTTTTCTTATTTCATGTACCTTCAAATGAAAACTTCAGGGAATGCAGAGTTACCAGTGAGAGATGAAGAAGTAATTTGAACTTGGTTCATAATTTCTCAGTGTTGGGGGATGTCACTGCTAATGTTCCATACAGACAACACTGATATGAATTATTTGCATTGGAGAATTTTCACTATTTTAGATTAGATTATTTTTTGTCCATGCATAATGTTTTCTAGTAAGACTAAAGATAGTGGAGATACCTACATTGCTGAAATAAGGACTAACTTTGTATCAGTAGAGACTGAAGAGAATTTTGGTCAACCCCAGGAGACTGAGAGATTTAACATGTCAGTCTACAAATGTCCATTAAAGACAGGTTTGTGATGTGATAGGTCCTGACAACATTTTAAGTCTGATGAACATTTCTCTAACAGATTCTGTATGTATGTGATGACCTACCACTAATACTAATTTACTTGCAATACACAAGTTAATCTGATAAATAAACTAACTATCAGATTCTCATAATTAACCTTTGCTATGGAATCATCATTCACTGGGGATGCTTCCAAGAAATTAGGTAACATTTACAAGAAAGCACTGAGAAACTCTCTAGAGATTGAGGAAAATCAACTGAAGTATATACATTTTATGTAAGCTAAAAAAGTTTAATATGATCTTGGAATGCAGAAATATGAGAATATTAAGTAATATTTTCTCTCACTCTTCACAGGGGTGAAACCATTGTTAGATGATCTTTACAGATTGTCCTACCCTTGGAAAGGAAAGTTAAAAAAAGGAAGATAAAAATGAGTGATGACTCAAGATATAGAAAAATATGGCTAATGAAGACATCTCTGATTAAATTTATTTATCCAAGAGGCTGGGACACATTTTGGTTTATAATTTCCAAGCCTGGAACATTTCTGGTACTGTATCAGCTATGCAAGGACTAGAGTTTCCTTCCTTGAAGTATCAAAATCCTAGATAATTATATGATTGTAAAAAAGATTCACTTGAGCATTACTAGCCCCCAAAATGTCACGTGCATAAAGATCTAAATTAATCCCAATGGCTTTTACTCTGTGAAGAAAATTGTTTGTAATTTCCCCTTTCAACAGAAAAATTCTTCAGTGCTTTTTGGGCTTCCTACATAGATTGCTACATCAGTAGATCTGAGTGGCTTCTAGCAAGTCTATGAAACCATTGCCCTAAATCCAACAGTCATGGGAGACAAGGAAATGCTCTTTACTTTGCTGATGCTGATCCTGAGTTTGTTGCGATTCACATCTGTCTCTTCCCAGACTTCACCCTCATTGAAAGCCGTGTTTGGAGCCTGACCAAGACCTTCCACTGGCCGACCTGACAGGATGGGAGGAGCATTCTCCTGATCACTCAAATGTTCACCCTGCAGGACATCCTCAGTGTTCTCACGAAGCAGGTCCCCGGGTACTGGAGTGACATTAACCACCCTAGGGAAGAGACAAGAAGAAAGGTAAAATTATCAGTATACAAAGAAGGAAGCCTATCACACTGCCCCACAGGAATTCCTTAGCAGCTTTTAGGGTATTACCAAGTTGAAAACCAGGCAGTCCAGCTTTATCCCAGATATGACACCCTGAATCAGAACAGGAGGATTCCATCTAACGTAAAGTTACAAAGTCAGTGGGATGGATCAGTGAAAGAATCTTGGGACCCTTGATTCTCAGGCTGCAAGCTTCTCAAGTTCCCACCCCACCATATTGAGCTGTGAAGAAACCTCTCCTTTTGCATGAACAAATGAGGCTTACTAGGCCTTATAGTTTTATCTTCTATAACATTACCAAGGATTATTGTTATCCCCTAATGCCAGCTCCCCCAAAAAGCACCAAGACAGACCAGGCAACCAGGCCTAATCAAGCCTTTTTTATCTGGACTCATCTCCACCTCTGAGCATCAATCTCTGTGTACCTTTGCAGCAGCACATGAAGACTGTTGTAAATAGGCTGAGAAGCTATGTTGGAGGTGTGAGCAGTGCATGCACTCAGCGGTACTCAGCTCACTATCCACCACCACAGACATACATTAATACATAAAAAGTCAGATCAAGTGGTGGCTGCCATGCAGTTCCAACTTCCCAGAATCATAATGGTGTTGAAATCTTTAAAAAAAGAGCTGAGCTTTCTGTCCATTGTCTGACTGGTATAACTGCAACACTCACCCAAACATGGCTGCTGTTTGCCTGGTGTTTTGCTGTGGTGGAGTTGAGGTGCTAGTGGACAACAAGATATCTGTACCAGCCTTCTCCCAGTCAAAGGCTTCATTTTCAGTGATGCCTCTTTCTTTCATGCTGTTCTCGAAAACGGACATGATTAGCTGGAATAGATTTACAAGAATAATTTAAGGTAAGTAGGTGAAAGTGGCTCTCACCAAAAATCCGAAGTATGTGCACAAGGACCAAGTGCAGTTTATAATCTCCAGTTCGCCTATGAAAGGTACTAAGAAATGAAAGCAAAAGTTATAAACCTGCAACAGCTGTTTCTCAGGCTGCTTTTGGCTTCATAAATGAAACTTCTTCAAACCTACAAAAGAAATGCATGCAACATTTTGACATTGACTCGATGGAACATTGCAGTTAACTTGTTACTCCAAGTTTCAATCCATAACTCCAATTCAGCTTTCCTCTAGATCAGACAGTACATTATGCAGAACAGTACATTTGGTATGCAGAGTTCAAGGGCTGCCAGAAGACATAAACAGAACAGGAAAAGGCAGCCCTAGGATGCAGACTCATTGCAGTGTCTGGCTTAAATATGGCTAGGTCAGGAGCCCTACATTGTGCTTAATGTGCACAATGTGGCCTGACACACTTGGCTGCCTAAGAAAATAAAACTCTAAAAAGGATGATACAATCTTCTTTATAAGATGGCAGGTACAAATAATCATGCTGATGTGCTTTATGCTTGTTGCTTTTCTAAGAACTGATATCCTTTAGGAAAGAATGAAACTACTGTCAATAGTTCTCCATGCACCAATGCATTACCGGAGAAAACTGATGTTCTGCTGTCAAAGGGAAACTGGATGCTATAGGCCAACAGAGCTGTAGGTGAGGTCCTGTTTTTCTAAAAAAATTATTCAGTTAAATAATGCAGAACTGACAGGATTCAGCCTGTCAGTTCTGCTCTACAGGGAGGGACAGTGTGGTAGCGAACACATTTGACATATGGCATAAAATTAGCACTAAGTTATGAATAAAATTTACCCTGAACAAACACCCTATTTGTATTTATATTCCAGTTCTGTTTATCAGCATGATCAGAAGGACAGGAGAGCCTGCCATTTCCTACTACCTTCCACCAAACTGCAGTAAAATGCCTGTTTTCAGCTTTCAGATGAGCCATCTTTTTGCTTCCTTTTGGTGACCCAGAACTCTAGAATTAGGTGCTCCACTCCTGCAGTAACACTGCATTTGATTAACAGAATTTCCAGAGCTTGAGCTGGTCGGTCAGACCAAGGCACAGGAAATTCTTAGGATTGTATTTGTTTTCTGACTGCTACTTCGGCAATGATTACTGTCACGTTTCTTTTAGAAATTAATATGCCCACATGCTCAAAGATGCCTTGCAAGAACTCCACACATTTGTAGACAGATGCCCTTATAAAAGCCATACTGGCTTCTGTTCATTAGATCATCCTCACCCATCTGTCCACTAATCCCAGTCTCATCACAGCTTCTGGTTCTTTGTGATGGACATGGCAATGTCAGGGAGTGGTATCTTCTGAAGCTATTTAAAAATTGGTACTGCTTCTGCCACCTTCCATTCCTGACACTGAAGCAGTCTGAAGTAAGAAACCACATGATAAAATTAGAAGTTCAGCTGTCTTATTCCTAGCATGACTTCATGGACCCACTCAGTCAAAACAACTTTTGTTACTTTCTGCTATAACTTATTCTGTAACTCTTGCACTTGACTTTGCAGGCTATTAGGGATTTTACAGCCCTTTACTGTACTCCCTGCAGGGTCTTTTTCAGACTGAAGGGTACTGGTGTCCTCATCTGCTATTATTCTCAAGCTATTTAATGGACATATTGAGTCTTCTCAGCTTTCTCTGAAACCTTTATATTTCTGATGAAAGGTCAAAGCTTTACAAGGAGAAAAGTGGAGTGGAAAACTGCACAGAACAGCCCCAGCAACAACCACTACTCCTGGAAAGCCATGCAAAGAGTTACTGGATCCTGTCTAGGGACCCTCTGCCTGCAGACACAGTATTAGGCATCAGAGGAGCTTCCACAGTCACTGCAAGCCTCCATACTGAGTCTCCTTCTGCAGGGCAAGACAATTCCAACTCTCTGAGTATCAAAACCACTAGTGGGATAAAGAAGAGGCCCAGTATGTTTCTCTATTAAAGATGTTAATGTCCATAAGGACATAAAGCTTAATTGCACATTATGTAGTATCATGCCATGTTTTGGGCTGATGGCCCAGAGAATGAGAGACAGAAGCAGCCAATGGTGCACAAATTACCCACTAAGCTGTCAAAATTCATCTTGTCAAATGCCTTCCCTTGGCCAAGGCTCAGGAAAGGAATCACAATCAATCCTGAAACATCACATATAAAATGTACCAAAACAGTTATGGATTGTTCAGGCACCCCAGCCTTGAATTCTTTGGGGCTTATCTAGGAAGATGGAATCTTTCAATAGAAATTTTGGGCATAGCAAGTTGTTTAAGTTCCTAATCTGCATTGTAATCTACAACACAGTATTTAAGAATAAATATTAGGCATATCTCTTCAGTGGTAGGAGTCCTCTTGATAGGGGAATGCTCCTGATTTGTAAGTCCTAGAAGGATTTTTAGGGAGAAAACACTAGGACTGTGACGGAAGATATCTAGTATTACTTTCCTGATACTCATAGCAAAAAGATGGATCCTTGGGGAGAGAAGCCAGCCACCTCCACAGGCATACCTGAAACTATTCCTCTACCAGCTGGACTGTATGCAAGTGTAGTACAAAATATTTTCTACTACATCCTAGCTTCACTCTTCCAGGGAAGAGGCATGCCTCTCGCTGTCAAATGAGTCAGAAAACCCCAAAATGCTGCTCTAACGCCCACATCCTCCTGCTGTGAAAGTACTAAAAGTTTGATCCTAACGATGAAGCAACACTGACAATGATCCATTAAAGGGACAGACCTGATTGTCTGAGGCCATGAGCCCAAGAAGTGCAAAAACACATCACCTGACACCCAAGTCTATTTTATTCTACCATCATTTTCTTCACCTCTGCTTAGGCAAAACTTATTCCATATATTCATCAGAGAGTAGTGGTCTCTGGTCACACTTAGTCACCAGTTACAGCCTGGTACCTCTCTCTTCTGACTTGATCTTAGGGGCCCAGAACTGTGATAAGATTGCCACTCAGCATGACATGTGCTTAGGAGAATCTCAAACTTCAAATTCAATTCTGACATTTAAATTAAGCATGACTTGATATATAAGTAAACAGACTTTCCCAATTTCCTTTACTTCTCTGTGGGTCTGATACTTGTGACAAACTCAAATGCCCTCTGGTATAGTTTTTAATCTTTCAGAGTAATACATCCAGATAAATCAACACAAATACATCTCTGGAGCTGAGATGTCTAGAGAATTTGCTGTCAGGAATAAGTCTCCAAGTCAAGATAGAAGAATCAGTGTTAGGTGGCAATCTGCAGATGCCAGACTTTTGTGGGGAGTTCCTTTTGGAGGCTCCTTGCCCAAGCTGCACCTGCAAGAAACTGAAGGCAAAAAGGCAATTCACAGCTTCAGTCAAATGCCCTACTGTGAAAGAGCTGTTTGTGATTTGTACTGCCTGAATTCTGTCTGGAAACATTTCCTTCCATTTCAGTCTCAAGGATGGCTTCCCAGTACCATTAGGACACAAATATTTTAAACTGGAATAGAATATAGGAGCATTTAGATTCAAAAGGAGCCTTGGAAATCTCTGAACTAACCATCTGCTCAAACCAGAACTAATTAAAAGGCAGATCATATTTGTCATCCAGCCAATCTTTGGAAATCCCCAAGGATGTAAATTCCACAGCTTTTGTAAGTACCCATTTCATATATAAGAACCCACACTGAATTTTTCTCCCTGCTAGATTCAGTCATGATTTCCCTTGCTGCCTCTATTCACCCCACAACTGTCCCTGAGGCAGGGAAAGATAGCAATCAGATCCCCTCTTTGACTTCTCTGCTCTAGGACAGACAAATCCAGCTTCCTCTGCATCTCATCAGTCCATCTGCATCCCTCTACAGCTCTCCCTCTTAGTGGCAAATGTTATTTTTCCATTGCAGTATCCAGAAAGTATTTGCCTTTTATTTTCCTTTTAATTTTTAAAAAATTTGTGGTTGCTATGCTACAACATGTACATGGCTAACCCACAAAGGCACTGCTGGAGAGAGTTTGTTGGAACACTCTCCTACCACTTTCCCACTCATTTGATGCACTATCAACAGGAGCAGGCACTCAGATAAGACTGCACAGATCTGCTTATAAAATGTTCTTCCCATCACTCTGTCTTTAAGGTACAGAGAAAACCACTGTGATAAAAAAAGCCAACACAGAATTAAGTTTATTCAGTTCTGTTGTGTCTGTCTGAGTTACTCACATATAGGCTGATAGCAAACACTGAATGGGAGGAAAAAACCCTATGTTAGATGAGTATTAAAGAAAGATAATAATGGCCAAGGTCTATATGAGTCTTCAAGAAATCAAAGGGGTTGGTGTGCAATGGTGAACTATTGGTATAGCCTCTTAGAACTTGGCAAGCTGTGCTAAAATTCTGTTACATTTTGAGTACCTCAAAATTTTTGTGTTTTAATGAAAGCCAGAAGTACTGGGTTGTTTGGGAAGAAATATCTCATGTGGAGTACTAGATTATTTTGGACAGGGTGGTGGAAGGAGATGAAAAAACTGTTTAGATTTTGAAGAATTGTACAGTCCAGCCTCTTTCTCCTGGTCCTAGGAAAGGTGTTCCTCAGCCAGCTATAAACACATTCATAGTAACATTAAAAAATCTTAATGCCAATCTAGAGTGCCATGCATCACACTGAGAGCAAAGAAAAGCTCCTACCTGATAGTCTGGCTTGGTGAAGTAGTCTAGGCTTGCAATGTGATCCAGGAAAAGGTGGAACTCTGAAGGCATGTGTTTTAGCAGCATTCGGTGTTCATACTTCTCTTTTATCATGCCAACCTGCTCCTGGAAAAAACAAACAAAAATCTCAGAGCCAAGAAACTCTTCCACTGCTTCTCATTTAGAAAGACTTATCTTTCCTGGAACAGTCTCTTCCTAAACCCAGCACAGTGTCAATACACTTCTGTTTGCTGTACCAAGCACAAGAAGGTTGAGCACTGCAGGCAGAGGTCAAAGGGGAATCCTGAGTCAGAAGCTTTCTGCACAGGTGACCTACTTCTTTCCACAGATTTTATTCTTTAGCACAAAGTATTTGCAACAGACATGAACACTTATCAACATGAACACTTATCTTTATGCTGTTTAACTTTCTAATTTCAAATCCCACTTGGCTTGTTTGGCACAGCAAGGCGTTATCCTCCTGCCTTTCTAAAGGCTCTTTTTATTTGTTGAAAGGACAGCTCAGTCTTTCCACTTTTATTGTTTGCTTTGCAAGAACAAAGTAAAAATCACTTGAGCAAATATGACTAACAACGTGCATAAAAAAAGTCTAATTACTCCAAATAAGAAAAGGCCACCCTGTGTATCAGAAGACACAAAAGCAGGTTAGCATCTTGCAGCAAGATCTCATGAAAAGGAGACTCTGGCTTTACTCCAGAAAAAAAGCTGCACTAAGCTGCAGGAGGAATAATAAAGAGTCATAATAATTAAAATGGAGCACCCTCTCTTAAACACAGACAGCAGGTTTCCTACCTTATCTTTGATCTTTCTCCATGGAAGCTGACCAACGGCAAACTCCACCAACATGTAGAAGAGGGACCACAGATCATCATGTCTACCCATCTCCTGGAGAAAAGAGACACCAAGACTGAGGAGCAAAGCTCCACACTGCTCAGTGGTCCAGGTGTACTCTCCAGATGAGCCACCTCATTTTAAAGGGCAGGAAGAGAAGTCATACTTCCCATTAAATGATTAAAGATGCCAAAATAAAGGCTAAAGATACATGTTTAGTAATGGGATGCAGAGTAAACTAGATTGAGAAAAAAACCCAAAATGTATGTAGAACATATTATTATTTTTAAGCCTAAATATAATTTTTACTCTTTTCACAAGACAGCATTTGCTCAAGGGCTTTTGCAAAAGACTCAAGATCATGCACTGCAACAATTTACAGATTTATAACATTTCCACATACAACTCTCCCCCTGGGCTAGTGAATGGGAAATTGAAACATGGGGATAAAGGCTGAACTTGTCAAAGCACACGAATTCATTTTTGGTGCTCAACTTCCAATGTCTAGGATATGATTTCTCAAAATAGCCTGCATTATACAGCAATTTTTCTGTCTAAATATACATTCAGCTGATGCCAGCTACAGCTGGGCCTACTCAGCTCTTGCAAAAATTATACCTCAGGTTTCTCTGTGTCTCCCAAGAAACAGAAAGAATTCAAAATGGCATTCAACTGCCCTCCCCACATCACACTTTCTACCTTTTGTAGACGGTAACTTCCTTCCCTAAAAATCCCTGACATTTCTTTCTATGTCACAGGTCATCCTACAGACTCATCCCAATTAAGGCCAGAAACCTGGAGGTAATGCAGGAAGGCTGATGGTTTCCATCTGGCAGACACTTAGCAGCAGAACTGCAGAATTTAGAACCACAGAAGATGCTGAGTTGGAAGCAACCCATCAGGATCAAGTCCAACACCTGGCTCTGTGCAGGACACCCCCAAAATCACACCCTGTGCCTGAGAGTATTGTCCAAACTCACGTAAGTTTAGTGTCTGCAAAGGAGCCCTACTGAAATAGGACACAGGAGTGTTTTGAGAAGAATGTTAGATGAGCCTTCTAGAAGCATTTATAATGAAACAGGCCAGACACTATGTAAATAATTGTTCTTTTCAGGAAAAATAAACCTAGCTTTCAACAGATGGCTCTTCACTGGATGGCATGATGTTAATATTAAAAATTACAGGTGAAGGATGGATTTGGGGACCTGGCACTTGGTAATTTCTGGTCAAGTTGTGCTAGAAACCAGCAGCAAGCAGCCTGGCACTTAGCCAGATTTCTCCTTCACTGTGGTTTACTTTTGCCTTTAAAAAGTGTCTGGCAATACAATAATTACAATTATTAAGTCTGCCAACTAGAGAGGATCCAGTAACAAATCATAATTTTGATTTTACAGTCAACGGCCTTAACTACATAACGAAAATCTTCTGATATACTAACTTCTGCGGATAACAAACCAGAACTCATGCCTCTTGCTCCTTTGCTCCTGAAAACAGGTTTCTGAGGGGGAATTATCTACTGATAACTCCTTATAACCCCAGAATACTCACCCTGTTTTTATGTGCATTCACGGAGGCATAGCGGACGGTTCCTCGGAAACCAGCAACGTTGCGAGGCTGGAGGGAGACAAGAGAAACATCTCAGAAACAGAGCAGATGACCGATTCCCCTGTGCAGCAAACTCCTGAGAAATTCTTGTCTTTACTGCTATTTTGTATGCAGCCAAGGGATACAAGGTTCTTACTGCCTCCTGGTGCTCTAGCAGCTAAACAGAGAGTGTTCTCCAATTCTGCGTTTCTAGGAAAGCTTACTCCACAGAGAAGGCAAGGTGGTTACAGTGATATGTTAGAACAGCAACAGTCCAGAGACAAGAGCATTAACCAGGACCAGATTTTCCATTTTAAACTCCAGATCAAGGAAAAAGCTGGTAAAGAAGTGCAAGTGCAAAACTGAGTCATGAGTAACATGAGCTAAGCAAAGCCTGAGGTCAGCCTGGTCAGGATGGAAACAGGGATCACCTACTCTGACACAAGGCAGATGACCACTGCTGGTCAGCATCCCCTGTTAGACTTCAACAAATTAAGAACCTCCGACTTTCAGAGTTCTTCCTTTTTTTCCAGATTCTTCCCAGTATATCATATCTTTATTTTCTCTTTCCCTGATTCTCTTTTTCATGTCCTTGAGAAGTACAGGCTTGATACAGAGGCTGTGGAAAGGCAGTCCTCCTGCGACTTACTTGTCCCATCTGGATGCTTTCGCTGCTTTGGGGGCCAAGCAACTGCTCCAACTCCTTCTACTGCTTCCTCCACAAGAACATAAGACCATGTGAGTTCACTTGACACAGATGTCGTTCCGAAAAACTTGTAGTTAAATAATGGCATCCACCAAATTGTCTCAGTTGAACTAGAAGCACCAGAGTTAAAGAGACTACTTAGCATTGGTGCTTGCAAAATTCTTGTGGCAAAACCAGATTCAGGCCCAGACTTCTTCCATCATAAGGCTAAGCTTGGCCAAAGAACTAAACATACTCAAAATGAAGATCCTACTCCACCACAAAATTGAGCACATTAATAACAAGTTAGTTGAGTAACTTGTCCCACAGAGGTCAGTTGGTTCAGGTTTGTTCTTTCAGCTGTGCCTGTGCTTTCAAAACTAGGCTTTAAACTGTTTACTTTTATCGCAGAGCACTCTTTCTGTCACTTTAAATGTGAACAATTCAGTTGCTTCCTTTTGGGTACAGAGAAGTTGCTTTGAATTTCAATATTCTCGAAAAGAATAAAATCTGAAATGTTTTTTAAACAAGTTCACCAACAACATGTAACATACCCACACCTGTGTGATGTACATTACAGCTCTTAAGTCATAATGACTCCAAGCAAAAAAAAGCTGCAAGTCTACCTTACGACTCTTTTATGCTAATCAAATACTCCACAAGGAGAACCCATATGCATATCCCATGCACTTGATGCAGTATTTAATATTGCAGTGCACCAGCTTGAGCTATAAGATACTTACTTAACAGCAGGTAATAGCAGAGATATTATATTTGTGATTGTGTACCTCATTGCTCTCAGAGCTATGCAATTTAGGATTCCCACTGACAAACGACTGCAAAATATTTTTCAGAATTCAGAGAATTCACTGATGTGAGCTCCTGAAAAGCAGAATACTGGCCACTGGAATACAGCCATCACCATAAACTTGGTCTCCACATTCAAAAGCAAGAGGACATTTCTCTTTTCCATTATGAATGGAAGCTAGTGTGTTTGGATACTATTCAGGAGCCATAAGAGTGTATTGCGAATGATTCTAACATGTAACCTGTAACATTTTCAGAACCAAAATTATTCTATTTTTGCAGTCCATGCAACTTTGTCTTTCATGCTCTTTCCCTGCTTCAATGGCTTCAGTTATCAGCTGTGCATGTACCGAACCAAGTACCATGTGTGCTGGCTTCAGTACAGTCAGCAATGTCTCTAAAAATTGTTTTAGATCAATACTCACTATTTCTGGCAGACAGGCTACCTGTGCAGTCTTTAATTAGATCTGTTCTGAAGCCAATGCCAGGCAGTTTGCAAGTGTATTCCCTCCTCTCTCAGAAGAAAATCAAAGCCCAGCCTGTGGTGCATCTGTCCCACAGCCAACATTACTGGCTGTTCCTGAGAGTCCCACACCTGAACCCAGAAGGCTTTCCCTCCTCTCCTCTCTCACATGGTACCTCAGAGAAGGGAGAGCACTGCAACTGAGCAAGACTTTGCAATTGCTTTGACAGGACCTTTAGAGTCCTTTAAACAAAATAGGCAGATGCTAGCTGTGTAACAGTGTCTTTTTCTCCTAAAGGTTGCACCTCTTGTAACCATACTTGACTGCCCTGCTGGTCACAAAGAACTGGTCACTGCAATCAAGTATTTCCCAGGCTGTGGAGACACCCTGGTTTTCATCCAAACAAACAAGCTCCTCCCTGAGCATTTGTTGTAGCACAATCTGTATACTCAACTATTACTGACTTTGCTTCTGAATTCATAAACATAGTTTTCCAGATGATTTCTTTTCACACTTTTTTTCTTCCAGCTGATAAATATCAACCCATCACTGCACTGGCCAGCAGTGGAAAAGAGCCTGCATAAAGCATCCTTGTTGTCAGACCAGTCTACATTTGACACAGAATTGATATTGTAACAGTTAGGACCTTCAGACTGTGGAATCATATATAATCCAACAGATTTGAATCCCCAGAATTATGAATATGGAATAAACTAGCAAGCTGAAATACAATTTTACACCATAGATTTTATTTTTTTATGCATCAGTATTACTATAAAAATGTTATAAAGCATATCTCTTCTCTCATTCATATTGTGTCTACCACAAAGCTAAAGTACTTTATTACACAGCACTGCATTGTGTTAGAAGCTTGGTTTAAAATGAGTTTCAGCTTGGGAGAATGTGTTAGATCACTACCAAAGAGCAAAACCTACACTCTGTGCTCCTTTCACTGCATTAGCAATGTAGACTAACTCACAGACAGAGACAGAACTAGGTAACAAAATCCTGAATTAAATGGATGCACTTTCCAAACGGTGCTCTTTTACACCCATCAGCTTTTCATCATTCTCCAGGTCAAACACTCAGGATCATTTGTATTTCAAGTGCCAACAGTGTTTCCATCACGATTCACATGAAGTCTGTCTTTCCTGTACACTCTCCTTTTATTTGAGGAGCGCTCAAATTTCCTCATTAATCTGAATCCCTGCTCCTTACACCATGTCCATTCATAGAGATTAAAATTATTCCTATGAGGCAAAAGGAAACTGGATATTTTGAATGTCCCGGTTTCCAGCTGCCTTCCCAAAAACTTGTATTTGGATGCCTATACTTTCCTCCTGCTGTTTCTTGTGACTGTGGTACCCTCATGGAACATAACCATTGCTTTATTCCCCACCTTTCTGGAAGCCTGTGCAAACACCTCATGAGATGCACCACCTTTGCCCCTGGCAGGCCTGCTGCCATCTAGGATCATTAACCCATCTCTCCTGGAATCAGGAAAAGGATTCTCAGCAGTAAGAACGTGAAAAAAAAGTTAGTGCAGGTTGAAGAGAAGGTAGTAACGGGAGAGAGGAAATGCAACAGGTCATGGAAAGCATTCGGAGATATATCTTGGATAGAAATGACTTGTTGGAAAGGTTGTGATAAGAATGAAAAGTGAAAGAAAGCTTTAACTGAACTAAAAGGAAGTATCCCTCTGACCTCTAGGAACCTTCTGCTTCTTCAGACAGGCTCACGAGGGAGATGCAGGGATATGCATCTCTGCCTCTTCTGGTGGGGACAGAGTCCACACCCCTCATACACATTTTGACTTGCTAATTTAAACAGCAGTGTTTTGTACCATCATCAATGACTGCATCATATTTTATGCCCATGGGGAGTCAGAAATGAATACAGGAAGCTGGAGACAGAAATGTGAGATGAGAAAACTCCCCTCCCCTCGCCTCTGAAACCACAGAATTGACAAAATCAGTCTGGAACCCCCCAAATATCTGCCAGCCCCTCAAGCAGAATCCCAAGTGTTCTATGCCTTTGCATCACATTAGGTAGCTGTCATGATCCTGCTGAAAAACAAACATATCATGAGAGAAAAAAGAAAACCAGGTGTAATTTGGACTTCCATATATAACAAAAGCACAAACCAAAATGAAAACCCAGAAGCATGGTGATGGCTCACTCACAACTCATAGCAGAGATGGTTACGAGCAGCGGATGGGAAGCCAACGCATCAAACACAGCCTCAAAAGAAGAGCCCAAAAGAACTGTAAAACAGAGAGAAACCCAAAGAAAAACATGATAAAAAAAACCAACAAAATGAGAAAAAAATTAAACAGAAATGAATTAAAAAAACATTCAATATTGTATCCCAACAGAAACCTGTGTCTTGTTTAGCTGTTGCCATGTCCCATCACCCTTCCCAGGGCTGTTGGCCCATCCTGTGCTGAGTTTCATCCTAAAGACACAAAAGACACGAAGCGTTGTGTGGACCTGTGTGGTTTGTGAGTGCTCTCTATGTGGTGAGAGGGGGCCCTCTAGGGAGAACCTTCCCCTGCCTGCATATCACACCTCAGAAGTGGAAAAATGAAGCTGAGAGCAGCAATGCAGACAGCCCCACCATACAGGTCAGCTGTATGGTTCTACTGTGATTTTCCTTCCTACACTTATCTGATGTACACACCTCCCTTCCTCCCCAAAACGAACTGATCCAATAACCAGCAAGGGGATTCTCTCATCATCATCTCTCTCATCTCTTGCCCTTTTCATCCAGTGCAAGTTCTAACATGAGGACATAAGTTTCCAAAAGTCAACAGCAATGTCTCCCTTTCCTATTTGAATTGTTATGGGTTCTCATCCAACATACTTGTGTTTTTTCTGCAAACACCACCTTGCTTTCTCACAATCTATCTCCATACAAACAGTGGCTTGCCAACTTTACAGACTTCACAGCTGCCGACTTCAGGTATGCTCCCTTTCCCTGATGACTGCTGAAGTGCTTCCCTGTTCATGGGGGGATGCAGAATGGTGGCTTGGGAGAGAGCAGGATGAAACTCAGTGCTGCTTTTAGGTCACATGAGCAGTGACTGTATCTGTGAACAGCACAGTACAGAAATCTGATGGCCATGCTCATCAGAGGCATGAGCTAATATTACAATATATTATATAACCTTAAAACTCAATTCAGTGACATAAGCAAAGACCTTGGCTGAGAGACTCTTATTCCAACAAAAATCAAGTAATCAAAAGCAATCCACACAATGGAGTTTCTTATTTGAGTGCCACTATTCCCCTTTCCTAAAACTGCGCAAATCTTAAGAATTCAATAAATTTTGCATGAAATTTAGTTTTGAGAAAGCTATTTAAGTCTTCTGCTATTCTTTCCAAAACAAAAGACACAAAGCAGGTGAGTTAAAATGCCATCGTTCCTTCTACACTTTAGGAGAGTTCAATATTTCCAACGAATTTTAACATCATTAAAAACCAAGATAATTTTGCCTTTCTAAACAGCATGCACTGACCATCTCATCACATGATTCCTGCACCTGAACTTGTGCTGAAGATGCAAGTGCCTTTCTCACAGTAGAAACAGGGCTAAGAATGAGCATTTTTTAAAGCCAAAAGCTTATTTCAGTTGTAATCCTGTTATTCAGTTATCACGATTTTTAACAGGAGAATTTTAAACTCAGAACTGCACTTATTTCTTACATGCAAGGTCCCATAAGGCAACAAGTAGCACAGAATATCCCCACAGAAAGAATGGGGAGTGCTAAGCAAGAAAGATAAGTTTTTCATCCGCTGTAACAGAACAGGGCAACTACTAAAATGGAAATGTTTTGGAGTCACATCTCCTTTGGGATTCAGAGTTCAAAATGCTTTCCTGTAGTCAGATGGAGATGATGTTTCTTTTCTATCAAGAGGAAGAAGACAAGAGGTAGTTGTGGCAATCACTGATATGCAGCAGACTGAAGTTCAAACCTCCCCACCTTCTGAACAGACATGAAAACCACACCTTCCTCCTTCCAGAGTACACTCTCAGCCCTAAGCGACAGAGTGCTTTGAGGTGCAAGTTTAAGAACACACAGGTTGGAAAGGATACCTTTTGCACAGAATACATGAATAATTATTACCAAGAGGGAGGAAATATATGACCTGGCAGCAAATGCACTTACCTGACTGAGGGGAAATCTGACCTGCAATCCAACTTGAATCCAACATTCACTTGCCTAGGGAGTAAAGCCTCTGTTCCCTCATCACTAGCCACAGTAAGAGTTTTATATTACTCCCTCTTTTTTCCAGCAGGAATAATAATCAGAGCTTCAAGTGGAATAGCATCGACCAAAAGGAATAACACATTCACTCCCCTGCAGCTTGCTAGTAAAAGCACTCAGAGATGGAAAATGGGATCTCAGTCCCCTGCAGGTACACATAAAATTTGAGCCTGAGCTATCCCTCTTTTTTCTCTCACCCCTTAAGCAGCTGCTACATAAAATAAAACCAACAACAACCAGATGTAGATGATCTGAGGTCACCCTCACTGACCCAGGGCTTCCAGGTGAGGAAAGCAGAGAAACAGCTACATGTAGCAAGATACCATATTCCCTGGCTAAGAGAATTTCAAATCCATCGCCTAGTCTGCTTTCCATACATTTAATTTCAACAGCAATGGATTTCTGTAGCTGTGATGTTTTAAACCAGAACATAATCTCCTTTCTCAAGTCCAAATTTGCTACTCCAACAATGAAAGTAACAATGAGAACCTTAATGTAATTTTCATGATGATCTGTTTTATAATTAATCCATTCCCAGTGAAACTGCATTTATTAAATGTGCAATATTTTTAAGACCTAGGTCCATTCTTCTTCCTTTTCCTCATCTCTGAACAACGTGACTATGCAGTGTTTTCAGCCTTTCCTGTGATTACCTTTTTACAACACAAAGTTTGAGACAAAAATTATATTCCCTCCAAAGCCATAATACAGTAATACAGCTCCACAAATCTGTTATTCTGCTCCAAAATGTTAATTCCCTACGTAATACTACGGATTTACATGTATTTCAAGTAGAAAGCAAGTATAAAGCTACTGGGCTTCTGTATTTGAATATTTGGGGTATTAGGATGTAGAAGTTCCTATCCTCTGTGTTATTTTATAGCTCATTTTCCAGTGAGGGGGGAAAACTACTTAGTAGAAAAACATACCATCATCTCCTCTTCTAATACCTTGCTCACTGCAGCGAAGTTTATTTTTAACACTACGCACAGACATTTGGAAAATAAATACCTTTTTCTCAATTAGCTGACACATTTCTTCAGCCTTCCTCATGCTCTTCCACACAGGCTGAGCACTGTCCTGCCTACACCATCATCCCTGTGCCCACTGACTCCCAGAGCCGCCCTCGTGCATGTGCAGTCTCTCCAGCAAGGCACTGCAAACTACTGCAGTGCAGTCTGAGCCACAAGGAGATCGAGAGATCTAATCAATGGGCTGCAGCTGACTAAGCTAAAATAAAATGCTTGCTGAGCGGAACAGTCCACTGTCATATCCTGCAATGGGAGAGAGGCTTCAGGAAAAACATAGCCTGTATTTTCAAGTAAATAATTAAGATCAAGCTGCTAAACCCTTGAATACTCTCAATTAATATTTGTGGAGCCACAGGGAATATGTTTCTGAAGTCAGGGTGTTACAGACAGAGGAAAGGTACAATGCTTTCTGTACTGCACGTGACAAAATTGGCAGAGCTGAGCAATGATCAAGGAGTTCTTGTCCAAAACCTGACCTACATTTGCACAGAAGACCTTCATGACTCAGAACACCTCCATTACATAAGCCTATGTTGTTCATCATCTGCATAACAATGTTTATGTTCATTTCCCCCTTCAAGTTCAAATTTTATTCTCAGCCTTAGGTCTCCATATCAAACACATTCTGCTAGTCCAGCTCTCTGTTATAAAAATTAACGCAAGATGAAAAATTTGATTTATGCACATTCCAAAGAAGAGAATTCTACATATTTAAAAAACCCAAGACTTTTCAGTTCATTCCCCAGTTGCTTGGTTCTGTTGTTTCAAGATGTGCACCGACACTGACTGCTCGTACTGCTGCATGGCAAAGGTGGGTCGCACAATCAGCAAGTCACAGTGAATAAAACTGCTCATGTCTCTATCTGAACCACAGCAGAAAGTTGCACCTAGTAGAAACAACAGTTAAATCCCTAAAGAAGATCTCTCCATCCTGTAATATGAAATTTGTTATGAAAGGTCTTGGGATTCTCCACCAAATGCACTTTTTGGGTGGGAGGGAATAAGGAAAGGGGGTGAAATCAGGAAGAAAAAACTAGACTTGTTTCTCAGAAGAGTATCCCCTGCAACTGCAAGCACTTATTAACTAGTATTTTACAGACTTTAATAAAATTCCTTTCATTCATCTTCTTGTGCATGCTATAATCACAATCTTTTCAATCCCTCTTCACACGAGTTTGTCATTACTGTCTTCTGAACGTTGTTTAGATCTGCAACCCCTTCTTTGAAGCTGGGCAGGTCTTATACATCATCAACTGTTATCTCTAGATTTGTACAAAGGCACAAAAAAGGTGGTGCAATTTTCATCATCCTATTCCATATGGACCATAACAATTACAATCCTGGCTCTAATAATCTCTGGTAATCTGTCTCCAGTCCTAAAGAAGATGCTTCTGGATGACCTACAGGTAGGTTACAGGGAGCTGGGCAGATGCATGCTGTTTCATCTGACACGTTCAACATTCATTTTTAAAAGGTATGATGTTGGTTCAGACCCCATGCATCAGAATGAAAATTTGTCACTCTCCCAAGGAACAAAATCAGCAGAAATGTAACTAGCTAGGATAGCTACATTTCTAATTTCTATTTAGGAAGAACCTACCCAGCCATTCTAAGGGAAAATAGCATATCGCCAAGAGTGCTCTCTGAAGCATTTGTGCATATAGGCAAGGGCAAGCTAGTCCAAAAGAGCTGAGTTTTCAAAAACATCAGCCCCTGAGAAGGTCCACACTATAAGAAACTTCGCTGCAAAATACAATGTTTCTCTGTAATTTGAGTGGTGGCAATTGCAGTTGATCTTTGAAGAGGCAATAAACACTGAGTTTTGAGATCAGCCGAATTCGGAACGTAATTTCCTTTACATTAAAGTTTAACTGCGAGGTTGGATCTTGGTGTTTAACAAAAACTTTGGCATGAAAAGCATGACAATTTTAATTTTTCCCTCTCTTTATGGCATTTATAAGCAGCACAGTAAACTGACAACTAACAGAGCTGTAGCAGCTGTGACAGCACTTAGCAAAGCAAGGGTGTGAGGGAGCCCAGGAACTTTTAAGCAGCGACCTTGAGCATTCTAGGAATGACTACAGACCTCAAGGCATGGGGGTCTGGGTGCTTTCCTCCTAAATCTTGCCAGGAGTGGAGAAGCTTAACTAGAAGCAGATGCATTGTGCAAGTCAACACCAAGCTGTGAAAGACAGGGCTTTGGTTCCCATGATCACAGGTCCCTCTTTGAGGGAAAGGTACTATTGGTGGAAGAAGAGACCCATTTGACAGAGTGGCAAGAGCATCTTTGCAGACTTTGCACCTCATTTTGCTAATCTAGTGAGGAGGACTTAGAGCACGTACAGTGGGACAGGATTACTGTAATCTGAAGAGATATGGAAGAACAGAGACTGTGAGGAGGTGCCCTGAGAGAGGAAGATAGAAACTTCCATGTATCTCTTGGGGAAGCAGCACAACTGGTGGCCCACCTCAAGTGCCTGTCCAAAAACACCTACACATGTGTAACAAACAGGAGCAGTTAGAGGCCTCTGTGCCATTGCAAATCTATGATCTCACTGGGATGATACAGACTTGGTGGGACTGCTCACATGGCTTGAGCACTGCAATGAATGGAAAAAAGGACTGGGAAAGCAGGGAGGTGCATTTTCACAGAAGCTGCTTGAATGTATGAAGCTTTCCTTGGAGCAGGGGATGTCAGTATTGATAGGTAAGTGATCAGCACAGGTAACATAATTAATTGTAAGCACCTGTTACTGATGGTCTGATCAAGAATTAAAAATAGATGAAAACTTCTTTAGAAAACTGAAGGAAGCCTTGCAATTGCAAGCCCTGGTACTCACAGGGGGCTTGAATTACTCCTACATCTACTGCTCCTGCCTCTATATATTGCAGAGACAATAGAGAAGGGTGAAGCAATCCAGGAGTTTTCTGGTGAGCATTGGGCAGAACAACAAAAAATGAAGGTTTGTGGTCACAATGAGTGGACAACACTGAAGAGAAGCACAGTTTCCTGGGGGTCCTGGCGGACCACAAGCTGTCCATAGGTCAGCAGTGACTCTGTAACCAAGAAGACCAATGGTATCCTGGGATGCATTAAGAACAGCATGGCCAGCAGGTCGAGGAGGTGATCCTGCCCCTCCACTGAGCCCTGGCAAAGCCGGTCTGGAGAGCTGTATCCAGTTCTGGATACTGTATCCAGTTCTCAGGACAAGAGAGACAAGGAACTCCTGGAGCAGGTCCAGCAGAGGGTGACAAAGATGATGAAGGACTGGAGCACCTCCCTTCTGAGGAGAGGCTGAGGGAGCTGGGGCTGTTCAGCCTGGAGAAGAGACACTGAGAGGAGCCCTCATCAGTGTCTGTCAGTGTCTGCAGGGAGGCTCAGAGGATGGAGCAGGCTCTGCTCCGTGGGGCTGGGCAGTGGGACAAGAGGCAATGGGCAAACTGAGGCACAGGAAGCTCCAGCTGAACATGAGGCAGAGGTTCCTTACTGTGCAGTGCCTGAGCACTGGCACAGATTGCCCAGAGAAGGTGTGGAGTCTCCCCAGCTGGGGATATTCAAGAACCATTTGGACACCACCCTGTGCCAGTGCTCTGGGTTGACCCTGTTTGAGCAGGGAGGTTGGATAAGGTGCCCCACTGTGGTCCCTTCCAACTTTACCTACTCTGTGAATCTATGTGTGATTCTTCTCTTCAGCATCAGATCATTCACCCAAAGTTTGGAAGTCTCAGGTTCAAAAACTTCCTGTCCTACAGAAGTTCCTGCATTCTCACTTGACAGCAGAATACCAAAAACACCATGTATTTAAGCCACAGGCAGAATGGGAGCAGGTATATTGGAATGTCTCTCATTTAAGCTTTACAGCTGTGCACAAAATTAAGACCTATTTTCTAGAAAAGGGACATCAGGAGTCTCACAGCCATGGAGATGCCCTGTTTACTGTGACTAAGTAGTTTTTCCACCGTCTTTTGTCAGAAAACAGAAGTCTTGAGCACCAACAGATGTTACTAAGCTTAGTGCACCAGGAATACTTTGTGAATTTATCACTGACAGTGCACTCTTGAGAAATGAAAAATTTCAGGTCAAACATACCTTGCTGAATACAGATGACAGATCTTAACCAGAATTTGCCACCTTTTAAAGAGGAGAGAGTGCAGCTTAGAGAGGCAGCAAGGAGCAGTAAGAAATCAGCATCTCCTCTAGCAATTCTAGCAAGCTGCCTCTCTGCTCCTTGTTCAGGAACTCATCCTTGCAAGTGTTTGAAAACAAAACGCACTGAAAATACTAATTTTTTTTTCCACTAGCAGTCTGTCCTGTTTTTTGTAATAGCCAAAGTCCCCCTGGCTAGCCAGGATGTTGGCTGTGATCCAAATGCCAGAAATGATGGTGGTAGCCAAGTAAGAGCCTTCAGGCAGGCCCTGAGCAGTTCCCAGCACACCACGGACACCACATGGTTACATGACCAATGCACATCTGCTTGGCCTGTCCAAAGGGGTAACTATCAAAGACTGACTTACACAACCCGCAAAGAAATATTAAGTAACGAGACTTGAGAACAGCTGAGCTTCCCTCATTGCCAACAGAGGGAAAAAAAGTTGCTGATGCTTCCTTACACACCTTCTGGCCCCAACCATCTTCTGTCTTTATAGAGCAATGTAAGGTCCTACTGACTGTTACCCAGGAGACTTTGGAATGTGGCAATAGGCAAGCTGTAGAGGGGTGAGACCATTCCTATGAAAGCAAATCTGTGCCACAATAGCTCTTCTCCAAGGAGTAGCATTTGTGCTAATTTTAGCATCCCACATTAGGGAGATCAGTTTCGTTTTCCTAGAAGCACGGGATAAATTCAGATTCACGATAAATATGAATTTAGTTATGCCAAGTGGGCCATAACTTTACAAATGCTCAAATGCCGAGCAATCAGTTTGAACAGTCAAGTAGCCATCCTCTGTAAGACATACAAATCAAATCCATAGCACTCATCAAAGGCTCAGCAGAGTAACAGCTTCCTGGGTAAAAACTGCTGGGTCTTAAAAGAAGACCTGGGAAGCCAGAGTGGTAACTGCTAAGGACGGAGAAACTAATGCTCAGTGAAGATTATGCAGAATAGAAATGATTCCACCTCAAAGTTTTAATAAATCTCTAGAAAATAGGTGGCAAGAGGTATGTTAGAAAACCTCAGCAAGTCCACAGCATCCTAAAGACCTGGCTCATTATCTATATTACTAGAAAGTCATTCAAAGTCTTTCTGAAAAAGTGATAAATAAGATTGAGCCTCTGAATTTCAGAGGATATGAAAACAGCTAATACTTCTATGGCATTATTCATAAAGTATGACAATGCATCTGAAACTGCAGGAAACTGCAGAGAACCTACTTGAGCAGAAAATACCTGTTCATAACTGAATATGACTGAAAGCAAAATCCAGACATGCTTCCAGAAAAAGAGAGTAAACCCTTTCCTTCACCTATCTTGTGTATTGTACCTTAGAACCAAACCACATACATACTAGGCTCAGGATGATTATGCTATAAATATAGAAAATGTATTCTTCACGTATAAATGGACAGAAAGAGAATGGAGAAAAAAGAATTTACCTTACTGGCTTTAAATAATCTCTTTGGTGGAATAAGTGATAAAGTTCTTACTAAAAAAACCCAAACACAAAACCACCACAAAATTTCTCATTTCACTTGCCTTCATACCACCCTTCACCCCCATTTCCTTCCTAATCCTCAGTGCATTATTTGGGCAGCAATCGCATTGTGCTTCTCCAGACATATGTCTTGGTCTGATGAGTGGAACTCAAAGTGGTATGAGGCAGCAGGGACACAAAAGGACCAAACAGCCCAATGACTACTGTAAATGTCAAAAGGCATTGAAGGGAATATTTACGTGCTTTTTTGCCACATCATTTCTATCCAAAAGCCTGACTGACCCCTTGAATTGTGGTGTGGGAGAATAAGTACATTAGGTATGTGAGACTTTACCCTGCATGATCCTCCTACATCCCAAAAAAAGTGACACTTTGTACCACTTTCAGGAGAGCAGACTCCCACCCTTCTGGGGATTGCATGTATCATTTTAGGAAAAGATTGTATGTCAGTCATCCTTCTATGAGAAACATCTGTGGCAAGCAAGCAATCAACCATCAGATTGACCAGAATTAAGACCAATCTTCTCAGAGTCCTGTACTCTGACAAAGCTCCCCCTCACCCACACCAACCCAAGCCGGACACAGCTTGCAGGACATAGCTGAAGAATCTTTTCCCCTGGAAAATGTCAAGGCTAGATGTAGAGCTGTTTCTGAAAACAGGGCCTGGGAGCAAAATAAAAGTATAGTAATTTTAAATTATGGTGAGAAAGGGAAAAAATAGAGGATTCAAAAGAATATACATTTGGAAAAATTAACTTCTTTACAGAAAGAACAGTGTTAAAACAATGGGACTTGAAATACAGACATACACTATAATCACTTCATTTAAGAAATGAAGAAATTTTGCAGAAAACCAAATGCCAGTTTCAACCCATAATAGACTTGAATTCTGACTGCAGAAAGAGGAAAGAAGAGGGGAACATTTTGTAAAAGGCAATATGGAGAAAGGTTATGCCCAAACTAAAAAGCATTGACAAGGAAGTCCAGTAGTACATGATGTGTGTCTTTCTAGGAATAGGATATAAGCACAACCTCTAGAGCAGCTCCCAACAACAGGGAAAATGAAAACTGAAACGACATATAAAAGAAGGAAAAATATAGAAGAAAAATTGCCCAGCCAGATTCATCTACTAAAGACAAAAAATCTGCTCATGGCCTTTGCTTTCTTCCCACTCCCCAACCATCCCCAGCACCACAGAGTCACTGTATTTAGCTAGCACATCATTAACATTTTCCAGAACAACAATAATCTTGTAGATGGAAAAGGTGTGCAGACCAAAAACTGTAAGCCTAGGATGACAGAGAGATTGTATGAACACTCTCTGCTTGCGCTGTGTTCTGAAATACATCTAGGAATTCTCTCACAGATCCTAGAACTTCTGAAGCTTTACACATCCTTATGAGTGACCCCAGATAACAGCACTGGTAAAAGAACTGAAGATAAAATGCGTATTACATGGCACGAGATATGTCCCCTGCCCTTACCTGCCCTCCAGGCAGGCACACTGAAATATCCCTGCTAGGAAATCTGGACAGGAGCAACAGACATAAAACCAAAGTCAGGAAACGTGAGAACAGCATTACAGGTTGCAGCTCACAGTAAGCTCAGCCTCAGAGACCAGGTCAGCATCTAACTTCTAGCACATTTTTTTTATAAAAGCTTTAAGAATACACCAACCACAGAGAACTGAACTAGACCAGTCCCCTGGGGCTATGGAAGTTACACAGCCAGCATTGGGCTCACCCTCTTTGTAAGTCCATATTGTGCTCAGTAAGTATTGCAAGCCTGTGGGAAACATGATTACCCTTAAGGAAATAAAAGGAAGAAAAAGCCACTCATCCTGTAAGACAAAAGCAAGCATCCCTTCTTAGATCCCCAACTCAGCTGAAGTCACCTGCTGGTCCTCACCTTGAAGAATATGCAGTCCAATATAATGACCATGTATAACAACAACAAAACAAACAGAACCACAAAACCTTTCCATTCCTGCTCAGTTGCAGAAATGGAAAAAACTCCTTGAAATGTACTTACTGGTCGGACTTCCCCAGTAGTGTTGGTGTACTGGCGGGCCAGACCAAAGTCTAACATGTAGCACTTCCTGTATGTTGAAGGTAAGCGGCCCATGGCAAAGTTGGACTGGACAAAGAAGGAAAGAAAAAAAGTCAAATTGATGCCAGCAGCTTGGGTAAGAGTGGCCATTTGTTACGAAAACTTCATCATGTAGCTCCACATGCCTCTGGTGAAAACAAGTCAAAGAGATTAATTTTAAGATGCATCTTAAACATCATGATTAGAGAACCACTGCCTCAATAAGAAGTTCACTTTGCAGATAAGACACTGTGGAGTCTCAGAATTACTAGAATTCACATTAGCTTGGCTGTATTTCAGTTGCTCTGAGAAAATAGCTACATTTAACACCACTAGCTCTGCAGTGAGAGCTCCATCACTTGCATAACAGGCTGGAGTTATTGTAGACAAATGCCTCTGTTCATGGTTCAGCTGCTAGCATGAATTATTCTGCCCTAACTCCCAAAGTCTCCATTTACTGTATTGCATTGCCTAAATCGATCTGAACATTCAGACATATAGAAACCACCAGGTTTGGTTCTTAATAAATAAACCAATTACAAGCAAATGGAGCAGCTCTTTTTTTTAAGCTCAATCTTAAAGTTCTATCCTTTACCATAATGGATGATTGCTAAAGGATTTGTAGCCAATCATATCAGTGACCGGTTTTCAGTTGAATTTGGAAAGCCAAAAGCAGCTGATTTTAAAAGGAGCAAATGAGCTTGCTACAAGGAAGCTGGTCTCAGCTATGGCATAGCAACAAGTTCAAGTTCACTATGTTCAGGTCAAGCAGTGAAGAGCTGTAGGAAAAACACTGATTCTACAATGAGACTTGGAATTACTGTGCTCTGCCTAGGCAGATGACCAACAATGTGACTGTGTTTCTGACTGGAAATCGTGCTCCAATTCTTTCAGTAATCACTCATACAGGATTAAGAGGATGATTTAGCTCAGTCAAATACATGAAATAGCATTAATTCAAGTGATGTGTCACAGAACAAGACTTCCTTTCTGAACAACTTTTACAGTGATAATTGGCTGGACTCCAAAGGACCGTTCAGAACTAGATTGCTTCATCATGGGATCTTGACTGGTGCAAGTATGACTGACAGCTACCAACCCACCTGGGAGCAGCCTCTGCCAATGAAAGCTGGTTTGCTATGCACTTATAAAAAGGACAATACAATCTTACTATTCTTTACCTATAGAAAATAGCCAACATGTCAGACAGTGGGAGGCCTAAATATGTCTGCTGAGATCTGCCCATACTCAGACTGTCTTTATTGACTCAAGCAGGACTGACAGACGTACAACTAAAAGGAAAATTTCCAAAACAACATACAGGCTTGATGTCACGATGCAGGAATCCCACAGAGTGAATGGCTTCTATTGATTCCAGGATCTGTTTGCCCAACCGCAGCGTTGTGCTCAGTGTGAAAGTCCCTCGAGGCTGACTCCTTCTGAGATCTGCGAGATTTCGGCCCTGAAACAGTCAATAAAACACTTAAACCACTACACAAAAGCAGAGCCTTTCACAGCTGTGAGTTCTGACACACAACCCCAAAAAAGCAGACACGCTACTCAGAGAGCTGCTCACCTCATGTCTGCTTTATTTCTTGTATAAGATCTTCCAGCACTTCATTTTAGCTTTTAAGTGATGCATTTGCTGACAAGAAGATACCAGATCATTATCTGGAGAAGTCAGCTTGTCATTATTTGTGCAATAGGCATGGCATGGACAGCAGTACCTCAGAGTGAAGAGACCAGCATCTCCTTACTGTTAAAGCCGACCATAGAAAAGCTGATTTAAGAACAACCTCTGAGTGCTCTCTGAGCCATCTAAAGATTAAAGCAGTACAAATTCGATAAGCAGGTCATGATGCTGCAGTTTCATCAGAAACTTACTAGCACACATTGTCTGGTTCAAGCTTAAGCCAGCATCGTTGCTGCCACACCACAATGGGGAAAGCTGTCTATCAAGAGAATCATATCCAAAATCAGGAGAGGAGGATTTTTCCACTGACTTAATACTTATCAAAACAAATTGCTAATTTACTTCCAGTTAATTAAATTTCTGAGGAAAAACAAAAAGGCTACCAGCTATGCATGAAAATAAAGTCAATTTAGGGAAGAAAAAGAAAAAAGGACAGAGTAAATGCAAGAAAAATCCCAGTGTTCTCTGATGTCCATCATCTCAGTTTTGTCTATACCTCTTCAGCTTTGTAAAGAGAAGCTACTAAAATGATTGTATTCCATGGCAGAGTGCTCTTCTAATCCACAGAACTAATGCATTTACCAACTCATTAAGAACATTAGGAATAAGAGTGCTGTTTCAGAGAAAATGCACTAAGAACAAAAGCTATAGGGACATGCTGTTTATTACTGTGCTTTCGAATCTCTTGATTCTGCTTCTGTAAGACATAGATAGAAGACATCTATCATCTACAGAAGACATATGCTTATAATAGAGTTCCACATGAATTAAAATTCCCAACAGAAAGTATATAAAAGATTCCAAACAGGTGAGGAGGAAACACTCCAAAGCCACAAAATGTCATCTCTTCATCCACCCATTTCCAGTTCTCAAGTTATTTAGATATTAAGGTGCCAAGTAGCTCGTGTAGCATATGACAAGTCTCTCAAATTGTTTTGACCTATATTTGACTTCAGGGTCTGGACCATTGAAGAATCACACCTGAGACAGGCCAGCTCATAGATGCAGCCAAGCCACAGCAGCCTGCCCAGGTTTGCTGCTTAACATGAACAAAATCAAACTAAACCTCTTCTCTAGTGCTTATCTTCCTGAATTTCTGTGACACTTTACTAGAGCCACCACAGTGTTGTCATCACTATCTTGAAACATCCAAGTTACTGAATTGACAGCAGATCTTGCTTTCCACTGTAAAGCTGTTCCTTGAACACCAGCTCTCTTATCCAATGGTAACATGGAAAGCAAGGCTCATTTTTTTCAGGCCTGCACACCGAAATGTGCCATAAGTTCCCCCAGCTGCTACTGCTACCCGGAAAAGACATAAAATGAGCATTATTTTCCAAATAAACACCGTCAAGCTGATTAAGAAACAGAGCAGATGCAATGAGTTGCAAAGCTTAGAGTAGAAGCCTCAGCCCCAGTGACTGAAGAGAAAGGGAGAACTGCAGTACACAACAGTCAGAGGGACATGTGATAAACCATAGGGTGTCAGACATGGTTTAATCTTAAGAGACAAATTAAACCATGTCTCAGCAGGTTTTCATGTCTTCATCTTGAAGATGAAGGAAAATTTTAGCCCGAAGAATGATGGTGCAAAACTAGCTAATGCTTTATGTATCAACATCTTCATCTGCAAATAATGAAATTATTTTTAGCTCTGCCTAGTCTACGAGGTCAGTTACATAGTCAAGAACAAATTAGAAAGTAAAAGAATCCATGGAGAGACATCTTTTCCAAGGTAAAGTCCCTTTCATCAGGCTTGGTAAGGACAGGACTGGCAGGTTAGAAGCCTTGTTCTTCCATGAGCTCCAGAAGTGCTCTTTCACAATTTATATTCACACTCACACTGCAGCAGCAGCAATTGCCAGGGTTGTTTAGAGAGCAAAAGGATTTATTCTATTCATAACAGCAGTTGAGACGCCAGCTCAATAAAAGGCAAACCCAAGCACCAGGAGTTTACTGATTTTATACAATTGTCTTGCAAAGCAGAACTACAAAAGAAGCAGAAGTTTATTTTAAACAAGTACTGGGATCTGCTGGTCCCTGTTTTACTTCATCTACTGCCTAGCAGTGTAGTGACCATATGGTAGCTACCCAAGTATTTACCCTTATTGACTTGATATCAGCAGTGTTCAAACAGGAGTAAACACTTTGATAGCAGAAGCTGAGTTACTGCTGAGCTTGGGAGAGACAGGGGAGGCAGAGATCATGGCCTTCCACAGAGAAACTGCACTGTTGCTGTGACACAACTGTGCTGCTGCTGTGACACTACTGCTCTCACTCTGAGCTCTGATATAAGACATATTTTGAATGCTGCATCACAGCCCAGCAGGAGGTGTTTCAAAGGGCTGCCACTGCTGCACAATGCTGTGGGTTGCTCCTGTGAGCATTCTGAACAGAGTGCTTTCCCTGGAAAATCGACAGAAAGCTGTCTTAAACAGAAAGGCAGAGCTATGAAATATTTTAGCACATCTTATTGACTGGAGCCATCCAAAGGGATATCAGAGCAACACCACCCCTTCTCACTGTCTTCCATTCCATCCTCTTTCTGTGTACAACAACATCTCCACATCAGTGCTTGGCCTTATTCTCTGAGTGTAAATCCTTCTCAATGATGCCATCTCTATGGGACAGAAGGGAGAGGCAAAGAACAGAACTCACCTGAAGCTGCATGACCACATAATTAAACTTTTCATTTCTTCCACAGCCAATAAATCTGCAAACATGATCCTTCCCTGAAAAGAAACAGAAATGAACAGAATAGAACATAAGATAACAACCCTGTGATGATTTTTAGAAAAAATGATTTCTGACTCAGGGCTGGTAACTATAAAGTGGTATCAGGTAAAGAGTTTTGCATAACAAACTGAGCTCAGCTCAGTACACCAGCTTTACTCAGTACAAGCTGACTTGTACACACCACCACTACAGCTCATCTAATGCTACTTCAATGTGAACAAACCCTGATTTTAACAGCCAGAAACATCTGGAGAAGAAGATGCTTATGGAAATACTCCATTGAAACATTAAAGTATTTTCATAACAACAGAAGGAAAAAAATAGGGGGCATTCTGTGTTAAGTTCTGGTATGATGTTAGAAGTACAAACAACATCTATTCAGGTGAAATAAAACTAACTAAGCCACCCCACAATAGTCAGGAGGTCCTCAGGGAGGGAGTGGAGGCTATGGTTTCAGACCCTGACCCGTAATGGATTTGGGGTGGTTTGCTCTCTGGATTCTTGGAAGTGGAAGGATGAGGCATGAGTTCCCCTAGTAGCAGACTGCTGATGACAGAGCAAAAGTTGATGCACACCACAGTGGTGAACTCTTGGTTTCTGGTGGGGTTTCTAAGGAGGGAAGGGGGTGAGTATGGCTGCGTAACTTTGCACTATGTTTCTTTGTAGCACTTGAGCAATAGCAATTTGAATTCGTTTTTAAACCAAAGCTTATTGTTTGATAATTCCCAGTTTAAAGAAAGAAAGGGAAGAACATGAACACATAAAGAAATCAGTAACTGCACTGCCTGCAACATCCTTAGGGCCCTGCTGTTGCTGTGTGCACCACAGGCCTGGGGCATCAGAAACCGCTGGGGACAGCAAGACATGACAGAATAGGGATGTGGAGGGCAGCAGGAGACAAAGGAGCAGCTTTCTCACTGGAGAACCAGAGCTTTGACCAGAGTAGTACACACAGCTGTGGAATATGGAGGTCCATCCCAGACCTTCAGTAAGAGCATCACGAGCCTGTCCTTCAGGGCCCAGCAGCATCCCACACCAGAACAACCACACTCTCTCCTACCTTGAGGAGGTAACAGCTGCTGGCAACCAGAACTGGAGGGATAGAGACCCTGACTACTCCTTAATACGTTTGGAAGAAGAGGTTTAGAACAAACAATCAAACCAAATCCCACTCACCTCCAACCAGGATCCCCAGGTCCCTTCCCACAGTGCTGCTCTCCAGCCTCTCATTCCCCAGTCTATGCACACAACCAGGGTTGCCTCATTCCAGTGCAGAATCCAGCAATTTCCCTTGTTCAACTTCTTGTTGCCCAGACCTCTCAGGTCTGTCTGAGATCTCTCTCAAGGCCCTCCCCATCTTCAAGGGAGTCAACAACTCCTCCCAGCTTTCTATCATCTGTGAACTTGCTCAGCATCCCTTCCAGTCCTGCATCCAAGTAATCTATGAAGATGCTGAAGAGCACAGTGCCAAGGATTGAGCCCTGTGGAACCCCCTAGTGACACTGCCCAGTCTGTAGTCACCCCATTCACTGTAACCCTTTGCACCCGACCTATCAGCCTGCTCACCCATCACATGATGTGTTTATCCAGCTGTGTGCTGGACATTTTGTCCAGAGGATACTATGAAAGATAGCATTGAAATCTTTACTGAAATGCAAAAATATTGCATCAATTGACTTCGCTTGATCAGCTGGGTGGGTTACCTTGTCATAAAAGGAAATCAGGTTTGACAAGCAGGACTTCCCTCTCATGAAGCTGTGCTGGCCATGACCCATGACTGAGTAGGCCTGTAGTTTCTGGGGTTTTCCTTCTTGCACTTCTTGAAAATCAGGATAACGTTCACCTGCTTCCAGTCAGCTAGGACCTGTCCGGATTCCCAAGAGCATTCAAAAATCATTGAGGGAGGTTTTGCAATGACATCAGCCAGAACTTTGAGGATCCTAGGATGAATCCCATTAGGCCGCATAGATTTGTAGGGATTCAGGCGGAGCAGCAGACCCGGCACAATTTCAGGGTTGAATGGGAATTAATCAACCTCACAGCCAAGGTCCTCCAAGCTCAGGGCACTGAGACCCCCTTGGTCCATCAGCTGTGTTGATGGACCTTTTGCCTGAAGACAGGCAAAGAATGCATTAAACACCTTTGCCTTGTCCCTGTCTCTGCTTGTGAGGTGACCAACCTGTAATGGGCTGATGTTATTTTTATACTGCCTACTGCTGTCAATACATTTGCAAAAGCTCTTTTTATTGTCCCCCACAATTCTGGCCAGCTTCAGCTGAGCTTTGGCTGCACAATTTTTCCCCCTACAGTGGCAAGCAGCATCTCTGTATTTTCCCCATGTCACCTGACTTTGCTCCCCTTGGGCACATGATTCTCCTTGATGCTGTTTCTCACATCAAGTGTGTGTGCCTATGGCTACTGGGTGCCACTGGTTTTCTACTATTGGCAAGCTCATTGCAAATTCAGCATTGATTTTGACAGACAGGTTTTTGGTTTTTTGAGGAAACTCCTTGAGACACTGTGGGATAAAGATGTACACATGTAAAGAACATATCCTGGTGTGGGTATTACCAAAAAGGAATCACCAGGAAGCCTCAGCTGTCCCACCCATCTTCCTGCCACGTGTCCCAATATAAATGGCTGTGCTGCTTGCCAATGTGAAGGGACCATCAAAGGTTGTGGCTACAAAGTCAACACATCTGGCTAAGCTCAGAAAGAACCAGTCCTGTTTCTTTAGGAGCTCATGATACTCCTGTGCTTCAGCAAACTGGCCACCTACACAGGTGTCAGAGAGGGTGGACAGGAGCAAGCTCACACTCACCCCAGCCACGATTCACAGATTTGCACAGACACACTGTGAGCCCCACTTTGCTTTGTTTGCCTTTCAGTGTATCAGAAGATGGATATTAAGGCAAAAACCAAAAAACAGTGACTGTTTCTAGTGACAATGAGAGCTATTGTGTGATAAAAAGGGTAAATTACTCATTTTTTGTACTTGCTTTTATTGTTTTAAATAATTGCAAAGCAATGACACCATGTGCTTTTTGTAGCAGCAAAACTACAGACAAGAACACTAAAAACCAACCTTCTGACAGGGAGAACCTGCCCACCTAAATCACTGATTTCAGCAAAACAGGAGGGGTAGTCCCCAATGATGTGACTTAAGACACATCCTTGCTAATTTCTTACTGGGTTTTGTGATTTTGAGTGTATTTCTGAGACCTTTAATTTTTTTTTAAAATCAGTTTCCCCTGTAACACTATTGTTTTCTGGATCACAAAATTTTACAGAAAGAAAAAACATTTCAGTTTTTAGTTTATTATTTTTAAGAATTATTTGCCTGTTTAGGCAACATGTTTCTGCTTTGAAAATGATGAACTGACTGACAGTTCTTGATGACCTGCATCCCCAAATTGACTTGATTTTATACTGAATCCTCCTTTCCAGCCTTAAATGGGCTCAGACCTGACCTGTTGGTCTTGGGAATTTAGGCTTTTCTCTGGAACAGCTCTGCCATGCACTATGCTGCAACACAAACAACACCACAAAAATAGAAGAAAGGGGGTGAGGGAAAACTGTGCCCATTTCTGCATGAAACAAAAAGAACATAACAGAGTGTAGAGAAAGCAGCCCACACTTAGAAGTGGTGCATGTACAGCCAGCCAGTAATACAGGTGAGATAAATGCTTGCAGCATCAAACCCTCTGGGTCCTGGAGGCTTTTACTCATTTATCTTCTAAAGGAGGCACCAGATTACAACTGTTTGCTCTCTTGGAACAGTTCATTCCATGCTGAAGTAGCAGATGGAGGCTGACAGTCAGGTGTGACTTTGGGATTCCTGCAGCTCAGTCCTGAGGCTGATCAGAATTATGAGGCACACAAGAACAATCATGTTAATAACCTCCTGTGCAGACAGGATGATGGAATTGTTATACTTCCCTTTAAGGCAGCAAAAAATAGCCCTCTGTTCTCATACATGCCCTCCTCAAGCATGGAGATCATAACACAGAGAGCAGCAAAGCATATATTAAACCAGAAAGAAAGAGGTGGGGGGATGTTTTTTTCAAGGTGTATTTAGAATGGAAAGCCTCACAACCATTTTACTGCACTAACTACCAGATGACACTTGCTCCTTTGCTAGACTGGTCTGCTCAACAGCCACCCAGATATTCCACAGGATCACAAGTTATACCGTAGAAAATATGCTCTGTATCTGTATTTGTTTCTTAAAAAAAAAAATAAATAAAAGAACAGAGCGACAGATTCTAAAAAGGTTTGGCCTGTTAATTAACCAACACTGGCGGAATAAATCAGCCTGATGTTCATAAGCACTGATTTGAGGAAAGTTTCAGGGTGCTTTATTTTGTTCCCAGGCATTTAGTTACGGCAAAATTTTAATGTTCAAGCCACAGGAGAATATTCTTTCTACTGCTGTCTTTTAACTACAATGAACATAATTTCCCATATAATATGGGGTGAAGAATATTTCAGTCACTGAAATGGTCTTCACCATCCTTGTTCTGAAGAAGCTTAAAAATTACAGTCAATAATTATGTTCTCATGTATAAAAACCCCTTCCACCCTTGGAGAGATATTCATCACCTTGTAGAGATATGATTAAAGTCCCCATTTGAATACTTTAAGACTTTCATTATGTGAAAAGCCTTCATTGCACAGCCCCTAAAAGAACCTAAATTATGATCCTTTTCTGAGTCTATTTTTTCACATGGATCAATTTCAAACTGGTGGACACCAATATTAATTCCAATCTTCTACTCATTTAAGTTCTTAAATATTCCTAATGTATTTTCAATGCAGCAATGAAACGAATCAAATAAATACTAAGAAGGAAACATGTGACACTGTTGCAACTTGAAGTTGGTTTCTTTGTAACAGACTCCATATTTCCTGTGTTTTCACCTGCAGAAAACCAGTAACCACTCCTCTCCACGAAGAAGTTAAAAAATTTAATCTTTTAATTTTATGCTAAAATTCTGTGATTCATCTTGACAGATTAGCTGTCTCAATCCTATCAGTTCACCCAAAACACTGAAGTAACTTCTACTGCATGAATTATCATAAATCTCATAGCAATTGTTACTCTTATTACTGTTACCTTAACAATTCTTGCATTTTCTCCTGCACAAGACCAACACGAGTTCAGCAGTGCTCACCAGGGCAGTGGCAGGGAAAGGAAAATATAACATTAACAAAAGGTGTCAGAGAACTGGGTTTATTCAGCCTTTAGGAAGGCAACAGAAGGGAAGCTATCTGCTGGTCAGAGCCACCTAACACAAGAGTGGCAAGAAGATGGAGCCTGACTTTTCTGAGAGGTTCTCCCAGTTCTGGCTGGGATAGAGTTCATTTTACTCCTGGTAGCTGGTACAGTGGTGTGTGTTGTATTTAGGGTGAGAATAATGTTGATAACACAGGAATGGTCTTCTTTTTCTAACTCCCTCTTCTCGGAATTTTTGAGTAACTTAAAATCAAAGGACCTTAGAGTTTGTGAAGTTGAATGGGCTAAGCCAGTGCTTTGAGAAGTGTTTCATGTTGATTGAATGCTGCTCTAAACCTCTTGCCAAAGTTCTCTGATTTTCTAAAGCTGCCAGTAAAGTCTATTTTGTTGTTTTGACCTCTTGAGAACATCTTGGTATTTCTCCCATGTGTCTAACTCAGAGTGCATGAACAACCCTGTTAAAAGCCTCATTGAGTTTCTTGGGGCCTTGCAGGAGGACAGCTGGAACAGCTGACCTGAACAGGCCAAAGGGATACTGCATGCCATGGAATGTCATGCTCAGTATAAAAAACTGGGGTGAGTTGACCAGGAGCCACAGATCACTGCTTGGGAATGTGCTGGGCACTGCTCAGAGGGCAGTGCATCACTTGCTTTTCTTGGGTTTTATTCCCCTCTTTCTTTTTGTTATCTTCCTTTTCACTACTACTATTATTGTTCTCATTTCAGTTAATAAACTGTTCTCATCTCACCCCATGGGTTTCACATTTTTCCACTCCTCCCCACCCTACAGGGGCAGAGGTGCTGAGTGAGCAGCTGGATAGTCCTTAGTGCCAGCTGGGGTTAACCCACAACAGAGGCACACAGAGAGGCATTGGGCATGAGCTGCAACACAGGAAGCTCCTATTAGGTGTGAATCCTATTTCCTCCATGAGGATGGTGAAATCCCAGTACAGCAGCCCAGAGAGGCTGTGGGATCTCCATCTCTGGAGGTTATTCAAAACTTCACTGATAAAAGCCCAGAGCGACCAGATTGATTTCTTTTCTGCTTGGAGCATGAGGCTGTACCAGAGACCTCAACAGGTCCTCCCTGCCAGCCTAAATTTTCTTCTGGATCTGTGTCAAACACTTGGAAAAGCCGAAGTGCTTAGGTCACTAAGCACAACATAACTTGCTTGAGCAGTTAGCACTGCTGGGGTCTCTATGATATGCTCAGCTATGGATGTGTAGCTGTACAATTGCTCTCACTGGTTTTTGGAAAGCTGCAGTTGTTTCTCAATGATCTGCATTACAATATACATTCTACAGCTATCCTTTATTTGCCTGTCAGTGCCACGTTTATCAGCTTATCACAGATTCTGTATTGTGGGGATATTGAATTCAGTTCTGCGCAAATATTGTAAAGAAATGGAAGATTCATCAGGACTAGAAAATTAAATGAGAGTTATTTCCATCCTCTTATAACTTTACTTGGAAATGCTGCCTTTAGCTTGGCAGAGCTGGCTCACACATACTTCTTTCCTCTGCAGTTACCATGTTTCATCTCTGGCCAGACAAACTAGCTGACTTCAGGGACATGTCAACTCAGCTGGACAAAGGAGTTTTGAACATGAAAGAAAACAAATTCTGTGCTGGAAGCAGGACTTAAATAACTACATTACTCAAGAGTAATCAGCTAGGATTTAACCAACTGGGTTAAGCTTGCTAGTGCTTCTGTAATAAATCAATAAACAAATGGACACAAACCCCAAAAGGCTGGTCATTGTCTCCATATCAAACAGCTAATGTTAAGACTGCCTGACCTTGCACGGCATAATTTCCTTCAGCTGTTTCCCAAGGCTAACAACTTAAAGATGAGTAACTGATAACAGGTCCCACACAGGTCAAGGCACAATAGTGCTGGAGCAAGAATTCAACACAGTCTCGAAGAAAAGTGTAGTTTAAATCCTTTTTCAGCCATCCCATGGCCTTCCCCCACCCAATGGCACCATAGTTAGCACAGAAAATGTGGTCCAAATGCCAGTTCATTCAAACACTCTTCCAACATGGAAAAATGCAGTGCTGGGTAGAGAGACTCAAGTTACAGCAAGTCTGTGAATCTGCCACCCTGTGATAGCCTAAAAGCCTGCCAAGGGTAATTTACTGTGCTTTCTAGTCTTTGCAGAGAGCTTGGTTATATCAATCTAGCAAAATATTGTAGAAACAGATAAACTGTGTCTACAAAACTAACGGAAACTGAATCACAGAGTTAACGTACCACTTTAACACAAAAAACTCACATATGCAGTAAGAAAAGAAACCCCCAGGACTGGCAAATAAGAAAAGCAAGGTCAGTTTTCTTCCATTATTTTGCTAGTAAACTCTTATATGTCCAACCCCTGGCAACAAAGAGGGAATGAGCAGCACAGACTTGCTTTATCTGCTGTAACAAAATCAGGTACTCAAAAACTACACTGCCTGTGACCAGGCTGCATCTTGCACAACTACTCAATATGCAGAAGATCTCTGCACTGCAGAATAAAATTAATCAGAGTCCTACACAATGAAACTGGTTATGCTGAAAAGAAGGCATTTACAAAGAAAACAACACACTGAAGAGAGCTTAGCAATATCTGGCAGCCGAGTGGGATCAAAAGCAAATACTTAGGGCCTTGTAGCCTCACACCAGGGCAACATTGCCACTGCAGATGAACAGAAAACAGTGCTCAGCACCAGAATAATCTGGCCATTTTAAATTACAATCTGCTAGGCTGCTCCAAAGAGAATCCCAGCAGAGGAAACTGAATGTTGTGGCCACATCCATGTTTTAGAGACCAGAAGGCATACGAAGTGTACTCCTTGTGAGAGATCCTCTTGCAGTGTCCTGGTCTCACAAGTCCCCAGGGTGCACCCAGAGAGACATATCAAGAAGTGGGTAAGGACAGGGAGAATACTTTTGAATTCAAAGCATCTGCTTCTGAGCCTCACACAGCCCCATCTGAGCATTCAGAGAGAACACAATTCCTGGTTTGGCACCTAAGATAGTTTCCACACCCCTCTCTGCAGCAGCCCACTGGATTTAATCAGGGATACTGGTTTACAATTTCTGCAGTTAAGGCAGACTGACAGAGACAGCCCAAGCCAATAACTTCAAAAGCTACGCCAGAGCTGTTCTCACAGAGACATGGCATTTTGATTAAACTCAAAGATCTCATAGATGGGAAACTGAGTCCAGATAGTGCTGATGCTCCTTTGCCACCTCAATAATGCTCCACAGCAAATCTGGGGTTGGGAAAAAAATCACAGTGAGAGCAGGCAGGTTGCTGTCCATTTGTATTTCAAAGGGTTAGAAAAGCACTGAAGAGATGGAAAAGCATCTGCTCATCCAGATGTGATAGTACTCTTCCTTCCATGTGTTCAATGATGGAAAACCATCCCATTTTTTCTCCTCATGATTCAAAAAAACATAAGCCTCAGAGTCCTGGTGTATAAAAGCAATGAGGTTTTAAAGAAAGCCCCCTTAAATCATCACAACTACCATGTGTCAGTGTTCCAAGATTGGCTTTGAGTCATGTAAGGTTTTCTGAGCAAACAGACTACGAAATTCCATTTCAGGAGCACACCAAGTACTCCCCAAATCCTAAAGGAGAGTACAAACCAACAAATGGATCCTCAGACAGGAGGGCAGATTAAAAAAACCCAAAGCAAACTAAGCCAAAGCAAAATGCCCCAAATCCATGAAGTTTATAGTGTGAAATCCCCAAACCATATCTGCTGGAAATGTACAGGCCTAAGCACTGCTTCTATCCACTGGTCTGCAGGTACTGCACTGCTCACTAATGGAGACATTGCTTAAGAGGCTAAAACACAGAAAACCCACCCAAAGCCTTTCTTGCTTTCTGGATATGCAAGTTATTAATTCACTCAGCCATACAGGTCTTATTTCCATTTACTTTTTAAGTACATGATCCCAAGGCTTGTCTACACAGCAGAACACTGGCAGATACAACTAAACCAGCAACCTTCGTTGCTGGAGACAATCTGCAGGAAGTGTTTTGCCAGTGCAACTTAGGCTTGGTTTCAAAATGCTTGACTGCAAAGCAGAAAATCCCAATAGGTTAAAATTGTGTGCAAATGGTACAGTCACGCACACCTCACTTAAAGACAGTTTTAAAATTACTAAGGTAAGAGAATGAGGGCTTAGCACTAAAATAGTATTCTGACCTCTGAAGCTGCATTCATGCACAAATTCACAGTGCAGATGTGCCCCAAACTATCCCTGAAACAATTTCTGAATTTGTTATTAGTAAGATTTTCAACCTTAGTAGTGTAATTCCCTACTAGCTTCTCTAGGAGCAACAAGACAATGTAAGCCAAACATGCTTCACAAGGATTAAAACAAAAAGCTATCTTGTGGTGCTCTGGTTAGAACTGGCCAGATAGAGTAGCAGCAGACAGAATGTCCTGAGCCCTGCAAGTCCAGCCTGAACAAAGAAATATTCTGCAGCAATTCTGAGGGTTTTGATTTTGATTAACACAGTCCATGGAAAAAGACAAAAATGTTGCTAAAAACTTCTTGGGTAAAGGTGCAGTAACAGGACAACTGAGAATTTCAGTACATCACCTACTTGAGCAAGAAACACTGTAAGCTGATTTCTCATTTGTGTTTCACCCAAAGCATAAAAGGGCACCATTGCTAGTGTTTCACAGACCCAAGACATTGAACAGACTTGGAAGTTTGGTCAGAAGTTGATCTCTGATCCTTGCAAGTAACAATTCAAGTTAGAAAGAACTTTGCCTTTGGGAAGCATATTAATATCTTAACAGACACAGAGAAAGCACTACACAACCAGAAAAAGCAGATCAAGTATGAGCAGAACACAACGACTCTACAGAACAGGTAAGAGATACCAAAGTTGCAGTGATCTCACACAGCCAATCTCGAGTATCTCAGAACTATTTGTGTTGGAAGGGACTTCTTGAGATCATCTAGCCCACGCCCCTTTGCAAGCAGAGACAGCTAGAGCATGTTGTCCAGGGTCACATCCAGTTGGGCTTTTAGTATCTCCAAGCACAGAGACACAACCATCTCTCTGGGTAACCTGCTCCAGCATGTGACCATCCTCACAGCAGAAAACTACACATGGTGTTTATTAGAAGACACAGAGACTCTCTAGAAGGGTCATTACCTGATTAGGTCCCCAGCTGTTCTGTGTGGATTGCTGGTGCAGAAAGACATTGTGAGGGACCTACCTGAAGCTGTGCTCCCGATGTGGCTATTTCACAAACTGTCCCAGAAAGTCTAACTGTTGGCAACAGCATGCAGTCCACACCAACCAGGAGCTACTGCACTCCAAGGTCAGGCTGCACCCAAACCAGGTCCTGAGGCAGGTCTGCAGTACAGGCCAATGGCTAACCTTCTCTGTCTCAAATTCTGTCAAACTCTAGCAACTTGCAAGACTCTTATCACCAGCTCTCAAAGGAGCAGCAGCTCACTAGTCCTTCAAGGCTGGTGTGATACCTAAACAGAAAACAATAAAGCCGCACCATTTACGAGGGACTGCAATGTTCAATTTTCCCAGGAAAGTATAGAGGAATTTTAGACAACACTGTTCTCATGCTTTTCACCTGGAAACCCATGAACTGACTATATACCTATAGTAATACCACCAACTTACTCCACCCACCGTTGGAAAAAGGCAGCATCTCCCTTTCTGAAATGTTTCTCACCTCTTTGCAACACTCACAGTGAAAACATACACAATACACGATTCCCCATGCTCTCAACCCAATTTCTTATTTTAACTTTATCATTTATTTCCGTAAAGCATTTGGGGATTAACCTTCAACCAAAAAAAGCGAAATTCCTCACAGAACAGCTTGATTTGTAAAAACATGGCTGAAGTAATGTGTCATTCTTACTTGCAGGATAGCTGATGCACAGCCAATTCTGTTTCTGTCTTTTCTGTCCCTTCCCTGAATATTTACTAACTGCTTTGCCAAGGGGCTTTTCCTACTTCCACACACCACTACTCCCTCTCCCCTGTTACTAGCATCATACTGTGCACAAATGTGGGTGTTTTTTTCAAGCATTTGGTATTCTCAACAATCTTTCCGAAATAAACACTTGTACTAGTCTACACTTTGCACATTTTCTGATGCTAGTCCTGGTTTGGTGATTTCAGGTCATGCTTTTCAAGCATTCCCTGTCCTGGATGCAGCACCTATTGGTACTGGTCAGCATGACAGCATTGTCTCTTGGTACTCTACAACCCATTGTTCTACACTCTCACTCAATTCAGAGCAGTTTCAAGTGTACAACCAAATCTAAAAATCTCAATCACAGCCTTGCTTGCCTTCATTGCAGTGTTTTCAGACCTCAGACATCTGCTCTGCTGTTCTCTGGGAGCTTGTGCATCCAGGCCTTTCACAAATCAACAAGATTCCTCATAATGACCTGGGCTGATTTCTCCTTTACACAGCTCAGCTGCATCTATTACAATCCAGAGTATTCAAAAGAGGCCTTATCAGACCTCCTCTTGGGAGAGCTGAAATGTGGGAAACAATTTGACCTTCAAAAATAATTCACTGGCTTTTACCTAGAGGCAATCTGTCACAAACATTGAGTAACTTGTTTCAGAAGGCCTGCAAGAGTCTCACCCTCAAATTCAATCATCTCTCTGGAGATTTTGTACAAAGGCAAAGGTATAGACACAAATACAGGGCCACAACACTATCTCTGAAGCATGAGCCCTGGTGACAAGGATCCTACCCACTGCCACAGCAGAAGGTGTTTCCTCAGCCCTTGTGGGAATCCTACAAAAGGAACATCACTTCAAGTGCATATTATAGTGTAACATATAAACTGTACCTGGCAATAGCTGCTTCTGTCTTAGCAAGGAAATCCATGCACAATGCCTTTCAGCAAACAGGAATTCTCAGTTCCTCAAATTTGGAAACTCCCTGTTTAATCCCCCCACAGCAATCCCTTTAGTAGAAGGTCCCCTCCTTCAGCCAGGAACAACTGCATTAAGACAGCTCCCTTGCACCCTTAATAAAGAATAGGCACATCACTTTGCCTTCAGGACAGTGAGGTACATGAAATATTAGCTAATAGTCAGTTTCCCTATACTTCCTGTTATCCACTTCTTGCACTCCTCTACTAGTCAACCATTTTACTTGGAGATTCATGCTTACAGGTCCTCTGGGAGGCAACCTCATTTCTCAGTCAGATGCTGCTTCCTCTATGCCTTATTTTCAAATCAGTATCACTAGATTGGTGATATCAGTGTACCAATAGCTCAGTTTAAGTCTCCCCATTGTCCTTATACCCTAGCAAACAAAACAGTCCCTGTTGTTGGTACTCACTTGGGCTGCAGAATGTAACAACTTTCTGAGCTGAATGACTTAACATGACAACACATATAGATGGAAGCTAAAGAGAAAACTACAAAAACCATTTATTTGCAACTTTGGATTCTAATGGTCAACACACACAGCGACTTGTAGCATTTCCAAAGGGCTTTTTGCCTTACCTTGCAGCTTTTTCAGGACGGCCACTTCCATCTTGAGAACTTGCTTGGGCTGCTGGGCTGATTCTACCTTCAAGGCCACATTCTCACGGGTCAGCAAATCCATCGCCTCATAGATCTCCCCAAAGCCACCTCCACCAATCTTCTTCAGCTGGAAAAACACAAAGAGGTTTTGGTACAATGTACACAAGAATGAACATCAAGCTGGCTCTCAGAAAGCCAGCTCCTCGACTGTGTAGGGAGAACAAGCTCAGCTCCCAATCTGTGCTGTGCCTGAATCCCTTCACTGCACAGCTTGGCAAAAGTCCAGCTACCCACTTGACTGTGCTATGTATAAATTCCTTGCTGTAACAACACAGAACAAGCCTAGCAAGCAATGACAGGTGATACTTTTAAAAGCAAATGATAATGCTTATTGCTTCCATGATGTTCTTGCCAAAATTCAAGGAAAGACCCTCCTCAAGGACATAGCAGAACCACTATCCAGGCCATGGTAGATGTAAACTGTCATTCCCTCCCAACAAATATATCTCTGCAGCAAAACCTAACCATGGTAGTTGGAACTAATGCTTTCAAGAAATAAGTTAAATGAAGTTTACATCTCATTCAAAGAATTTTAAACACAGAACAAAACATCCACTGGAATCTTTTACAAGATGCTTTACTTGCTCTGATAGTGAAGTTACTTCAGTGCCACATTTCAGAGAACTGCCAACTGCATTACCTCAAAACAGTTGTGTACAAGCCGCCAGTACAGCTTTGTTCTTTCAGTTTGAAGCCTAACCAAATTACGCTTTTTGTGTCTCTGAGCAGAATTAAAGACTGTTTCACAATACGATTTCACCACTTCAGTTGATATAAGCTCAAAGCTGAAGGGATCAAAGTTTCAGCATGTTTGATATGTACCTACTAGAGACAGATTGCCTGTTCCAGAGTAGCCTCTCATTCAGAGAGCAAGTCAGGATCCTCTGCCTTTCCTAGAAGGTGATTCCTTGATTCTCCTTCTGCTGAGACTTGACAGCATATGTACATATAGTTATATATAACCACGTATAATGCAGACTCCTCATGTGTTGCAAGTGTCAATGTCTATGCCAGGAAAACCATTTTATATTTGTTTCTCTTAGATATATTTAAAGCCTACTGTGCTGCCCAGGAGGAAATTCAGTATTACAGCAGAGATAGATCAGGACTCCCCTGATCTGCTTAGGACTTGTCCATTGAGCCCAGGTGCAGCCCTTCCCTTCAGCATTTTGTGTTCGCTCTGTTAACAACTGCCCTGGAAGACCTAACTACCACTTCCTTCCAACAGCAGCAGTAACACTTACAGAGGAAAAGAAGTTTTGGCCAGACAGATAGTCAAACATGGATTTTATACAATGTTTAATGAGGTTTAGATGGTATTTTAGTGTCTTCTGCACCACCAAAGGCCTGTCCTGTGCATTTGTCCAGTTTGCTGAACAAAGGGCCCTGCCTATCAAGGGCAGGGTTTTTTCATCCCAAAGGCGACCCAAATAATTTGCTTTTCCGGCTCCCAGGTCAAGAAAAATAGTTCCATGTGAAGAAGGCAGTCACTTCCATATTAACAGCCTGACTATTCTCTCTGAAGCTATTGCTTGATAACCCTTTGGAAGTTGCTGTCCAGAGCAACCTCTTGCTGTTTTTCCTCATGACCTTCCATGGGGCTAAACAGGCATATTCACACAGTAAACAGCCCAATAACTAGGTCACCACAGATTATTCATAAATTATTACAGTGCAGCCCTACTTCCACTTGGAAATTCACACTAACTGAGCTGGCTATTAAAAATCTTTCTTTCAAAACAGTGCTACATTCAGCATAGCAACAACATGTCAGCTGATACCTCAGGATTCAGTACACAAGATCTTCTGTTGTCTGATATATTAATGAGAAAGGGAAAGGGACAGCAAAAGCTAAGGCAAAAAGGTTAGCTGGGATCTGGAGGGACTTTGAGGAAGACTAAAAAATTCTCAGTCAGAAAATGTAACATAACGAGCAAAACTCAATGGTAAAAAAATATATGACAGCATAGCTGGGATGGAGAAAAAATATAGGCTACCCAAACATCTCACTGTGTAGATTAATTCAAGAAACAGATCTGGGGAGAAATATTGCTGAGCAAACACAGACACGCATAACGGTCCCTTTCCATTCATTGGCTCAACAGGAACAGCTCTGATGGTCCAACACAGTTGTGAAAATGCAAAGGTACTACAATATCAATGGAACACCACAGCAATATGACTAGGATATGATCTGTAAGAAGGTCTAGTCATGTATAATGCACAGTATTGAGCACCTTGCTCTAGAGGCTCTCACTGAATTAGGAGTAAAAAAATGATTAGGAGTCTGGAAAAACTAAGGACAGGCTACAACTTCTACCTCAGATAAAGCAAAGTAATGTGTGCATCAGAATGTGTGCAGGTTCAGGAAAAAAAGTAAAATATTGAGATTGCACACCTGGCAGAACAGCCAAATTGGAGGACACATAAAATTCTATAGAGAAACAAATGTGAGGTTACATGAGATCAAGAGCCGAACTTCTGCTGAATCAGAAAACTGGTTTTATACACACATTCCATCCAATGGAAGGCTGTGAAAGCTGCCTTTGCTTCCTTGCATTCTTGTTCACACCCCTATGGAAATTATTCTCTGGCATACTTTTCCCAGCACACCAGATGGTACCATCTATTCAACATTACCACAAGCACTGCCATTCTTCTTAATTTTTCGGTAATGTCCAGAGGCCATCAGCAGCCATTTCCTTTCCTTTGTTGCAGAGAAAGTTGTTGTAACTCAAGGTCTTGGCTGAGGTCAGGGGCTTATGACATGTGTTTCCTTATTGCCGGCGTGCTCTGTGGGAGTTCACTTTCTAAGGTGAACTCAGCACAGCCTTCTGTTGGACAGAAAGGAGAGCTGGGCATATACCAATAAAAAAAACCAAAACCAAACCAATAATAAAACTGCAAACACAAAGTCAGAAAGAGAATCAAACACCTAACTAGAATCACCTAAGTGGTAACCAGGAGTCATCAGCCCATGTAAAGCCACACTGCCCTGGGAATATTCTCTTCTGGTCCTGTTTCCTACCTTCTACCAGCCCACTTACTATTAAGACTGGGATACAGGCTGCCAATGCCAACAGGATTCATTCCACCTAACTGCATGAGTCCCTCTGTGAGCTGGGTGTCCAGGTGTCTATTCCAGGCTGTGGAATCAAGTGAACAGCTCATCTGATCAAACAGGGAGGTATTTGGTCTTGGACACACACAATCAGTAGTTACACAGGATACAGATGGCTCCCTTCAAAGTCTCCTGTAAATATTCTGAAATATATTTGATTTATCCTGAAAAAGACTTTTGTAGCACAATCTTCCAGAGCCTACTAAAAAAAACCTCCAAAATAAAAACAACACACAGCCTTTTCACTATGCAGAAATCAGAACTTTCAGAGACACAGTTCAAAAAACCAAGGCAACACACAACCCCAACCAAAAATAGGCCTGAATACAAATTTAATCTTTCATTCCAGAAGCATATACGACACCGCTGCTCTAAACTAAGTCTGCCTTCCAAGGATATTATATAAAGGCAAGAACTTCCTAGGATAACATTCCAGGACCAAAGCAGGAGTGGTTCAGTGTTGGGATCAGTGGCAATGTGAAGGAACAGGAATGTGTGCTCTAAATCCAGAGCAAAGGACCAAGTGAAAAGACAGTGACCTTTAGTGAACTCAGCCAAGGTCAAGGCTGTCATCCACAGGCTTCAAAGACTTGACAAGGCCAAACAATGACCACTGTGACTGGCTTTTAAGAGCACTTGTATAGTCAAGCCTGCAACTCCTGCAGCCCAACTCAATGGGGTACTTCATCCAGAAATGGCCAGTAGGCCTCATCTGACTTAATAGCTGAGGAAGAGTTGACCTATGTTCACCAAACTCTCCAGAGTCCACTCAGCTTGCTTAAGAGGACTGGATCTGATTTCAAGGGAAATGACCTCATGTAAAACAGGCATTAACTTATACACCCATCAAGAACTCAACCAGCTACATTCTAAATCATCTGAAGATCTGTCAAAGCCCACTAAAAGCAATTCAGAGTGAGACCAAAACAGGCCCCAAGTCTGACAAAGAACCTTCCTTGTCCCATGTTCCCTCTTGGAATCATAAATGGCCTTTGAGAGCAAGACAAGGTGAAGAATCCACAAAAGTTTTGGGGGGCTTGCAGCAAGGTTTCCAAAATAAACAGAAGAACTTCACTTCAAGAAGCTCAGAAACCTGAAAGAAAACAAACCATGAATTGCACCTAGCAAAAGAACATACACACGTACACGAGTCATCACTTGTGTTCAAAGCTCAGTGCAGGAGCTGCCAACTCTGTCTTGCTAATAAGTGTCAGTTGTGAATCCCCAGTAAAAGGCATCTACGTGAAATAAAGAGATACATCAATGCAGCTTTAACATCCATACCTAGTTCAAAGCAAGTACAAGTTATGTTTGACTTTGTTCCCTCCCTGAACAAAGCTGTTCACATCATTCAGAGCACATGTGGATGTAGACCCTCTGGGGTATCAGCAAAAGTCATGTGTTTCCAGTACTGTCTAAATTTCATTTAGTCAAAGCATCAAAAATATCTGCAAGTAGAGAATGATGACTCAAGAGAATACTTCTAAGTCTCCAAGTTTTGATAAAAACCATAAGCACACCCTGTCCATGTCTTTTTTCATAAATAAGAACAAAAATTTTACTGCTGTCAGACAGACAAACTTTACTGACTTCGAGTGACAGGAAGATGAACTACCAAAAGGCTAACTGCAGAGAACTAGCATCTTCATTTGTCAAAGCTTTGTCAGCCAGCAGAAAGGAGGAGAGGAGGAAAAGAATTCAAGGAATACATTACACCAATCTAAAATTAGCAATTGGCTCAATAATGGAAATATGCCAGCGCTAAGAGCTACAAGGTTCAAGCAGATGCCCAGCCAGAGACAGTCAGAGACACTGGGAGGACAAATTACACAAAAGACTTTCTGGCAGTTGCACCCCAGCATCACATAAATATGCCACATGCCTGCTTGAGCAGGATCCATCACCCACAGCAAAGCTTGGACCATACAGCTGGCACATTCTGGATTACATTCAGAAAGGTCTGTGATAAAGCAAAAAAATGCTACTACTGATATTACAGCTGTATGCTCACTTTAAGGTACAGTTCCTGTTTCCTGTGTAACTTGATCTTATGCTATCCATTTTTTTGGGCTACCAGAAGTATTTTCAGTTTTTCCAGATTACTCCAAACCCCACACAGCTTGTGGTTCTGACTGGTCCCACACCAGCTTAAAGCAAAGGGAAGGCACAGAAGGCCTGCCTAAAAGGAAAGGGTCTGCACTTTGCACTTTTTTTTTGGTGGGCTGAATGATTGTTCAAGGAAGGCTCACAGTGCACAAGTGAGGTGATGGTCAAATTCCCAGCTCTACTGAGAGCTGGGGAAAAGGATTTCTCATTGCGATTTACAGCCTTAAGCAAGGCATGTCATTTCTCAGAGCCTTCAAGTGGGGCAATGACCTCACTGCAGTATTTAAGGGTACTGTGAGACACTCAAAAACATTAAAGGTTATTCCTCTAGTTAGAGGTAGTTGTTGTTGACAATACAGCTGCACATTTCTATCTTTTCTAAGGCAGAATTTGTGGGTAGAGCTTCTAGCAGGTCCCAGTCAGAAATTCATCCAAGAGTGAAGCACTGAACCCCACATTTAGCGTCTCTATCAACTTTAAAATTGGTTTGAAATGTTCCCCTGTGACCATCACTGAGCATATTTCAGACTTTATTTGGAATTTTTGGCGCTTTTAAGAGTTCTACTGTTGCCAAGAACGAAGTTACTTTGTTTAGACTTGGTTACAAAAATAATCTCAACATTTACAGAAGTTTTAGCACTCCTGTCTATGAAGGAGAAACTCCAAGATTGACAGAGAATGGTACAAGCTAAAGTTACCCAAGGTAAAAGAGAACAGAGAAACCCAGAATTGTTAGGATTGAAATAGGCCTCTGGAGTTCACCTAAACCAAACCCCTCTGCTAAGACAGGGTCACCTGGAGCAGATGACACAGGAACCCATCCAGGTAGGTTTGGAATGTCTCCAGAGAGAGAGAGACTCCACGACCTCCCTGGGCAGCCTGTTCCAGTGCTCAGCCACCTTCAATATAAAGAAGTTCTTCCTCATTGTAGGGAAGAATGAATATTACCAATCAAGCACCTGAAGCAAAGGCGTCAGGAGAGCGCTGAAATTCAGCTTTGCAATGCACATGCACCAATCTGACCAAATTTTAGACTCTGGGGAAATTTCCATTTGGGCAGAAGGAGATAGATAAAAGCTGCAACTAGTGTTTTCTGAGACACTGGTAAGCACAGGGCATGCTTCAAATTCTGTATGTCAGTTAATCTGCACATGGATCATCCCTCCAAAACAAGTATATGTGCTCCAGTCCAGAGCTGCAGGAGCACAGCAAAGCTCTCCTTCAGCTGTGACAGAAAGCTTTGGGAGGAGCATAGAGGTTGTCTCCATTTTAGTGCCTAATCACAGAGAAAACTGAGATTCTCCATCTGCTCTCAAGAAGCAAGGAGAATGAAAAGCAATTTGAATTGCTTCAATATAAATAGGCTGCTCAGCAATAGGCCAGACAGAAAAGTGAAGACTGTGGAGAAAACTGGAACAAAGTGAAGAAAGACAGGCAATGGGGAGCAACAAGAACAGAACACTGTTGAACTGCCTAGGTCAACAAAGAGATACAAGCACAAGTCAAGTCTAATGAAAGGATAACGTTTTGTCTGATGGGGGCTATTGAAAAATAACCTATCCACAGCCTGGAACTGAAGTGCATTTAGAGGCCCAAGTTTCTTTGGTCCTCTGCTCTCCACACTCTACTCCAAAACTCAAAAGGCCACTGTACCATAGCCAGTCAGCATGAAGAACAACTGACTGCAAATAACTTATAGTTCAGACTAGCAAGGCTTCTGCTGGGAGCTTAATGATTCAGAGAGTGCTGGTAATCTCAGCTAAAAATTGAGACAATGGCACACATGGGATTTAAATGTTTTTTCAGCACTTTAAAAGCAAAGCGTGTCCAGCTTGCACAACGGATGAGATAGTTTTCCCATGAGAAACCAAAACTTTTAACACATGATGATATAATTTTAAGAAGTATCCTAATAAATTTACACAGAAGTTGAACCAGCTGCTTAATCATGGATTTTCATGAAGTAGCTGACATTCCAACCCAAAATACTTGAGCTTACATTATTTTACTGTAATGCAATTCATTTACAGACATGTCTAGAGTATTCTTTGCCACAGTAATTTGATAAGTTTCCTACTAAAACATTACTCAGTCTGCTGCAACATTTCAATTCTACCTAAAACTCCTTGGCAGGTTTAATACTCTGAAAATACCAGTCTAAAACCCTTCTTTTCCTGAAGTATCTTGCTAACATGTCAAATCATACCACTCCACTTTTGCTTGCCAGACGCCAGGATTAAGTAGGGAAGCTGCTGTACTACTCCAGGAGGAGGAGAAGGAGGAGGAGGAAGAGGAAGTCTGTTTGGGCCATTAAAGCCAGAGCTACTCACCACTTTCCAGCGATCTTTGACCACGTAGTTGGTCGGGAGAATGTCGACCTGTTCCCCTCCACCACTCATGTTTGGTTCGTCCTTGATGACTGCTGCTAGGCACTGCATTTGCCAGCCAGAGAGTATTTCAGTAGCTCCCAGTTTAAATGAGCCATTTATCTGGGGGGGAAAAAAGGGGCAGGGGGACAAATGACAAAATTATTACAGCTCACAGTATTACATGCTACATTTCCACAGGTTTTGCTTATGACTAAACCAGAACCAGCCTCTTAGGAAAGAAGGCAAACTCACCTTGCAACCATCTGAGCTCACTCCATGCATAACCTGACAAACACATCCGTGCTCCAAGTCAGCAGCACAAAATAAAGGGTGACAATCACCAGCTACACCATCCAGTGCTCTTGGGCTTGGCAGTCAAGAAGGCAAAGAGAATCCAACACCAAAATGCTGCAAGGGCTTTTACTGTTACCAGGCAAAAAGGCCTTGCTTTAGCAGAGCAGCTGCTACCTCGGCAGTTTTTATGGCTTGCACTGGATGACATCCAACACAAATCAGAAAGGTTTGCCAGGTATTGCATTCAATAAGCCCAAAAAGCCTGAACAGGGTAGAAGGCCTGTACAAGGCCAGGGTTACAGACACATCACTGTAATGAACAGCCAGGCAGAGAAGATGGGGATCTTTAGAAAAGGCTTCAGCCACGTATAAATTAGTCCTCCTCATACCATACAAACAGTGCTAAAGATGATCAAATTAAAATGCAGAGAGATAACATGTGCCTGTGGTTATCTTGCCCCTTTCTCCTGCCTTTATATGGAGCTGCAAATAGCCTATGCTGATATTAATTTCAAGGTTTTTCTGTTATAAATCTTCTACAAAAATTACTTTCAGAAACACATTAAGTCCGCTTTCCTAGAAGAAAATGAATGGAACAGGCCTAATAAAAGATCTTCCTCAGATATTTTACTGGCTTTAGAAGTAGGCCGGGTCTTTCACTAAGCATGGATCTTGGCATTTCTATTGTCCTTCCCCCAAAATATGAATATTTTCCTTTCTAAAAATGAGTTTTACTGTAGCACTCTGGTTGCAGACTTAGATTAACAACATAAATAGCAAATTTTAAAAAAATACTAGAGCTGGTCACTCAACCATCACACTTGTTCAGGTCCAAAAAAGGGAAAAAAGTCACCAGTTAATTATGAGCTCAAGTAGAGAAAAGAACTCATTCCCTAACAATAAAAGAACAGAGAGAGAAGGCTAGGAAGTGGCCAGCATGCAGTGTGCACAAGGAAGCAGCAGACAGAAGTATGTCAAAAGTGCAAGACAAAGGATGATCAAAGAAAACATGAACAAAAGATCTCAAAGAGATCTTATAAAAATCTTCACAAAAGAAGATTTCATTCTAGATACAGAAGATAACTACATGGAAGAAAAAGAGCAGCAGACTAACTCAGCAAGAGGGCTGCTGAGAAATGCTCAATCCAACATCTGCTAAAGGACATTCAAAATGATAGAAGAGAAATAATAAGAAATTGGGTATTAGAGGGATTCAGAAGAAAGGTGCTGCAAAAAATGTTCCAAATTCTCACTGAAAGACTCCTGCATCTGTATGGGGTAGCTGTGCTTTCAATCATCAGGTACTGAGGTAAGAAACAGGGAAGAGAAAGCACCTGCTGTGTTTGGCAGCAAAACATTTGTGCTTCTTCTTCTAATGAGCAAGTGGAATGCCAATCCCAGGCTCCTTTATGTTCACCAGAACACCTGAACTGGCCATCCCTAAGCTACCAGTGAGCGTGGAGCACACAACCTCCCTGCACATCCCTGCAGGAGACAAAGGACAGAGAACCCCTGCAAAAATCTCAGTTAAGGCTGGCTTTTCTTCTGATATTTAAAGAAAAGTTGGTTAATTACAGACTGCCCCAAAATTTCAACATTACAAAAATATAACCCCCACCCAAATTTGAACACACAGAAATAAGTATCCCCTCCCTACTCCTACTCTCTTCACATCACTTTAGCAATGCACACGCATAGTAAGATTTCAGTCTGGTGACTCGTGGTGGAAACTAATCCCAAGGAATAATTTTAAAGGAGAGACTGAGCATGAAAGTCTACCAGCACTCAAAGCCAGGCAAGGTACAGTTGTGCACTATTCCACTTTTTCCCTGGTGCATTATTCCACTTTCCCTTATCAAAATTTTAATATATGTGCACAAAGATATCATGTCTGTTATTTAAAGGAATCTGGCTTTGAAATAGAATAAAATCCTCCTGGGCAGTACCATGAATAGCAGCCATTTGGCAATATGGAATTACAGAACTAAGTTTACAGATATGCTCTAGTACAACCAGAGTAACGTAGCCAAACCAAATGCCAATTTAATTACAGCACAAAACAAATTTCAATCTGTTTTAGATCACGGTAGCAGCACAAATCCAAACTTTGTTCCTGAGGCAGTACAAATACTGCAGAAACATCCTCAGGCCTATGAGCCAAGCATTACCTACATCCATAACAAGATGTAACACATTAACCTAAAAACTCAGGACCCTCACAAGAGGCCAAAGAAGGAATGAAGTTACCCTTGTGCAGAAACCATCAGCACATCTAAATTATGCTTTTAATTTATATATTATTGTAATTCCTTCTAATTTGACCAAATTCCCCACTGTGAATCACCATAGGAGCATGATCCACCTTAAGAGTGGATTCCAGAGGTGCCAAGGAATATTGATGCAAACTACAGCTTTTTTTGGGGTGAGACAAAGTTGGACATCTGCAAAACCAAAAGAAGTAACCCAATAAACTGCAGTATAGAAATCTGATCTATCTCCCTGTCTGATACCTGAATAGGAGGAAAAACCAAAAAATAGTTGTAAATAGAATTTAAGCATAATTCAGCTGTTCCAAACATGAACATGAATGTAACAGATGGGGTGGGAAAAAGTGCCACTGCTCAGGAGCACTAGGGCTTAGTTAACAGCAGCAGTAGCTGCATGCACTCAGTGTCCCTCACTGTTTTTCCAACACTGTCTCCTTCCAACATGCAATACCAACTATAAAAATTAAATCATTCACATTGAAGCAAACAAAAAACCCCCTTAAACCCTCGTATAAATAAATTGTACCATGCACTAGCATTCTGTTATCAGGGTAGGAATGCATATGACAGTACAGGAAAGAAGTTGATTAAAAAAAATACAGTGCACCGGACTAACAGCCCCTCAACCCTGGATTACACCATACTCCCTGCTGAACTTGCAACAGCAATGAAAAACAAATCATACACTGCTAGGTCAGGTCTGACAGCAGGAGCTCGTAAGGTTCTGAATTGTTCCTTCAAGACACATCTCTTCCTTCATTCCTGCCCCTGCTGGAGCAAACCCTGCTTAGAGAGCAGGGTCAGCTCCTATAGCTGCAGCCTGAAGTCTCCTCTGTGAGATACTCTTCTCACAGGCATGGAAGAGCATCAGCCTTAGAAATTCTGGACTTGCTGTTCACAGCATTTCACTTCTGTAAAAATCAAAACATCTAAAGGTGAGGTTGCAAGATGCTGGGACTGTTTTTCATCTTTGAGTGGTTTATGACCATGAAGGAGTGACTGGGAAAAGCAAACAAACAAAAGAAGCTGCAATCAAGACAGACAGGTCCAGATTCTCTGCTAACACAAGGCTGCACTGAGCAGAACATACATATTAAACATGGTAACAGATGCACCTTGACAGCGTTATTATGGCTACCCAGTTGCACAGCCAACTGAATTATCACTGCCTGCACAGTGAAAATAACAGCACAGGACTTGAGGAAATCAAACAAAACCCTCAAACAAACAATACCACACTACCAGAGACAGCATTCACACACATTACAGAGCAGTCAGACACACCATTAATTCCTGTGCCAAACCTCCCCATCTGCAGGAAGAATCAGCACAGGTAATTATGACAACAAATCATTAGGAATGCACACCAGATAAGCACGCCTACACTGCCAGGGGTTTATGTGATCCTTATCCTCCCCGAATACATCTCAGCAGTAAAAGTAAAACAATGGGGAGCAGGAGAATTGGAAAGGCAAGTCTATTACCTTCCACCAATCTCCTTGACAGAGCTGCTCCAAGTTTTGAAACAAGCAGAGCATTAAATCCAACACCAGGAAATCCCTCTGATATCATAACCAGCTCAACCTCTACTAATTTAACAAGCAAACATTATGGTTTGCTTACAATGAACATTTAACTGCAGCTTAACTATATGTACCTGCAAAATCAATATAAATCACCACTGAAAGGCTTGAGTAGTCTGCTGGCAACCAACACAAATATGCCAGAAAAAAGCAAGAACTAACCAGAGACTGTACTTAGGATATCAGACTCAACCTACACTTGTAACACAGGGGTATGTTTTTATCACATGATCCCAGACCAGAGTGTGACCAGATCCTCAGGTAATGCAAAATGTCTCCCTCAGGCACATCCTCCCCCTTCTCTCTAGAAAGTGCTTTTGTGTAGAGCCTATTATTCTTCTTCCATCAAATGTGGCCATTCCTAGTCAGTTTTCAGAGTGGTCAACGGACTTTCCTCGAGTCCTTACTCTTAAACAACAAGATTTTATCTTGAACAAACAACTCAGGCACACAGCAAACTGGTAACATCTGTTGCTCAATGGTTTTGTTATAACCTATTATATCAGGTTATTAAAAGGCACACAGCCTGAGATCAATTATTTCAAATCTCCACTCCAGAGAAAGCTGTGTTCATCTTACCCATTCAAAAATTTTTACGATAGATACAGTCATCATAGTTATCAAGTATTACATAAACTTGTCAAAAAGTTATTTAGAGGTTAGGAAAATAGTTTATGATGAGAGATTTCATAATTTGATTCAAATTCTGGAAGACAGGGTATTTTGCTAGGAAAATTCATGCATTTATAGATTTGCCATGCAGACTTCATATTACTAAGCACTTCCATAATAAAAATTAGCATAAGTGGGGCAAATGCCACTTGCTGCACTGATGTCATATCAGACTAAATGAGACTAAATGGGACAACATTTTTTCAGTCTTCAAGCCCAATGCTGATCAGAACAGAGATTCTATTTGTTGTTACACAGAAGAGGTTTCCCGGGACTGACAAAAACATGACAAATCATGCCAACTGTTAGTCACTTAAATCATCCCTCTACAGCCCTTCTGTAACCATTTTCACATTTTTGTAAGGAACTCTTCCCCCTAGCTGGAGCATGCTCAGGGGACCAAGCTCATCCTTCCTCTGCTGCCTGCAAATCTAGATTTTCATTCTCTGATCTTCTGTCTCACCCCTTTTTTGTCTGCAGACAGCTGGCTAAGGAAACTTCCCTGTCTGACCATTCAGGAACCACTCTGGGAGTCACACTGGCACCACCAGACTTTTGTGCCCTTAGAGGCTGTGTTCCCATTGTGCTCTTCATGCCCCTTGCACTTGGCGCTTGTTAAATGGGGATATTTGGTCTGGAGTCTTCTCCTGTTTTATTTGGGTTCTACAGAGTCTCTGAATGGACCAGCCACCCAGCCCTACAGGTCCCCATGCCCTTTGCTTGGCAAAGGGAGGGCACCAGGTCATGGCCCCTTGCCTGGGCCTCCAGTCATTTCCTGCTATTCAGGGCACAACCTGCAGCTCCACACCCACCTACCTGCACTAGGTGTATTCCTCAACACTTCTTCCTTTCTTTTAATTAAGCATACATGATAATGTAGTAAAAGGAAAAGAAAACACTTTTGAAGCATTCAGCACTGTCCTTCTACAACATTATTACAAATAACAAACTTAACAGAATTAAAACAAACCAGACTGCCATAGGGGAAACTCCAAGGTTATAGATTTCTGTGCACAAATACTTAAGTTATTCCCAATGCAAAATCACAAAGGATTCTCAGAAGTCAGTAATTTATAAAGTGGCTGATCATCTCTACTTGTTTGATGTGAGATTAGTATATTCCATTTTCCTTACCTAAAGCTTTAACAGCAAACTAGGAACACAGGAGAACAGTACACAGACCTTCCCACTGAGGTTCTGATCTGGATTTCCTAGAGAAGGCCTTAATTAACACTTCATTTCCAGCCTGTTTTTAATGTACCTGCATTTCAGGTGGTGTGGATGAACACCACGATTTTGTGCATATGGAAAACATACTGGGTCAAGTGCTCACATCCATCCAATAAGCTGGACTTCACTGGGATTTAAGTTCCTGGTATAGCTAAATACCTTCTAAAGAGAGTTTGTGATTCTCTGGAGCCATCCATACCTTTTGTATTTGGTTAGCTATTGCCTCTGTTCCTTCTTGGGCTTTATCACGAAACCATCCAGCCAGAGTGATTAAATATTTACTTGGCAGAACTGGTTTTTACCTCAACTGTCCCTATTCCATCACCATTTTGGGCTGTCTCCCATTTTCCCCACCATCTCTCTTCTTCTGTTGAGCATCTTTCTCACACATAGTCCTGGGGTCTATCATGTTTGGCCTTTTCCTTTGGTCACTGCCACAACAGCACCTTGTCCCAGAGGCTGCCTGGCCACAGCCTTTAAAGCTGCACTGGTGAGGGTAATTCCTACCCATTCCTGTAACGCCTCTGGTGTGGGCTGGGAATGCATCACAGCAATTTCTGCAGGTAACTGCACTGATTCCAGCAAATTGCATACTTCCTATCCACTGCACACTCTCTTCCATGCTGATATGAAAAATGCCTATTCTTTCCATAAGACTCTTGCTGCATGACACCACCCAAAGCACACCAAGAATCCACACAGATGTCAACTCATTTTCCTTTGAAAATTCTTGGGGCAGCAATGCTGTAACAGCTCAAGCTGGTGCCTCTGAGGAAGAGCCTCCAACAAAGGAATCCCTGGGATATTGTACCCTCACAGTCTGTGCACTGCTTCCAACAGTGATGTTTAGTCTATGCAAGAACATCCTGGAAAAATACATAAAAATTCTTGTAGATCAAAGCATGGTCTGTTTAATTTCTTTCTTCACTGCTGTGTGAGTCAGTTTCCAAGGAACAAAGGTGTTTCCACAATTATGGAGAGCTTTAACACGCTGGTCTGGACTGCCGCTATAAAAGCCATTTCCACATGTGCCAAGGATGCCACCTAGTTCACGACTGTCAGCACCTGCCTGCACTCTCCCAGAACATGCAAATAATTGCTTCCCATCCAGAAGTTTTCCTATCTGTGGAGCTGAGCAGTTATGTGAATTAGGCACATGCCTTCTCATTTTGCTCTTAGATTTTACACCAGCTTGTCGTGTCAGGAAAAAAACGCTAAAAACCAACAAAACCCTCAATACAAACAATAACAAAAACACTCCAAAAAACCCCACACCAAAACTTCAAAATGTGTTCTTTGGGACAGATTCATTGTAATAAACCACATTTATACTTTGATCCTTCATTTGCCAGTGCTATGCCAAGTAACTGGATTCGGACAATTTCCTAGTATGGAATGCATATGGTCAGAATTTGTTTCTATAAAAAAGCATCACGAATCTTATGCCATATTTTAATGTAAAAATAATTTTCTATTCATAGTTGTAATAAAGTACTGGAAAAGTAGATTTTTTATGTGACTTGGTCAATGCTCATAGCAATTTTTCAAACCTGCAATGAGTAATTGTGCATTCTGTGCTCAGCTTGCCAGAGTAAGCTGGCTACTGGCAAATGCTTCTAATAATAAATACTCCACAGACAGAACAATTACTGGTTCAAGTCCAGCCTGGGATGTTTGGTGCGGGGAAAAAAATGCATATAATCTCATCTCAATCAGAAACAGGCAGCAAGGTTAAAGAAAATCTGTATTGCAACAGAAGCAACAAGCACACCAAAAAAGCCAGCTCCTGAGCTGCCACCAGACTTGAAAAGAGGCTGCAGGACCTATGTAGCCAAATAGCTCTGAGCCCTGGAAACCAAATGGCCTCCTGTAATTTCTCTCAGATAACTGTCATAAGAGTGACAAACTACTTGACAACCTGCCCTTTGCATTTCCGCCGTTTACGTTTCCTTTTTTGTCCTGTTGGCTCAATGGACAAAGCCCCATAAAGCCTCATCTCTGCTTGAGAAGCAACCACTCCTTATTTCTTCATAGAAATGGAGAACAGCAGAAAAAAAAAAATGCATCTTCAACAAAATGTTTCTGAATACAACCAAACTCATGCTCAGACATCTATGAATAAGCCATAGAGGTCATGCATACAGAGCAGAACATTGCTGCAGAGAGAAGCACAAAAAAAGGGAGACAATCCTGTCCTTGCCTACTGGTGAGAGACAGTCCAGTAATCTGTGCCTCCTGGCTACTAAAAATCCTGGATCAGAAAAAAAGGCTGGAAGATGTCTTCCACCTCAAAACTAAACTCTCAAAAATAACTGTATCTTAGCCAAAGGAAAGCCTGAAAAGCAAGGGAATGTACTGGAGAAGTATCTCCCTATTATGAAAATTTAAGAAACTGAAGGGCTCTGGCATTCTAGCTCATCATCTGCTAGAAGCCGAAGCCTGACAACTGAAAATTAGCTTTTCATGGGTGTTCTCTTTAAGGACAGGATCTGGAACAACAAGGTGGTGGATTCTAGATCTCTTGCTCATTTCAGACCAAGGCTCGACACCTCTAAAAATGCATACTTTAACTACTGCAAATTTTACTAAAAGCAAAAACACCAACCAAAATCAAACCAAAAAAACACCCACTCAAAATCACATATTGAGTGCTTAGACACTAATGAATGAAAGATGAGAGTTAATGGGAGCACTGTTACATCATATTACCTACATTACCCCATAAATCCTACAGACCCTGATGCTGGATCCACAGCTTCAGGTTCCTAACTAGCCAATCTAAAAATCTGCCTGAAATGAAGAGAAAAAGTTCCCCTCTCTGCTCGCAGCTCTGAACTTGTGTGTGAAGGATTCCACCATGGGCCAGTGGGCCACCATGGGTTCAGTGACCTGTACTAGCAGACAAACTATTCCTCTTCCTAATAAATAAGGGTATTTCCTTGGCTTAGAGCTTCCTGAATTGGTTCATTGTAGGGTCAGTCAAATGCAAGAGGCAGCACAATGGAGGAGCAGTACCTTCAGTCAAGCTGTGCTCTGTGTTTGTCTCCACAGCAGGAAGCCCTTGGCCTTCTGTGAGAACACAGGATTCAGTCCCTTCTGCTTAAAAACACTGGAGTGACTCTGCCTGAGGCCAACTTTTTTTTCCCCAAGGAAAACAAAATTAAAGGAAACCAGTTAGTTTCGATAAATTACTTGCACTCCAAAACTAGTAAATTTTAGAAGTCTAATGCAGCTAGATTCTGCTTAAATAATTCAAAATGTAATTAAACCACAAAGTCTAAGTCTCCTAATACAATGTCACCACAAAGGTGACTTCTGTTCTCTGGCTGAGGTGCTTTAGCAAGTAAACAACAAGCAACTTTCATGAAATGAGGGAAACAAGCCAGACAATTTATTAGAGTGTCCAATCAAGAGGAACACTGTGCTGATGCCTCTGTGAAGGTGAAAGTATCAGACAGCTCCACCTTCCCCTTGTCTGAGTGAGCAGAACAGGTATCAAGAATCTAAGCTGCATGTCAAGAAGCTGCAGAAAAGTCAGGGGCAAGAGTGGCACACCTTGCTGGGAGGCAGATTCTCATGAAGAACCACAAGTTCAGTCACAAAACAGGCCGAATTTCAGAAGAAACACCACACACACACACACACACACACACAGAGAAAGAAAGAGCAGTTTCAGGATTATGTGGTATTTAAATGGAACCCAAAAAACCGAAGAGATGCAACAGGTTTCAGAGGTAAAGTAGGGAACAGGGATGTATGGATTCAAGAATGAACATGGAGATACCTAGGCACATTGTCCATGGAAAAGGCACAGAAAAAGGCCAGGTCACTCCAAGGGAGAAATAGTACTACATGCTACAAAATAAATAGACACATTCATAGGAGATAAAGAAATAATTTTGTATCAAGGCTAAATGGAAAAAATGTAATAGTAAAACTACCCCATCAGACCAGAATAAAGCAGCAACAGTGATTTGCCATGTGAGAACAGATGGCCTGTGCCTTTAGGAAACAGGAGGCAATGGGGAACTTAAGTTTCCTCATGCAGATCAGGATATATTACCAAGATGGAATTTTAAATATAACTTACAAATAATTCCACTTTGTTTAACAGAAATGTATCACCTTTAAATTAAAAAAAAAAAAAAAAAGAAAATTCTTTGGCCAGTGCAACTTCTGCTTCATTTTAATTCTGACTTACTAAGCACACACAAGTTTTTTTAAATAGAAGATATGTGCAAAAGAAGAAAACAGCACAAATCATTCCAAGTGATGATGTTTTCTCCTGATGATGTCAAAGAGATTGAGTAAATTCTTACTGATAAAATCTACATATTTTCTACCCTTACCTAACCAGAGGCTGGCCAGCCAGCCAGCCAGTCTGCAGAATGATGGACAGGTAAGAAACAAAAAGACTGACTGAAGGAAAGATCAGGAAGAAGATGCCAAGGATTTTTGGCTGCTGTTTATTTTGAAGAGCTCTGCAGAGAATATGGAAAATCAGTCTTCCACAACAGACATGTTTAGAAAACTGAAGATTAAAAATTAAACCAAGTGGCAGGCAGAAGGTAGAAGCCCGGATTTACAGACCTATTAGGAAAGGCTAGGTGCTTTTAGGAAGACTCAACAAGCACATAGATATGTGTGATATCAGGCCAAAGGCCTCGGAAATTAAGATGTTCCAGGATAAAACTAAAGTTTCTCTAAAACTAATAAATGGCTAAAAGAGAGGAAAACATGTAGGAATGCAGAGCTAGGTTTCACAATGGAGTGTTGTTAGCATACAGGACACACTTTGCATACACAGAAAATTATTCAAGCTAACAAACAAAAAGGCTGAAAAGCTGCAGCCTGCAGCACCAAGGTGGTAAGGGGTGTAACCAGGGAAAGCACGGGGTGCCTGTCTTAGTCCTTCCTTGAGCATCATCTCTTGGTCACTGGTAGAGGAAGGACTGGAGCAATCGAGAGGTTTGGCCTGAGCAGTTGAGTTTATGATCCTTTAATCAAAACCTTTTCACCAGACATCAATGTCTCGTTATCCCTTTGTCTTTTCCCATCTGTCTGGGAGGCCACCAAAGCTTTGTACACAGACAGCTCCCGGGCTCACTGTGGCCTCCCAACATCTCCTGCCGCACAGACAGAGAGGAATCCACTTCCATCTGCCACAGCTGACACCAGATCTCTTTCTGAAGGCTGGGATTCCTCATTTCTTCCAAGAGGAAATTCATGCCCACAGGCATTCTCTGCTCTCGATTCACATATCTGGCTGGAGAAAGCCCAGGATCCAGTTTGTTCCTTTCATCTTGCTCACCAAATTGAAGATGACACAGCTTGACACCAAAAGGAAAGGGTTTCCAAACACATCTTATTTGATTAGCTCTACAGTCCATCACACTGTCAACATATTCCTTCTCAACTACAAAAAAAGATCCTTTCCCATCAGAAAACAGTGTGGAACTGGGTAAGTGGAGTGGTGGAGAAGGCCCAACAGAAAACAGTGTGGAACTGGGTAAGACCTAAAGGGGCCAAGGAATTGTGAATCTCATGCAAAAACCTACTGTGGCAGTTTTATATTTCCCCCATCAAGTCTAATATATTGATGTATCCACCAGTTTCCAAAAAAACAGAAAAGTTCCCTTGAAAAGCCACTTGATACACTGAAGTCCAAGCCACATTGCTTTGCTAGATTATTTTCTGTATTTCTGGGGATAACTGTTGTGGCTCTCAACAATGTGATACTGTAGAGAAGACTGTAGAGAAGACTGGCCTGACCAACAAAAAGGAGTACTGCCACCATCCAGTTTGTAACTGGGGAAACTCTCACATGCAAGGGAGTCTCAATTTTCAGATGCACCACATAAAAGTCACATCATCTCACTCAGCTCTCATTCCTAAAACTTCAATAAATACCCAACAGATTCTCCCATTCTTCCTCTGTCCTAGGGAGGGAGGCCTCATAGCTGCCCTTCCTTATTCCTCCCTCTCAAAGCAATCTTAGCATTTATTCCAATGGGAAGGTGTCCCACAATGACATTTAAGGGGATTCCATGATATTTCAGAGGAATACACATTTTTTGATTATCTTTGATGGAAGGAGGGGAGGGAAGCATTGTGTCCATTCTGTATCTTGCTCAGTAAACTAGCAGAGCTAAAACAGTTTTTTAGCAATTGCTTCCACAATCACTCCAGCAAACATTAGGCTGTGCCTTGCAATGTTCAAAGTAGAAGATACCAACACAGCCCACGACCCTTAAAAGTGAGGAAAGTTTGTACAAAGTCCTTGAGGATTTTATAAACACTTATTCCCCTATAAGGACCTATTTTCTATCCTCTGCTCTGTTTCCAAAGTGAATCAATGTTACTAGAAGGTCACTAGGGAGCTTTGGTGAACAAATCTAATCTAGGAGCTTCCCAGGATGAGGAGCCATTCCCAAAGCATTTTTCTGGACCCTGCACGTTGATACACACATAGGTAAGACGAAGGCAAAAAACTGAAAGGACACAACTGAAGAGGTGAGCCCACAGCGAGACCCACATGAGAAGAGTGGGCTACCTAACAAGCTACAAAGTGATGTGTCAATCTTTCTGTGAGAGAGAGCAAGAGATGGCAGGAAGGCATTCCCACACTATACCTATAGAAGAAAGAGGGGTTTGGCTCTTCCTGGATCTGACTGATCATTCCTGCTTTGAAAAACAAGGGCCAACTGCTTCCACAGGGGGAGAGCTCCAGGCTGCCTGTTGCAGCATGGAGGTACACTTGCTTTCACCAACAAACATTGGGGCAGGGATGGAGAGGGGATGAAATCCACACAGGGTGTCACAGGGCCAGGAGTGACACTTCATTAGCACCAACCCTGGGGGCTGATGGAATAGATTTCCTGACATTAGAGCCACTCCTCTCTGGGGGACCAAGGGGATTGATAGGGAACTGACTTTTCCCTTGAGGACTATTCCAAGAAAAAGAAGGTTAGGCAGATGTCCCCAAGACTGACCCCGATAAAAGTGTCCTTCAAGAGATTCCAGTGTTTTATTTCGCCACAGAAGAGGAACTTAGCCTACTCCTGAAGGAATGAGATTATCACAAAGCACGCAAAAGCACACAACAGTAACAGCAGTGGATACCACATACACCATTCATGAGCACTGCATCTCAAAAGCTCCTGATTCCACCTATATCACCATGAAGATGCTCATTTGCTCGATGATCACTGACACACGAAGGAAAAAGAGCCAAAACATTAACACATCATTCCTATTCTGCCCCTCGTTATACTCTCAAAAGGAGATAACACACTGAAATGTGGTGACATCCGTGAGACAGAACTGACAGTCTTCAGTCAGAGCACCTGTACAGGCAGCACAGCACCTGCAAGCATTGCTGCTGAGGGAGCATTAGCACACCCTGTGGCACAACACGAAGCTAGATTTCACTCATAAAGTCCCCAGGCTGAAAATCTCTGTGGTGACTCACTGAGAAGTTTGTGGCTAAAAGGCAACATTTCCAGTGACAGTACAAGAAATCCATTTGAAATGGTAGAACTAGGAAACCTTTCCTTCTATCAATCAATCAAACCACCTCGTAAGCTCAAGGAAATTCAAAAATCTAGATTTTATTTGAACTGCTCAAAACCATGATACCAACAGGTACTGAAGTCCCCAGCCCCAAAACCCACAGAGGATCTTGAACTTGTCATGCAAATAGCTGTCAGAGTGACAATGACTCTCCAGCGCTTCGTACAGCATTCTGGCTCCCTGTTAAATCCTAGATGCACGTCAAGGTCATGGTGTTCATCTCAAGAGTCCTCAGTGGGTCAGACTCAGGTTACCGGATACCTCCTCTCCCGGAATGCAGGGGAAGCACAATGACTATGGACACATCCAGCAATGTCAACCTGGGCGCCATGAGCAGCACCAGCATCACAACCGGAGACTCTGAGCCCCAAAGCTTCAGGAGACACGGCCACGCACACAGGAGCACCATTTCCACCCCGTCAGAGAAGAGAAACTCTCAGCCTCCTGCCTCACACCCAAGCACCACGGAGTTATCCCAATGTAACGCGATGGGAGCGCTCCCTCCCCAGAGACCTCTACAGAGAGCGCTGCCTTTCCACACGCGGCTGGGCAGGCAGCCGGCGGCCCCGGGCAGGATGCCGTGCCCAGCCCAGGGCGGCACCTGGCCCCGCTGAGGTGGCCGACACCCTCCGCGGGTTTCCCTGGAGCCCGGCCCGCCACAAGGCCGCAGGTGCCTTCGCACCTCGGCCCCCGCCCGGCACCGGGGCTGGCGGCGGCGGCTCCCCGCACCACCCGGCGGGGCCGCTCCCTCCGCCGGAGCCTCTCGGGGCTGGGGGGCCCCCGCCCCTGCCGTGCACAGCGCAGCGAGGCCACGGCCCGCCCCTCCCGCGGCGGCACCCCCGGGCATCGCCGCGACCCCCGGCGCGGGCAGGAGCGGCGCGGAGCGGCAGCCACCGCCCGGGTCCCCGCCCTGCCCTGCCCTGCCCTCACCTCGGGCCGTCCCGCCTCCCCCCGCCGAGGAGGTGGCCGCGTCCGCCCCTGCACTGCAGCTGCCGGCACGCCGCCCCCCCACTCCCCGCCGCCCCTCTCGGCAGTTGGTTCACCCCACCCGGCCCACCTTCTCATTGGTGGCAGCGGCGCGTCACTCCGCCGCTAGCCCGCCCACCCCCGCGGGCACGCTGGGAACCCGAGTCCGGCGCGCGGGACTCTCTCCCTTCGGCTGGGGACGCCGGGCGGGGCGGCAAACTACATCTCCCGCAGTGCTCCGCGCGCAGCTACGGCGCGGCCCGGCCCGGTGCGGTCCCCGGTCCAGCAGCTCGCAGGCTGCCAGCGGGACGGTCCCTCCCTCCTTCCCTTCCCCGCCCGTGCCCGCCGCGGCCCGGCCCGGCCCGGTTCGGCTCACCTGGCCCCGCCGCCGCCGGCGCCTCCCGCTGCGGCCGGCGCAGGTAGCGCATGCCCCACGCCCTTCAGTGCGGCTCGTCGGGCGCGGTGCCGCCGGCCCGGCGCGCTGCGGCTGCGGCTGTGGGACGGGCCGGCCCCGAGCGCATCCTCCCCCTCGGAGCCGCGGCGGGCGGCGGGATTCGCCCACAATGCACCGCGCGCCGCACCGACAGCATCAGCCTGACATCACCCGCGGGCCGTCCCCGCCCGGCCGGGCCCGCCCCGGGCCCGCCCCGCCTCCGCCGTCAGCCGGCACCGAGCACCGACTGGCGGCACACGCGGCTGGGCACCGCAGCGCACTGTGGCTCGGGGTGCTGGGAAGCGAAGCGGCGTGGACTCGGCCTGGGACCGGGAACAGGACCAGCACGGCGCTGCCCCGCCCTGGCACCGGGAACGGGATCGGCACTGCCAGCACGATCACGGGCACTGCCAGGACGGAGACTGGTGCTCGTCTCTGCGTTGGTGGCATCAGCACTGGCATCACCAGCATGGCCCTGGGCACTGCACTGTCCTGGGACTGGGGCCAGCGCTGGCACCGTCTGCACACGGCCGGGTGACTGCACTGCTGGGACCAAGGCCAGAGCCAGCACATCTGCCTGAGGCTGGGCATTGCATTGCACTGGGACTGGCAGCGGCACCGCTATGAGCCTAGCACTGCCCTGAGCTGGCAGTGGAGTCAGCCCCAGCAGTGCTGGCCTGCAGCTTTTTACTCCAGTCCCCTGGGGCTAGGGCCAACAAGGGACTGGTGCATTACACTGCACTGGAAGTGGCAGCATCACCAGACTCTGGGCAGAACACTACACTGGGACCAGGACCAGCACCACCAGCACTGGCCTGGACACTGCACCATTAGGATCAGGATCAGGACCATTCCCCATCCATACAGGGCCAGATCTGGCCCTGCCAGGGCTGGGAACAAGCCCAGCAGCTCACAGCTGGGTGCAGCACCCAGAAATGGCTCAGACAAGTGAGCCTGTCCCTGCGTGCAGCTGAGCAGTGTGCCTATCCCTGGGCAGTTTCCCTGTTTCCCTGCCCTGAGGGGCACAGCTGTTCCCCTGCTCCAGAGAGGTGCCATTCTCCCCACCCAGCTCACTGTGAATCACACTTTAGTTGAAGCTCAGGTAAGCACGTGGCTCCTACAGCTGTGCTGTGCAATGCTCAAGGCTATGCCTTCTTGTTCCCTTTTCACTGCAAATCGCCCTTATTGCCAGCTGGTCCTCACACCTGTGCCCCACACTGTGGATGGGCACTGTTCTGTGCCTTATACACCATCACAGACATGCTGCAGGACTTGCAACACACTGGTGCTTTGTCCCTGTCCCTATCAGAGTGACCCAAGCTGCTGTTGATCCATAGATGGAGGTTTCCATCTGTCTCCTGAGTGGGATGTCACACCAACTTCCACAGGACTGCAGTGCTCCCCAATCCCTTGGGGGACATACCTCCTAGCCAAGACTCTACTGCACACCAAAGCAATCCCTTGGGTCCAGGGTGGTAATAGAGGGGACTTGTTATGAAGATTAACATACCTGTAGCCATGCTTGTGGCAAGGCAAATCCACTACAACCATGGCCACCCCCAGCCACTCAGCTCAGGGAGAACAGAGCTACCAGGCCTCCACAATGTTCCTCTGCTGGAGGAGCCCCCTGCATTGAGGGCTTACTCAGTGGAAGCATTCCACAGAGATGCCAGGGAATCTCCAGCCCTGCAGCAGCTCATCCTGCAGGTCCCAGGCTGTAAGACACAGGCAGTTGCACCTCATGCCAAGTATCCTGTCATTCCAGGTATATGATTGAGAGACGATTGGCAGTTGCCAAGGTGGGCTCTCTGTGCTGCAAGTCAAGACCCCATCGCTTGTATTCCCAAGCTCTGGCTCGTAGTGCTGGGTTTGAGAGGCAAGGGAAGTGGGCAAAACAAAATGAGGTGAGTGAGCTGCTTTTCCCCAAGAGGTTATCTGATTTCTCCATATCCTTCAGAGCTTTATTTCACAGTTCTGGTGGAGCACCAAGCCCAGACCCAGCAGCAGAGTTGGGTTGAACAACAGTTCCACTCTGGAGGGGATGGAAGGGTTTGTGCTGGAGCCTTCAGTCCACTCTCTGGTTGGGCAACCCCAAGTGATGCTCAAGAGGAAGCCTGTGCAATGTGGAGATTCATCAAAAAGGACTTTCTGGAGCAAAGCATGCAGCAAAACCAGTGCAGGCTGCTGATGCAGGAGAGGAGCCAAATGGGGAGGGAAGTTCTGTGTTGATCAGTACTGGCAGCAGCACTGAATCCCCTTGGTTAGAAATCCAGCCTTGAACAGAAAACTTGCGAGTGGGACGGCTGATGGCCTGGCCTGTATAAAAGCACTCTAGTTATCTGGATATTTTTGAGTATTGTTTTTCTCCCTGGTCACTCACTGGGCATTTATTACACATTCATAAATGGAAGTGCAGTGAATCTATATTTTTCACACAATTTTGACCGTCATTTCAGGTGTGACCAGATGTGAGCAGATCTGACAAATTTTCACAACCCAGATTAGCTGAGCTACTCAGCTCCTTCAAACGTGCTGCAGTTCCCATTGATTTGGACACAAGGTCCATGCTGATCTGTTAAAGCAGTACCCAGAGAACTGCATTTTAGCTTTATTTCATCCTCTCTCTAAACGTCCCTCTAAGGCTGCACTTCTGCAGATGGAGCTGAATGGGCTCAGAAACCTGCTGGAACAGCCACCTGAGAACATTTCAAATTTAATCTGCAGGCGCAAATGTAGCTGAAAATGATCAGAAGATTTTATTAAAATCTGGGTTAATTCTGACTTGGAAGGATTTCTAACACAGACCCTTGTGTACATAGCTGTATAATGGTGTTTTTCCTGGCCCCGAATTTCTTTGTGGAGTCAGATAGCAACTGTGTGCACACCATGTGAGGAGACCATTGGAAAGAACAGTTAGGAGCAGAACAGCGATAACCAAGTGACAGTCATGGACTTCATGACCTTATCATTCTTCTTCTTAGGTCATTAAGGGAAAACAGGGATGAGCAATTGAGAAATATAACACCTCATTGAGTAAGTATTTTATATGTTGACAGGAGCCAAAGATGAGGCCAATAAATAACTGCTGGTAGCAGTTAAGGACAGGAGTAGAAAGATGTGGAAATTTGGGAGTTTTTTGTTTTGTTTTTGATGGTTTTGTTATAGCTCTGTCAGCAGATATCTGCAGCCAAATTCATCCCCTACTCATCCTACTACTTGCATTGCTCACCAGTGCCTGCCATGATACCAGCACAGAAAACCCTTAATCCAGGCCAAGATCTGCTGCTATATAATAGCAGCTTTGTCTATTACCTGCTAAAATCTCCTGTAGGGCAGTGAGATTGCCCGGCTGGAATTTGCCAGGGGACTTGGCTGTAGCAGGGAATTATTTATTCTGCCCTGGCAGCCACAATCCTTTGGAAGCTGCCACATAGAGGTGGCATTTTCAGATCACAGTCACCAGACTTCTCCAGAGCTGGGAATGCCAGCATTGCTGTTGGGACTCCATAGTGGCAGGGGGCCCTAAGAATGGAGAGAGACACAGTGAATGCAGGAAGCAATTCTATAACCTGTCTTTTATCTAGCACCAGCCTTTCCTGGCATATTCAACATACTTAAGAATGAGAATTGCTGTAACGTCCCCTGGTTCTCAAAAAGTCAACAGCATGATGCCAGCCTTCACTCATTCAGAAAGTCATAGCCAGAACAAGCAGGCATTGCAAAATCTCAGGGACTCTTTTCCCCTCTCCTCAGCTCTTTTTGAGGCAAGAAAGGAGATTAGGGGTTGTGCTTGTTCTGCCCAGCAATCATCTGAATGGGGTGATCAGATGGCCTCCAGGGAGAATTTGAGTAGTGTTGATGCTGGCTGTGGTTTTCTCTGAGGAAAAAGCCAGAATTTGAGAGTGGCGGATGTTCTGGTGAATCATAAGCAAAATAAGACTTGCTGGTAGAAGAGGAAAATCAGCCTTATGTGTAAGAAAACCTGAGAAGGGCACAATTCCCAGAAGATTTCAAGGTCTGTGAATGAAGCAGGTAGGCTTTCAGGCCAAAGAATTTAAATTAATGCTTAATTTGTTGCCAACTCGTTTGTATTGTGAAAAGCATTCTTCTGAAATCCGGAAAGGGGTGGGATTTGCATATAAGTCATCTTTGATAGGAAACTTTTGAGCAATCCTTGGGCAAACCAAGTCAAAGCCAAAGTGATCTCCATGCCCCTGTCTGGCACCAGGTGGCACACGTGCTGCCGCTTGGAATTTAGGGCTCGGGCAAACCGAAAGTGACAGTCAAAACACAAGGAAGCAATATCCAACTACAGCAGCCATGTGCTAATGTCATCTTTACAAGGAAATTAAAAGTTTGTTTAGTCTTGCTTGTTACCTATAAAACACAGCAGAAAAGTTCAGCAGTGTTTTAAAAATGTCTGGTGATATTTTTAGAACAGAAAACACTATTTGTTTCTACCACTGCCAGAAAAAGCTTCATAGGACATAAAGTTATTTCAAGGTTTTAATCTTGAACTTGAAATGTGTTTTGCCTACCCAAATGCTGGGAGCGAGTAGAGTTAACGCTCAGGTAGTTTGGTGCTTCTTAAAGTTGCCCAGACCTTGCCCCTCTGAGCTTCAAACTCTGTGCTGGGAGGCTGGACCAAACTGTCTGTAAGAATTAGTTCCTTCATGCCTGAAAAGAGCGTGTCCCTGCTATGCACAAGGAATAAACTCTGTGTTACCTGCTGTAAAACCTCAGTACTCATTGTTGAGAGCTTGCACTATGAAGTCGGGGGCAAATCTGATCCCTAGATTAATATGGAGGAAGAAGTGTTGTGATACCAAAGCCGCCACCTCCACGGTGCGGTAATGATGGTGCTCGCAGGGCAGCCAAGCAAGAAGTGGATGTGTACCCCACTTTGAGACACACCATGTTGAGCAGAGGGGACAGGGTGATGACACCCGCGTGTCTGAGGGTACGATGTGTTTGCCACCTACCTGCGAGCACAAGTATTGTCCGTGCGTGAGGACTGTCCCACTGGCCGTGCTCATTTTGTGGTCGGTGTCCAGGTGTGTGGTGATGGACACCAGCTGTGCATAGGACATGGCGTATGTGTGTACTGAGTGCTGCTATTCATGATAAAAGTGCCTGGCTGTACCTGGACACCCGTGTTGTGGTTGTGAGGCTGTGAACAGGGGTGCACCGCTGCCTGCACATCCGTGCAGGTGACATCCCAGCACAGGGAAGTGCTGGGTCTATCTCTCCAGGGGCAGGGGTATCTCTCGGGGTGCTCCCGGGGATGCAGGGTGTCCCTGAGTGCGGGGTGTCCCTGAGTGCGGGGTGCTCCCGGGTGCAGGGCATTCCCGAGTGCGGGGTGTCCCTGAGTGCGGGGTGCTCCTGGGGATACAGCGTGTCCCCGAGTGCGGGGCGCTCCCGGGGATGCAGGGCGTCCCTGAGACGTGGGGCGCTTCCAGGGGTGCGGGGTGCGGCGCTCTCGGAGCCGCCCCGCCGGGGCAGCCCCTCCCCGCAGGCGGTCTTTCTCTCGTTCTCTCGCTCCTTGCCTCTCCCTCTCCCGGTCCGGGCGGGCGCGGCGGGGACAGCGGCGCAGGGCTGTGTCCCCATGGCACTGGCGGCCGCCCGAGCTCGGGCTCTGCGCTCCCTCAGCCTCCCGCGCCCCCCGGGCCGGGTGCCGGTGGCGGCTCGGTGCTGCTGCAGCCAGGCGGAGGCTCCCGGGGCGCTGCCGCCCGGCGGCTACCGAGCCTGGCAGGAGCGGGCGGCCCGCGACCCCGCCGGCTTCTGGGCGGACATGGCGCGGGGGTGGCTGCGCTGGGACAGTCCCTTCCACACAGTCTGCCAGCCCGGCGAGCCCGCTGGTTCCGCCCGCTGGTTCCTCGGCGGTCGCCTCAACGTCTCGGGTAAGGCGTCCCTGCCGCGCATCCCGTTGCTGCCGCCGGGCTGGACGGGAGGCGTCCCGCGGGGGAGAGTTTGGCCAGCGCCCGTCTTTGAGGGAAAAACCCGAGTATTTGGGTTGGGCGGCGTTGGGAGGAAACGAGTCGGGGATTGCGAAATGCTGGAAGCGGGGAGAAAATGCGAAGCCAGGATAATCCTGGCTAAGCCTCTTGCACGGGCGCTGCCTCGCGGGCGGCCGCCCTTCGACCTGCGGAGATCGGTCGCTGCCCTGTGGCTGGGATGCTCAGCTTGGGCTCTGCCGGGTGCTGCCCGGCCCCGTGGTGGCTCAGGGTGATCCACAGCTGGGGAACGGTGTCAGGCTTTTATGGCAGAAGGTGCAGGAGTTTTTTTTCTTTTAAAATCTTGGTCTTTTCCTCCAACGTCACAGCTCAACATGAAACAACAGTAACGTTTGCCGTGGCTGCCCTGAGTGCCTCTGAGTTTTGTTCAGGCCACATCTGCCTCGAAGGCTCTTCTGTGCTGTGGCTGTGCTTCATCCAGTGGGAGTGAGCCCAAGCCCCACCTAGGGTACAAGTCAGGGGTGATGTCTCCTCACAGGGATGAATGTTTCTGACCTTCATTTCCTGTTCCTGGGAGAAGGCACCAGTTCAGTAGTGCAGTAACTATAACATCTCTGGTCACATTTTTTTGACTGCAAAAGACAAAATCCTCCTCAGCTCTTCCAGAGTGCATAAAAGAGTGTCTCCTCCCCGGGGATGATTCCAAGCAGTGGATCCCAAACTTATGGAGATGTGTGTACAGCTCTGCTTCCAGCACCCAGTAATCAGGAGATTTTAGCGTGGGTTTTGTTTTCATTTATTCCTGTTGAAAAGAAGATCTTGTCTGAGCACAAACTTTCAGGGATCTGTTTTTTTCCTCTGTAGAGTGGGATCAACACCTTCTTCTGGATCCCCTGTCAGGTCTTTGAAATCCAGATATTGCTGGACCCTGGGTCTGCTTCTTCAGCAGACACTAAATACCACTTGGTTGTCTTTGCATATGTAAAAGGAAATCACAGACCTTTGAAACAGATGCAGAGAATTAAACAGATTTGCTGGTTTTCTTTCCAAGCATGATGAAGACAGTATTCGCCCAAGTGGCTGTTTTTTGTTAGGAGGCTCTGGTTTTGTCCTTTCGCCTCTTGATTTGAACACTGGCTGCAGAAACATGGCAACAGTTCAGATCCCTGATCCAGAACATCCTGTGTTGATGAGCATGAGCAACTGAGTCATCTGGTGCTTTTTGCTTGGGGGCCCTTGCAGCAGGATTTTGGGGACCTGTGATCTTCGGTGCTTCTGGATTTATTGCACTGTAACTCCTGGCCAGGAGAATAATCAGGCAAACTACTGCGTTTCCCACCAGGACACATTTTTGGGACCATGTCTTGCTGAAATAAATTGTTTCTGAGCATTGTCAAGGAAGCAAGAAAATGTATGGAGAAGCCATTAGGGTGTAGTAGTGAGGGGAAGGTCACTAAATTCTATTTTGTAAAATGAGCAAAAGGCTCTGGTAAGTCTAAGATCAGGAAGGAAATAATAGCATTTGGCTCTGGTTCACCTGCTGGTTCATACTGAGCACAGAGCTAAAGCTCCCATTTGGTTCAGCCAGGTCTTTCTGCAGCAGAAATTCCCTCTGAAGGCCAGTGTGGCTGCTCAGGAGGAGGAAATGTTGCTTGGGCAATGAATGCCACTTCATGTGATTCACTGTAGCGTGGCACAATATGTGAGGGTGTAGCTGCAAGGAGCTTGGAGGTGGGAGTTGCTTCTTGTTGTGGACCAAGCCACAGCAATGAACACAACTGCATCCAGGTAGAGGAAACCAGTGTATGAACTGCTTAAGGCATTCCCTGTTAGAGGTCTTGTTCTCTTGTATCACATGAGGATGGCTTAAGAAATGGCTTTGTCTCCTTTATTTTTACAGTACTGCTGCAGGATTTTATATTAAAAATAAAAGGCTTTAAACAGCTGAGGAATGCTTTTTCAAGTTTTTGAGATTGACACTTGGTCTTGTACTGAAATGTGTTAAATTCTGAGGGGTTTCTTTCTCTTTAGGGGCTCATTCCCACCCTCTGTGTGGTGGTGTGATGGTGTCATCACAGAACAGCCGAAGCTACTACAGCACACAGCTTTTGTTGCACTTAATTTATCTGGAAAAATGAAATCCTTTCCCATCAGTATTAATATTTCCAGGAAATACAATCTGAAATTCAGCAATTTTAACAAGGTTTTCTCTGAGTTATACAGCAGTGTCTCTGACTAGTTGCCTATTGAAATGAAGTAACTGCCTTTGAAAGACTACAATGCAAGAAGTGTCATATAGGCTTCGAATTAATACTTTACAAGGATGCTCTCTAACTATCAGGCAAGTTGCTAGTGGACATGCAGGCAAGTTTCTTTTGTGGATTCTATAAATTTCTTTGGGTTGTGTGCTCTCCCTAAGTCCTCTACTTGAAGTTCTTGAAGTGGAGAGATGCACCTTCAAAAGGTAATTTTATACGTTTAAGTTTTAGGAGGTGGAGAACATAGCCTGAGATGTGCTAATCTTTCCCAGGTGTCTAGTAATTTGTAGATGTCTGAACTCTGAGTTTAGCATAGATCTTACAGTTTTAGATATTTTCAGTTAGCTGAGATTCAGCTCTTTGTTATACCCTGGAATAAAAATGTTTCACATGAGCTTTAATTAGAAAATCCAAATGGTGCAGTGCTAAATATGCCAGCTGGGGAAGACTGTCCGATTTATGTGCTGAAATGCTGCTCTGGGGAGCAAAAACATCAAAAGGGTATCTTGTCTTTGTGCTGCTGTGAGCAGCGGAGAGATTTGGGCTGGCTTAAGCTTAAGCAGTGGAGCTAAGCTAAGCTGAATTGGCCATGGCCTCTCATGGGTATCCATCTCTAAGGCAGCTGTGCCAATTAAGTGTAGAATTTGTTGTGTATCTTTACTAGAGCTGCAAATGCTCTCAGTTCCTCTGTTATACATTAGTGTGTGCCTAGCAAACTAAAAACTGATGTTTCGTCTTGCACTTATTTGTTGCTGCACTTGAGCAAGCTAAATGTACAGAGCACCCTGCACATGATCAGGCTTTATTTAAACTTTTGGCTTTTTTTTCAGTAAATTGCTTGGATCAGCATGTTGAAAAGTCTCCAAACAGAGTGGCTTTGATTTGGGAGAGAGATGAACCTGGTACTGCAGTGCATGTCACATACAGGTAATGGCACCTTCTCACGATGCCTGGCAGTGTGGGGGAACAGGAAATGGGATTTTTTTCACCTGACAGTGCCCTTTCTGCTTTCTGGAGATATACATGGGAAAAATCCTGAGAGCAGTTGTGGTTTCAGCAGAGCAGCAAATTTCTTGGTGCAAACATCATGTTTTGATGGTCAACAGCTTGATACTGAGCTCTGGTTGGAGGGGATTTTAAGCTCCCCATGTTCCTCTTTGCCATCCTCAGTGCAGTTGAGGCACCTCAACCTTGTGGCTGCTCTGAGTGACACTGACTTGTAACTGACGCTAGTGATTGTAGGGTTTGTTAGAATATGGAAGGTTTAAGCATATTTCTCTTCTCCTTGCTATGTGCCCTCATTTAGGAGACAGTCCTGTCTACAAAAGTGCCTTTTATGCCAGCTCTGTCTCTAGTGCAAATTAAATGTTTCCCAGACTTGTATGTTCCTCAGTGCATGTTTTAGGGAGCCAGATGTTTGATCTGCTGGATCAGAAAGCAGAGGACATGTAGAAAGTCCTAGCATCAAACTTTTACAGAATATTTTCTGGAACTTGTTTGGGTTCATAGAGCTCTGTGGGTCTGAGTAGGTTCTGGTGGTCTGATTTACCTCCAGAATTTATTAAAGCTTTTGGAAACATTATTCATTGCAGTGAGGAAAGTGGCCAGCGGGGAGGAGTGAGTGTAAAATTAATTCTAAGTTAGTGCTCCCTGCAACAGAAATAAACACTATCTGATATAAATCTGTGAAAGGAATGCATTGGTTTTAATCTTGGTATTGTTACTTGACAGGGTGTTTAGGCCTGTTATGATGTAAATATATTGTAATGACCTGGTAACTTGACTAAGTTCTTTTGCTTTTTGCCATTCTGGTGGTAAACATGGAGGTGGAGCAAAAGGTTTCTCCCAGAGCTTATGTATGGTATGTTTTTCTCCCTGATTTATGAACTTTTATCTCTCTATGCCTCTGGCATGAAAAGCAGGGGTAGGTCAGAGGTGACAACTGTGTTCAGATTAACCTGATTAGGAGAGCAGCCCAACAGATAGCACAGCCTCATTCAAGCCAACTCCAGCCTCCCCCTTAGGCTGCTACTTGAAATGTGCTGAGCTGCTCCAGACACTCAAACGTCTTATCAGGAATCTCTGGAGATCTGGGAAGGCTTTTCTGAACAGTGACAGAACTGCTTTTTTTTTTCCTGGCCATGCCAAAATGCATTTGGAAGAAAGTATATTTTCAGCCTGTGGAGTTGTGATTGCTGTGACATGAAGATGAGTAACCCATATCTGAAAATTGAGCCCCTCTTTGTGCAGCCCTACAGAGATACAGTGACTGGTACCAGAAAGGAGAACATCCAAATGAAAGATGTATTGGCAACCTCTATTTTCAAACTTCTGCCTGTATTTGAGAGCCATATTTCTGTTTCTGCCTGATACTCTGGGTGAGATGTGGCTGCATTTGAGTTTCTCGAGAGACTTTGGTCCTACCACGTGGTAAAACAGGTCACTTGGTTCTCTGCTTATCTCGTTAAGCCAGGAATAGCTTTGTTGAAAACAGTGATACTCTATGAGTATTTTGCCTTTTCTGTGATCTTTGGGCTGCTTTTTTACAGTTTTTAAATAGGACAGGAAGCTTTTTCCAGGGTGTGTTGGCATTGACCTCCCTTTGAGACAGATCTTAGTTGAAAACATTTTGCAGTAGTGTCTTATTTGAGCTAGAAATTTTGTGAGGGAAAGCATATCAGAGAAGGAAGTGGCCCAGGAGCTGGGATGCTGGTTGAGTAATCCTTGGTGAGCTTTCTGTAGCACATCAGCCCCAGTGTAAAGAGGGAATGTGGGGGTTGCTGGACATGCCTGTGGCAGAAAAGAGGTGCTCCTTTCCTTAGGATCTGCATGTGCTGTTTATGGGATAGCAGCCTTGGAGTAAGGACTTTACACTGTAGGAAGCCAAAGACTTTAATTTGGGCACTGCCTTATGGACCAGCTTTGAGGAAGGTTGTAGACTCTGAGCAGGAAGAGAGCTGCCTTATGTGCAACATACTGCCAGTTTTTTGCATTATCTGCTTTGCCAAGCTTGCTGCTGTGAGCTGCTTCTCCTCAGAGATAAGCCCTGGGTGACACAAGGAAAGATGCAGCTGCTGGCCTGGGTCCTCTGTCTTCTCCTCTAGGGAGCTGTCAGGGACAAGAAAACAGCCAAGTGCTGGCCTTGTTCCCATCACAGCCTGCAAAGGAAGAGTGTCTTTGCAGGAAAAGGGCTGGAAAAGGGTTTCTCTTCCCTGAGGAAGGGAAAAATCTTCATAAGTGGGACATCCTCCACGGATTGGCAAGAAACACAGCTGCACTGGAAAGTGCTGTCCCAGCTTGCTCATCCTTGGCAGAAATAAAAGTTTCAATTTGCCTCTGCTGTGGGCAAAAAGCTGGTGGGCTGTGCCATCAGTCAGCCCACAGCCCTGTGCACACTTGTCAGTGAGGTGGGTTGTGTTTGTGCAGCAGAGTTCAAGTGCTCTGTGCTAGGGGAAGAATCCAAATATCTGCTGATTGGCAAAGATGCACAAAGCCATAGGTGAAACATTTCATTTTTGCACCAAGAGATGATGGCTGTCCTCATAAACTCAGTCATGACGGTGTTTTTCACTGCTGACTTTTGTCCTGTCTCTCTAGCTGATGCATCTTAGCCTTTCAGGAAAAAAGAAAGTTCATTGGCCATTCTTGCTTTTTCTTCCCTCTGGGTTTCATATATATCAAAAAGAAATTTAGCTAAGTTTCAAATTATATCTGGTTTTGAATAGGAAGGCAAGAGACTGGGTTTTTTACTGCTTTGTAAAGGGACAGCAGGGAATACAACCCTCCTATGCTTGAGTGGCTGCAGTCAGCAAAGTTGGGACAGATCACACAAATCAGTTATCAAGAGGCTCTCTGGCTCTCAAGAGGCTAATCGGAGAACATGGCTTGGGCTAAGGCTCTAAAACAGGTACTGTCAAAGCCTGTATATGGCTTTGAATGTGTTAAGAAAAAGTCTAGAATAACTTTGCAAGAGGCTGCTTCACAAAGAAGGTCTTGATGCAATTTTTTTTTGATGTAAAAGGAGCTGGCTTCCTTTGTTTAGAAATCTGCGGGCTGTCTTGCTGTGGCGAAAGGTAACATCATACTTACTGGAAAACTGTTTCTGCAAAGCATCCCTGAAATGTGTCAGAGAAGTGCCACGTGGTGCTGATGGGTTTTACAGAAGTTGTTCCAGACACTGCACTGAGTGATGGGCTCTGGAAACACAGGCACAACTGTATCTGGGGATGGATCTGGGAGAAATATGGTCTGTCAGTTCCTGAGCAGAGATGTAAGGACGGGGAGAGGAGTGCTGTGTTTGTTAGATTAAACAGAAGGACTGGCCTGAACAATGATCTGCTGGCTCTGTTGGAGAGCCAGCCTTGTAGGTCTTGTGCTCAGAAGTAATGCTATGGTAGCTGAGGAGAGCCTGCATAGAGAGTGATGAGTCTGGAAGACAACAGGCTCAAAGCCTTATTTGTGGGCAAAATGGAAGCACACCTTATATAGAGAGACACAAGAGTTAATTGTTAGTTTTAGCCCTTAATACTCTAATCTTCTTATTCAAGTTCTAAATATTACAGAAAAAGAAAGAAATAGGTCCTATTGGTTACCACTGATACCACATTTGTCCAGCAGCAGGTCCACATATCTCTTACTGGTCCTTTGTATGTGTTCATTAATGCACCTGCCATCTCCCTGGCTTGCTTTCAATGCACAGACTTCATATATTGCTTTCTCCTTTGAGAATGGTCTCACCTGGGTCCAGCTGATTACTTCTTCCCTGTTTCTCTGCTCTGCTCTGCCACTTTACCCACAGGAGCAGTGTTCTGCTGTCCAGTTTGTTCTCTTACTTGCTCTCAGTTCTTACAATTTGCTTTTGCAGAGGATCCTCTGCCTGTTGTGCCATGAACTGACTCTGCAGTTTCTCAGCTGTCTCTGTTGAGAGGGCCCAGGCACTTCCTTTTGCTTGCAGCCCATTTCCTTTTCCTGCAGTGGCTCTGCTGAGATCCTCCTGCTGCTTGCTCTGCTTGCACAGAGGGAGCTGGGTGCCCTGGGACCATCCATGTGCCCTGTGGCTTTGTTCCTCCCCGGTGGTTATTCCTGCCCGCTTCTGCTGAGTGCAGTGCCCTGCTCTGAGTGGCTGCACTGAAATCCTTGGGAGTGCAGGCAGGTGTTGGATGTGCCTTGCTACCAACACACCTCCTGGCCAACATTCCGTGGCATTGTCTCTGTGTCATGGGTGGGGCACTCCTGGCTTTGGGGCTTGATTTACTCCAGGCTCTTCTGACCTTGTGTGATGGAGGAGCTACAGTGCCAAGCTTGGCAGCAGTAGCACATGGGGAGGGTGATGGCCATGGTTTTCTGCTGCTCAGTTTGTTTAGGTGCAGTGACTCTGCAGGGTTCTCGCTCCTCCCTGGGGTGTGTGTGGGTTAAGGACTGACAATGTGTAACTTGCTGCCTTGTACCAATTGCCTTCCTGCTAGATAGCAAAATGTGTTTGAAGGAGTGAGGAAGTCCAGGGAAGGATTCCTGAGACAGCTTTTCTGCTAACTCCCTGTCTTGAACTGGAGGGGAAGCCTGAGTTGATGCCACGGAAGCCAGAAGACATACCTGATGCTCAGGGATTCCTGGATTTCTTTGTTGGAGTTCTTGGCTTCACCTTCTCCTTGCCTTTTTGTCCATTTCCCCATGTGCTGCACCTCCAAGGGACCTCCAAGGCCTTTCCATCCCAGCATTTCAGCATACAAAGGATAAGCAAAGGATAAGCAAAGGATAGATCCGTGGGTAAAGACTGATCCATGTTGTCTATTAACTTGCTCATGTCCACTCATTAAGCAAATATTAAATTTGGGTTAATCATAAAAAACACTGAGACTTTCTGCCATTGTGGTCACTGAGTCCTGAATACGAGGAATCATGGAGCTGCTCAGAAAACACACCTTAGCCAGAGATACTCTGGCATTTCTGTATAGGAGAAAGAGGCTGCAGCTCTGAAAGTGCTGCAGCATTTTTCATTGCACATGAGTAGTTTTTATGTTACTTTCTCGCAGTTGTCTCTCTGGGGCTTGTTTCCCTTCATGTGCTCTGCAGTTGAGCAGCTTAGTTTTGTTTTGCCTCTTTGTTATTTATCTACATTGAGATTTTTCTTTAATGCAGCATCAGATAAATTACAGGCCAGAAAAGGTGACCAGAAAAGGTTTAATACAAGTTAAGGGGTAGACACTCAAAAATTAGTTATTCGTAGCCCATCGTTTTGATACGACATTTCCCAAGCAGAGCACATCAGCTTTGCCTATTTCCTAGTTGTAAGAGTTTAAAAAAAGAAGCAAAATTATTTTTGATGAACCAGAAACAACTTCTAATCTTGTTTGCAGCTTAGCCACCAGTTGAAAATGGGGGTTGCTGGTTTGTTTGTTTTTTCATAGCTGTGGCCAGTTCTGGGAGAATACATAAGATGAGGATTCATGATTTACAGCTTATTAGGGAATGCAACGGCCCAAAATTAATTTCTCAGTTAACAGTTATGGGGATCTCTGGTGGTAGAGCTTATGACCTCTAAGGGTTTACAGGTGACAGGCTGAAGATGAGTGTGCTGGGGAGTAGATGTCTGTCTTCTCTTCACCTTTGTACTCAGAGAGGTTGTGAACCCAGAGGACAATGGTCATTCCTGGCAGTGTCTGCCAGTGTTCTCTGAGCTGGTGATGTTCTCTGAGCACCAGAAGGAGTGCTCTGCTGCCCCTTGTGAGCACCTCGTGCTGCACCTCCTCCCTTGGCATGAGACCACTCCTCACCTGGCACAGGATCCCTGGTTCCCAGAGCCCTTCTGCTGCAGGCATACAGAGCTGTTCCTGACAGCATCTTGGTCCCAGGTGTACCCGCAATTGTGTTATCCCCTGTGCAGGCATCAAAATAAGGGTATGTGCAAGCCCTTGCCCACAAAGTGCTTTTTCATTCCTTAGAGGAATGTTTTTGCTTTTATCACCATGTCACAGCAGAGTCCTGTGAAAAGAGCCTTTGTTCCTGTTCTCGGTGTTCCCAAGTTTCTCTATGCAAGAATGGCAGCAGTACCTCTGCTCTGCAAGGCTGTTGGGCTGCAGGTGATCCAGCTTTGATGAAAATCTTGTAAAATCTGCCCCTCACACAAGTGTCTCTGGACTTCTTTTCTTCCTTGTGCAAGCAAATGCATTGCTTACCCTTGACAATTTAAAGAGAAGCTCCTGGTTGTGGAGCACTTCCATGAACAGTCTGGGAGTCTTTGGACAACACTGCCATTTCAGCTTGTGGTTATCCCACAGGTGTTCCCAGTACCTTCAGACTCAGCCTTGTGGGTAAAAAAGGCATCAGGGGTGGCTGAAATGAAGCTTGATTTTTGGAAGCAGAAAGACAGCCACTGGCTTGCTGGCTGCTCTGCCCACATTACAGCCTGGCAGCTCTGGGCAGCGCCTGCAGCTCCCTCTCTCATGTCCTTCTGCAGCAAGCACCACTCTCTGCCCATTTTTCTCCTCTCCACAATGGCAGGAGCAGTCTGGCTACCACCATGCCCCAGGCCACCGTTCCTTAAGATGCCCTGTGCTGCTGAGATGAAGTCCAGAGGTGATGATGATGCCTCACTCTGTCCAAGTTCATATTTTCTTTGCTTGCCCTGTGTAAAGCAGGGTGTGCAGTCGCATGACAACATTCCTTCTGTGCCGCAGGGAACTCCTGGATCTGACTTGCCGCCTTGCCAACACCCTGAAGAAATATGGGATCCAGAAAGGGGACAGGGTGGCCATCTATATGTCTGTGTCCCCCTTGTCGGTGGCAGCCATGCTGGCTTGTGCCAGGATCGGTGCTGTTCACACCGTGGTCTTCGCTGGATTCAGCGCCGAGTCCTTGGCTGGGAGAATCCTGGACTGTGAGTAGATGCAGCCTGGGGAACAAATGCCTCTGTGACAGTGCTCCAAGGCATATCCCAATGCTGTGCTTTCTTGGCAGAAGGAGTTTTCTTGGTTCATTCTCGCCTAGCAGGACAGTTCATTCTCCCCTGCAGAGTGCAGTGAGGAGTCTTTCCCTGAGTGACATGTGCAGTGTCTTGTGGCCTTAGAATACTTTATAAATTGCTTAACATTCAGTGTGCACAGGGTTATTGCTTGACAGCAGTGAAGCTGGAAGGAAAACCAGAGCTTAGGGATTGGGCCTGATTTGTTCTTTTGCAGCATAATTGCAGCGTTTCTTTGATACTCTTGCACAGTACTAATTCTGCATTCTCAATTGTGATCCTGTGATTTATGTATAGTACTGGAAGTGCTGGCAGCTTGCCCCTGCTCTGTGAGCCCTTGTACCAGCAAAGAGAGCTGTTCTCAGCCCCAAAGTACTTGTGTAGCGTGATTAGGTAAAAAGTGATGCTAAAAATAGCAGCAGAAGAGAGAAATAGCAAGTGGCTCATGTTCTAGCAGTCACATCTGTTTCTTTGTGGCTAGTGTGAGGGAATGAGTCTTACAGAAATTGTCATGTTTTTTTCTTTTTAGTGGAGTTAAAATTCAGAGAGCAAGTACATGTTTTAGTTATCCCTCACACAGGGAACTGGGAAGAAGCTGTTCTGCATGTCAGCTTTGCAAGGCAGGGATGGATGATTTAAACTGCAGTGAGTGACACTTAGGCTGGATGTTGGGAAAGACTTCCTCATGTTTGTGCTAGGCACTGGAGTGGACTTCCAGGAAAAGGGTGGAGTAGATGCCATTGGAGTGCTTCAGGAAGATTGAAGGATCAGAAGTGGTTTAGCTGGAACGATCAAAAGTGGACCCTGCTTTGAGGTGGGGGAGATGCACTAGATAACCTATAGAGGTCCCAGCTACCCTTGATCTCCGTGCATCTCAGTTTTTAAAGCGTTTCCATCAGTGCCACTGGCTGGTTTTGATTGATAGTAGTTCTGAATATTTGTCATGCATCTTGTCCTATACATCTTCCCCCACAGTAATGAAAATAGGGTGTGCATCCTAGCCTGGAAGACAGGCTGGCATGTCTGCTAATTCTTTCTCTTTTTAGCTGGATGCAAAGCAGTTATCACATACAACCAGGGAGTCAGGGGAGGCCGAATCACAGAGCTGAAGACCACTGTGGATGAAGCTGTGAAGAGCTGTCCAAACATCAAACATGTGTTTGTGGCTCAGAGGACAGATAACAAAGTCCAGATGGGTGACCGTGATATTCCTCTTGAAGAGGTATGTTGTTGTTGGATAACTCCTTTTAGGTCTGAGTGTTGACTAGCATAATCTTTCTCTCCATACGTGCCTTTGGGACCTGAATTCTGTGCCTTGCAGCATCTGGATCTTCAAGCTCAAATGGATTGCCTGTATTTACAGTCTGCTAGGATCGTGAGGTGGAGCAGCTCAGTCTATGTCTGGTTTATCTCAGCATGGGCAAGGGTTATGCTGCTCTATTTTAATAGTCTTGCAAACAGTGCTGAGATTTAAGGAGGGTTTCCTGACACCCAAAGGTCCCTAAGACCATTGTGGCTGTTGTTACACCATGTTCAGACACTGTGTTACAGTTTGCAGGTGCACTCAGACTGGACATTGTTGAAAGGCAGTGCAGAAATAATGAAGTTCCTAGAGGCTTAGTCCAGCCCATGAACAGTGTTGTGGCTGCCCCATGGTGGAAGAGCAGTGATGGCTTGGGAATGTTTAGAGCCTGTGCTTCCTGGGGAAGAAAACAGACGTTGTTTTTATGTGCTTGGCTGGCACACATGGGACTCCAGCCTAATGCAGAAGTACCTTTATCAGTTTGCTGGCAGCAGTAAACAGGAACTACTCATGCTAATAATGCCTGGAAAAAGCTAATCTGCTGGCAAGATAATTGCTCAAGAGTCTCTGTGCTGGTCACATGAGATAGGGGGAAGTACTAGTGTAAGTTAAACAGAGAAGACAGGTTTTATTGAGAAATTGTCTTGTTCTTTACTCCACAAAGGACATTCTGATTATTTTCCATAGTTTGCAAACAGCCTGAGGTGCTTTGGTGATCCATGAGCTGAGCTCATTCCACTATCAGTTGTAGGGTCTGAAACAAAACAATAATTAAACAGTTAATGCTGTTAGCTGTCCCTACTCACCTTCACAGCAGTTGTACTTTCCATTTCTTGTGCAATGGCTTACTGCAAAACTCAAGCTCATGTTGTAATGGAGCATATGAGTATTCCACCTCTGTTTCAAAAACTGGCAAGTCAGCCTGAATTGGCAGTGCTGAAATGTCATGAGAAATACCTGAGATGAGCAGCAGTGCTCTAACTCAGAGGCTAAGAATTACTCCAGACTCTGTGAACTCTTCATATTTTATTAAGCTTAGTTTGTCAGACATTTTTAAACTGGTCCTCCTGATGGCAGTGTGCACTTTTAAATACAGTGTGTTTACAGTGTATTCTCATAAAAAATTTCTCAAGAAATTCCTCCAAGGAGCCACCTAATAACCCTTGCAGGAATCATTATTCATCAGGACAGTGCAGAGCTCAAGAGAAGCTCTGACCTAGCAGGACATTGCATCCTTCCCTCTTGTGGTTCTGACAGTCAGGTTGAGGAGAGGATCTCACCCAGCTGGCCAAACAGGGGAGAATGAAGAGAGTGACAGAGGCAGGAGAGTAAAGCATTCTTTTTCTCCTGGGTAGAAGAAATTAGAATTTGAGGATCAAATGGACAGAACAGCCATCCACTGCTGGGGCCAGGGAAGGGAGATGAACGCACAGTTTAACTGAAGCACCGCAGTTTTTAGGGGAAAAGAAAGGTACTAAGCAGTACCCAATCAGCCTTGCTGCTGCTGTCAAGTGTTTGCAGTCACATTTTGGGTTTCTACCAGCAGCTTGCAAAGGCTTGAAATGTAAGCACTTAAGTCATAAGTGCTTACTTATGACTTACTTTATTTTATTTTTCCCTGAAATGTTATTTTTATCGGGCCTGTTCTCTTTGATTTCTCTGCCCAGCAGAGGTTCTGGTGAAAAGGTTGGATGCTGTGTATCCACAGGAACCTTTCCACTATGTGAGCCCATATAAGCTATGATATATCCATGGATATTTGTGAAGGGCAACAGCAATGGTAGCTCTTGTCTCTGGACACTGCTACCATGCTTGCAGAGGGAATGCTGGTTGGCTCCATATAGCCAAAGCCCTTCTGTCATTATCACCTTTTCTTTCTTAGGAGATGGCCAAGGCAGATTCTGTCTGCACTCCAGAGAGCATGGACAGTGAAGATGTGCTCTTCATGCTGTATACCTCGGGCAGCACTGGGAAACCCAAAGGAATCATTCACACCCAGGCTGGATATCTGCTGTATGCTGCTCTCACACACAAGGTAACTCAGCTGCCTCCTCTGGGAAAGGTTCACTTACCTTCCAGCAGTACTAACAAGAGAGATCTGGATCAGTGAGGAGTGCTGTGTTCTCTGCTTGCTGCCCAGCTGGCTTGTTGGTGGTAAACAAGCTGGAAAATGACTGAAGTGTGTAATTAATCTTCAGGATTTGCTCTGAGCAATATGATACTAGGCAAACCTGAACCTAGAGTTATGAAAGCAAGGAGATGGGAGTGCTGCTTTTGCATTTAAAATGTGCCAATGTTGGCTGCCCAGAATTTGCCGCTGAGGAGGTTCTGGTAAGTATCTTACTGGCATTGGTAATGTGGATATCACTGTAGTATTTTGCATTGGGATGCTGCACTTCTTTATTTCAGAGAGGATCTGAACTCTTAAAACAGCCTCTTTGCATTAGTACTTACTGTCTGAAGAACAAAAATTGTATTTCTCCTCTTGTGATTGCACCTCTGTGCCATCTGTGCAATCTCTGTGCAATGCTTTTCTGGGTGATATAGGCAAAATATTTTAACCTCCTTTTTCTTGAAAAAGAAAAGAATCAAGGCACTGCTTTTTGAAGCTTCTGATCTGAGCTCTGCATTTTAAAAGGTAGCAGTGAAATGAGGACAGGACTGTAGTGAATGATCTCCATCTGGCTTTAGTGGTGTCATCCTGTTTGTAATCACACACAATTCATGTGAGGGTTTTCTTTCTTTAGGCTGACACAGTTGAATTTTTAGAAGATTTGAATGTTCAAGTGTCAGATTTCTCTGCATGAAGGGCATTTGTTACATCAGCTTTTCTAAGTGACAGCATACACTCCAAGGCATCTCTTTCTTAGTCCAGAAGGTAGATGTGCACCTTGGTGCATTTTCTCCACCTGCAGAGTGCATGAGAGTGAAAGGCACTTGGAATATTAAGGTGAGAATTGTCTTTTCTAGGCAGAGGGATCAGCTGACCTGTGTGATCTCTGTGGTCTTTGCACACTCACATGTGACACTCTGGTCACACATTCGTGGGGGTTTTTTTAGTTCTGATCCATAAACCTGACTACCTCATGAGTCAGGACCTCTTCACCATATGGTAGAGGAGCTAGATTTACAATGGGAAGCATTTTCCATATCCAAGACGAGATAATGAGTTCTCCAATATCTTTATCTTGAATTTGATGAGCAAGGAGAGGGTAGCATCTGGAAAGCGGTGCACTCATATGGAGAGGCTGAGCAGCTAAGAATATTTCTCAGAAAATGTTTTATGGGCACTGATCAGTTCCTCCAGATCTCTCATGGAAATCTGTTGGTATTGGTGAGGGATCTGAGGTTCTGTGCTCTGCAGCATCCCTGCGACTCACAATCAGCTCTCCCACGTGGACTGCCTGGAGCCTTAGGTATCCAGGGTACCCTTAGGTATCCAGGGTACCCTTAGGTATCTAGGGCTCTGAGCTTTGTTTGTAGCTTTGTTGCTCCAGTTGAACAGCTGCTGGTACAGCCATGCTTCCTGTATGTTTGCACAAGTGCCAGGAGCCTGGGATCCCTCTGACTTGCTTCCTCACCTCGGGCTGCTCTCTGTGTCCCACACTCCTGCTCCCATCTGGATGTCCAGTCCAGCACCTTTCCTTTGAGCAGCTGCCAACAGGAAATCAGCTGGCCTTACGTTTATCTTTGCAGTATGTGTTTGACTACCAGCAAGGAGATGTTTTTGGCTGTGTGGCCGACATTGGCTGGATCACAGGACATAGCTATGTTGTGTATGGACCACTCTGCAATGGAGCCACCTCTGTCCTGTTTGAAAGCACTCCAGTGTACCCTGACCCAGGTGAGGAAGTGGTGGGAAAAGGTTTGACTAGACATGGCAATGTGGCAAAAGAGGTTTAGAAATCTGTCTAGCATGACCTGCCTGCTCAGGAGAGGTAAGCTCCATTGCTTTGGAACATGTGTACAACACTCAGGAACAGCTGTGCATCCAGGCTAGGAAAAAAACCAACTTACTGCTTTTGCTCTGTACTCACAGTAGTTACAGCTCCAGCTTTAGCTGTTAACCTTTCAGCTGGGCACTCGCAGCAGGATGTCAGTGCTGGAAGGGTAAAAAGCCAGTTTGTGATTTTGCAGGTCGTTACTGGGAAATGGTGCAAAGGTTAAAAATTAATCAGTTTTACGGAGCACCTACCGCGATACGCCTGCTGCTGAATTATGGAGAAGAGTGGGTGAAGAAATATGACAGATCGTCCTTGAGGATTTTGGGTTCAGGTAAGGGGCATGACATCTTCATCTGAAAAAGACAAGCGGTTCTAGCTGGTGAAACAAAGATGCTAGAGGAACTCAGCTGACTGTATGGGATGCGGTTCAAAAACAAATGAGAAAGCAGGCTCTGCTCTGGCTTTTCAAATATTTTCTCAGCAGAAGAAGACACAAAATGAAACTGGGTCCTTGGAACCTCTGTGCGATTGCCTGTTTCCTAGTTTAATTTGCAGGATCACATTCTTTGCTAAGAAGATTTATCTAATAGTAAAGGACATCACTTTGAATTTTACTGGCATAGGTGACCCAAGCAGCATTTTCCTGCATTATTTTCTATTCTGGAGGTTCTTACATTGACCTACACTGATTAGTTACTTTCAGTGATATTCATGACTTGACTTTTGGTCCTTCTGGAAGAAGTCAGTCCTCAGTTATATGAGTGCATCACAGTCCTTTGTGCATCCCAGCAAAAGTGCTGTAAGCATACTGCCTGGAGACCAAGCTTGCTGTGCACCAAGAGGGAGAATGAACTGCCTGCAGTCTCCTGGGTCTCAGGTTGTTTTCTTTCTTGTTTGGCTCTAGTGGGAGAGCCCATCAACAAGGAAGCTTGGCAGTGGTTCTACCAGGTGGTGGGAGAAGGGCGCTGCACCCTCGTGGACACATGGTGGCAGACAGGTAAAATGCAGTTTTGGGGGGCACAGGGGACCCTGACCACTGACAGGTTGCTGTTGGGGAGAGAGGGATTAACACATTTCAATTTGATCCAACAAGTCTGTCAAAACACCCAGTCCTGGCATTTGAATCAGCTTTTCAAAGTCACTGGGGAGTTTCTGCACATAATAGCAATGTAACAACACGTAAAAGCAATAGCAATGTTGGGTTTGGTTTGGGTTTTTTTTCTCTCTAAATGTTATTTTATATTTTGAATTCTGGAAAATGCCAATTGCTAGAAATATGAGGCATAGATTGAATTTCTGGGCAAAACTGCCAAGAGTTGTCAAACTGTCAAGAGCTTGAATTGCAAAACTCAATTTCAGTTTATCCAGCTGTACTGACCTTGTTGTGGTCTTGTCATGCAAAGGCATTGAAAGCACCACATAGCCCCAATCTGTACTTAGGTGTGCTTTGCTTTTCTTCCTTTGAGTGGTCAGAGGAGGATGGAAAACAGAGCTCTGTAGTCAAAGGGACCTTGTGCAACTGCTCTGGCAGATCAGAAAGGAGTGAGTGGAGACTTGGTTGCTGCTCATCAGGTGCCTGGAGGACAGTGGCTGTCACCCAGCAGGAGTGCTGCGGGACACCTTCTCACATGGTTGAATTGGTATTCTGTAGTTGCTTTGGCCCTGGACCTTTGATGCCTAAAAACCGATGCACTTGTGTATTGGCAACATGTTTTGCCCAGCTGTGTGCATCAGTTAAGGTTTGTTTTCTGTGTACAAGCTGCTGGACAGAGGAACTGGCTGTCACAGGTCCCAGTCCAGCTGGAGCAGAGCTGGCTCTGCCTCCTGGCATCCCCTGGCCAGCAGCAGGGAGAGGCCACGTGCTGTACCCAAACTGGGGCTGTGCTGCCTGCTGGGTTCCCTCTGCTCAAAGGAGTCCTGCAGCTCCTTCCCAGCTCCTTCCTCAGCACCCAGACCTCTCTTTTCTGGGCATCAACACTCAGGAGTTCCTAGAGGTGTCTTGCAATATGTCCTTCTCAAATTGTGAGATCCAGTTTGCCATGGAGACAGGAGCACAGCTGCTGGCATTCTGCCTCTCCTGAAAAATAGTCTTAAAGTGCCATTGAGTAGAATATTCATTCCCTTTCCAGCCAAGCTGCTCCTGATTTCGTCCTTATTCCTGCTAGCAGGCTCTGTATCTCAGTGTGATGAATTCTCTTCTGGCACACAACCAAGTTCCATTTAATCCAGACCAGACTTGCAGGCTCTTTTTTTTATTTTCAGATTTGAAACAAAACCACCTCAGAATTCAGAGCAGCAATGTTAACTGCTATCTACTTCAGCTGCTGATCTCTTAAATCTTCTGGGTTCCTACACGCTGAGCAGAAGGAAAGATGACTGGCTAGGTCTTTCCTCGTAATCTGCTTTCCTCACTGCTCTGAAAGAAAACACCATGGAGAAGCAGTTGATTACAGTACATTGACGTAATTGAGAAGAATCCAGTTTTGCCCTAACATTTTTTGGTTTGTTTGTTAACTGGTGCATGTAGTGCTCATGCTGTGTTGTCTGTCTCCTCCAAAGCAGAGGGTTAGATCTTGTATTAAACTGTATTTCTCTTGGGATTTTGGAGCGACAGCTATCAGGTGAGAAGGTAAAAAGCATTCACTGGACAGTCTGTTAGTGCAGAGTGCTTGGTCTTACCTTGAACCAGGTATAGTTTCACAGGTAAACAGCTACCAGCTCCTTGAAGCATAATATGATGATAAATATTCATGACATTGATTTTATTAGAAAGTGGAATCAATCTTTTTCTGCACTTGATGCTTTAATAAAGAGGAAGCCAAATTAATCTTGGAAAGATTATATATGCCATTTGAACATTAAAGGAGCGTGGGAAGAGATCACAGGAACAATGTGATGGATGCTGGCTGTGCTGCTACTGCAGTGTCACCTTTCCTGTACAATTTCAGTAAAGCTGGTTAATGGTGCTGCTGTGTGCAGTGTCCTCCATGGGACACTGCTCTCCCAAGCAACAACCTGTTGCCAGCCAATAAAGCTTGGCAGGCATCAGCAAATGGTGATTTAAGAATCCACTTTAAAGTCTTTGGAAGAGGCAAATGAATGAGAGAGCAATTATGAGAAGCAATTTAAATAGTGTGGTGTGTGCAGATGAAAATTTCCTATGGTTCTGGCTGTAAAGATACCAGGTAGTGCTCTGTTGTGATCAACAGTAATAGAATCAAAGCTGTGTTTGAGTTTAAGGTGTAGTTCTTCACGATGCAGAAGAGACACTAGGTATTTTCACTTTTGTCACTGATTTCACAAAAAAAATTACAGCCATGAACAGAAGCTGGTTTTGAAAGACATCTCCGAATAGGCTCTGGAAGCTTTTGTAGTTGGCATCATCTCACATCAATTCAGAATGGGCTGGTGCTTCTGAAACAGATTTCCCCCAAAGCAGTCACTCCAATCTGAGTGTGGTGGCATAGAGCACATGCTCTGCTCTGCTGCCAGATGGGACCTCTCCATGGCAGAGGGGAACTTGGTTCAAAGCACCCATCTCCTGCTCAGACTCTGCTGTCCTTGCCCAGAGTCTGGGTGGATTTGCTCTCTGTTGATAGTGTGGGCACAGATAAGCACAGCTTTTCTCACTTTTCTCTGCCAGCTCTGCCTCTGAAGAGGCTTCATAAGGGCAGGGTAGAGCCTAGAAGTCTTGCTTGATGTCATCTGTCAGTGGCTAAAACTGGTACTTCTAAACCAATTTATAACAGGCATTCACCATGCAAATTATTTTTAAGGCCCCCTTGCTACCATGTAGCTCCCTCAGGAATGAGACTTTGTGTGCAGCTGGCTGGCTGCAGGATGTGTAGAATGTGGCAAACACCAGGTTGAAGCACAACTCTCAGTGCTGTATTCAGGATGAGTACTGGCTTAGGAAGAGCAACCTTCGGTTTCATCAGGATCCCTGTTCTGATGCAGATTTTGTCTGTTCAAACAGAGAACAGCAGGTGTCTGGGGTGCTTTTTCCTGAATAAAATTCAAGCTCCTGTTTGCAAAATTAAGCAAAACATGAAGTGAATGCATGCCTGTCAATGAAATGTGTAAGCCACATGTGAAACTATTTGCTACAGATCTAAAACTTAGAGGCCATGAGAGACCCTTCCTTGTAGCTGGATGCAAATTCAGGGTCAAATTCAGCCTTTCCAACCCCTGGTTTCAGTTTTCACAACCTCAGCACAGCCAGTAGAGGAATGTATTCTCCAGAACATACCTTTATTTATAGGGCTATATTTTAAAAAGCCTTATTCTCCTTTGTTTTTGTTTCTCTCTTGCGTTTCTGAATTAGATTTAGAATATAAAAGACCTCATTAAGGTTGGAGTCTGATATAATGTTCATCCCAGCAGGCATGGAAAAGGATGATGAAAAGGTTCAATTTTGACTGGAAGATAAGCTCAACCTGCCTGTAAGGGGTGGGTTAATCTCATACTCTATAATAACAGTAATTCAGACTCCTGAAGTGCTTTTCCTGCTAACTTTAGACAGCTGTAGAAACACTAGTGGGAGATAAATCCCCTGACATGCTTATGCTTTCCCTGTAAAGTCACTTCTGGGGTAGGAAATGGGGCTGCTGAGTACTGCCCATGCCAGGGTGTGCTGCTTTCAGATGTCTGTTTTTCTTGGTCCTGCAGAAGTCATTCCAGTGGCTCTGACTTGCAAGGTGACTTCACTGTTTTCTTCTTGAGCTAGGAAGAGCTGGAATTTGCTTTCATCCAGCAGTTGCATGGACTACATATATTTTGTTTTTCCTTTTCCTTTCAGAAACTGGTGGCATCTGCATTGCCCCACGGCCCTCTGAGGAGAAAGCTGAGATCATTCCAGCCATGGCTATGAGACCTTTCTTTGGGATTGTGCCTGTGCTGATGGATGAGAATGTGAGTTGAAGCTGTGCTGGGTGCCCAGACAAGAATGTTGGTGTGTATTTCTGCCTTAATCACCTTTTGGACTGCAAAGGAACAGGATCCAGAAGGATGCTTGTTTCCCCATTAAAATGGTAGAACAGATAAGCAATTTATATGTATATATATAGAGAGAGAGGGAGAGGGCATATCTCAGTTGTCCATACAGATTTGCCAACATGGCATTGCAAGTGTCTAGAAGAGTTGTTTACATTTATTTTCTCCACTTGTGACCCTCCATTGGCAGTCTGCAGTGAGCAACAGGGTGACTCTTGCCAGATCAATGACACAGAAGCTCTTTACTATTCCTCTTTTGTTCACCTGTTCATCCTTCCTGTGCTTGAGCCTGCAGGGAGAGGTTATAGAGGGCAATGATGTGTCTGGTGCCCTCTGCATTGCCCAGCCATGGCCTGGCATGGCAAGAACAATCTATGGAGATCACCAGCGATTTATTGATGCCTATTTCAAAGCCTACCCAGGTAAGGAAAGTACCAAGGGAAAGCAGTTTGACTGCAGTAAATATTTGCATCAGTACTTTCTGATATTTCTGTAACATCCAGATCATGGTGGCTTGGGGTGTGTCTCACATGTTGCAAGCATGCCCTGATGGTTTTAGGTAGTGTTGACTTCTCTAGCTGTCAAAAGGGCATGTATTTTCTAGAAATTACATTTTCTTTGGAGCCTTGTGCCTCATTTGGAAATAGGCGTATTGGATGGGAAATACCTCCTGCATCACTGAATTTCAACCCTCTGTTACAGCCTTCCTTTTTAAAATGTGGTTGTGTCTGGTAAGTAATTAGAAATGGCAGGGAAACATTATTTGTAGGACGTTGGACAAGACAACTGTCTTCACTCAGGAAAGCAACTGAAAGGGATTTGAAAGCTACAGGGTAGGCAAGAATTAGTTTGGCAATCTTGAAAATTGCACAAAATGGGCTGGGTAATAAGAATGGGAAACTGGTACAAGAAATTGAATGACCACATCGTCCCTTATTACTCACTACATTTGCATCTGATGTCTTGTTGATATTTAGTTGATAGTTGTTTAATTGATCTGGAAGGGCAGAAGACATGACTGAAAGTCTGTGAATAGGCTAATAATGGGTCCTGGCAAGAACCACCCTCAGATTTCACAGCAGTAGCTGTCTGCTGCTTCTCAGAGGTGCCACTGGAACAATTCAGATGCAGACAGAGCCTTGGTGAAGAGCCAACACAATCTGTGTTACCGGATGCCTCCTCAGTGACACTGGAGTTTCCAGGAAACCCTGGGTCTTTTGCAGTTTCCATCAAATGTTTTAGACCCTCCATGCTTATTGTGGGGTGGTTTGGGGTTTTTTTAAGCTAATCTGACAGTGGTGTTTCTCCCACACTCACATGCAAGAGAGTGACTGTTATCTGGGATCTGAATCTTTGTTAGCCAGGAGGGAAAGTGGCTTTTCATCCATCCTAGTGTAAGTGACTAAAAAAATTGGCAGAGTTCCCATGTACAAAATGTAATAAAACTGCTCTGTTTCAGCTGAACAGTTATAGTTTTCCATGTGTGCTGAGCTGTAGCCAGCAGCAGTTCTGAGCGTGACCAGTAGCCTGTGGCACAATGACAAATGGCATTTGGGGTGGTTTTATCTTAGTGCTGTGTGCATCAAGGGGCCTGAGTGCACAGTTGCTGTGCAGATGTAGGCATGTAAACCCCAGAGAGATCAGAGAGCCCCTCTTGGTTCTGTAAATCCAACTAAACATTGCTGGGTTGTATTGCTGGGCTTGGTTTTACTGTAGAAATGTCAGCCACTGGTTGCTGCTGATTGCCTACAGTGATTTGTCCATCTTGGCAGAGACCTGAGCTCCACTGTCTTGGTGCTATTCAGATGTTTGTTAGGAGCCAGCACAGCCCAGGCAGAGCAGAGGAGGGCCAGGGATGGCAGAGGGAAGTGGAAATGGTGTGAGGCTGATCACAGCTGTGATCCTGCGAAGGCCTGCAAGCTGCCTGATTCACCCTGCCCTACCCACCATCCTAGGGCATGGTCTGTCCTGCCCCAGAGCCCAAAACTGGCACACTTGCTGCTGCTCATCAGCCCTGTGTCTTGCTGCAGGTTACTACTTCACAGGGGATGGTGCCTACAGGAGCCAGAAAGGCTATTACCAGATAACAGGGCGCATGGATGATATCATTAACATAAGTGGACACAGGCTGGGGACTGCAGAAATAGAAGATGCAATGGTAAGTTCCAGGCAGATAGAAGTCTCTTGACAGGGCATGTCTGTGGGGTGGGGTGACCCTTTCAAAGCAGCTTTGTCTCTTGCCTTCAAACCCCTGCCCCTGCATAGACACAGCTTGATGCACAATGAATAGCAAAGGTGCAAGAGGAAACAGCTCCCTTTTTGAGGAGACAACAAATGAGCAAGTGAGAGAGGAGTCACCCTGTGGGCAGTCCATGCAGTGGAACTCTCAGAGCTGTTTCCTCTCAGTCATGTTGTACTGTTGCAGTTGTTGTTTTGGATGCTGGTGGATGCTCCGTAAGTCCATTTCTTCCTTCCCCTCTGCTAACACCTGACCTCTCCTTCCTAAACCTGTGGTTCTTGCTTATCTGAGCTAGCTGAGTATGCCTGAGAATGCAGCAGTGTTAAACATAAAGCAGCCTTGATTTATGTCAGCTGCCCTCTGTAGGGCTTGAAGCAGTTATGATTTGCATATTTTTGTTTCACTTTTTGTAAAGGCTGATCACCCTGAAGTCCCTGAGACAGCTGTGGTTGGGTATCCACATAAGATCAAAGGAGAAGGTATGTGAAAAGCAGTGTCCTGACATGACATCTGCATATACTTCACCTAAATTCTAACCCAGGTTGCATGTTAGGACATGCTTAGGGAATGGGAGGAAAGTTATCCTTAGGCTGGCTGGCCAAGCAGCCCCAAGAGACAAAGACAGCCATGAAAATAGCTACATGTTCCTAACCTGGGTGTTACTCCCTAAACTGTTTTTGTACATAGTGTTTATGTATATGGTAGAGCTTCCTTTTACAGGATTGTGCTTAGACATGTCCTTTGAACAGAATGGGAACAGCTGAATTGCGTTGGCCAGCCGTTGATCCCAGTGACACTTTGGTAGTTTGTGTTGGCTTGTCATTGTCACTGAGATCAGTCATAGATGCCAAGAAAAGGCTAGGCCATCATTTGAGGTCTGGGGTCTGACTCACTTTTGTAAACAGATTCAATGGTTTTCTTGTCAGTCCCTGAATTGTGCATAGGAATGATGTAAAACCTTCCTTGGCATTCAAACTAGCATCCCTGGTCTTGCCAGCCAGTATCTAATATGAGGTTTGTGGCTTCTGCTCATTTGTCTTCCAGGTGCCTTTGCTTTCATAGTGCTAAAGGAGCAGACAGCTCATGCAGACCATATCAGGGAAGAGCTCAAAACCATAGTGGCCTCCAAGATAGCAAAGTATGCTGTTCCTGACCACATTCTGGTAAGTGGGAGACTGAAACTGGTACCAGCAACAGGAAATGGTGACATCAAGCAACTCCACCTTACTGCCTGCAGTGCTGCTGTTGTCCTCCTCTGGCGGGATAAAGAAGCAGGAAAACAGAACTGGCTGGAGGGATCCAAGGAGGGGGAGGGCAGGTGCAGTGGTCTGTCTGCATGTGAGAGAGGCCCTGAGAGGCAGTGACACTTCCCACTGCCCAGCTAGTTTGCACTAATAAATAGCATCACGCTCAGATCTCAAAGCACTGGCTGTTTCTGTTGCACAACAGGCAGCTGCTCAGCCTGGCCCTGGATGCACTGATGAGCTCCAGGCTCTCTCTCAAGCCTGCTCACCTTTCAGCATCTCCCTTTGTTAGAGGAGAGTTCACACAGCTGCCCCTCAGCTGTTCCTCAAAGTCAGCCTGCATCCATTTCTCTCTACTTGGAGGCAGTGACCAGACATTTTGAGGGGCTCTGCTGTAGCCACATGCTTGTAAGGTGGGCACCAAGGCACAGTAACAGAATACAACAGGAGCAGGCAAGGCTGGCTCCTTCAACTTGGAACAGCCCAGGATATCCTCAGTGGATTGGAGAAGCTTCCAGAACTTGCAGGTGTGCAAGGGAGCACCTCTCTTTCCCTGTGTTGTGGGGTTGTTCTGCAGAGAAGTCCTTTAACTCTTTCCTTGTATGTCACTTAATGCTATAGAATTTTGTAGTCTACTGGTCTGATCACATAGCAAAATGTGAGACCTGTTGGCATCTCTGGTCACTGCCTGAGGACTCTTCACCAGGTTCAAATTTATGCAAAAGCCTTTGAATTTGCTGCTAAGGCCTTCCTAGGAGGCATACCCAAGGCATTTAACATTGTTCTGGTTATGAAGGAAGGTGTGTAGGCTGACAGATACCAGGCAGAGAAACATCAGCAGACAGGAGATATCCCCTGAGTAGGAGACCCTGCAGCTGAGCTGAATTGTATTGCTTTATATTCCTGCCCTGTAAAGGGGAACATACATATTTGTCTGTTCTGGTAATGCATTGAGGTCCATGTCACTATTAGTGCCTGAGCTTTCATTAGGAATTAAATTTCAATAGTCAACAGCATATGCAGGACCTGACTCCCAAAAGAACTGTGCCCTGCAGCACTCAGCATTGAAATAAGAATAAAATTCATAGCACAAGGAATTGATGCTAGTGACACTCCTTTCCTTGGACATAAACTAGTGTGCTCCATGGTCTGTTTCCCAGGAGCCTCAAAGTATCTGTGGCCATGAAATAGTGTGCCAGTGATAGTCCAGCCAGATTTCCTTGTGGTTTCCAGCAGGACTCAAGTTCTGTGAAAGGTGTGTCTTTCCCTTCTTTGCAGGTGGTAAAGCGTCTCCCTAAAACCCGATCAGGGAAGATCATGAGAAGGCTGCTGAGGAAAGTAGTTGCTGAACAATCAAGCAACATGGGAGATGTCACCACACTTGATGATCCAAGTGTTGTCAAGGAGATACTGGATGCTTACCAGAAATACAAGGAGAAGAGTTCCTCATAACAGGAGGCTCTGGAATTTCTCTCCTTCAGAAAGGTGGAAGGTCTCAAATAACCAGGCAAACAACATAGTTCTCTCTTGTTGTTTTTTTAAAAACTGTTTCCTTCTAGGGAAACAAGATTTTCCACTCCACAACATACTTGGAGATGCACAGGGCTAGGAGCAGCCTGCAGTTTTACACAGTCAGTGAGCTCCTTTTCCTTGCTCTCAGGGCTGTTGTAGAGCAGCCATTGGTGGTTTCAATGAGCTATGCTGAAATTTAACACAAGCTGAAGCAAGAAACAGATGCTAATATTCCTCATTTTAATGTTACTGTACAGGGAAATGTTTTTTATACAATCCTTCTTGCTGTTTTAAAAGAAGCCCTGGAAAACACTTCTTCAGTTTTTCCTTCAGCTTGGATATCTGAGTCCAAGCAGCTGCATTTCACTGCAACTGTGGTGCCTTTTCAGCAATACTGGGGATTCTAGTAGATGTTTCATATGCCTTATTATGGAAATGAGAAGGACATGGCTAGTCTGATAACTCTTCCTTGACTTTATCCAGTTATTCTAGTATCTCCTTTGGCATTACTCATATGGATTTGTTCCTACCACCATGTGTCCTGGGACATCCCAGAGATGGTGAGACTGTGACCCTTCATGTCCCATCTAGGTGACCCAGCACCAGCACTTCTAGCTACAAAAAGGAGCCACAAAGTCCACGACTGGACTTCCTGCATTCAGTGCATTGCTGCCATGTTGATTTTCCAAAGAGTTAAGTGCCATGTGGGTACCCACAAACTGCAGTCCACTAAAAAAGGTGCCTCTGAGATGCCTTGTGGAAAGCAATAGCGGCATTCCAGACCAGCAGCCTCAGAATAGCAGGGAATAATAGCCTTTGTCTTTCCCATGTTGTCAAAATCACAGTTAACATAGTCAGTGTTTTATTTCTGGACTCATTTTATCATGAACACATTCCAATTGAAGCACTCCTTATATTTGGGCTGTACAGAGGAATTTGCTAGTTGAGGTTATTTATTCCTGAATTTAATTGGAGCAACACTGCTTTTTCCAGTGGGACCATGTACTGGAAAGACAATTTGTGCACCTAACTGGAGGCAGGAAAGGCAGGAGGGAAATGGGTATGTGATCTGTAGGACTGGGAAAGGAGTGATGAGTTTTTTTGGCCAACAGAGATTGTGGTACCCCAGTGGGAAGCAGGCTGCTTGAAGTATGATGTGTTCTCAAAGACAGGTGTGTTGTCTTACATCCCAGCTGCATTTGTTTGTTTTTTTAAAAAAATATTTTTAATGCCTTTCGGGACTGAGTAATACAGTAAGGAATGCAATGCTTTGTTAAGTATCCCTGACTGAAATCCATTTTTACATAAGGTAAGTAGACACCTTGTGGACTTCCTGGGAAATTGAAGACCAGAAGGTTTGAAGGTTTGATAGACTTGACAGGATGTTAATATTTTAGGAGATAGACACTACTTTATTGCCATTGCAAAAGAAAAAAAACCAACCCACTTCCTTAAGTAATTTTCAGGTGGGAAGCAGACAAGAGTTAATGTTTTTGACAGAAAAAGCAGACTCCCTTGTTTAAACAAGTTGTCTCCACACAGTCTGAAATAACAGTGTGGAGGAAGAAAAATTGCTTTTGAACAAGATTACACCTTTTCCTTTTAGTCAAGGAAACATTTCTTATATGACGGACAAAGAATTTCCTTGTCTTATTGACCTGAAATCCCCATGTGTGTTGCCCAGTGGTGACAGACCCATGGTTTAATTCATCTGAACTGCCTCACAAACACCGTGTGAGGAGCACTGTGCCTTGGGGCATTGAGACATTTGTCATGCAATTCCTGTGCTCAGGGAAAATGAGAAATGGGTGCACTCCCCCACCTGCATCCCTGTTGTCTCAGCTTGCATGGCCTTAGGGACCATGGCTGCCAGGGAGGCTCCAGGCTCACAGGAAGCTGCAAAGCACAATAAATGCTCCTGTGCTGCCCACATGGTGTTCTGCAGTGGACACAACTTGTGCTGGGCAGCCTGTCTCTTGGTAAAACTGCACTTCTGCATGTGTCCCAGCATTGGCTCTTGGAGCTGACAGCCTGTGTCCAGCCTATGTAATAGCACCGTGAAGCTGGTAAAAGCAGAGCTAGGCAGGGCTTGGAAAGAGCACTTCTCATGAAAAGAAGGATACTGTGCGTTACTGAGTAGGCTACTCACAGAAAGCTTTAGATTAAAATTGGAATTTTACATTTTCCTTCCAGAGTTTAAGTTTTCCGTCCAGAGAAGTCCCCATTTCTTCTTTCCACCCACTGTCTCTGCTAACTGCAGCAGTTGCCTCTTCACTGCAGGCTTGAGTTGAGCTTTGCATTTTCATCAACAACAGCACTGGTGTGTGGTGACAGTGCTTTCTACTTCACATGCAGCAGGCTTGTGGCTCAGGGAGGGATTCAGCCCACAGAACTGGCATTGTTTTCATCAGTGCCTGAAATGCCAGGAAGGATGAAGTTTCTGAAGGACTCCAGGTCTGTAAGGCTCTTTAGATGAGCTGATCTTCACTAAACAGTGAAGGAGTCAAACATCAGTGTGATCATGGGACAAACTTGTGGGCAATTGCTTCATTTAGAAGAGCAGAGCTGTTGAATTGTTCTAAACTGTTGTGTGTCCTTGAGTGATGTATGGCTTATTTGTCAGATTGCCTTTGTAGCTTCATTAAAAGAGATACAGAGTTAATTTTATCTGTTGCCATTTATTGTAAAGGGCCAATATGCTTTTGTTTCCCCACTTAGTTTTGCCAGTAAGACCTGGTCATGGTGCTTTTTCCCCCACTGGAGACACAGACCATGATTCTTCCAGTTTTGTAAAGGGAAAGTTCAATCAGTCCAGAGGTGTGTTTTGTACAGTCTAATGTTAAGCCTTTAATTGAATTTTGTTTGTAATCCTGCTTTAAACACATTTATTGTCCTTGACTAAAACTGGTGTCTTCAATGATCTCTGTATTCATATTTTCAGTAAAGGAAATACAGGTGATGGTTGGCTTTGCATCATAGGTGTCAGGCCTTCTATGCCCTCAAGGTTCTGGGACATTCTCAGTTCTCTGAACTTTCGAAGGAAGGCAAAGGAGTTTGAGATCAGGATGAGGCATGATGCAAATTGCTGTTTTGCTTTGCTCCTTTTCTCTAAACAGTAGCTCACGGAAATGAGTTATTGCCAGAAAACTGCCACTGCAAAATAATGCAAAGTTGAAGAACATTTGGATGTCAATAAGCTGCATGGCTCATGTAAATCCTGAGATATCACTGCTGCACACTTTTTCCTGTATGATGTAGAGAATAATAAGTGGGAATATTTAATTACCATTAGCTGATAGGGATAATTCAGCTCCTTGCTTTGTGGACACCTTGCTCAGGTAGAAAAGGAGTGAAAGCAGGATGTGCATGGGGAACATGAGAGACAACATTGTGTAGAAAGTACATAGCTGTTCGAGAGTCAAGCAGATGAGAAGGAATTTTCTTCCAAGTGGATCATTTGTAAGTGCCACAAACACATCCTCTGTGGGGCGTCTTGTCCATTAGGAAGTGAGGAAGACTGAGTTTCAGCTTCTGCCTATGTCATGGGTAGCAGTATAGGTGTAGAGTAGTTAATTACCTGAGCCAAACGCCTGTGTTCGCAGGTTAAAAAAGATGGCGGAGCAGCCACCTTAGGGCCTTCTCACAATGGCCTTGGGAGGCTCTTTCCAGCGGCAGTGTGCCTGCAGCTGGAGGCTCCTTAGATCTCTCAACCCTAATCCTAGCCCTAACCCTAACACTAGTCTTAGTTAATTACGTGAGCACAACCCTCCAGAGCAATTCTCCACTTTCAGAGGAGTGCAGCATAGCAGGCCATGTTCCACCTCCTCCACTTAACCCTGGCAGAGCAACCTCTTTAGCAGCTGCAAGAGCAGGATGCTCGTGTGCCCTCTGCCAGAAGCCCTTCTGCCACCCAATGCTCTGAAGCCTGGTACCCACCTCTGGAGACCTGCTGTCAGGAGAGGAGCTGGTACTTGCTGAGCTGCTGAATCCTACTGTGCAGAGGGATGGATCTCTACTGTCTCCTGGGCCAGGTAATGGTCCTGCAGCCAAGAGTGCTCAAAAACATCTTCCAGCGATGGCCTGTCTGTGAGCTCCATGGATAAACATAACCTGATGAGGTGCTGGCACTCTGGGGAGAGAAACCAGAAAAAGCTGGTCAGCGGGACAAGGCTCCTGTCCATCCTGTCCCAGATTCCACAGCATCCAGGCCCCACTAGGAGTGCTTGGAGCTGCACCCAAATGTTCCCATCGATCCTCCCCTTCGGAGGAGAGCAGCACAGAGGCACACGTGCCACCCCCTCCAGCTAACCCCAGCAGATCAACCACCTCCCTCCCTAGCTGCAAGAGCAGGATGCTTACGGGCCACCTGGCCTCTCCCAAGCCTGTTCTTCCTCCGTGCCGTGAAGGTGCCACCCCCACCCTGAGACACCCAGGGCTGCAAGAAGAGCTGGCCCTGGATGATGTCCTCACTGGTGTGGTAAGGAAGGTGCCCGCAGACCAGGTGAAAGTGCAGGATGCCCAGGGAGCAGATGGTGGCTGGCTCGCCATGGTTGCAGCCGAAGAGGATCCACTGTGGCACGTTGCACCCCGGCATTCCCATGGCACACGCCCGCAGCCCTGCGGGTGGCACTGTGCTCTCGGCCGCATTCTGCCCCTGGCTGCCCCGGGCGCTGCTGCTTCCCGAGCCGACCGGGCTCCGGCGGCCGAGCTGACGAGCGGCGGAGCTCGGACCGGGGAAGCTGCCAGCCACGCTGCTGGGGCCGCGGCAGGAGCCGCGGGAGGTGCCTCGGCCGGGGACGGGGCCGGGGCGGGACCAGGGCCGCGCCTGGCGGAGCCAAAGGATGGTGCTTCTCGGCCAGCAGCAGAGCGAGCGGCTCTGCCAGCGGTGACACTGGCGGTACGGGGAGAGCCCGGCGGAGGGAGGCGGCATGAGCCCGGCCGGGAGAGCTGGAGACAGGAACGGGACGGGAGTGCAGTGAGTGCGAGAGGGCGAAGGGGACGGAGAGAGAGTGGAAAGTCGAGCGAAAAAGCAATGGAGAGAAGCGCTGCTGCTGCTGCTGCTGCTGTTCGTCCGTTCCCTCCGCGAGCCCAACGGAACGAAACAAACAAACAAATGAAAAACCAAACAAAACTGTGAAAGAAATAGCCAAATAAATCAATATAGAAATAAGTAAAAGTGTTGGCTTGTAACTTTCTTCTTCCTTGGGTGAGGTGAAGCATTTCATTGGGAAGAATTCCCTCTGCCAATAGTTGTGCCAGCGTGGACAGGAGTGGAACATTTAATTTTCAACTAGAAAAGGGAAATAGTGTCAGTAATGTAATCTCTTTTTATCCTCTGTTTAGAAAGTTGCAGGATTCCAAAAGACAGAATCTACAAGGTGGAACTTGGTCAGACTTCTTGTTCTTCCAGAGACTGGGGTTGGGAAGTATCCCAGAAGGCTGGAGTCATGCAGTGGTTTGGCTTGGAAGAGACCTGAAGGATCACGTCGTTGTAACTCCCCTGCTGGGGCTAGAGACCCCTTGCACTAGAGCGGTTTGTCTAGAGCTCCATCCAGCACGGCCTTGAACACTGTCAGGGATGGGGCATCCACACCTTTTCTGGGAAACCTGTTTGGGGAAAGTCTATTTTCCTGAATATCTCATCTGAAAATACTGTCTTTCAGTTTGTATCCATTCTCCTTTGTCCTGTCCCTGCCTGCCCTTGTACAAAGTGGCTTTCTCGTGAGTTCCCTTCAGGTACTGGAAGTGCTTAGGTCAAGCCTAAGCCAAAGTCTCCAATCCAGGCTGAACAAGCGCAGCTGTGTCAGCCTTTCCTTTGGTAGGATTTTGGAATTTCTGGCTGGGCAAAATTCCATCCCCTGAAGGCTTTGTTAAGCAGATATAAACACATGCAGAAATTGCTGCATGACTCTAATGTCCATCTTCTGTCTACTGTATCAGTTTGCCTTCAAAGTCTTGGTAAAATTATAAATTCAGGACTTGGCAAGAGCATGAAATAGTTCTGCATTGGGTCTTCGCATCATCATTGTATTTGAAGAACTTTGAGTGCACATCATCTCTCTTGCCAGTACAAAGGCTTTTCTATTACACTTCCAGCACGGCTTAGTGTTTTTTCCTAAAGCAGTGTTGCCAAAAGCAAACGGCTTGAAATTTTATGTCGCTTTGTGTTCAACTTTCCCTCTTTCTCAGCTCATTCATTTCCACCTATATTCCTAAGGATCTGCCACGTACTACAGTACTTCTCACAGGAATTCACTTCATCTGATTCTAAGGTTTAGGTGGTTCTCTTTCTGTAATACAGAAATACATGAATTCCTTTGAAATACAGGAGTAATACAGAAATTCTTTTGAAATATGGGAGAAAGAAGATCCTTAGTCAGGCTGACTAAACCTAGCAATACACTCCAGCAGGGAATACAAGCACCATAGGGAAGACTTCTGAGCATGTTGTCCTAGGAAGAGCAGAAAAGCTCATACGTGCACAGTCCAGGCCTCAGGGATCTTCAGACGCACTGGTTATGTGAACATCTGGTTATGTAGAAGGAACAGGGTGCTGTATGTATCCTTCCCTGTTTGTATGTTGGTCCATGTTCCCACTGGTGAATATATGATCAGTTGTATTTCTCACCCTTTGTATCACTGTTAAATACTTCTGAACATCTGCAAAGACATTTTGTACTGCTTTTGTGTGGAGTGACATTTTCTCCACACCTGTGTGTTCCACAGGCCGTGTTTTACAGGGGAAATATTATTGCCTCAAAACCCCTCATTTTCAATTGCAAGTCATCTTCATATGCATTGCACACAGGTGCCCAGGATGGATTTAGGATCCAGCAGCTGTTCTTCAAGGCACTACTGCATGTACAGCTTTCCTTTCTGTGGCCCTGGGTGAGGAGGGAACTGAAGGGTACATGAACACCTGAACCATTGCCCTCCTACAATCTTTTGTGGAGAGAAATAAGTGAAAAAAATATGCTTTTCCACCAGGCGTTCCTAATGCACACGCAGAACGAACAGTGAGCAGCAACAAGCAACTTGTAAATATCCTGCTCCACCAAGCGTCTGCAATTGGATCTGCAATACTGGGAAAGATGAGAAGGTTTAGCTCAAATCCTTCTGCCCGTGACAGCACACGGATCGTGTCTTTCCCTGTCCCGGTTCAGACGGCAGGGGAACAAACTGCCTCAGGTACAGTTGGAAATCACTTAAAACATTTGGGTACAGCACCGGATGGTGTTGTGAGGAGAAAGATGGATGATATATTGACATAATGGGAACATAACTACACACAACCCCAAAAACCACAGCTGGAGCACAAATCCAGCTTGGCAATTTCAAGTTTTGCTTCAAAATCTTTCCTCACTCCCATGATGGGGCAAAAAATATTTCCTTCATGATATTCCATGACATTGTTATGGCTTTCATTGTTATATGCAAAAAGGTAGAACAGATGGTTGGAAACATAACCTCTAAAAAAATCCACTGGTTAAGATTTTCTGAAATATTAAAAATTTAAAAGCAGTATCAAAGTATTTTTTTCTAATTTTAAGGAACTTTCCTGGCAGAAAACATGTATATACAAACACTGCAATATGTTCTCCATTCACACACTGGGGAGGTTTTACAGTCACTCCCCAAAACAGCTTCCACTCCACAAGAAACATAACTGTGCTTCTGATATGGTTTTTGTGAGATGTGGTAAATGTAATTTAAGCAAACATTTTTATTAACTGTGTTAAGGAACTCTCTGTAAGCAAAATTATACAAAAGGGACTTCAGCAAATTTGCACCTCTACTTAATAGGAAAAATCAGTGCAATTTTTTATCAGACACCACCATGAATTGGACAAAAAATGCGCAATTTAATTTTAAGAAAAACTTTTATTTGACTTCATAGGCTTGTTTGTATTGGAAGCAGTCATTTCAAAATCAAATTCACATAAAATTCAGCATTTAAACAAGCTGAAGTTATCCTTAGTCAAGTTCCATTGCTGAAAGACAAGGACTCCGAATGACATTTCAACAACCTTGTGGGGCAACAGATAAAACTTGAACAGATAAAACCAGAGCAGCAATAGCATCTCCCAGTGCACAGGATGAGAAGTTAAATTGTCCCCCCACTTCAGTCCATTTTAGAACACCACCTGCAAACTGCTGCAGATTGGAACCCTGTGTCCCACACTGACCAGCATGGGGACAGCCAGGAAGGGCAGCTCTTCCCACACTGGAGTTTGCCTTTTCTACTTGACGATGTGCAGGAGGTTCAACAGTTGTTTTCAAAATCTGACAGAGCACATCCCCATCTCCACATTCCCATCTCCCGGCTGTTGGCCTGGCAGGGAACAGGGAACACACTGGTGACTCCTTGCAGAAGGTGATTGCCCTGCTTGCTGTCAGTCATGGCACTCAAAGAAAGGTGCTTCCTTAGTCTGCAGCTGAATCTGGTCTCCAAGCAGGAAAAAGAAAACCAGATAACTTGACTATGGTGACAGCGAATAAAAGATTTTTTTTTTTTCCTAAGATGTTTTCATATTAGAGAGGAAATTTGGCAGCGCCTTCTATGGTAGTTAAAAAGAAAAAGTGAGAGCAAACACTGTTCTGTGTAAGTTTCTTCTGCCACTGATATATCTTAAAAAAGCTCATATATGCATCCAAAACCAGTAATCCCAAAAAATCTCTGTAACTGAGGCCCAGTGAATGAATGAGAGCAACCCTACACGTATGGCGATGCATCCAAACGACAAAAACCCCAACACTTTCTTATGGCAGGAATTAATTTCTAGCACAGGCATGGCGAGTATCACGATCAAGTGTTTCTGTAGAGGTTTTCTGCGATCCCGCTGGCTGCAGGGCTGCTCTCGCCACTGCCCAATGCAGGATCGGGATCATCGTCGGGATCGGGATCGGGATCATCGGGATCGGGATCATCGTCGGGATCGGGATCATCGGGATCGGGATCATCGGGATCGGGATCGGGATCATCGGGATCGGGATCATCGTCGGGATCGGGATCGGGATCGGGATCGGGATCGGGATCGGGATCGGGATCATCGGGATCGGGATCGGGGCCCGAATGGGGCGAGGGTGTGGGCGTGGCCTAAATATATAGGCGTGGTCTGTGTGGATGGGCGTGGCCTGGCGTTGAGGGGCGTGGCCTAGGTTACGGGCGTGGCCTGGAGCGTGGGCGTGGCGTGTGCTGAGGGGCGTGGTCTGGGACACGGACATGGCTTGGCACATGGGCGTGGCCTGGTGTCGAGGGGCGTGGTCTCACCGAGGGGCGTGGCCGCGGGTCCTGAGCGCGGCGGCGGCCCCGGGATCGGGATCGGCATCGGCACCGGGACCGGGAGCGGGACCGGGAGCGGGATCGGGATCGGCATCGCCATCGGATCGGGATGAATGAGGCGGAGGGGCTGCGGCAGCGGCGGCCGCTCCGCCCGCAGGTCATCACCGAGGACAGCCCGGCGCAGGAGGCCAAGGAGGGCAGGTGGGCGCCGGGCGGAGCGGCCGCGGTGACGGTGCGGCTGCAGGGCCGAGCGTGGGCCCGGCTCGGGCAGCGCTGCCCTGAGGGGCGCTGGAGGCCGCAGGCTCCGCCCGCCCGGCGGGTCGGGCTCGGAGTGCCGGCAGGGCTGGGAGGCAGAGGCCGCGCTTGCCCGGCTCGCCCGCGGCTGTCAGCCCCCGGTGCTCCTGCAGCTCTTACAACAACAAAAAAATAGCTATTCTATTTATTTATTTTGTCTTTCTTAATATAGGTCTGTTTAAGTCCTATTTATGTTATGCCCGGCGAGAAGTAACAGTTATCCCGTTGTGGCTTGTACAGGTTTATTGTGGGTGTGATGAAGTGCTGTGTAATTATGGTTAGTCTGTTTTTGTTTTGGTAACAGTTTAAAGCGTAATCTGCAGTTTGTCGGCTGCTCTTCATGTGTCTGACCTTATAAACAGTCTCTTTGTTTGTGGCTGAGTTAAAAAAAAAAAGATTAAAGGCAATAGCTGTAATAAGGAAGGGGTAGTGTTTGCTTTGCCTTTCATTGCATAAGGCAGCGGATGACTTGTAACACTTTTATTCACCATCTAGTAGGTCTCTTCTGATCTGAGCACTTTGCAGATTCTTATCTCTGCCCTTTGGGGTCATCAGAATGAAAGAGTGTGTCTGACGGCTGGCACTCAGTCCCTGTTTTTGGAGGAGAGCATCAGCATCTCAGAGCTTGAGAGACTTCTCAAGGAGAATTTCCAGGGCTCTATCACTGACCCAGAGTATTCATAGGGGCTGTCCTGCATGAAAACAGTGGAGGAACTTCCTGGGCCTGGCCTTTTTCTGGCTGGTAGCCATGGCAGAAACTCCTGAGGACAGTTGCTTTTCTCTCTAGCCCAGCAGCTCTTCTGCCAAGGGGGTGAGACAGCCTGGCCTCCTGGCTATGGTGACCCATAGTAGCATCTTGCCAGCCTACTGTTGTCTTCAAGAGCCGGTTTAATGGCTTATCTTTTTAGTTCACAGTAACAACTAAATTGCTGCAATTACAGCTGGAGTCCTGGTAAGTTGCTTTATTGAGATTTGTGGCTGCATGCCATGTGGGATTAATTATCAGAGACACAATTGACTGAGGTTTTGTGTTTCACTGTTGGTGAACCTTTACCTGAGTGATTCTTTCCAGTGACTTACAGTTGTCAGTATTCTATATTGTGTAGTTTGATAAGGATTCTGAGTAGATGACTTTTTAGTTATTTTTTTTCTAAAGCTTTTGGGTTTTATTTAAATTCTTGTGGTTTCAGCAGTGCCTAAACTAGGTCTTGCAGTTTGCAGGCTTGAAGTGAGAGTTTGCTTGTCACCTTATTCTTCCTGCCTTTTTTCTTTATTGTCAGTTCCTTGCAAGTTTGATTGAGGATCAGAAATGTGACCTTTACTTAAATCATGCTTTTAGGAGCTTTAATTAAGTTGGCTTTGGGAGGTGAGTTCTCATTCTGTTCCCATTCCTTCCCAGCTCCTTTTGTGTGAGATGTTCTCAGCTGTCACAGAGATGCTCAGGTGTCTGCTGACAGTACTTTTATATTGTTGAGCTTTCATCTCTTGGAGGACAGAGCAAAGACAAGGCCAAAGGCTGAAGTCTTTTTGTAAACTTGGGGATTGCCTTGTATCTTTACCCCCTGCTCTCGATTCCAGATCCAAGGGGACTCAGGCTGGGAGGTTTTTGCTTCCTCCAGATATCTGCTGTTAAAGCTGGAAGTGCTTAAATCCTGCCTAAATCCAAATGCCTGGTTCTGTTCTTGCTGATAATCCCAAAGGTTACCTTGATGCTGATACCAGTACTACGTATTTAGCTCCCCAGTTGGGATGTTTGTGCTCTGGGCAGGAGTTCATATTTCTGACTGTCTGGATGATTGGCTAATGAAGGACAGAACAGTGGAAGTGGTCCAAGGATTAGTGCAGAGCCACCAGGCACTGTTTGTCTGTATTTCACTAATCCTGCAAGGAGACTGCCTGGCTGGGCCAGCAAAGGGTTCAGAACAGCTAAAATTGTAACAGCTACTTTTCTGGTTCAACGTTTGGATTTGTTGAGTTGATTAATTCCTCTAAAACTTGTGGAGAACAAAACCTGGTTTTCTCCTGTGGAAGAACTTTTAACATTATTTTTGTTGTTTGTTTTGATGGATAAACAGAAGATACTTAATTTCTTTTGTGTGCTGGGGCTTGAGTTTCAAACCAGTGCTCACTAAGTTAAGCAGCCATTCATTTAACTTCCTCTATGTTTGTTATTTTCGTGGAGCTTTTCATTCAAAACTTGTGCTGGGATGGAAACCATTACCAAACTGAAGATCAAGTTATAAAAAAAACAAACAACCTCATTTTCCCCTGTTTCTCAAGGTTGTTTTTTTTGTTTGGTTGGTTGGAGTTTTTTGGGGGCTGTTTTGTTTGCTTGTTTGCTTTTTAGTCAGCTGTAACTTGTAGCAATGAATGAAACCTGCACTTGACAACATTCAGCCTCATATGATGACAGTATACTGAAACCTTTCTCTTATCCTAATATGTTTCTCTTATCCTAATATGTTCAAAATGGACCTTGAAGGTCAGGATGGTTGTTGGGCAAAATTATTAGTTTCCTTTTTTGAAGAAAAGAGGCTACTACAGAATTTTTAAGGACTGTTGTATCTGAAAACAGTGTTAATCCTATTTCTTGTCTGGTTTGGCAGTACTTACAGCAGCAAGGTGTTCCGTGTTACCTTCCTGACTCTGGCTGTATCCGTGGCTGTGCCACTGCTTGGAGTGACTGTTCTCCTGGATTGTCCTATAGACCCTCAGCCCATAAGGTAAACTGTTGTTTTGTTTTGAAGTAAATGTTCTGGAAGCATAACTTCTCCTGTGTGTTCTGTTGTTTTGTTTCAGTAAACAAGAGTTAACAGTTTAAAGTGGTTCTATCTGGATTGCGAAATTGGGGAATGATTGCAATATTACCAACACCCAGCCTGTTTCTGAGACATCTTGCGCAGTTGTGTGTTGCAACTGATCATTGAAGGAGCTGAATTACTTTCTTTGGCCATTAATCTAGAAAGTTATTTTCTGCTGCTGAAGATGTCAGTGCAGCTTGTGATTACACACGTGCACTCTTGCCTTCTGTGAGACGAGAACTGCATTTTCACTAAAGGCCAAGTGCTCCAGCTACTGCAACACTTTTTGAAATATGCTTTGTGTAAAGGATAACTCAGGCTTGCAGCAGTTGGCAAACTAGAGGAAAAAAAAGATCAAGTATGTTGCTCAAGAATATTTGCATTTTGTGCAAAGGATCACGAGGTCCTCCTGTTTTGTAGCTTGAAGGAGCCTCCCCTCCTGACGGGTGTTTTAGAGCCCAACACCAAGTTACGAAAAGCTGAACGGCTGTGGGAAAACCAGCTGGTTGGACCAGAGTCCATTGTCAATATTGGGGGTAAGCACTGACAAAATCAGCTTTTAAATAAGGCTCTTTAAATGTTGTTCCACTGGGGAGAGTTTGTTCGGCAGTAGACTTCCTAAAGAACAAACTCTGGAAGTTATTTTGAATGGACAGGTTTCTGTTAAAGTACTTGCATTATGCAACAAAACCTGGGTTCTGTACACTGCTTTTCTCCTCTGTCATGAGTTCAAAACAAATCTTGTTGCCAGATTAAAAATCCATGTCTTCCAGGGCTGAAAGCACGAGCACTGTAGTCAGGGGCTACTTACTTTTTGAGGATGTGGTCCCGTTTTTCATTTGGCTAGCTCTTAACTGGGAATTAATGTTAGAAGCTACCATCTTCTATTTAAAAGCTCATTGCCTCTGAGGGAGCTGAATTTCTCAGAGGTGATGTTCATCTTTGCTTGTATGACAGAAAAAATCTCAAATTAGTAAATAGCATATTTACATTTCAATGCTGTTGCACAATATCTTATCCCATATTCACAACTCCTTCATATTCTGTAGTCATAACTCTTAAAGCTTGAATCCTTCCTATTTTTGAGTTGCAAGAAATCTAACCAACCCAGGTGCCATCCTGTACTCCTCTCTCATGGCAGGTGGGTTCTCCCCAAGTCACAAACTCATGCCACCTCTGAGCACTTTCTTAATGAGTTATCTGTCCTTCTAATGTCATGACATCCTCTTAGTAGGAACCCAGCATTGTGCAGGGGTTGTTTCCTGTGCCTCCTGAAGGAGGGGTAAGGCTAGGAACTACTTTCAACCCTTACTGAAGAATCCTTCGGTGCAAGAGGTGCTCAGTAGCCATATAATTTAATTTCCTTCTACTATGTCTTCTAATAAATTCTTAAAAATATTTTACTAATTTATATTGCCCAGTAAGAAGCTACTGTAAATTCCTTCCTCAGATTACACTTTTTTACCCATATCTGTTAACAATGTGCTAAAAGGATTACCTGAAGCTAAGGATTTTTTACGTTGCCTGGCTTCATCAGTCTCATTGGAAACTCTTTAAGGAAACCTTCCTGCAAGGGACAGCTGACCTATGAGTGAAATAATCAACCTGACTGGGAATAAGTTTCCTGTGAATAAATGTTGAAGTTTCCTTATTCCTGACTTCATGCTAGTAGAACAATGTTTACCAGTATGGTTTTGTGATCAAGTTAATCACACTGGTTGTTTTTGCAGATGTTCTGTTTACTGGGACAGCTGATGGGAAGATTGTCAAAATTGAAGATGGGGAAATACAAACAATAGCCAGAATTGGCCACGGTCCTTGTGGTGAGTGACAGCTCCTGAACATAGTATGCCTGAAAACATCTGGGTCAAGGGCATATGTTGGTTAAACTATGTTCAGTCTGGTTTGCTTGTGCAAGTACATGTCTTGCTCTGTAGAATTTTGTAGCAGAAATATTAAGCTATTTGTATCAGTGAAGTATGGGCAAAAATATGTAAATTGGAAGGAAGAGTAGAACAGAGGGCCAAAAGAATGGGAGTGGGTGATCTTGATAACAAAGCACACAATTTCCAGCAGTAAAATTTAAGGATGTAAGGGTTTTTTGTGTCATGACTGCAAGGCCTTCAACATGGATGATTGTGGGTAGAAGATTCTGCATCTTAACATTGGGAGGAAGACAAGGTTGAAGTGCATCACAAATAACATTACTTTTCCTGTTAGTCCATCTAAAAAAACCATCTATCTTAAGAAAAAAAAAATCAGCAGCAACCTGGCCTAATATTTATGGAAGCTGAAGTCACCAAGATTCTGAGGTGAAGAGCCATGTCATAAAAACTGAGGACTCCTAAACAAGTATGAGTGAATGAACTCTGAGCTAATGTGTGGGTAGGAAAGTGTCTTGGTTTAAGACAATTATATTGGGTGGATACTCCTTGTATTTTTAACCCTTTCCCTTTTACCAAAAAGAAGAGATGATTATGAGAAGAAACAAGTGAAAAAACAGGAGTTTACTAAAAAATAAAACAGCAAGAACCAAGGTAACAGTAATAACCAGTAGATACAAAGGTGCTGAATCCTTTGTGGTGGAGAGAACAAAGGAAAAACCAACACAGCAACTGAGTCTCCGTGATAACAGGAGCCCCTCATCCCCCAAACAGCAGCCAACGGGGAACAAGAACAAAACAGAAAAATCCTGGAGAACTGTTCCTGTCCAAAAATAGTCAAATGCTGCCAATCCATCTGCTCCACACCACCCAATGGGAGCTCTCCTGACAGTGGCAGCTGGAACTGGGGCAGTGGCTGGGACTTCTGGAGAGAGGGGGTGGTGCTGGCAGAGTTGTCCTGGGTGGCAGCAGCAAAAAAAGGTCTGAAGAAAATGTCCTCCCCAGCCCAGAAATGGGGCTGCCTCTGGCAAGAGCAGCCAAAAAGATGTTACAGAATTCTCCAAAGCTGGGAGATAAACAAACCTGCCAGGTTGCCTCACACTGCCTTGACTCAGAGAATCTGCCCCAGGCAGCTTTCTTGGCAGCCTGGCTGAAAAAAGCAGGGGCCTCTGCTCCAAAGCCCTGGGGAGAACAGAGGAGCTCCGTGTGCCTGTTCCCTCTGTTTTAAAGGGACTCCAGACCAGCTGCCTCCAAAAGCCTGGGGTAAAACACCCCAGTTCTGCTTCCAGCCTCTGGCTTCTAAAGGGACAGTGGTCATCTTGGGTAGGTTGGTGTAGGGGAGGTATGGAATGCAATACACATTTTTTGGGTTACCCAGGACAGAAAGATACCAGCTTACTTGGAGGTTCTATAAAATAAATATTACCTTCCCCATCTACAGAATTTTGCCTTGCATTTTGTTGTACCTATTTCCCTTCCTCTGTTTGTAAGTACAGTGAGAGTTGTGGCTGCACTTGCTTTAGCAGAGATCCTGCACTGGTCATGGCATTTTTGTTTTCTCACTGCTAAACTGAGAATTCAGAATTGAGAGAATAGAGTTTAACTTGTATAATTCAACAATATCTTGTTGAATTCTACAAGAAATAACTTTCTGAACGACTTACTTGGTTTATTTAATGAGCTTTTCGGAACTGAGTGAGAAAAACTGGCAGCAGCTTGTTAATTACAGAATGATCTCCACGGGAAGCTTAATGTTGTCCATCTCAGTAGTGCCTGGGCAGTGGGAGAAGCCTGGCTGGCGTTTGTTGCTGTCCCTGTTAGCTCTCACTGACATGTTAATCATTTTATCCATGTGATTTTATGTGGATGTTCACATGGTTAGACTCTGGACTGATTTGGCAGCACTCTCCTGGCTGCCTGACAGGTAGGATGGCTTTGGTAGGACAGCTGATGGGGACCTGGATTTGCAGCTATTGCTTAATGGCATGAATGTGGGTGGGGTGGGGGTGAAGAATCACCTTTCCCCTGCTCAGTTCCAATTGGACTAGAACAGCTTGGGAGAGGTGGGAAAGTTGGGCTGCCCTGTTTCTTTGGGGCCAAAGTGGTAATGGGGAGCCTGGGCTTCTGTGCTCCTTGAATTGGGGAGGCTTGAATTGAAGTGGAAAGGCTGTAGCCTGTTGCTTTCTCCAGAAATTTCTCTTGCTAAGTTTTCAAACTGCTGATGCTCTGAAGTTCTTAGCTCTTTGGCACTCAAATATCTCGTTGAATTTATCTAAATCCTTCAGATTTGCAGAATTCCCCTTCCTCCTCATATAGAAGTCATCAGTGTCTGCGTCTTGAAAAATCAGCTGTTTCATGACAATGTTGAATTGTTCCAGAAAAAGAAAAGGGCCTTCAATGAAAAATTAATTAAAAAACCACAAATCAAACAAACAAAAAACCAAAACCAAACCAACCAAACAAATAAACCCCCCCAAAAACCCCAGCCCACAAACCTGCAGTAAAACTGATTCTTTCTGGGAGGAAGCATTTTGTTAAATCCAGTTTTTGATATTTACTCCTACTTTCCAGTTGTTAGTTAGTTACTGGCCTGGCAAATTCTATGATTATCTCTGGACTGATAAAAACATGGCATGGATATATCTGCTTCACTCCCACCTAGTAAAATAGGAATAATTTCTTTAATAAATAGATGTGCCATGTGTATGCCATAGAGGTTTTATAAGCCACAGTTTGAAGCAAAGGTGACACATGCCAGCAAAAAAAAAAGCCCCAAAAACCAAACCAAAAACCCCTCAAATATTTTATTCTCTACTTCCCATCAGCCAGTGATGCCTGACTGCTTCCCAGGAAGCAGGGCTCCAGCACATGCAGAGTATGTTTTGGAAGACAAATGTAAATAATTAATGCCTCCCCTTCCTCCTCTTTTTTTTTTTTTTTTTAGCTTTGACATCTGAGCTGACACTGTATGGTATAGGATATCCCTTTGGTCAGTTTGGGCCAGCTGTCCTAGCTATGTCCTCTCCCAGGATCTTGCCCACCCCCAGCCTGCTGGAGGGGGCAGTTTTGATGCTCTGCCAGCCCTGCTCAGCAGTAGCCAAAACACCTTTTTAGCTGCCTGTGCAAAGCACAGCACTGGGAGGGCTCTTCACCTCAGCCAGACCCAACACACCTGTGTAGGTAGCCTGAATGCCTTGTATGTATTTCTATTTGGAAAACCATTTTAAAATTGTTTCCTCAGGAGGCCGTGAAGACGAGCCAACGTGTGGAAGACCACTTGGCATGAGAGTGGGGCCAAATAACACCCTGTTTGTGGCAGATGCTTATTATGGACTCTATGAAGTTGATCCTGGTACAGGTATGACTTTTCTGCTCAGAAGTTCTTTTCCAGTGACAAATTTGGGCTTCATTTGCAGTTTTGCCAGATGCTGCAGGCAAAACAATGCCTGTCTTCTTTATAAAGTGATTTGGAGTTGTCTGGATGAAATGAGTCATGCAAGAACTTGATATTTATTTTCCTGTAGCAATCACTTCCTCTCTGTATCTGGCTGCCTGCATCAGACCTACCAGTGATTTATCTTCTGGTGTTACATGGTTTTAGTTGTTAAAAATGGTACCTCAGGGTCCATGAATTGAGCTCTGTTGTAGCTGTTTCAGTTTTCATAAAAGGAAAGGAAAAAGATTGTTACATAAAACTTTTTCTCATGTTTGCTGTGTTTGTTTCTGCCTTGATCTCACTGTGCTAGTGAAAAGCTCTTCACTTTCCTGTAACCCAAATCTACACAAAGTGAAATGCATTTTGTATCTTTTTCTCTTCTTCTTTATGTAACCAGGTGAAACAAAAATGCTTGTGTCAACCAAAACACTGATAGAAGGCCAGAAATTGTCATTTGTAAATGATCTTACAGTGACCAGGGATGGGAGGAAAATCTTCTTCACTGACTCCAGCAGTAAATGGCAAAGAAGAGACTACTTGTTCCTGGTTATGGAAGGCACAGATGATGGGCGGCAAGTATCTCCTTCCCAAGGCACTTAACTAGCTGTAAGCTCAGTTGTAGGAGTGGACTTCATAATTTCCTTGGTCTTCACATTTTTTGTCTTTACAAACCCACCTCTGCAAACACTGCTCTGGTCAGGAGAGGGTGAGGGAGTGTGTGGATGTTGCTAATGAGACCTGCAGCAAAATAGATGAGATTCCTCTTTTTCCTGCAAGAGGACTTGGATGGGACATTTGTTTTATAAAGAAGGTGTTAGCATTACACTGAGCCCAAATCCTTCTTGAATGCTTCCAGTCTCAAGTGGCTTTTTATTTCTCTTGTGTTCATAAATGAATGCTTCCTGGCTATTCTGCCTTCTTAACTTAGGTGAGGTACCTGTGAGAAAAGATGGAATGCCTGAAGAACAAAACACAGATGCATAAATATTCATCTTCACTCCAAAATGCTTTTTTTTTAGCCTCCTTGAATATGACACAGTGACAAAAGAAGTGAAAGTTTTAATGGTGGGGCTGAGGTTTCCCAATGGTGTGCAGCTCTCTCCTGCAGAAGACTTTGTCCTGGTGCAGGAGACAACCATGGCTAGAATCAGAAGGTGAGTATGACTTTGGAATGATTACTAATCTGTTTAGGCATTGTTTAAATGAGTGGAATGACAAAAGAAACCATACACTTTGTTTATGCCTAGTTACAAATGACAAAGAAGGTGACCTTCCTCAATACTTGACTTTTTTATTTCACTGTAAACATGTGGGCTACATAATCTTTTCAGCATGGTCTCCTTGAGCATAGTAGAGTAAGCTGGCTTTTTTCCTGGGGAGAAGTGTGTCGCAGTGCTGTATTTCCCCATACCAAAATAATGGGAAAAACAAGTATTTTTTTTAATGAATTCATTTTGGGACTCTTATTTAATTATTTCAACTGCTTGAGTTAATATGTCCTAACCTACTATCTATTACTTTCAGGTATTATGTGTCTGGGCTGATGAAAGGTGGAGCAGATATGTTTGTTGAGAATATGCCTGGTCTTCCAGACAATATCAGGTTAAGCAGCTCTGGAGGATATTGGGTAGCTATGGCAGTTGTGCGACCCAATCCTGGATTTTCATTGTTGGACTTTTTATCTGAAAAACCATGGATTAAAAGGATGATATTTAAGGTAAAAAAATATAAAATATTAAAAAGATTTTTTTTAAGAAGTCACCTTTAGTATAGGAATGGAAGTGATAAATATTTGTTTGTCCTGTTTCTTCCTCTTCACAGCAAGATTTAAAAAAAACATTAAATGCTGTGATTAAAACTTGTATTGCTTTCCCCGTGTAGAACAGTCCCTATGTATTCCTAGGTAGTAAAACTAATATTTGCTTCTCTGAGTAGCAGGTACACATCTCTTAAGCTGCCTTCCATCTTGATCTTAGGAAAGAAAAAGAGACTATGTCTGCTCTAACCATGCAGCAACACAGGATCTACATTTGGATATTTGAAGACTTCACCTGAAGTGCCTAAACTGCTTATTGCCAGGTGTCTGAAGATCATTTGGGAAGTGTGAGCTGTTCCCATGACTGTCCTAGGCACCCTAGGAGACAGTGTGTACGTTGTGGATGGCGTTAGGTGACATTTTGTTCTGGTTCAATATGCCTGTTGTTGTGTCACCCCGCTTTAGGATGAGCAAGAATAATGTATTTTTTTTAAGGGCTAAAGAAACAGCATGGTGCTTTTTAAACAATGCAAAGACTTGAAAATACTTCTGTCCTCAAAAAAAATAGAAATCAGCAAGCAGTGTTTAGGATTCCATTCCAGCTGAACAAGCTCTGTGCTGTCCCTGTCTCTCCTGGTGCAGTGCAGGAGCACTGAGTGATGCTGTGGGGAGCTTGGCACCAGCTGCACCAGAACAAGCTGCTGTCTCTTGCGTGGGCAGCCTTTCAGCCTGGCTCTGGAGTACAGTGAGCTTCTGCTGATCCTTTTGTTTCTTCTAAAGTTGGCTTTTCAGATATTAATGTGTTAACCCTGTGTAATGGTGTTTACTCAAAATGTGTGCTTATGTTCTTAGCTGCTGCTTCTGAGGAGCGTGGAGTGGTCTTTGCCTGTATAAATGTCTGAGATCTGATTGTGCAGAACAAAACCTCTTGTTAATTTTCTTTTTTTTTTCTTTCCTTTCAGTTGCTGAGTCAGGAAACTGTGACGAAGTTTGTACCCAAATATAGCCTTGTTGTTGAACTCAGTGAAACAGGATCCTACAAAAGAAGCTTCCATGATCCCAATGGAGTGACAGCAGCTTATGTCAGTGAGGCACATGAGCACAATGGACACCTTTACCTGGGATCCTTCCGCTCTCCCTATATTTGCAGACTTGATCTCCAGCATGTTTAACTGCCTATCTGTGATAAACTCCCACTGTCCTGTACTACTCCAGAGGTGCAAAGGAAGCATGTGCTTGAGGCAGTGTGTGACCGAGGACAAAAAGTGACAGACAGTCTGTTGAGGTGCAGTAGCACTGAGGCCATAGGAAAACATACAGCTTGCTGCACCTGTCCTCTGTCTTGGCTGACTGCTCATGCTCTGGAGTTGGCCTGCATTAGTGTTTAAATCTGAGGACTATGGTGAGGCATCTTCATTTGGTTCTTTGTTCCTCCAAGAAAATCCATTGCTTTTCCATGCCCAGCCTTGTTTGGAGTCATCTCGAACAGACATCATCACGTCGCCTTTAATGCAATTGTGTGTCTTCTGACACTGGAAGGATTTGTGATGGATGGAATTTAATTGTGTATGATTTGGGTGGAAGAGGGTGGCTTGCATGTGTTTATTTCTGTTTTAGTACCTCCTGTTCAGGAGTGATTACAGTGCATGTTCCAGTGTCATACCATGGTGCTGTGGTAGAGGCAGCAACATCCAGGACATGCCTAGGAAATCTAATTATGCCATTGGGTTTCTTCAGTCCCAACCTGTGTAAGAAACATCAGACATTGCAATTAACTGTTAATCAACATGCAGAATCAAATTGGATCCATACCTGTGGACTCCTGTGTTTCTTTACAGCATTATGGTCAGATGATGTATGAAAGTTGCATTTTCTATGTTATTAAGGACTAGTTCCAGTGGGTCTTAAAAGGGTTGTTTGTAGTATTTCCTCTGTGTTTACCAGGTCCTGTAAGTCTCCTGTTCCTTATCTATGTGACCATTCCTGAGAGAAGAGGGCTAGTTGCAGGAATCCTCTTTAACATGCTTTTTATGAAGCAGTGGTAAAGATTTTGGGGAAGATTGGTGTCTGAAGATGGATGTGGATTCAAAGGACCTCTGTAAAATCTACTGTTGGTGGATGAGGAAGGCTTTGGTGGAAGATTTTGGAATACAAGGGTAGCTCATGGATGCTTTCTGGCATCTTCAGGGACTTACTCTGTTAACAGATACTCTGCTTGGTAAATCCAGAGGATCCCCTTCTGTCGGCTGTTGCAAAGGAAAGCCTGTGCTGTTACATTTTGTGGCTGGAATGGCTGGCAGAACAAAGGAATTCCAGACAATAAATCAGTTTCATAGAGGAGCCAGGGAGGAGAGGAGCTATGGTGAACCTTGTGCTCACAAATAGGGAGGGGCTGATGGAGAATGTGAAGCTTGAGGGCAGCCTTGGCTGCAGGGATCATGAAATGGTGGAGTTCAAGATCCTTAGGGCAGTGAGGAGGGTGTAGAGCAAACTTGCTGCCCTGGAGGGAAGAAGGGCCCAAGAAAGATGGTTGATATTCAAGGATCACCTACTCCAGGCTCAGGAGTGATGCATCCCAACAGAGAGGAAGCTGGGCAAAAATGCCAGGAGGCCTGTGTGGATGGACAAGGAGCTCCTGGACAAACTCAGACACTAAAAGGAAGCCTGCAGAGGGTGGAAGCAGGGGCTGTAGCCTGGCAGGAATATAGAGAGGTTGTCCAGGCAGCCAGGGATCAGGTTAGAGGAGCTAAAGCCCTGAGAGAATTAAATGTGGCCAGAGACATCAAGGACAACAAAAAAAGCTTCTGTGGGCGTGTTGGTGATAAAAGGAAAAGCAGGAAAAATGAGGATCCCCCTCTGTGGAAGGAAAGGGGAGACCTGATTACCCAAGACAAGGCAAAGGCACAGGTACTCAATGATTCTTTTGTCCTTTCTTCACCAGGAAGTGCTCCAGCCACACTGCCCCAGTTGCAGAAGGGAAAGGCAGGGACTGGGAGGCTGAAGGATCACCCACTGTAGGGGATCAGGTTCAAGGCCATTTAAAGCACTTGAAGGTGCACATGACCTGTTGAAATGCATCCATGGGTCCTGAGGGAACTGAAGGATGAAGTGGCTAAGTCACTCTCCATATTTGAGGAGTTGTGGCAGTCCAGTTAAGTTCCCACCAACTAGAAAAGGGGAAAAATAACCTTCATTTAAAAATAAATGGAAAAAGGAAGACCTGGGGAAGCACAGACAGTCAGTTTCACCTCTGTGCCTGGCAGCATCATGGAGCAGAGAGACTGGAAATGTTGCTCAGGGAAGTTGTGGATGTCCCACCCTTGGAAATGTTCAAGGCCAGGCTGGATGGGGCTTTGAGCAAACAGGTCTCACAGAATGTGTCCCTGATGATGACCTTTAAGGTCTCTTCCAACCCAAAGCATACTGTGATTTTAAGTAAGAGGTTTTGCATCTTGAAGAACTAAAGGGGTTGTTTCAGCAGCTGTGATTTAGTGCATTGACACTTCGGAATTGAAGTTTTTGCTGCTCTCTCCTTTTCTGCCACTGGGTGACAATCAAACCTCAACTTACACTATTGCTCCATTTCCTCACCTTTGGAAAGGAAAGAGATTTGCTATAAATATATAACGAAGAGCAACAGAAAAGGGGAAGGTGATGCTAAAAATGTCCCCTGCTTTCACTGGCCTTCTGCTCTTCTATTAATGGAGGGTTATGCAAATGAAAGGGATTCTTCCCTGTCAGTGCCTCTGTCACCTTGTTCTGTGTTACTGCCTGGCTGCAGCAGTCCTGTGGCAAGGAGCTGATGGCTGCTGGATCAGGCTGATTTGTTCTGTCCAGACCAGGGGCTGCTCTTTTTGGGAAAACAGTCCAGGCCAGGCTGCTTCAGCCCCAGCTGGTTATCACTGCTCTGCTGGCCCTTGCAACTATTTGTGCTGTTCTGGTGGGATATGAAAGTTGAACTTGATGGGATATTAAATAGGGGTTGAAAAAGCAAATCTGCTGTGGTGATTCTTGTATGCTGATGTTTTGGTATATGTGAGGCAAGCACAGCTTTGCCTCTTGGTACACAGCTATCTCTAATGATTCATTTACCAAAGTATTTCACTGAGTAACCTTTGGACAGAGTGCAGTTCTCAGTTTATTTTTTTTAGGGTACTGCAGACTGACTGGACTTGTACCCAGTAAACTCCCTCTATTTGTACAGGCTGGACAGACAGGCCTTATTCATTCTGGGAAAAGAAAAACCTCTGAAGTCTGTAAAGCCCCAAATGTAAACTGTGGTGAGTGGCACAATGCTAAGCAACAAACTTTGGTGTTTGTTGGTGTGACAGGCTGCTTAACCAAACCATTGGTGTTTCATTTCTCCTAAGAACTTTAACAGTTCTTTTTAGCTGGCTGCCATTCCTGGTGTTGTGCTGGATCCTGATAATCCATCCATGGTATGCAGCAGTGGGGGGATCTGTAGTTACAGCCCAGATGAAACAGGCTGATTGACACACAGGTCTCATTATTCAGCATAAGGGGTGCTTAAGAACAGTATTTTTCTAGAAAAAACTTTTTTTTCTAAAGAAAATTTCTAATCCTTGATGGGCTCTCAAATGCAAGAGTAAAGCAGCAGCACTAAAATGCCTGTGGAATAAACAAACTGGCATAAACTCCTCTTGAACTCCTGTGAAGACTGGTTTTACAGGCTCATTGCACTTCCACTGAGGCTGAGTCAATGGTGTGTTGATTTCAGATGGATGGTGACACAGCTGCCTTGAGCAAGGAGAAAGCTGGAACAAGTCAGGCTTGGAAAAAAACCAGCCAGTCTTCTCTCTTGATGATGTTAGTGCAGGAACCTCTGCAGCTCTGAGACTGGCTTTTCTCCAGTGTGAAAAGAGAGGTCTTACTGGATACAAGAGCATTTACAGAGGTATCCAAAGGTCTTGTGAGAGCAAGATTGGGTTTTGGTGGCAGAAGAAAAGGGCTATGGTTCCCTAAGAAGTGAGGAAATCCTCTCTGCATAACTCCAACAGAAGCCTGAGGCTGCTTCCTGTGTCTTACCCAAGCTTCTTTTGGCACAGACTATGGTATATGAGAGAATGTTGCCCTATCTCCTGAAAGCCTTGGAGAAATTTTAGAGTTCTTATAAAGCCCTGCAATAAAACTATCTAAGGAGAGGAACTGAGCTGGAGTACACCACAGCTGTGCATTTTTAAAATGTGTTTTGTTTTGCCTTGTTGGTGGAACAGATGTTTCTGCAGAGCACAAATATCAAGAAGATTTTGCTGAAGCTATTTAAAATGTTACTCCACAGTTAACAGCCCTGTCCTTTTTCTGGAGCAAACTTCTGTACTAGAGCTGCTTGAAGATAACTCATGTATGCCCTGACACTTTTATGCAAAGGTTGGTTTTTCAGTGTCAGTGGTTGATGAAAGTGATTGCAAAGCCTTGGCATAAATCTGATTCCTTCAAATCTGTGTCTGCTATGTGTCAGTAAAAATTTTGCAGGTGAGATAATGACTTCCTAAGCTCCTGGGTCTGCTCAGTGATCACAACAGGGATCTGATGATGCTGACACTTGGGCCCTCTCATCTAGCTTGCTTAAAAACAATGCTGCAAAAGAATGAGCAAAGGGGGCAGCTGATTTTTGTAATTTGTTTGAGGTAGGGACAGAAGAATTTAGCAGTAAGTTGTTGTTGTAGTTAGCTATGTATGCAAGGCTTTTTCCTCACAGTCAGCAGCAGTTGTGCCTCCTTATCTGTCTGCTGCCAGCTAAAGCTTGTGTTGGTTCTGTGCAGCTGTGACTCCCTCAGCTGTCAGTGGGCTCTGAAAGTCAGTCAAGTTGTGAAATTTTGGGTTCAGCTGGTACAGGCAGAACTCCCAGGTCCTTCATGTAGAGCTGCTGATGTCAAGAGAATGCAAAGTGGGAAGTCTGTCAGTCAGCAATGCTTTATAGTTTGGTGGCAGGCAGTTTGTTTCTTGTGCAATTTAAAAGGTAGGAGTATGAGAGGAAATATTTGCAGAGCAGAGCTTTTGAGCAAATGCAGATCTCCATGTGAGGATCACTGGCCATTGTGAAGCTCTGGTGAAACTCAGGTTGTGGTTGTCCTGCAAGCTCTTAAAGGCACTGCTGAGATTGTTCCTTTTTGCCTTTAACATACAGGGCTGACAGAAATTAGTTTTCCTTCTCACCTCATGCCCTAAATCTTTACTAAAAATATTTTTGAATTGCCATTGTAACTTGAAATAGAGTCAGAGCCCCAGCAAGGTCTGCAAGGGTATGAACCCCTTGGAGTGTATTGGTGAACTGTTAACCTTGGTGTAAATTCTAGCCAAGATGCAGAGGGCAGAGACATTGGTTTTTTGACTTCTGCATGTCATTGTGATTAAATGGTATTTAGCTGCAGTTCTTCAGGTCAGGGCTAGCAGTGTCCTCCTCTTTAATTACCCAAATCCTTCTTGAGTGAAGTGCTCTGGAGTGATACAAAGAGCTCAGCTGACTTTAGCTCTGCTCCTTTCTTTGGTGCTCATGAAAGCTGTTACCACAGCTGAGGGGGATAATGGATGCTACAATTCCAGAGTGCCTTTCTTACTGTAATGTCACAGTGAACACTTGGATGCAGCTTTGAACATAAGGCTGCTCTGTCCTTCTCAGCAGGTGCTTGTCTGTTTGCATAGAGAGGTCTGAACAGTCTTTGTGCATTTTCCTTGAGAGAACAGCAAAGGCCTGTTGGGTTTGTCAGCCTGCATGGTGCCAAGTTCACCTGGCTTTAACTTTTGCTGCTCTGACAAATGGAGAATTGGCTTGGTGAGGACACTGAGATGAAGCACTGTGTGCCAGGGGCATGGAGAGTCACACAGGGGACACTGTTGTGTGACATGCTCACTGCCTGCATGCATCTCTGCACAGAGCTGAAGTGACAGCGTGCTGCCTGCTCTCCCCCGCTGTGGCATGTGAGAGGCAAATGGCATCTGTTCTGAACACCAGGCTGTCCTGCTGGCTGAAGGAAGGAACATGGATCTGCCCAGCCTCTTCTGGGCCAGACTGTCTAGAGCTGACAGCCTGTTGGAAGCCCTTGGCATTGTGTGGAGCATGCAGGTGAAGGAGAAGAGGGATTGAGACCATTCCTAGCCTTTCTGAGATGCAAGGAGCAAGCAGCTCTTCTGGGCTTCTCTTACTCTCCTACAAACTTAGCTGTGGCTTGGCTTTCCTGCTTTGTGGACAACCCAAGCCACCATAGCTGACTTTCTTTCTCCTTGTCTTTGGCACCAGGCTGTCGGTGGTGGCTTGTGTGATGGGTGAATGTAGCATCACTATATCCTCTCGTGGTCCTTCTGGAGCTTTCTTTTGAGCATTGTTGTGGGTTTTTTTGGGGTTTTTTTTTCCCAGCCAAGACACTTCTGTTCCCAAAGATAAAATGCAGCCCAGCTGCCTCTCCAGCAGTGGATACTGAATTTGAGCTGCTGCTGGGCCACCTGTTTGCCACAAGTGGTGTTCCTGAAGCAGAACTTTAGACTTGCCCAGCTTTGGCATTACTTGAAGCAGATACCTCAGCTGTGATGTTAATATTAACTGTCTTAAGGTCCCCAGACCTTGGCTTAGAGCCTTTCACTGGCTTTTCTTGACTCAGTGGTTGTTATAAAGGCTGAAAGTTGGGGTGTTAATGCTAATATGGGGTCCAATATTGCTGCAGAAAGTCAACAACTCTCAGAAGAAAAGGAGTGTTTGTGGGAAAAAAAAGCGTTCTTTGTGGCTTAGATCAGGGCCCTGCCCATTTAGAAGTGCTGGTCTGTGTATGACTGATCATGGGCTCAGACATTATGGCTGTTTTAAGGGAGCTGCTACCCAAACCCTTCCTAATAAGGATCTTAGTCCAGTGTAAGCAATAATTGGCTCATGGATGAAGTGTGAAGACTGAAGGAATGGTAGATGCACACCTAGAGAAGACCATCATTGTACTGAACCTAAATACAAGCTGTGGTCTGCCAGAGATTAAATGTTGGGTATGAACCTGAATGAAAATGTGCTGTTTAACCTCAGCAGAATTATTTTTTGGGAAAATTACTAGATTTATTTGCCTTGGCATTTGCAGCGATGCCCTTTCACAGTGTAGCTTACCTTTTGATTAAAGTGGAAGCACTAGACTCTGTCATTTCTGGGCTGTCTGTGTTTCAAGACACCCTCATCCATACCTCTGTCTTAAAAAAAAGAACAACTCACCCTCCTGCATTCCCTGACAGATGTGTCTAACAATTTCCCTGGCACTGGAGATTCTTAAAACTTGTGTATGTGTATCCCCAGGCAAGCCATCCCACTGTTGTAAAGCTTTCCTCAGTGTAGTAGTCACAAGTGCTCTGGTTTAGACTTGTTTCCATCATGGCTTTGTGAAGGTTCATCACAGAACAAAGCAAGTGCAACAGAACTTCCTGAGAGTGCTTTCCTGGGAAATTCAGCCAGAGCATGGATGGTTGATGAATGACAACACATGTTCATGTGCAGTTTAGTTTTGGAAAAACAGATATACAACTGGATAACAATACATTCAGTCAAAGCTGGTCTTGTCTGTTCACTTTTGAGTGTCTGTCTCAAGGGAAAAAACAACCATGTGCTTTGAGAGAAAATTGTGGCAATTCTGTGCATTCCCCATTTCAATATTGACCTCAGCAGTCCAGGCAAGGAAAAACTCATGGTGGGAGATGCCCTGTAAGTCAGGCTGTCATGGGGAGAGGTCTTGGTGACAGTGGGCAACAGGGATATGTACTTTGTGTGTCCAAGGTGTTATCCAGACCTCGAAGTAGCATCTCAGCGTCTGTGAATAAAAGGGGAGTTGGTGAGAAAGTTCAGTTGTCTGCTGGCTGGTCTCAGCATTGCAGGCCATGATGGGACAGGGGAGAACAGCATCCTTTTGTCTGCCCACTTTATCCTAGGAAAAACACTGTTTGCTAGGTAATCCTGTCCAGTGGGAAAGCCTGTGTAAGGAACTCCCCCACCCAGGAAATCTCTCTATTCAGCACCTACTCTACTCCTGCACACTTTCACTTAGTTACCCAGGAATGTGGGCCAGGAGGATGTGTCTGGTTCAACTCCTTGCAGACAGGAGCTGGCCCTGGATGCATGAAAGGTGATAACCCTGCCTCACCCCAGCTGGCTCTGCAGAGGAGGCTTGTATGTACATGTATGAAGACATGGCAGAGCTGGTCTAAAGGTGATCATACAGCTAGAGATGGCCAAGAATCCCCTGCAGTTCCTGGGTATCCCAAAGGAGTTGAACACATACCCGTTGCAGGTTTTTGTTCCTCTGAAAGTGACAGCTGTCCAGGCTGGAGTGATCCCTCTTCTCGCACACGGTGCGTTTGATTTCCACGTGAAGCATGTACTTCAGCCCTCTGACAATCTAGAGAAAGCAGTTTCCTCCTTTAAAATGAGGGCAGGGCAAAGAGATGCCAAAACTTTGGCTAGGGATCAAGTGCTGCACCTGAGAACTGTGTGCCACCTACACAGAGCCCTCCTGTGTGGCAGTGGTACAGGGGACAGCTTTAGCAGTCCCGAGGAGGGCCAGGGCTGTCGTGTCTAGGATGTGCTGTAGGAGGGTCAACTAGAAGATGGTTTGGAGGACCATCAGGAGTCTGCTGCTCTTACCTGTACCATAGCTTTCTTGATCTGTGATTCCTTGAACAGAAAGAGATCGTTGGAGCTGTTGTTGTACCTGTAGACCCCAAGGCGAGCAGCCTTGCGCACCCCGGGGTTGTTGGTGTTCACTGGGACAGGGGAGCCAGGTCTGATGGTGGAGTGAGGTGGTGGTGCATCTGTAACTGGAACAACACAAAACATCAGGGTGAAACACATCAGGGGCCTGAAAGGGTGGGAGCTTCAGCCCTCTGAACCAATGATAAATCCTTTCACTTGTCCAATGCAGTTGTACTTCAGAAGGTCTTTGCTCACATCCATTATGTGTTTGAAATGGTGCAACAGTCCTGGGAAATGAAGTGACATAGAGAGATGCTTCCAGAAATGGTAGCAGAGCTCAAAATCACTTAGAAGAAGCCAGACTATCACAAATACTATTTGTCTCTGGTATGACTCCCAGTTTATAGAAGGACCAGCTTTGAACCTGCTTATAAAGATATATCATGTTGCTCAGAGTACAGCATAGTTTTGATAACATATTAAACACTGGCTCCAGAGTCCTGCTGCTCTTAATTTGCATATCTTATCTTACTGGTGTAAGTCATTTCCCCACGCCCCACCCTTAAACTTTTGATGGCATCTTGAGGTTTCTGTGCTAGAAGGATTTAGATAGTAGGAAGAAATTCTTCACTGAAAGAGTGATAAGACACTGGTACATGTTGCATCCTTGGAAGTTTTCAAGTCCAGGCTGGATGGGGATTTGAGCAATCTAGTCTCTGCCCATGTCCCTGCCTGTGGCAGAGGGGTTGGAAGCAGATGGTCTTTAAGGTCCTTTCTAACCCAAACAATTGTATGATTACCAAGATCAGGGAGTAGAGAAGCAAGGTATGTAGAAAATGGAAATTGGGGAGGGCGTAGGTTAGCCCATGACCTTTCACATTAGAGCACTTCATAGAATCATTTACTGTGTATTTTTACTTGCTTGTGTAGCTCTTCCCCCATGCACTGCTTATTTTTCAATAATTTAAAAGAAGCTCGAAGCTTACAGTTGATGCTATTATTTCATCCCTTTTTTCATTTGCCTTCCCCTCCATTTTCCCACTTCTGAAATCAAAGAAGAGGAAAAAATCCCCAACCTTAGAAGGTGCCATGCAGCCATTGCTAATGCCAAGGCCTGCCAGTGCAGGAGGTGACCCTGTGTGTGTGCAGGCAGTAAGCCTGTGTTTGCTTGTGCACACAGAGTTTGCACTAAATCTGCTGTGAAACTCAGGCTTTTTATCACCTCTAGCTTTTTTCACAAATAGACCTCTCACCCACAGCCAGCTGCACAGAACACAGACTGTGTATTTAAGCCAGTTTGTACTGAGAAACCTAAGCAGAAGACAGAGGCAGCTTGGTGATCCAGAGTCTATTAAAAAACAAAAAAAACAACAAAACAAAACCAACAAAACCCCCCACCAAACCAGAATTATGTGCCATCATCAGCATGGAAGGTGGCAAAAATTTGTCTCACGTGTTGCTTATGCATGTCCTGCTTACACTATCACATCCTTCTCACAGGTGTTAATTGCTGCACCCACTTGTAACACTGCTCAGGGATTTATGCCTTAACCTGCAAAGGAGACACTCAGTAACATTCCTTCTTAACCCAAGGATGTCCAAATCCTTATCTCTTCCTGGCTGATACCCCAGCTGCCTCAATGAGAGGAGCTGATGTTCTGCAGGTGGCTTTGTGTCTGGTGTGGAGGATATGAGCTTTCCTGTCCCATGCTATGTTAGCACTGGATGTGCAGCCAGTGCTGGGCAATCTGGTGATTTTTCCACCCAACAGTCCAGAATCCACTTGTAGGTCCCAAGACTGTTTTCCATGGGATGGTATTTTCCCACTGCAGCAAGAGCACATCTTACCCAGTGCTCATCTCATGGGTAAAACTTTTCAAAGGGGATTAGGGCACTGGGATCTATAAATGATTCAAGAGGACCTGTCTGCAGGCAGCAAGGAAGCTCGAGGCAGAGCAGGGCTTTGGTTTGCCCTCACAGCCACTGTCTTCTTCCTCAGAAATGCCATGCTTTTTCCTGTGCCAACCCAACAGCTATAGGGACCAGCTGTTTCCTGAGCTCACCTGGCAACTCAGCCAGGCTGAGAGCAGGTCGCTGCTTTGGGCTTTTCTTGCTGCTCCCCAGCACCCTGCATGAATATCTGCTCTCAACCCTTTTGGAAAGTCAGGTGCGGCAGTGGTGGGGGTGCTGACATCAAGCACTGTTCTTTGTAGAAGGAGGTGACAACCACAGACCCTTTTAATCTTTACACAATGTCCTTTTGTGGCTTTTGAGAGCCCTCAACGCCTCTTGAGTCATGGTGACGTCTTTTATAAGCACGGGTGAATGACACTGGCTGAAATCACACTGTGTGTATGGGAAGAAAACTATTGCATGTGTTATTCAAAGCAAGAGTCAGAGTCCAAGAAACCTTGTTCCTGACTCCAGTGCATGGAGATCCAGCAGTGTCACACGTGGCCAGGCCTCTGAAATGCATCACCTGGAGAGGTGAGCTGACAGACTAGCAAGTTGTAGACAGGTAGAGAAAATACACCATGTGTTGTAAGCAGGTGATAGACTATAGGTTATATTTTCCCCCCAGCTCTCACCAAGGGGTACTGGGCATTTTACCTCTTTCACCTGTTGCAACTTGGTGTTGAAAACGACTCATGCCAGAGCAAAGTGGGTATAAAATCTACTGAGCCCCTGGGAGAGAACTCCACTCCACTGTTTTCCTCTGGGGACCCAGATTCCTTAAGGCTAGGATTTGGTTTTCTTTGTGTGCTTTGATTCTCATTCAAGGTGGTCACTGCATGGCACACACACTGGTCTGAAATCATTGTTTGGAATAGTTTGCGGTACTATATTTCCAAATCCCAGAAGCTATCTGGTGTGAGGTACCTGTAATTCTGATTTTCTTACTGCAGCCTTTTCTGGCTGTTTCTTCCCTGGCTTGGCTTGAATGTCATTACCTAAAAATTTGGATTTGTGTAAGGTGATGGCCCTGTTCCAGACACAAGACAGACCTGGCCCAGAGGGTCAAATAGCAGTGCAGGGCTCTAGGCAAACCAGCATTCCTGACACATCCAGGCCTGGGTGGGAACAGAGGCTCTGCAGGACTTGGCCAGGCATCTACAATTCTCAGAGGCCCAGAATGTTTGATCTCATGATCTGAGCAGACAACTCTTGCTGCTCTAGGACCAGAGCATTCATATTGCAGAGCCCATCCTTGCTCCTGGACTTGGAAATGTGTAGAAAGATGGAAAAGCGAGCCCTCCTCCTGCTCTTTCTGTTGGACAATAGCATGGTTAGACTCTTTTCTTGCTCAAAGTTAACAGGCAACAACTGTTATTAAGCAAACGAGGACTGTTCTTGCAGAGATGAGCTGAATGTTGCATTAGGAGACTCTCTCTTGTGCTTTCCCCCCTGAGGATTACTTTAGGGACCTATTTCCTGCAGTAGGAGAGAGCAATCCTGTGGATGCTCCCTCACAGGCTGCAGCAAAACAAATAAGCAGATTGCAACAGGTTGATTTTTTTTTCCATCAGATGCTTTGCAAACCTCCTCCCCATTACTCCCTCCTTTCAAAACTTCCTCCCCCATTAAAGCTAGGCTTTATCTTTACATTTAAGATGTGGCAGAGTTCCTGCATGCCTGTGCAGCCCCCAAAGGAAACCACAGCAGAAACAAAAAGCTACTGGCTAACCAAGCACCATCCCTCAGTTCTTTCTGTGTATGGGAGCCAAAATAATACTGAAACAGAACTAAGACCTTCAGAGAAAAACATTCCTCTCTGCAGCTCCCATTCTAAAGATTTAAGGCCAGCTGCAATCAAGAGAGTTCCCTTGCTCAGCAAAGAAAGAAATGAAACAGGGTAATACTTCATTAAAAGTCAGCTAATCGGCACTCAAGTGTCCATCTGTACTTAGCAGTCAGATTGTTACCCACAGTCTTTAGATTTAATAATCAAGGTCACGCAGAGTTTAAACACTGACAAATGAGTTAAAACCATAAATTGACTTTAAAATCCCTAAATGATATCCCTGGATAGCATGGTTCACTACATGAGGAGAAAGTCTTTAGAGCAGTTGGGTTTTCAGCTGCAGCCTGAACCCTGCAGTGCTGAACCAGCATGGGCAGCAGTTGGAGAAAGGCTGTTATTTACCAGAGCGTTACATAGCAGCACTCACAGAACCTAAAACACAAGGAAAAGAGCAATTATTTTCCATTCTTACCACCTGAAGTCCCGGTGAAGCTCCAGAGTGCCAGACAGCAAAGTGCAGTGAAGCTGCAGGCGAAGTTCACTGCCATCTCCACCACGTCAGACGAGGAGCCCGACAGCCAGAAGATTAACTGCCCTGCTTCCTGCCAGAGAAGAAGTGCCTCTGTGAATGCTCTTATTGGCTGGTGGGAAAGAAAAAAAAACCACCCTAAAACCCCCTGAATCATCACAGCTCTGATGCAGACTTTGTCTCCTGCTGATGACCACATACCTCGAAGCCCAGCCACAAAGCTTCTGACTTGGTGACAGCAGCACCAGTCTTGCATGGGACAGGGACTTTTGCTTTGTGATCCTCAAGGATTGTGCAGAAGCATGGACAGATATTCCAGTGAGATAACACTGGAAAGGGATGTGGGGGTGAGGAGAGTAACAGTCTTGTGCTTTCAGGATCATGGGGAAACTTCAAACCTCAGAAATAGGCAGTGAGAACTGGGGATGCAGCTCTTGGCTTGCACATGTGCATCTGTGTGTGGAGAGCTGGCAGAGATGACAGGCCCAGTGCTTCCCTTCCTGTGGAGATGTGGGGTTTGGGTGGGGCAGACAAGGAAGTTTTAGGGGTACCTACCCAAGGGGGCTGTGTGGAGCAAAGGCAGTAGGAAGAACATTTTGGTTTAGGTGGTAGAGGAGAACATCACACCCTGCATTTCTGAAAGGTGTTATGACAACAGGAAAGGGCGGCATTAGAGAAGATGAGGTTTTGTCTAGGTGCTATCCAAAAAGAAGAGAAACAGGGGGAGAGGGGTATTTTGTCTCTCTGAGGCTTGCAGAGCTTTTCAGCTCTGTGGTTGGACTCCCCAGTGTCAGCACTTGGTTTCCAGAGAGATCCTCTCGAGGCAGTGCTGGCCAATGCTGAGAGGATCAAAAGGCTGGGGAAAGGACTGAGTGGGCAGACTTTGTGGTGCAGCTGAATTAACCAGCTGACAGATTCAGGAGACTGGAAGATGAAGCATTGTCTCACTGAAGGGCTGAGGTGGGTGGACCTCTCTCTGTGTGTGTGTGCACTTTTTTCAGGTGAGCAGGAAGGTGATGGAAGCCTTTCCCTTGCCCCAGCAATGAATCTTGCTCCTTTATAAGCAAAGGCATCTCACTGCCTCAAGTAAAGTCCTAATGCAGGACTTTACACCACTGTGAGTGGTGTATAAGGGGCTAGAGGAAAATATTTTTAATGTTTTGCTATAGGAAGGGATTAGATAAACCCTCTTTTGAAATGTCCCACAGAGAAGGAATGGGGCAAGCATTTTGTGTCACATTTATCATCACTCCTGCTTGCATAGTCTGCTGAATCAGACATCTAAGCCTATGGAAAGCACTGACACAGAATGAGAAGGACCCCATCGAGGGGGTTTTAGTTACACTCCTTCCTTTTTTTTCTGCTTTTTTTGTGCTCACATGGTAGCCTGTCCCATAACTATGACACAGTCGGGTATCTTCAGCTCCCCCCTTTCTCCTGAAGAACTGCTCTCTACAGTTTCTACCTCACTGACAGGTGAGTATCTTTCTAAGCATACAGTCAGGTCCTCTAACATGCAAGAAAGAGGTGCTTGGGACCATTAAGGCCCCAAATCTCACTTGATGAGCCACTTAGGACATCTTATGGGTTTTCATGTATTCCAAGTTAGAAGCAAGGGAGAAATGCTGACAGGATATTCTCAAGAGGTCAAAACAACAAAATAGACTTTACTGGCAGCCTTAGAAAATCAGGGAACTCTGGCAAAAAGTTTAGAGCACCCTATAGCAGCCTTCAAGTGCCTAAAGGGGGTCTAAAAGAGAGCTGGGAGAGTGACTTTTGACATGAGGTATATAGTAACAAGTCGACAGGAAATGGCTTTAAACTGACAGAAGGCAGGTTTAGATTTGCTATAAGAAAGAAATTCTTTACTGTGGGGTTGGTGAGGCACTGGAACAAGTTGCCCAGGGACAACTGTGAATGCACCATCCCTGGAAGCATTCAAGGCCAGGTTGGATGTGGTTTTGAGCAACCTGCTCTGGTAGAATGTTTGGTTTCTTTTATTTTAATCTAAAAATTCCCCAGAGTTGCACTGTTGCCAAAGCCTCTTGTAACTCCCTGCCCATGGCAGGGGATTTGGAACTGGGTGATCTTTGAAGTCCCTTTCATCCCAAACCTTTCTGTGATTCTACAATAAAGCCATACAGTGATTTCAAAAAAAGCAACATGTGTCTTCAGAAGACATATTTTTTTCCTGTCTTCTTCCCTCTCCCCTTCTTTCCATAAAAAATGATCAAGTGAAGAACCAGAATTTACATCTCTTCCATATCAACTTTTCCTTTTTCTAGTGCCCCTTTTATGATTTTGTGGAGGAAATTTCTCAGGTTCTTTTCTCCTAGGAATTAACAGAGTGCACACTGATGAGCAGTAGTATTAATAGTGATAAGCATGTAAAAACCCACAAATAACATGACACCAAAAATCCAACCAAAAAAATCCAAAACCCCTTCCCCCAATAACAGACAAACAATACCAAACTCCTCTAAGACCGCATTGTACTGCTATTTTTCCTTGGGAAATTTTGTGATGTGGAATAAACCAATGGCTGGAGACTGTGATGGTTGTCTCTTTGCAATGTCTCATTCCAAGCAGGTGTCATTTCCTGGGATACAGCTCTGTGCCCCAAATCCATCTGCAGAAGTGGAGCAACATGATGTTTTGTCTGACATCCAACCCCAGAAAATAACAGTGATTCTTACCATTGAAGATAAACCACAGATATTCTTGTCATTGAAGCTCCCTGAGGGTCACTGATAGGAATTTCATCCACTTTCCCTAGAAAGTGTGTGTAGATCTCCTCCACACCAGCACAGGGCATTTGGGGCACTCTGTGGAGTAGTTTTCACTCACTGAATTTCCCAGTGTGTGAGCAGGCATCCTGAACAGGGAGAGGATGAGAGTAAGTGGGCAAGAAAAGACTCACAGATTATCCCAGGGTAAACAGAGCGTTTGCTTTAAGCAAATAGCTAGCCCTGACCCAGACTAAATCAAACTTGTGATCTTTCTGCATTAAGATGGATTATACAGATCTTGAAAGACTTGCACACATGAAGAACCCTCGTGTTTGGGTTCTTTTGTGTGACTAGGGGAAGTTTATTGCAAGTCTTGGGATACCAAGCCTGCTCTCTTTGCTGCGAGGGAATTTGCAGGGTTGTTAATTCTCTCTCTCACTGTTGGTCTGAGTTACAAGAGGCTTTGGCAACAGTGCAACTCTGGGGACTTTTCAGATGAAAATAAAAAAAACCAACCCAACTTCCATTATTCATAAATCAAGTATGTAATTATATCCTCCTTTGGACTGAAGAAGCAGCAAAGCCACAGTACCTGATACTTGATTTTCATTTGGTGCATGAGGTGGACTTCATCATCACTTTTTGCTTCAGTTACTTAGGGCCAGACCTTTGTCCCCACAGCACAACCCAGCAGTTGCCACCGTGCTTCCTGGAACAATGCCAGCAGGGTCTGCAAGGGATCCTGCTGGAATTATACCCCTGTAAAGGCAATCAGCATCCAGCCCTGCACCCACTGTCAGCCCTGCTGACTCCCTTTTTGTGCTTCACGGATCAGTGGGGGACTGTAAGAAAAACTAATCTCATTAACTTTTGCAGGGAGCTGGAGGATGACTGGGGTGTGTTTGAATTGTGCATTCTAAGGTTCTAATTAAGAAGCATTCACCACTGCCAGTAGTTGGGTTTTTTCCCCTTTAAATCTTTTTAACATTTTCCGGGCTTTCATCAGATCCCTAGGGCAGCTAATTTAGTTGGTCTTGCTTTAATGAAGGTTCTGAGCAAGAGGATTCTTTTCTGGCACTCAGCAGAAATACAGAAATCACCACATTTCAGCTTTTGGTAGACAAGTGCATGGGAAAATGTGTTATTTTGGCAGAGTGGCAACAGCCTTAAAGGTAAAAGAGATGGGTTTGATGTCTTCTTCCACACTGGAGACCTTCATTTTGCAAGGGCAAAAGATGCTGAGGTGCAGAGAAAGGACAGTTCAAGGAAGAAGAACCAGGATAAAGAATTCAGTTGAGGACTCAGCTGCTCCCCTACCTTCCTACAGCAGGAACACCTTGCCAGCCCACTTGTAAGTGGAGGACCACCTGGACAGGCCACAGGATACTCGATATCCTTCTGAGCAGGGGTGTGGCAGAACAAGTTTGATGAGGTACAAGGAAAAGGGGCATTTAGTCAGCAGAGTTGGCCACGTTTGGGAATACTTGTCTATGTACTCAGAAACAATGGGATACATGGGAGAAATTGGTGGGGTGACCTCAAAGCAGAGAATTTGTCTACTTGTCTTTTCTGCCAGGTGCTCTGTAGCTCACCAACACTTCCCTGTGCCTCCACTGCATGAGCAACTGACTTTTCAAGGGGATTGAGGCTCTTTTTTTTTTTTTACCTACCTGCAATAACTTCTGCATTTCCATCAAATATGAAAGCAGTCTGGAAGACTTGAGGGTAATCTGGTTACCATACATTTCTAGAGGAGAGACATAAAAAAGAGATTACTTGCCTGGGCTGAGGCAGGGGTGGGGGACACAACAGGGGCATTATTTAGTTTATCTGCCAGCAGCACTGACAGCAGCTGTGCAGAGAAGGCCTATGGATTGCACTGCAGGGTGTTTATAGGTGTGCTGTGATGTGTTTAAAGACCCCTCCATGCTTTACCTTGTAGCTGCTTAATTAATTTTGTCATGAACAAACCTCCCATCCTTTCTCTCTCCAACTGAAGAGCCCAGATGCCTGGAAGCATTGGCTCAGTCAACTGGCTGGGGTTCTCTTTGGAGAACAACCTGTTTAGGTCTTATCACATTGGCAAGTGCCCTGTGGGGAAGCTGCAGAGGGTTAGAGCTGCTAAAAAGCCATCCAGGTGGCCAAAGCAGGGGTAGCAGTGAGAGGCTGCCTCGGGCTGGCAGCTGCCAAGGATCAGGTGAATGCTGTGTTTTCTGTGTTCAGGCTCAGCCCTAACACAAGCTGTGAAAAAGCAAGTGCAGGACACAGTGAGACACTGGCACAGCGATGCAGCGATGTGTCTGCAATGCAGTGCATGCTGCAGGGCTCCCAGTATGAGGGGAGACAAATCTGTGCTCCCTAGCTGTGCTTAAAAATCCCTTTCACAACTCAGTGGAGCTCCTCTGCCTGGCAGGTACCCAGCTATTCAGTGCTGGTGAGACTTGGATCTGACAGCCCCAGTCTGCTTCTGCTGTGCTGTGCTCCCTTTCACCAGGGCTGCCAGCTCTTCCCTGGTTCTCCACATCCATGAGGAACAACCAGCAGCTGATCCAGAGGAGGGCTGAGATATACTTTCATACACCTGGCAACACCAGCATGTGCAAAATGCTCCCCCTGGGCCACAGGGATGGTGCTGGAGAATGGTGTCCTGAAGAGAGCAGAAAATGGTGTCCTGAATAAAATTTCAGCCAAGCAGAACTGTGTGCTTTCCATTGTTACTTTAGGCACATGTGGTGCCCAGGCTGAGGGTGGCAAAGGACATTCCCCCTCCATTCCCAGCTACTCTGATTCTCCCTGCAGTTTGGGCAGAGGCTGAACAGCCAAGCAATTGTTATTTGCTGAAATCCATCACTGGAGAACGTGGTTCTGTAGAGAAAAAAGTGAAGAATCAATCAGTGCTTAATGATTTTTCCCCTGACTGCAACAAGGGCTGTTTCTCAGCAATTGGAATCCCTGTCCTTCCGTTCCTGCTGAAAGGCTGAGGAGGTTTATGATCATCAGCACGAAGTGAAAGCTTCAAAGCCCTTGTCTGCAGACAAAAGGGACTTCTCAAAAACAGCTCCACCTGAGAGGGCAGTTCAGTGCCTATGAAGAAAACCAGGTAGTTAACAAGGATGGAAAAGCTGTGCTTAAGCTTTATAAAAGGATCCAGAAATGCCACTAAGCCTCCCTGCTTCAGAGCACTGTGTGAGCTGTGCAGTGCTGGTCAGGGAACAATGGAATGACTTTTTACCCTGTCCTGAGGTCCTCTTGGAAGGACCAAGTGCTGTTTGCTACTGTAGACTGGCAGAATGAATTTAGCCATGCTAGAGACACTGCTTGGGAATTTTCTGTAGGATATGTTTTGTTGCAATATCAAAATATATTGCTGTGAAATGAGCTCTTTCAGGTACCTTAGATTTTTTTTTTTTCTGTTTTCCACGAGAAATACAGGATCAGAGCAAGCCAGAGTGCTTTGGATTGTGCTGCCATTAGACAGGGCTGCTGCAGTGCGCCGGGGGAGCTGTTCTAACACATGCTGTGTGCAGGGTATGGAAAGGGGTCAAGCTGTGTGTTAACTTTGATCTCCCTCCGGGGCTGTCGTGGTTTTCCAGCACATTTAGTGGCTCCTCGTTTTGCAGTATGTACCCTAGGTGCTGCCAAGCTCTATCACTGTCCCCTGGGCCCATGACCAGGGTTCTTGCTCTGGCTCAAAGGTGTATCTTCTGTATAAGACCGGTGCAGTGGGAAGCTGCGTGTCAGTGGCTTTGCCCTGCAGTCCTTCAAACTGTTTTTTCTGGGCTTTGCCTGAGGGTGAAAGCTGAAAAATAAGGAGTTATCTCTGGCAATGACAGCAGAGATTCAGGAAGGGAACAGACCTCCCTGAAGCTGACCCTCTCCCACCTCCCAAACAGCTGTAGTGATGAGTTCTTCCCACTTATTTCTCTTTCTCCAGACTGCTGACCTCTCTGAGACAGTGGGATGTCAAGCTTAGAGTTTGAGCAGAGATCAGTGAGCAGCTTTCTCAGTCAGAAAGAGCTTTCCCCCCCCGAATTTAATTGCTTTGTCACAAGCTGCCTGGGAAGACCCATCACCAGGATGAGTAATGCAACGAGCTAAAGCAAGACTGAGGCACTGCAGATTTTCTGTGTGAGATGGAAGGAGCTGTGAGAATTTAAAATGAACACTGAGGTGTGAGAAAAATTCCCTGGACACTCAGGGATGTTGCTCTTCTCCTGCTTCTTGCTGGGCAGCCCAGCATGATCATGTGAGCATGGTAATTAGCCAAGGAGAGGGGAATGGCAGCCTTGGGACACTTCCACTTCCACCAAACAACTTGGGACACACACTCTCTTGTCAAGGGCTGCTTACTTGTATGAAGGCATCATCCAGAAAGCCAAAGAACCAAGACATTAGCATGAAAACTTAGGGAAGCAGCTGTGCCACTGAAGAGCTGGGAACACCTTTTCCTTTCCTGCAGGAATATGTATTTCTTCGTAAACCATCAGGGTACCAAGTAAAAGGTGGAGCTGAGATGAATTCAGAGCCTGTAAGCTACACCTCTGCTCTGAACTGGGCTGAGATTACAGGACATTGTGTGTCCTTGCACTGTGAAAAGGCATTCCTCTTGAGGTTGATAAAAGTGGCCAGGAGACCTTGGGCAGGACCTTGGAGCAGGCAGAGCTTGGCACAGAAGGTGAGACCTTTTTTTTAGATTCATTCAGAAGAAAAGGAGTTTGTTTTCCTCCTCTGGCCTCCCAGATGTGGAATGGGAGCTGTATATTCCAGAAAAGCACTTGGAGCTGAGCTGAATGTGAACTCCTTTTGATGTAAATGCAGTTTCCATCTAGTGCTTCCTTTGGATGGAATTAGTGTCAAACACTAAATCATCTCCAATAGCTCGATGTGTCTGCCCAACCTCAGCTCTGGGACCACATTGCTAAACTCTGCAGACCTGCAAGAAAGCCAGAGTCAGCAAAAAAGAGGGCTTTCTCTTGATTTACAGGGTCTGTGACTTGTAAGTCAGCTCCTATTTGATTCTTTTTCATTGTCTGTCATCTGTAGATCAGATTAAATGGGATAAGCAACAGAGTTCTGAATGTTAGTTCATGCAAGGCTCTTGAGCATATGCTTGAAAAAAGCATCTTTTTCTTTGATTTGGATTTGTTTTGTTTCATTGTGTATAAACACCATCTACTAATGAGGAGCTTTTAGGAAGTGAGCAGCCAGCTGTCAAACTGCTGGGACGCCTTGTGTGGCAGTCCTGTCACACTCAAACCTGTCCAGAAGCCTGGAATCTGTTATTAGCAGTTACAGGAAGTATGGACACATCAGCAACCACTGCTGGTTGTACTGACATTGGATTTGGCAGGAAAACTTTCCCCCAGGCAGTACCCAGGCCATCTGTAAATGTCTGTGTGACAGTGTGTCAGGGGCTGGAGCAAATGTGTGCTGGGGGATGGCAGTAACACCTATTTCTGACTCAGCTCATCCAGAATGAGTGAAGCCAAGCCTTCTCCATTTCAGCTGGGAAGACTACCTGCCCTCCTGAGTCAGGGAATGCAGTGCTGCAGGTCACTGTCACCAGCAAAAGCCAAGGAAGGGGGAAAGGGACACAGAGAAAGAGGCTGGGCAAACACTGGTTCAGGTTAGGAAGAATTATAAACCTGGTGGGTGTGGACTTTCCCTGGAAAAGGGGAACTGACTGGGCCCTGGGATCAGCCAGACCTTGGAATCAGACCATGCATGCTCTGACAAACAGCAAGTACTGTCCTTTTGGTTTGACTATTGACAAAAATGAGGATAAAAGGCCATTCTCCACACTCAGCTGGGAAACCAAGCCAGGACGAGCTGTCTCTGGAAGAATTCCTTCACCAGGGCTCTGAGCATGAAGGATGAATGTTTCCCATGCCCTGGCTTCAAACCCTGCTTCAACACAGCACGGTGGGGAGTGCTGGGAACAAAGCCTCAAGCTGTTGAATTCAGGAACAAACAGAGATGTCTTGAGGCACTTTTGGGGAGAGTGGGTTAAGATGGTATTTGGGTAGCCTGAGGCAAATATAGCCTTTCCATTAGGTATATGGAGAAGCTGTCCCACCTTTCCAGATCCAGAGCTCCACAGTTCCTGAAGGATGCCTTTCTTCGGGACTTTGGCTTCATACATGACATCAAAAAAATGTCCTGGGATATCAGAAGAGTAATAATGATGATCCCAAGTGCACTCTTCACATCCTGTCTGTGGGAAGGTGAGGTCTGTAGTTCTTCCCTGGGGATTGGAAGGAGAGTTCTGGACTACACAAATACCTACAGAAGCATTCACAGGATGCCCTCATGGAAACCACAGTTCCTACCTGCCCCTGTATCAGCTAAATAGAGCTTTGCTCACAACACACCTGAGTGTCTCTGCCTCTTTAAAAAGCCCAACCCAAACAAAAAAAAAAACCAAAACAACAACAACAACAACAAAAAACCCCAAAAAACCAAAAACAACAAAACAAAACAAAAAACCCACAAACCCCAAAAAACAAAACAAAACAAAAAATCAACCAAATAAAAAAACCAAAAAACAACAGCAAACCATAAAAGCCTGGAATCTTCACAAGAAGGCTGGTGGGGGACTTCCTGGCCATCCCACTCTATTCCCATTGCAAGAGTGGTGATGTCCCTTTTTGCTCTAGTCTTTGACAAATGGGAGCTAGATATTATCCTGAAATTAAAGAACTGCAGAGCAGGAGGAGCAGGATTGGGACTGAGACCCACTGTATTGTGGTGCCTAAATAAGGCTGCCAGCCTATTTAGAATGTCACAAAGAACCTGATGAAATGACTGCCCAGGGAGAGGAGGTGTTAGAGGGATTCTTAATGGGAAAGGATGTAATACCCAGTGACTGGAAATTGAAGTCAGCAAGAATCAATGTAGAAATACAATGTAGATTTTCAAGAGTGAGAGCAATCAGCCTGATTGCCAAGGGACTGAGCTCTCCATCAATGTAAGCCTTTAAATTAAAGGGAGATGTCTTTAACAGCCTGCCAGCACAATGGAAGGGAATTCTGGGACTTCATGCAGGGATATTAGATACAAGGGGACCAAGCAATCAGTCTGTGTGTGTGTAGCAAGTGCTGCATCCCCTCAGTGATACTTCCAGGACAGAGCCCATCTCTGGTTGAATAAATTTGGAAGAGAAAGGATAAACAAGACCAAGAAGGTGAGGAAGCTGAGCACCAGGCATTTAACAAATAAACCAAAGCCCTGCACACCAGTCTCCCCCAGAGCTGCATCCCTGGATGAGTTGGGTGGCAGCAAGGGTCTCAACTCCTGAGACTGTCAGCATATGTAAAATAATCTGTGCAAGTTTTGACTTTGGATAGCTCTTCATTTTTCAAGGACATCATCTGGAAGCTGTTTCAGAACATCTTTTGTTAGCTGTTGCACTGCCACTTGCTAACCAGGCAACTATTATCATTTTAGAGAAAAATGTACCTCATACTTTCACAGCAGTTAGATGCAGTTTTCTGAGAGTACAGTCAGAGGTAATTTGTGGGAACTATCATTTAAAATTTCCCACGTTTTAGGCACTCCTTTAAAACAAAGTTGCTATTTTAGCAATGTTATATTAAAAGAAAGTGTGTTGGAAGCTGGCATTGTTAATCTGGGGATGGTCTTGGCTGTACTGTGTGGGAGCATCCTCTGCTTGCCTCACATTCCCATTACAGCACAGTGCCCACAGGCAGGAAAGCACTGATAAAAGCTGCAATTGGGCTTTTACACCTGGAAGTTGATTTTTACACCAGGAAGTTGATTTTTGCCTCCTGAAGTGGAGGCACATATATACCCTTGGAAGTACTTTTGGGCTTGATAACCTTGTCCACTTCTCAAGTGTGTTCTACATGAATTACACTCCACAGGAAAAGCAAAGAGCTCTGACCTGCAGCAAGGCTTAGTAGCTAGAGCTTGGGTACATCAGTGGAAAGAGCATCGGTGGATTTTGACTAAAACCTGTTGGTTGTAGAGGATAAAGTTTAACAGAAGGCATCTCTCTAATAGGATTTTTCCCAGCCTGGTGTTCTCATTTAATGCAGAGCTGTCTCTGCTCTTTTTGCATTATACCCCTTGCTGAACCACTTGCTGTTATCTGCACACAAGTGCTGTACCTAGAGGCCCTCTTTGCTTACAGCTTCAGATTTCAGATATTGTATGAGCTTGGCTGCCTCTTGGCTGCATCATTAAAGAGAAAGAGAAGTTTCTTTGCTCACCCCTTCTCCTTAAACTTCTGTTTTGCTGCATATTATGCTGCACATATTTGGAGGGGTAATAAATTCAGTCGTTTTTGGTCTAAATGTAATTCCGTAGTAATTGCCATCTATTTATTTTTATTGGTAGCAATAACTTAGCTTTATGAATGCAAGCTCTGGACTCCTTCCATCAGTGTGCAAAGCTTTGCTTAATAAAAGCAAAAGTGCATTTGAGAAGGTTTAAATTAGGTGGTTGCAAAGAATTAGGTTGTTATCATGGAATCATGGAATCATAGAATGGTTTGGGTTAGGAGGGACATTAAAGATCCACTAGTTCTAACCCCTCTGGCATGGGCAGGACACATTCCAGGTTGCTCAAAGACCCATCCAGCCTGGAGCTGACACTTCCAGGGATGGGATATCCCAGCTGCTCTGGGCAACCTGTGCCAGTGCCTCACCACCCTCACTGTAAAGTATTTCTTCCCAACATCTTATCCTAACCTACTTTCTTCCCATATAAAGCCATTCCTCCTGGTCCTGTCACTGCATGTCCCTTGGGAAAAGTCCTTCAGATCTCTTGCAGTTCCCCTTCCAGTACTGGAAGGCTGCTAGGAGCTCTTCCTGGAGACCTTCCCCTTCTCTTCCAGCACTGTGGGAGTTGTTGCATGGTGCTGCAGTCTTTGGAACCTGGTGTGATTTCCTGATTCAAACTGAACACAGCCCTGGGAAAACCACTGTTGTAATTTTCCCTTCCCTTTTGCAGTTTTCTTTTTCGTATTTTGATCTATCCACATTTGGGAATAATGAACCCCCAAAATTCACTCTGACCCACAGGCACGTGGTACACACAGATCTTTTTGGTAGACACATTGAGTAAACTTTAGGTAATTTTCATCTACATCTTCATGTTGAAATAAGTGAAACATCTCGGGAAAAAAAAGAGAGAGACACAAAAGAAGGTCAATACATATTAGCATCTTTGGAATGTTTGATAAGAGTCTGTGCTGGCTTTTGGTTACTGCTGCCTTTTATAAAGTTAGATCTGAATCTTTTATTGTGCATCACCAAGAGATAAAACACAGTTACTGCTAGTGCAACTTGGTTCTATACCCTAAGCAAAAATGCTTGTTCCTTGATTCCATATGCTACCAAAAGGGATAAGATTTTAATTACCAGACAGTAAAGTCCCTTCCCATTTTCATGGTAATAGACCTAAAGTTATTTTTACTCTCTAATTATACAGTGTGTGCTAAAATGCCCGTGGTTAGGTACATATTGGGGTCACTGAAATTCAGAGAGGTGTTTGTTTGCAAATGATGGTCCCCCCAGTCCCCATCTCTCTGCTCCTGCAGAGAGACAAGGAGGATCTTGTAAGTCCCACATGTTGGGCTGCCTGGGATTGTCACTTGTCCCATGCCAAAGCATGGGGACAGCACTACTTGTGGGACTGTGTGTCAGTCCAAGCACCATGTTCTGTGCATGGTCTCTGCTGCAGACAAGAAAGATTCCTGTAGGGCTCAGGATGTCAGAAATTGTGAAATGTGAGAAAGTCCTATTTAAGTCCTATGCTGCTCATAAACAGAGAACCAAACTTTTCAGGCAGAGTGCTTCATCAAGGGGAGGACAATATAAACTCTTTCCCAGCTCACTTGGGCCATAAATGAGCTCCATAACAAGGGTAAAGTGCTGTTTCCACTGGCTGAGAAAATGGGTATAATGATGGTTCTTAGACAACTCTATCTCATTAGTACAGTAGGTCTGAAGAGACACTTATTTCCTGGAACAGAACGGGGCCACCCCCCCAGGGATGTCACTGGTGCTCAAATGCTAAACCCAAACTTGTGGTGCTTGTTTGGAAAGCCTTACCCTGAGCAGCCTGACAGGAGGGAGAGAGGAGGTGCCTCCTTTGTCTTGCCCTCCCTGTGGCTTGTTCTTGAAAGGTGCCTGCCTTTCTGTCCCTGGAAAGAGCGTGGAAGAGGAAAACAGCCTCCTGACTCACTTCTGAAGCTCCTCCAGCTTTCACATGCAATTTGGAAGTCAGACGTGAGTGACACAGAGGTATTAATTTAAACATTCCTGAGGTCAAACACGTGCTGGGCTGCATGCAGACTACTCCTCAGAGGAGCATGGGAGAGGATGGACAGTTTTCCAGGCCAAAGCTGAGCATGGAGACGCTGCAAACCGAGCAGCCTGGGATGGAGAGGGATGCAGACCTTCAGCTCGGCAAGCAGCTCCGGGTCACACAAATTTGGGGAAATTCCTAAGGGTTTGTCGGTGGGTGCTGCTCTGTTTGGGCAGTGAGGAAGGAGCACTGCTTTGCCAGAGCACTGAGCAGCAAGCGACTGCAGGAGCAGCAGCGCCGGGAAGGGAGGAATTGCTGCCGTGAGCATCTCGGTGGCTCTGCGTGGGTAGGTGACAAACTCGCAGCTCCTGACGACAGGGGGCACAGCGACACAGCGCCGGGAATCCAGACATGGGCACATCCAGCTGTTTGCACACAGTGGGTCAAATCCTGTCCTGTTTCCCTGGCAGGAGAATGGAGGTTTCCTTGCGGGAGCCTGGTGGGGTTTAACCTAGATTTCTGGGGGCTTTCCTGCGCCAAGGTTTCAATTCTAACTCTGCAAGCGACTCGGATGTCCCTTCAAGTGCAGAAGCAGAAGGAGGGAATCACACTGTGCCTGTAGCAGGCTGTGGGGTGAGGAAATAGCCGAGAATAAAAACATCAGCATCGGGCCCAAAGAGGCTCCCACGTTAGGCAGTAGGTGACAGCAGGGAAATCCAGGGGGACAGCAGTGTTTAGTGTGACTCATTGGCCATGGCAGGCTGATTTAAATTCATTTGCGGTGCAAACTCCCTCGTGAAGGAAGTGTGAAGCCTGTGAATGTGTGCTAGGAAAATAAATGGCATCATTTAGAGTTAAGAAGGTGTGCAGGGTTGGGCTGGAATTTGGACTGTTGGCATTGAGAGAAGCTTGCTGGAACAGAGAGAGTGTTCTGTCTCTGGGTCCCCAAACTGTGATACAGATGGCCACCACTCTGCTCTGGGTCTCCTCTCTGAAATGGTTCATCTTGCTGTGCAAAGAGGTCCTGATCCTGCAGTGGGCTCTGGGCAGGGACAGCAGGCTTCCTATATGAAGCAATTTACAGGATCAGGACTCTATCTGGAGTTTAATCCTAAGGCACACACCTGCTTTGATGACAAGTGTGTTTCCATGCTTTCTGTGCCTGAGCAGAGGACATTCTGGAGGTCTTGCCAGGGAAGAAGTTTCCTTGAGCTTTTCCTGTATTGGTACTGAACTCTTGCCATGGGGTTTGAGTCTGTTTTTTTAATGATCCTGTGCATTCTTCAAGGGGATGAAGACAAAGCATGGCTCCAAAATCTCCAAATCCAAATTTTGCTGTGTGGAGACACCCAGGTGCTGGAAACCTGGCCAAGAGGTTAGTGAGGAAAAACCCCTTGGGTCTTCAAGCCCATGGGATTGCACTTCTGCCCACAGGATGCTTCCTAGAACGAGCTTTAGAAAACACTGTTCCTCACCAGAGGACTGTTTGTCAGCATGGTACCAAAATGGCTTTTATGGAGGATTTGTTGCAATAACTTCAGGTTTCTGCAGGACAGGCATCTTGCTGTAATTATGGGACAAGATAACAATGCTGACCTGTGTAACCACATCCAACACTGACCATTTATTTCTACTGAAAACTTGGAATATGACTGGTAAGCTACAAAACAATAGGAAGCATTCACCCAAAAGTCTTGGGAAGTGCAGCCTAGCACCATATCTTCCAAACACAAAATGTGTGCTCATTTTCATATTCTGTACAAGCTGCATAGCTGGTGTTTGATGGTGCATGTCTCAGAATCAACAGTGAAATGAGTGGCCTAGATAGATTCGTTCTTGTAATGTGACTGCAAAGTGGAATTTGCTTCTAAAACGCCGTGACATTGATTTCCCACAAAGTGACAGTCTTGTCTCATTACCTTGATTCATTTGTTGTCTGATGGATTTTAATAGCAAAGATCTGCATTTCAATGATTAACCCCCCACCCCAAAAGGAAGAAGTTTAGAGCTGTGTCACATCAGCAGCTTCAAAGAGAACCAGTGTTTGGGAAGAAATTCAGAGTGTTGGAAGCCTGATGGCAGGGAGTCTCAAACAAAAGGAAAGCAGTGAAAATGGAGAGAGAGGGGAGAGAAATGTTGGATGGGAGAGGCATTAGCATCGAAAAGGCAGGCACAATGTCCCTACAAAGAAAGAGCAGCTCTGTCTCTGTGTCCAATTATCTTTTGCTCTGACTTACCCCTGCCTGTGCTGTGGTATTAGTTCCCTGAGAGCAATGTTTCTCATATTTAGGTCTTCACACAGTGTGTTTTATGTGCCACAAAGAGTTACATTTCCACTGGGATGTATTTGACTTAGGAACATAATAGATGCTGCTTCTGAAGAGATGCAGTGAAAGTCCCCTGTACCAAACATGAGAGAAGGAGGGAGTGACTATAGAGTGTGTAGGGAACATCCAAAGGAATATAAGGAAGAGGGAAAAAAATCTCTTGGGAGTGGTCAGAGATAGTGAGGTGAGGTTTGTCCACTGCGTTTGAAGTTTCCTGTAACATCTTAGTTATCTGAGATCTCTGGGCTTATCTCCCTAAAACTGGCAGCTAGGAGACGACATTCTCACTGTGCTGCTCCGTCAAAGTGATGTCTGCTGTTTTAACAAGCCACATTAGCCACAGATTGATGGCCCCATTTGCAGCATGAAGGATCAGTGCTGTTTGCAGCAGCGAAGGTCTGAGCTCCCTGGGGTTCCTGCTGACAGGGGGATGTCGGGCATTGCCAGGGAGGCAGAGCTGGAGGAGAGGCTGCTCCCTCATATCTGGGCATCACTCGGGATATGGGCACCCCACACCTCCCACATTGCCTGCTGGAACACTTGCAGCCCTCCCCTGCAGCGGCTCAGAGATTGAGTGCAAGTGCTGATGGTTCATTTTGGGATCCCTTGTGGGAAGCTGTTCAATGTCCTTCCCACAGGGGTGCTGTCTGTGTGGAGCAGCAACGTGGCTGGGTGATGAGAGGGCAGAGCAGAGCTTCCTTTGCAGGAATAAAGCCATCTGTCCCATCCATGTCATCTGTCCCAGACCATGGCCTTGCCTCCATCCAGTGCTTCTGCTAGTTCTCAGGACAAAAGGGTAACAGGGACATGGAGGATAGCCTTAATCCCTTTGGGGAATGCTTCATCTGCTTGTTGGAGGGGAAGTCAGCAGTGGCCTGTTGTCACTCCTTCTCCAATGAGAAAAGGTGCAAATGACCCTTTGGATCAGGCAATGGGGGTGGTGGTCATAGAAAGGGATAGCAGAGTTCATGGGAGGAAAAAGTGAAGGAAGATTAAGACAGATATTATAAACATAGAGTCAAAACTGGGGGGGTGAAGCAGTGAATAACAACAGGAGCTGAATCTCTCACAGGTGTCTTGCTGAGAACCTCTGCAGGTAAGTGAGCATAAAGTCTGTGGTCATGTGTCAGTTGTGACCACATTCATATTTACTGGGCTGCCTTGGGTTTTATTACTGAAGGCTGCAGTGAGGTTCAGGGAATGAAAAGTAAAACATGTGATTTCCCTCCCTCTTTCAGAATTTCAAGCGATTTTCAGATGTTCTTAGCTGATCTTCATGCTTCTAAGATCCTATATCTGACCATCTGTCTCCAATTAGTCCTCTCAGCCCTGCAGACTTCTCTCTCTGCAGTTCTCACACATCCTTTTTTTTTGCTCCATTATTAATAAAAGGAGCATCAAAGCACTCTCAAAGTATCATTTTCCCTATTTGAAGAAGGATAACTTCATTGATCTGGGATGAGGTGGCACAACATGATTGACTCTTTTCCCTGAACTTCTCTTAAGGACCACTATTTTTTCTTCCTAAGGTGTATAAGGTGACTGAGTGTCATGGCAGAGTACCTGGATAAGACACAGAATAAGGATTCAGGAGATCTGAGTTCACTCTTAAGCTCTGCCAAGTCATTCTGTCTCCTACCTGTTCAATAGATAACACAATCTGTGTCATCAATTTATTTTTCTTCTGGTGCTGCCAGGACCTGAGCAAACAAAATGGGCTCTGTGCACTCTGCACCCCGTCCTGGTCTTTGTTAAAAAAAGAAAAAGGATTTCTTGTGGACCAGATCGTGTCTTTCTCACAGTGCCTAGAAGAAATAAGGCACAGAAAAAGTTATTCCTCTTTGAAAGTCCTTCCCAGCCTCTGGCATTTTAAGGTAGGACCTGTTGAGTCTGAAGGTACAGCTGTACAAGCCTATCTTCTCTCAGGGTAGTGAGTGTTGCAGAGCTCTGTGTGCCAAATAACTCTGATTTCCTCCCCTTCCCTGCCTCTCATGGATTCAAAGGCCATCTGTCCATCTTGGTTCATTTTTTCAAGGGCAGATCCCCTGCCAAAGGATGTGAAGTTTCCAGAATTTGTCAGTATTGGGCTATTTGGCCTATTTTTTTTCCAAAGGACATTAGTTTGAAGATATTTACTTGAACATCTCTGTATTTGTCAGCTCACTTCTCTGCTTTATTCTAGATGAGGAGAGTTAGCTTTACTGTAATGTGCTTCCTGCATAATATACATACTGGACATGCAAAAGACAAGCCTAAAGTAGCAAAGAACAACCTTTAAATAACTCTTATGGCCCATTAGCCACACAATGACACCTGGTATGTAAAAGAGACACCCAGAGAGATCTCAGAAAATCCCATGAAAAATGACTTCTGAAAGCCTCTGTAAAATTGCTGGCCTGTGTGTGATTTGTGTAATTAATGGACAGGACTGTTTGAACATGGCATGGTTGTTAAGGATGACATGCTCAGCCTCACCTTTGTATTGTGTAGGAACATGCTGAGATTAATTTAACATCTTCTGTCCATCATTTGCAGATCTCCATGCCTAGGCTTGGATAGTTAATGAGTCCCCTGGAGTCCTCACTTTCAGCTTTAATTTTCTCCCTTTCTGAGCAGAGAGGAGTCAAAGAAGAGGAAAAAGCCTAAGAACAAGGGAAGAAAAGGAGGTTAAAATTCACGTTTGCTGTATTTGGGGAGAAGCTTTGTTTCCTGCCTCAGACCTTTGTCCTAGACAAATGTGCATCTCTGAAGACTATCTTAGGTCCCAAAGCAGTGTAAACCAGAGCAGGGTGCTCAGGGCCTGACCCATTAGCTCTCAGCTGACTCATTGTCCACCAGAAAATAAAGCTTCATATACTCCTACTTCTCTCAGACATGCAAGGAAAGTCCCCTTCATGGAATTACAGAATATTTTAGTTTGGAAAAGACCTTTAGGATCACTGGGTCCAGCTGTTAACCATCCTTGCTCTTCTGGCCAGTCCTGCCTCAAGAGCTATATCCATCCATCCATCCATCCATCCATCCATCCATCCAGCCATCCATCCATCCCCTCCAGGCACGTGAGCCTGTGTGCACTGTGTGACAAGGGTCCAATTGAGGTGACAACCCTGCAACGCACACAGACTCCTAATTCTTCCTGTTTGTTCCCCTCTGTATGCATTAGTGCTCAAGCACTTCAGACACATCCATTTAAAAGAAGAACATGTGAGAGCTTTCTCCCCAGCAGGGAGACACCCATTGCTGTTTCTCACTTCTCTCTTTCTTCTGGTGCCACCATATGATTTAGGCTCAGTTGCCTCCAATGCTGCTCAGAAAACAACTCCCAGCCCTGCATCTGACATCATGGCACAAAATCTGGTCTGCTGTTGCTGATCTGAAAGTGGAGCAGCAGCCTTCCTCCTGGTCCCTGATGTCACCAACTTACAGCCTTTTCCATCATAGGAGACTTTTTCCCCCCAACCCATTGAGTACAGGCTCTGAATTTTCTTCCTGCTGTGCAATTGGGTGTTCAGGCTCCTGTGGTGTCTTGGAGAGAATCCTGTTCTTTTTTCTACAATATCTGATGCTGTGCAGATCTCCCATGTCCTCCTGCAGTTCTCCAACAAGCACTTGCTTCCTTCAGGCAGGGAGAGCCCTTCCACTGCCACCATCTCCCTGGGAATTCAGCCTGTGTTGCTGAATTCAGCAGTTGCTGCTGCTGCTGTTGGACTCTGCTGCATGGCCAGCAGTGCTAAGCAAACACACACTTTCCGCAGCAGAGCTTCTGGATTCCTTCTATGTGCATTCCTGTGCAAACTGCTGCATCTGTTTGCACCTTCTGTCACAGCCCTGTTTGTGATTCTGTGTCACAAAGTGCAAACCTAAGTGGCGGAGATGAAAAGCTTTCCTTATGCAGGAGTTAGAGGCACAGGAATCACGGAGCAGGAGGAAGACTCAAATGCTATTCCTGCAAAGCAGAGGTTCTTCCTCCTCTAACCTTCTCCTGTCTGTGTAGATCCCTCTGTAAGGAGCTTCACCACCCTCTCATCCCTTGCATTTCAGTGCAGCCAATAAAACCCCAAGCCCAGACATTTATCTGGCATGCAAAACTTCAGTCAGAGCTCATCAGGTCAGACAAAGTGTAGTTATAGCTGCTTCACTGGCAAGGCACTAACTGCAACAGGGCAGAGGACTGCAGGAGTTTTCTTCTGCCTGGACTACGAGTCATTATATTGATGACTTCTGTGCAAAAATGTGGGCAAATGCACAATCTGAGCTGGTGTTTGATGGGGAAAGCTGCAGCCCCATGCAAAGTTGTGGTAACAAAGGAGGGACTTCCCTGCTATCTATAGGCTCATTCCTGGCTGGGGTGTCCTGAAAGAATTCAACTTCCATTTGAGCCCATTTAAGAGATATCTCTGCTGTGTTGGGTCATGACCAGAACAGTTTTCTCCCACGTGCAAACAAGTACCTTGCTGCTATTGATGTGTCCTGTGGATGTCTTTCACACACAGTGGCTGAAGGAGCCAGGAAATTCTTTTCTGCACAGTGATGGATGATTGTGTGGAGGCTGCAATCCAAGGGCCAGGCTGGAAGAAAGTGTGGGACCTAAGGATTGGGGAAGATCATGATATTCTGTGTGTTTTGAAGAGAGAAGGGAGAGAAGACAGAACAAGAGGAAGTAGAGGGCAGGGAAAGATATATCCTTCTGGCAATAACAAGAGGAGAAAGCCAACTTGTATTCTCAGGGCAGGGGACTGAATGGAACAGTAATCTTGAAGTAAGCAGATAAACTGCTTTCTTTCTAAAACTTTGAATAAATAAGATGTTGAGATACACTCTTTTAACAACCTCCAGGAAAATCTGGCTTATGCCTTTGCTTGTTCTTGCCTAAACAACACTACAGGCTACACAACAGCCTAAAATCTCTGAAGATGGGTTTGGTGCTTATTCCAAGAAAGCAGCAGATATCCCAGCTATCACTGGGAATAGCTTCAGGTCAGACAGGGCTTGATGGAACAGTGCATGTGTGAGATTTCTGAGCTTGATGCCATCTACTCACAGAAAGCATTGGAAAGCTGTAAAGATGTCAACAAACAGGCTTGAGGAGCTTGGGAAAACAAGGAGGGGAAATAGCAGGATCCAGGGTGTAGGGAAATTATGACTTTTCTGTGTGGCTGTTGCTGTCATGAGATGGGTCATTTGTTTTTTTTTATTCTGTTCCCTTCCTGCTGACCATTGGGAAATGTTTGCAAGAGGAGAGATGTGAGTTAAACTGAGAGAAATATGCAATAGGACTAGCAGGCTAATCAGACAAAAAAACCCCAAACTTCCACATAGTGTTTGGAGACAGCACTTGTGAACCTCCAGAGAGTCAGGTTTGGCGGGTTAGTGGAAGAAAAACAGCTACTGAGTATTACAGCTAGCAGCTATAAGATCTCTTTGGTGCAGCCCCCAATACCTGTGAGGTACCTTGTTGAAAAAATAAAATTGTAAAGCAAATGTGAAATTTAAACCCCAGGTGGTAAACTTAATAGAAATGTTCTTTGCTCCAAGAGTCAAGGTAATTTTACATTGAAATATTCTTTTGCTCTAACATGAGTTTTGCCATTCTCTGAAGTATGACATAAATATGTTTAAAATGGATAATCATACCCAACCCATTTCCATTATCAACTAAGAAGATTTGGGTGTTCTGTTGCAGTTAAGCTGTTTTAAACAAACACTCACTCTTGCTGTGCTATTTTCATGCTAATGGAGGTACTTAACAGACTGCAGAAGTTTATCCATTCTTCCTCCTGTGCAGAAAATAAAACTTTGCTGTTTTTCAACAGCTGATGCTTTAATACACACAAAATACTTTGTGTATATGCAGATTGTCTGTCACAATATTTAGCTAATTCAAATTGTCGCTCACTAAAGTCTAATTTCTTCCCCCCTGAACCTCTGTTCTCCTTTTCACCTGTGACAGGTACAGAATAGTTTATTCACAATAAAAAGTTTGAAGCTATGACTGCCCATGGAGCCCAAAGAGGGGCTGCTTTGCTGTGTTGGGGGTAAGAAGGGACTCATTTCAGTGGTGCCTGAATTTCAGTGGTGCCTCATTTCAGTTTTTGTGAGGTCAAAGGGCCAAGGACAGCCTGGGAACCAGCGTGGCACAAGGGGCAGGTTTGGTATGGATGTGGCTGTGAAACTCATTTGCCTGGTTTATGAACTGCAGATCATGGTCTTACTGAGTCAAATTGTATTGAGCTGAGCAGCCTTCTCCCAGAAAAAATATCCCAGGAAAATGTGCTTGTCTACCACCTATTTGTAGCTCCACATTTCTTCCTCCACCACCATGTCTGTTGGTTACTTTGATGTGTGGCTGTCCTTGAAAGCCAAGAGCTGGAATGACAGATGATGGGCTTACAGTTGTGGTTCTGCTGGAAAATGAATGTTCTTGAGATGGGTGTGACAGTGATGTCACTTGGCAGCTTACCAAAGTCAGTTTTCCCCTTATTTTAGTTGCAGCCTGTATCACTCCAAAGTATTTTTCCTGTACTTGTGATGGTGCCCTAAGAAAAATGTGCAAGGTTGTTTTGAGTGTTAACTCTAGGCAGAGCTGTTTCAAGAGTGTGTGCCCTGGAGGCAGAGAAAACTTGATTTGTGCTCTCAGTGCTTAGGGATAAACTGGGTGATTTCTGACCTGTGAAGAGAACTTCTCTTTGGGAATCTAAGGCATATATTTTTTTGAGAGGAACAAACCTGTTTTTCCCACTGAGTCTTGTTTCATTTACTTCTATGAAGTACTCCTGTACAGAACACTGTACGGCTGAATTTTATCTGAGGTTCTATTAATGCATTGAGTTTTAGTCTGTTATTCTCTTCTGCAGCTCAGTATTTGGCTGCATAGTTATCAAAGCTGTAAGAAAATCTCCTCACACTGCCCTTTCTTCCAGTGACCACAGGCCTGCAAAGAAGACTATGCAAAAAAAAAACATACATAGAAGGGGCCTGAAAGGAAACATGGGGTGGGAAAGGTGGCAAAATTGTAGATTTTTTTGGACACAAAGACACTGAAGACAACTTTTTCACAGACCTGCTTTTATACTAATGTTCATTATACAATCCATGCTGGAAAAACTGCTTTGTTGAAAAGGCTTAAAACCTAGTGCAGCAATTTTCGTACTTGCAGGTGGGAACATGAACTATGCTTCTCAGTGTTTCACTGAGAAGGATTGGATGAAAAAGTTCCAGGTGCACTGTTGGGAAAGCTCCTTTTCTCAAACTTCACTAGTACAGTACAGAAAGCCTTTTAAAGAGAGGTGCAGGGCAGCACAGGGGTTCTGGAGAACAGGCTGCCCGTGCAGCATTTGTTGAGATGCATTTTTGGGTCTGGAGCAGGAGGTGAAGGTTTGGTTTATGAAGAGATGCTGAAAAGGACAGCAGCTGTAAATGTGAGATACCACAGCCAGAGCCAAGCAACTCAGAACTAGAGCCTGTCCTGAGCTTAGCTGGGAGTGGGGGATGCATGAGTGTGAAAGGGCAGAATTTCTACCTCTTTGTGTATTGCAGCAGTGCGTGGTTTAGCACAGGAATGCAGAAAAAACTCTGGGATGTTCAGGGATCCCCAACAAGGAGCAGCTGGCTGTGATCCCTGTGCCTTTACTTGGATCAGAATGCAAAATCCCAGGTTTTTTTGCTAAGTATGGGATCACTGTTGTGATACAGAGGGATGGTTTATTGCAGCAGTGGTGTGTGTTGGAAGGCTCAGTGGGAGTTTCTGTCCATTCCCCATTCAGTAGGATTGGTCAGAGGGTAGGGACTGGTCAGAGGGTAAAAGTGCAAGTTCCCATGTCTTGAAGGGCGTGAGTTGAACTTTCTGTCAGCTGGGCACCTCTGAACCTGGTGTGCCACAGATAAAGTAGAGCTGGTTAGCAATTCTAGACATGACTCTGCAGAGAACAAACTCATGCATAACTGGCCCTGGCTTTTTGAGAAAACAGGGAGCAGAAAGATCCACAAATGATTCCTCTTATCCTCCATGCAAGGGGATAAGATTATTCTCTGTGCAAGGGGATGAGAGTTATTCCAACTCTCATCTTTTTGCCAAAAGGCTGCAAAATAACAAAACAGGTCTGTGAGTCCCTTAGTAAAGCTGTGAGCATGCAGGGTTAAGTCTTCTTGTGCATTGGTCACCCAGCTCAAGGAGAGTGTGAGGGCACTGGAAAGCCTGCCTTGGGTGTCACACTTGGGTTGTGCTTGTATGGCAGCCAGGAGGTGGCTTGTGTCCAGCTTTCAGGATCAAAATGTACCTTGGACACGGATCTCTACAACACCTGGGCAATGTGCCAGGCTTTCCTCACTGGGACAATCCCTCAAACGTGGCAGTGGGTAACCTAATGAGCATTATTAGCTTTTTACATCAGCACTGGGAGCCAATAATTCCTTCTAAAATCTGTGCTGAAGTGGGCGCTAGGAAAGGCTGACATTTAACTTACCCAAAAAAGTTCATTTCAAGGAGTAATTCACTTCAGATTAATTTAAAGGCAAGTACTCTAAGAAGCCTGAGGAGAGTGGAAATTCAGGCAGTCTGGAGACTAGGACAGCAGGGGATTGCAGCTCTGGAGAGGTGGCTGGGGGTGCTAAACTCTGCAGAGAGGGAATGACTTTTTGGTGCTGGTTTGCTTCAGGCATACAGGTTGTTATGTGGGTGGGAGGCAAATCAGCTCCATATTTTTAGAGCAGAAATTGTTTTCCTGCCTTTTTAATGTGTCAGGCCCCACTTCAGCACACAATCTGCAGATATTTGGGTTTGTGGGTTTTTTTGGTTGTTTGCTTGTTTCTCATTTCCAGAAAGCTGAATGGATGGAGATCAAGGACAAATGGCTCCTTTCTACAAACCTTCCAGAAAGAGGCAGAGGGAAGCTGTGTAGTCCTGGGTCCAGCTCTCTGCCAAGGAACCTGTTGAGTATTTCAAGCTCCCCACTCACTTTTTCCTGCATGCCTACCTTGCCAGCTGGCTGCTGTTATGGTTTGCAGGAACATTTTATCTGGTAGAAGAAAGTTTTCATGTCTCCTGCTCTGGACTAGGGTAGGTTTCTGGATTCTGCTTTTCCCTCTGCAGAGGCCACAACTCTGTAAGGTGAGCCCTATACAGGGATGCTTGTCAGCCTGTGGTGTAGAGGGGGATACAAGCTGAAAACACTCAGAATCCACTCCATCCTAGACCTGCTTACTGCCACAGGGGGAAAGGAGTCTGTCTCCTGAATGCAACCAGTTGCATTGTTGATTTGTTCCTGTAGGGTTTAGAGAAGTCTGCCCCTAATCCAACGGAGCTGTGTTTGTGCAAACTGTTTTAATTGCACTATCCAGCTCTTCTGTACTTGAACACTCCGTCAGGAGGGCTCTTTAATATGTTCTTCCAGTGACCTTCATTTTAACTGTCTGATTGCTTGCAGTTCATTTGGATGATTCCAGTAGGGCATGCTAGCTTTAATTAAAAATGGTTTCTTTCTGAATGTATTAAGTTCCTTCCTCTCACTTCCTTGCAAAAGCAAAGTAAGTATTTAAATGCATGCTGAGGTATCCTGAAACACTGCTGTGGAGAGCTGAGCTGCCTCACGTGTCACAGGGGCAGTCAGTCCCTGTGCCCACGAGTCCTTGCTGTCTGATCAGAGCCCAGGGATGTGTCTAGTCTGCTCCTCAAAGGGGGAATAGGGGAACAGGACCTCCCTTGTGTCACCCACTGGTGCAGTGGCAGAGCTTGAATGCATCCCCCTCTTCCTGAGGCTTTGGCATTTTGATTGCATTTGTCCTTTGAACTGAAAGTCTCGCTGGGTCTGTCCTGCCTGCCATACAAGGGTTTGTGGGGCTGCATCCTTGGTGGTGAATTTCAGAGTGGCTGAGGTTAGCTGGGACCACTGGAGCCATACAATGTCCTTGCTGATGTGGGGCTGCTAAGACTTGGTTGCACAGCTGTCTTTTAAATATTCCCAAGGCTGGAGACTCCACGACCTCTGCCAGAGCTTGGTCACTCATAAGTGCTTTCTGTGTTCAAACATAATTTCCTGTGTTTCAGTCTGTGACCACTGCCTCTTGTCCTTACATGGGAAACCACTGGGAAGTGCCTGGCATCACCTCTGTCCTTGGATATCTCCAACACCTGTCTGGACAAGGTCTTAATCCTGGCTGGACCCACTCTGAGCTGCAAGTTAGACTACAGACTTCCAGAGGACTTTCCAAACTTTTATTGTCATGTGATTTTTATGGGATTGTAGTTAACACTGAAGTGGTTTTGGTTTTGTTTGCTCCGTGGTGAGTACCCTTCTGTGGGTAAAACCCTTTCTCTCTTTTGTACACTCCTTGTTACTAATATTATTGTGGCTATTGCCATTTTCAGTAAATTGTTATTCCAGCTCTCAATCTTCTAGTGTTCCCCCATTATTGGAAGAGGCAGGGAAAAGGGAGCAGCTTGAGTGGGTTTAATTTTCCAGCTGTGCTTTAAACCACCACACAAGCTCACCCAACAGCAGCAGCACTGAGCAAAAGAATACAATTATGGGCAATTTTACCCAGGTTCCTCTTTAGTCAGAGCATACTTCTTTTTTGTAAGAAGCCTTTAATTTTGATTACTGCAAACACTCCAGTCAAAGGCACTCAGCAGGTAGCTATGGCAACCCTGAGATAAGTTGTCTAAAATATACCAGGTAAAATAATGAGGGGATAATAATACGGTTTTAGTTCAAATAAACTATTAAGTGTGAGTAACAGTTTTACATTTAAAAAATACACCGTATTTCTGGGCTACAAATTAGTCATGGTTCAGGGCCCATTGTTCATCTCACTGCTGTAGGTGGTCTCCAAAGAATACTGCTAATGTATGCTTCCTGCATTGGTTAACCCAGCACTCAGCAGGAAAAAAAATCTTGGAGCTCCAAAAAATAAAACTGTTAAAGAGAGAAGAGAGAGGGGAGAGGGTTCAGGTTAGAAAGATTAGCCATGCAGAGAGAGGTACAAACCCTTCTCAGAGTCTGGCCAAGCTAATTTATTGTTGACTGTGCCCTTAATACCCCTTTTTTTCCTCCCAAATCCTCTCTCTTGGACCCAAATCAAAACTAGCAGTTAGCAGCTGGGTCATAAGTGTTGTGCATACTCAAGGATGAGACAGTCACTACCCAAAGAAAACTTGTGATTTAAACAGTCTAGTGTGTTTTCTTAACTTGTGGTGAAGGAAAGGACAGCTGGTCACACAGGAGTAAATAGACCTGTCCTAAAATCAAGGAAAAATCTGTCCTTCAAACCTGGCAATGGCCACGAGGATTTTGGATCATAAATCCTGCAGCAATCTTTGTGGCTTCTTTAGTTGGTTCACCTTGAAGCATCTGGTACATAAAAGATTATTATGTCATTTTTTCACAAAGTACTAGCAAAGCACTGGCTGAAGCAGACATAATAAACAACAAGTGATATATATATATGTGTGTGTGTGTATCTATCTGTCTATCTATATATCTATATCTCCCCTTTTGGGGTATCCTTCAATATTTCAAGATAGTTATAGAAATCACAGATAATAAGCAAAGGGACTTTGCTGAGTTAGCTTTTCTTACCAACAACAAAATATGTTTCGGTGTGTTTTAGGTCAATGGAGCTGGTCATGTGAGGAAAAACACAGTTCTCCATATGCTTTTTGAAATGGGCTTTGCCATTGATTTTTTGTTTCTCAGAGACTCTTCCTGACCAATTAAAATTCCTTCTCCACGAGCTCCAAGTATCCCTGTGCACTTGTTTTTGTCAGGTATTGGCTCTGAAAGAAGTTAGCTTTGTATCACAGCAACACTGTCTTAAATAATGCAGTTTGCAGTGTTTAATCAGCCATTACCTGGGGCAAGATTTTGCAGGTAGGAAAGGGAGGAGAGAAGATGGAAGTCCTTCACCCTCTTGCAGCAGCAGATCCCAGCAGGTGAGGGCAGATACACTTCCATCCCTCTCCACAGCCCAGCAGTGCTTCCCTTTGGCCTGGTGGGCTCTCTTGGCCTTTCCCATCAGCTGTGCTTCATTAATAATCCTGCAGTGCATGGATTTTGGACCATTCTCCTCCCTATTGGTAGCTCCTGCTGTTTCTAAGGCATTTTGAGATGAGGGCTCCTCACAGCAGTGATCTCAGGAAAGCAGGGTGCTCTCTTAAGCCTGGGGTGAGCTGGGATCAATGTTCTATATCTGTCTGTCAGTCTGGCCTTCAAACTCCCTTTTTCATCATCTCTCACCCCTCTGGGTTTGACACAGCATGCTCTGGATGTCAGGCAAGATGATGCCTGGGAGCATAAACAGTTTCTCTCCAGTTTCTGCTCTCCTTGATCATTACTTGCCTTTTTATTTTCTGCTTCCTCTGATTTCCTCCTGCTGCCTGTGTGCAGCAGGTAGACTGGGGCAGGCATGGCTGACCCTGCAGGAAATGTGAACAGCATAAATACTTTATGTTTATGGTGACTGTTATTCACAAAGACTTGTTTTTGTGTTAATGGAGACCAAGAGCCACAAATTAAGGGGTAAACAAAAGGAGGGCAGATGGGGTAGTTGTGGAATTTACCATAATATTAGAATATTCAAAACCAAGGGAATACCAGCATAGAAAAGTCAGGTGGAAAATCCTGCCCCCAAGGCTCTGGACAACCCTGCTGTGGGATTTTTGGGACTTGGGCAGGTGCTGAAGAACAGCCTGAATTAATGGGGCTGCAGGGAAACTGCCATGCCTTGGTTCTTTTCCATTCCTGGAGTCCTGAGCACAGAGAAGTGCAGGACTGGGTTTTATTCTTGCCAGCAATGTCTTCCTGCTTCTTGGCTTCTGCCTTGGTATGCATTTTGCCTGGTTTCTGTAAACAGGGTTGTATTGTACCATCCCTTTTTTATTTCAGGGAAGGATGTTATCTCATCAAAATCCACCTTCCTATTAACCTGTGCTAGTAAACTCAGCGCCTGCAAATTTTTCTGGAGAAGCCAGGGAATCATTCTGCTTTCCCAGGACATAATTGTGCTCATCAAAACCAGCAGGCACTGTAAAATATATACTTCTGAGAGTGTCCCTCTCCCCTGGGCAGCTCTTTTCCAGCTGTGCCATGCCTTGTCATGATGCTTAACCTGGGCTTGCTTGTGCAAAACACATTCCAACAAACAAACAAAACACAGAAAGGAAGAAAAAAAAAAAAAACTGGAACAAAAATCCACTGCCAGCAAGGCCAAAACAGAAATAAAGAAGAACTGTGCTGGTGGTTTCTCAAGAAGAAAGGCAAGCGAGAGGTGACAGCTTGTATACTCAGATGTGGAAATGCACATCTCTGTGGGACAGAGAAGATTGAAAATGCAGCAGTGTTGAGAGACAGGTTGAATTTCCTAGGCTGTAGAGCAGGATGTTGCGCAGAGTCTGTCATTGCAGCATAAATTGACACTGGAAGAGATCAGTGGACCAAATCCAGAGCTGCTTTGAGTGAAGATAGTGAGCCCTGCATGGGTACTATGCCTCCACACTGTGCTTTGTGCAGCAGAGAGCTGAAAAAGAGAGTTGGAAGAATGTTTCAACATCCTTTCCTGTTAAAGCACAGCTTGCCCATGTCTGTTGCAGTATTCCATGAAATGTTTATTAAAAAACAAGCAGGGTAAACACTGTTGGGTGTCTGCACAAGGACTTCGGAGGCAAAATTGGGATTCCCTGTCACCCTGGAATAGGGCAAAGGATTGCTCAGTCTGGCTGGTGAAAGGTGTAATGTTTAATATATTTTTTTTGTGATATTGATCTTAAGTAATCCAAGCTCTGTTTAGAAGTAGGAAATAACATGAGGTGAGAAAAGTTTTTCTAAAAATATCCAAAGTGTCTCTGTACTGACTGAAATGTGAAATGCAGAAGACTTTTGCCATGGTGCTGTAAATGGCCTGGGCCACTGCCAGCTGGGCCAGAAGGGCTGTCCTGATTGCTGTGGCTGGACTGTCCATCTGGGGCAGACTGTACCTGTTTGTGTGTTTGTGGGTGGTATGAGCCACACTGTGACAGTGGTCTAACACTCCTTTGCAGTGGCAAGGAGGTTTTGTGTGTGCAAAACATGTCTGTTCTGCTAAAAACCTGCCCTGCCACAGAGGTGAGGTTTGTGGCCAGTCTGGGACTACTGTAAATGGGTTTTCCAAACTCCTTTTCAGGCCTGGGCTTTGCCTGCAGCAGAGGTGAGCCTTGCTGGGCTGGAGAACACTGGATTCCATCACAATGATTGTGGGTTATGGAGCACTGCCAAGCAAAATCAGCACTGAATTTTAAGGTGCTTTCTACAATAAGCCTTTGTGGTCAGGCATTGCCTGGCATGAATCAAAGCATCTCTTGTCACTGCCATTATTCTCGTGTCCAGGAATGAGCCAAACCTGCTGCTGCCTTCTCTCCCTTCTCAGCAGCTGTGGGTGCTCACAAATCTACATAAAATGGGGAATTCAGGGAGTTGTTCAGTGTCCCCATCTCACCGTGCAGAGGGAGGATTTAAAGGATGCAGTCACTCGTCTCAGAACATTCTAAAAGAAGGAAGTTCCCATAAGATAAGGCACCACCACAGGAACTTGAGGTGAGCACAGATGGCAAAACAGGAAGGCATTAATCCCAGGCCTGAAATTCACACAGTGGCAAAGCTGTGGGAAATGATGCTCATGCCAGACCAAGTTATGGGAGCAGCATCCATGCTCTGTGGATGCCCAGGACTTGGACTGGATTAAAGTGGTACCTCCTGAAGAACAGCTCAGGGATCCCCAACCCCAAAGACCAGGGTGAAGAAGGACCAGCAGGACAATGGGATCCACATGGTGGTGATATCTTTCTACTTAATCTTTCTCTCTCTCTCCCTCTCTCTCTTTTCTCTCCCTTCCCCTTCCTCCTATATCTTTCTATATCTCTACCTCACATGCACTGTTAAATCAAATCCACACTGTTGGCTTTAGCATGTGGTCTCTTTTGCACCTTAATTTGGGCAGAGGCATCTCTAATAATCAGATCTGAACATGCCAGGTGAGCAGTGTGTACAGCACTGAGCCCCAGCAGGATCCTGGGCTAAATCAGGGTCCCAGTGTTGCTGCCCTGGTGCTTCTCCAAAAACTCAGAAGTGCTCCATTCTCCAGCAGGCTGTGAGCCTTTTGACTTTGAACTCATCTAGCAAATAGAAGTGTTGAATCACAGAATTGTAGAACAGTTTGAGGTAGACTGGACCTTTTAAATGCCATCAGTCCAACTGCTTGGCAATAAGAAGGACATCTCCAACCTATCTAGGTTGCTCAGAGCCCTGCCCAACATGACCATGAATGTTTCCAGAGATGGGGCATCTCTGGGCATTTACACTTCATTGGTGTTCCAGAGTTTCACTGCCATCGTTGTATGAACATTTCTTATATCTATTCTAATTCTATCCTCTTAGTTTGAAACCACAGTGATATAAAAAACATTCAGATTATATAAGAAACAGAATAAGGAGGCATTTAATGTTTCTCAAGTGAGAAGTCTCCAGGGAAATGAGGACCAAAGTACTTGAAAATATGTGCTGAAGTGTTTGTAGCCAGAGAAAAGCATAAATCAAGGCATTCCCCATTTTGGAAGTGCAGTGAGGGCAAATTTCCAATACTTTAATGAAGAGGAGTCTATTAGCCATGGCTTATGCTACCAAGGGCAGTGAGTTTTTCTACAGTGGTGTGAGATGGATAACTTTGCTACCTATGCCTGAACTGATATTGAACTTAGTTGCAGCACTCAGATATCCTTTTCCTGACAGAGCTCTGCTTCATCCAGGAAGGGCCTTGTGTCTGTGTTGCTTTGGGCTTCCTTTTTCATTCCTAGCTGCTAACAGGTCCCAGGTGATACTCTGGGGATAACTGAGCAGCTCATGGTGCAGCTCATGCCCAGGAGCTACAAGAGATGATAAATTAAGATGTGCTGTGAAAACCCCACCTGGCTCAATGCTGTGTTTCACTTGTCACATTTAGAGGTGTGAGGATTTCTGTGTGAAAAAATAGCTGCTGATTTAGAGGTATTAATGGTATTAAGAGTCTGGTTAATTAAGAAGGCTGTCAGGTGGTAGTGACTGGAAGATTTCCTTTTTTGACTCTTTTTTCTCTTTTTGTCTCTTGGCAAAAGTGCTTGCTCAGTGTAGAAAAACACCATTTCTGTGGCATATACTGCAGTGAATGAAGTCAAAATTTTGTTTGAAAGTGTGATTTGCTGTGTTTCTGTCTGTGTGGAAAATGAAATTTTGATTGTTTGAAAGCAAACTCTGGTTAGAAAGCAGCAAAGAAATGCCTTTCAGCTGAATATCAGGAAAGATGCTAAATGAAACCTGTGCTGGTCTCTTTAAGACATAAAAGTAAATGAAAGCATAAATCTGACCCCATTATGGACCTATAATAAATCTGGCAATAAATCAGAGGCAGCTGATAATGTGAGGGTAATGCCTGTTTGCAATACAATCAGCACATGATAATAAAAGATAAGTGTCCTTTTACAAAGCAATGATGAAGCAGTTCTGGATGCCTTGAAGATCACCTTGTAAAACTGCTGGGTGAAAGGAAAAGGTGCCTGTGTTGGATCCAAAGGAAGTGTCAGTCACACTGGAATGTGCAAGAAGCTGGACTGCCTTGGCTTGGCCAGCAAGGCTGATGTGAGGAATGTGGAGTCTGACCTCCCCAGCTTGCAGTCCTGAATCTGTCTTTGAGGTGAAGAATCCTTCCAGGCACGAAGGACAATAGCTCTCTTGCAATGCTGCCAGATGGATGCTGTGCCCGAAAAACTGCTCTGAAACCCTCATAAAGCATGTAGGAAACATAAACAGCAGTTGTGAGTGTGATAAGATGAAGTAAAAGCAGTAACTAACAGCCAAGGTTAACAACCAAAAACTTCCTGTCACTCTATAAACCTTGGTCTGGGCAGTGGAGCAATGAGCAGGGCTGCATAATTATAGCCAAAGTGTTCTCTGCACACTCAGTGCAGCAGAGTCAGATGAATACTGCTGAGCTTGGGAAGCTGCTAATTAGTTTCATTTCTGTAAATTTCCATCCCATAAGCTGTATCCTCAGCTGGTATTCCCACTTCCTTAGCTCAGATGTAGTGTATGCAGCAGAGTTCTGAGGACTTGCATCCAAGACATTGTCTGCTGCCAAAATGGGAGTAGGACTCCATCATTTGTAGCTCTTGAAGCTGGATCAGCTCATTATGGGTCTGTATCATTGCCCTGCATAATAATTCAAGCCTTGAAACTTTACCCAGTGATTTCTCTCTCTGGCCCCCAGCTCCTGATTTAGTTGGATGAATCCTTTATCCAGCTGGCTGTGGACTTGAAGTGTTGGTGATTCTGCTGTGTCCTGAGGGAAGTTCCTGTGTGATTGATTTGCATGCCCTGTAGATATGTTCAGCTTTCAGTATTGAACTGTATTTTGCTCTTTTTTTTTTTTAATATGGAAGAATTCACACCTCTCATTAACTTTGATAACCTACATTGATATAATTTAACACAGGCAAGAGCTATGGAATAAATTTTTCTTTATAAGGCATCTGTTCCAGAACTCTGAAGGACTTTTTTGCTCTTTCCAAAATGCTTCTTCATTCTCTAACCTCCATAGATGTTTCAACCATAGATGGCAACAAAAGCAGTGCTTTGCTCCTTTTTGGTGTTCCCCATACCAGGTCTACAAAAGGATTTTTGGTCATTATTTATTTTTCAAATTTGAATTAATTTCTTCTCTTCTGTAGTCAAAAATTCAGCTGAGGGTGGCCAAAATTTTTGCTGAGTTCTGTGAATCAGAAATATTCTTTGGGAGCTCTTTGCTCTTCTCTACCTACTTTTTCCTTTTGTCATGGTTTGAAAGACACTTTCTATTAGACATCTGGGTCATTGTTTTCCCTGTCCTGATCCATTCATTTTGCTATCTGTCTCTGAGGCAGGCTGGCATGTTACCAACGAGGCCAAATCTCTCATTAACAGCTTTGACAACACAGGATAATGGCCTTGGGTTCTTCTGGAGCAGATGGAGACTGAATTGCTGTGTGTGATCCCAGTGCTAGCTGTTCATTCCTTCATGCTCTGGGACCCCACTCAGTGGAGGACAGCACCTAAAAGGGATGCTCTGATCAGATAAAGGTCTTACATGTGGATTCCCATTCAGAGATTGTTGTGCCTGATCACCAGGAGTGTTTGCCCTTGTGCTGAGGGCTGATGGTGAGCAAGAAGATGCAGGGCTGGAGAGCATCTCCAGTGCCATGGTATCTGCTCCATGCTGAGCTCCATCCTGTGTTCTTTCTGGAAGGCTGATCCAGAACAGCCTGATATTAAAATGATTCAAAAACCCTGATATTAAAATTATTCAAAACCCCTGATATTACAATGATTCAAAAACTCTCATGGGGAGAGCTCATGTTTCGTTTACAGCTCTGATCAGACAAACTGTTTCTTCCAGTTCCCTCTTGTAAATAATAGGAGTAGAACCTGTCTTCTCCTTACTGATGTACTGAGAGGGTTGGAAAAGGCTTTAGAAAACACAGACTGTAGTGCATGAGGAGTTGACAAGCATCCCTTGATCTGATTAGACATGTTTTGAGCAGATGGATGTGCTAACTGACCTCTGGAGGTCCACTCCAACGTAAATTGTTCCAAAATTCAATGAAAATGACTCATCCGAGGCTGTGCTGCTATTTTAACATGCTTGTATGTTTTCATCCTGAGACTGGCACTTGTATTCGCTGGATTCACTTAAGCAACTAGCTTGACATTTTTAAAAAATTTCAAATTTTTTTTGCCCAAGTGCCAAAACAAACCAGTAAAGATCAATTTAACAAACAGGTAAGACATGTAATGGGGCTCTGTTACCAACTGATAAAATGACCTTGGTTGTCCATGCACTGGGGCCTGACTTTCTGCTTGTTGGGATGGACAGTAATTGAGCTGAGCTCAAGAAAAGAAATCAGCTTACATAGTTTCCATACATGAAAGCTTGCATTTCTAATATTTCTTCCCTTTTTTTTGAGTCCTCCACGTCAAAATTTCATATTTCTTTTTCCCAAAGGAAATTAGGTGTTTACCTAGAAGAACAGAAAATTGTTATCTTGGAGTCAGTGGACTTCAAAACATGGGACTTTAGGAAAACCCCCAAACCCTGGGAAATACAGATTTTGTCATGAGGTGGTACTCCTGTTTGTGGAGAGTAATTTATGCCATTTTTAAATGGCATTTTGACTCTGTTTTGCTTTGGTGGTGAAATTCAAATTCATCTGATCTAATCCTGTTTTTTAATAGGGAGATACCAGTTTTGAAGGATTTAATCTTCAGTTCCTGTGCACTAATGCAGTGTGTTGGCTGGGGATGGAGTGTTACAAGGGGGATGCATCCTGCATGTGCAAATTTCCTACTTTGAACTGTTACACATTTTTCTGGAGAGCTTATTCAGAAGTCTGTGGGTCAATAATTTAAATGTGGATGAAGCTATCTCCTTCTGGCATGTCTGATCTCCCCTCCTCTGCCTTCCATTTTTTTTAGCAGTCAGTGCCTACTACAAATTAG